>NC_073239.2:108154375-108770000 GCF_029281585.2 Gorilla gorilla gorilla
GGGATTACAGGCATGAGCCACTGCACCCAGACTAGATTTTTAAATCTTATCCATACAAGGGTAGAGGTATCTGCTAGTTATTTTTAGCCAATCCACCTATCTTGAACACCATTCATTTCACCAATGAATTAAATCATTTTAATATGTATTTATTCTGGCATTCATTTATTACACTAATTAACAAATTCTCTGATGCAGACTATCAGATGGGCCTCAAGACTATATAGCCTCTTTCAAATGCTTACTAACCACACTTGGAGTGTGTATTCCTGATTAGGATATTTCACATGTTAACCAGGTACCCCTCTGGTATAGATTAAAATGAACTAAAACACATACATTTCACATTCTTTCAGCAGAAGCCTTTAAAGTAAGTTCTAGAACTGACTTTGCACCAGATCCCCCAGGGGGCTCAGTGAGCGGGAGCCACTGGAAGGGAGGTCCTGAGTGTCACCATACCCACATCTCCCATGGGCCTGGCACCAAGAGCATAGAACGTGCTCCATCTTTGCTGGAGAATGTGACCCAAAAGGGGACATGCCCACACTGTAGTGTGTTCCAGACGTGGACTCATTTTTAACTAAAGAAGTTTCTAGAAGGCCTAAGGGGAAGTACCACAACTCCTGGTTGTCTGAAAATATATCCAGAGCCAACCTTTTTGCCCTCCCAAAGGCAACAAGCACATGTAGGGCTGCCTTGCTTCAGGCCTCCCCCATTTTGCCCTGGTCCTGTGCACTAACTCAGCTCCCCCTCCCTTCAGGAGTCGGTGATGGAGGCAACGAGCTTGGGATGGGTAAAGTCAAGGAGGCTGTGAGGAGGCACATACGGCACGGGGATGTCATCGCCTGCGACGTGGAGGCTGACTTTGCCGTCATTGCTGGTGAGCACTCGGATGGCCGCCCAGTCCGGCCGGCTACCCAGGGTGAGCAACCTGGCTTGGAGCCTGACCAGGCCAGAAGCTCTTCTTCTCTGCAGTCAGTCCATAGGGCACCAGGGCAGGGAGGGGAGGTGGTGCTCAGCCTCTGACCTTTCATTCAGTCATTCAACAAACATTTACAGTGTGCCAGGCAGTGTTCTGAGCACTGGGGTTATAGCTGCAATGACCCTGCTCCACAGAGCTCCCATTCTAGGACTGGGAGATAGAGAATGAGCCCTGACAAATAAACACATCAGATGATTCTAAAGAGTAATAAGAGCTTTGGGGGTGATAGTACAGGTCGCTGAGAGAGGGTGATGGGAGGACCCCTTCAGATCAGTGGTCAGGAAGGCTTTTCTGAAGAGAGTGATCTGTGCTTTTATCTGCATGAACAGTAAGAAAACTATCTGGTAAGTGTTTGGAGGCTGCGAGAAGCTTTCCACCTTTCCTTTCACCTACTTCTGCCTTGGGCTGCCCTGTGCCTCCCCACTGTTGCTCCTCTCCCGCAGGACCCACCTTTCCTGTGTCCAGGTCCGTCTAGGTGTGGCCTCCTCCTTTGACCTCACCACACATTTCAAGAAAATCGGGAGATCCCTGAAAAAGGCTCTCTCCCACTTCACGATCATAGCCTGGAGAGGAATGGAACCTCGTGGGAACCAGTGCCAGGGTGGGAAAACCTGATTCGTAATTGAGAAATGGCTGGAGGCTCAGTATGGGCAAGTATGAGAGTTTAAAACTCCAGGCGACCCAGTGGTCTGGGGGCCCTCGTGCTCTTGTGAGTTTTGCCTCTGGGTGTTCAACCAAGTTCTCACAATGAATATTAGAAAAAAATCCCCTCGTGCTTGCATCATTGGAGGGAAAAATGAGTCATTTTCAAGTAGGCCAGGGCATTCTCTTCTTCTTCTTCTTCTTCTTCTTCTTCTTCTTCTTCTTCTTCTTCTTCTTCTTCTTCTTCTTCTTCTCCTTCTCCTTCTCCTCCTCCTCCCTTTCTTCTTCTTTTTTTTTTGAGAGTGCTTTGTTGCCCAGGCTGGAGTGCAGTGGTGCCATCTTGGTCGCTGCAACCTCTGCCTCCCGGGTTAAAGCGATTCTCCTGCCTCAGCCTCCCGAGTAGCTGGGATTACAGGTACATGCCACCACACCTGGATAATTTTCGTATTTTTAGTAGAGACAGGGTTTCACCATATTGGCCAGGCTGGTCTCGAACTCCTGCCTTCAAGTGATTTGCCCACCTTGGCCTCCCAAAGTGCTGGGATTACAGGCCTTAAATCTCCCTGGGGAAAGGGAAACACCCAACCCCACCTTTCTTCAGCCTTCCACGTGGGAGAGGGACATACCCAATTCCAGCTCCCTCTAGCAATCTGTGCCACGTAAGGGGGAGAGGACAAAACTGAGAAGCAGTGGTGAAGTTCACAGTCCAGGGCACAGGCTTACTAAAAGGCAGAGACCTAATCATAGGACTGCAGAGCTCTTCCCCTCCCCGACACATCTTACCACCATCACTAAAGGTCCATTTGCTACAGTTTCTTTTTTTTTTCTTTTTTGAGACAGAGTCTCACTCTATCACCCAGGCTGGAGTACAGTGGCACGATCTCAGCTCACTGCAACTTCTGCCTCCCGGGTTTAAACTATTCTTATGCCTCAGCCTCCTGAGTAGCTGGAATTACAGGTGCGCACTACCATGCCTGGATAATTTTTGTGTTTTTGGTAGAGACGGGGTTTCGCCATGCTGACCAGAGTGGTCTCGAACTCCTGACCTCAGGTGATCCACCCACCTCAGCCTCCCAAAGTGCTGGGATTACAGGCATGAGCCACTGCGCCTGGCCCAGCTGCAGTTCCTTTTACCAAGTAAATTATGTCCACCTTTCAACAACAAAAAAAATTTACAAGAAACACCGATAAGCAAAAACACAATTTGAAGAGAAGTTACAAACAGAGTCAGACATGTCAGAAATGATGGGATTATCAGTCCTGGAATTCTTTTAAAAGTATGATTAATATGATAAAGTCTTCACTGCAAAAAATAGGCAACATGCAAGAAGAGATGGATAATGCAAGCAGAGACGTGAAAATTTAAAGAAAGAATAAATAAGAAGTGGTAGATCAGCCTGGGCAACATGGCAAGATACCATCTCTATAAACAATTTAAAAATTAGCCAGGTGTCGTGGTGCATACCTATAGTCCTGGCTACGTGGGGGGCTGAGGTGGGAGGAGAACTTGAGCCCAGGAAGTTGAGGCTGCAGTGAGCTGTGATTGAGCCATTGTACTCCAGCCTGGATGACAGAGCAAGACACTGTCTCAGGAAAAAAAAAAAAAAAAAAAAGAGGAAGTAGATAGAGATCAATAACTCTGTAACAGAAATGCAGAATGCCTTTGATGGGCTTATTAGTAGACCGGACATGGCTATGGAAAGAATCTCTGAGCTTCAAGATATCTCAACAAAAGCTGCCAAAACTGAAAAAAAAGCAAAGAGAAAAAGTGCTGGGGGAAAAAAAAACCCACAACAGATCAGAATATCTAAGAACTGTGGGACAACTACAAAAGGTATAACCTAGGCTAATGGGAATACTAGAAGGAGAAGAAAGAGAGCGATAAATAGCAGCATTTGAAGCAATAGCAAATGAGAATTTCCCCCATATTAATGTCAGACACCAAACAATAGATCTGGGAAGCTGAGAGAACACTCAAGAGGATAAATGCCAAAAAGCTACATCTAGACATATCATATTCAAACTTCAGAAAACCAAAGATAAAGGAAGAATTCTGAAAGAAGCCAGAGGCAGGTGGGGAAAACCCTTTACCTCTACAGGAACAAAGGTAAAAATTACATTCATTTGACTTCTCTACAGAAAACATATAAGCATGAAGAGACTGGACTATTTTTTTTTTTTCTTTTTCTTTTTTTTTTTTTTTTGAGATGGAGTTTCACTCTTGTTGCCGAGGCTGGAGTGCAATGGCGCAATCTCGGCTCGCCACAGCCTCTGCCTCCCAAGTTCAAGCGATTCTCCTGCCTCAGCCTCCCGAGTAGCTGGGATTACAGGCATGCGCTACCACGCCCTGCTAATTTTGTATTTTTTTAGTAGAGATGGAGTTTCTCCATGTTGGTCAGGCTGGTCTCAAACTCTCGACCTCAGGTGATTCGTCTGCCTTGGCCTCCCAAAGTGCTGGGATTACAGGAGAGAGCCACCACGCCCGGCCACCTTTAATGTTTACATTACTGAACTATTTAAAGTATTGAGAGGTAGCAACCAACGCAGAATTCTGTGCCCTGCAAAATTTGCTTCAAAAATAAAGGAGAAATAAAGACTATGAAGCAAATAAAAATTGAGAGAATTTGTTGCCACAACTGCCTTGCAAGAAATGTTAGAAGAAATTCTTCAGAGAGAAGGAAAATTATATCTGTCAGAGACTTGAATCTACATAAAGAAAGGAAGAGTATCAGCGAATAAAATAAGTGAGGGTAAAATAAAAACTTTTGTATTTATTTTTGACCTTACATATCAGTTTGCTCAAAATAATAATAACAGCACAAAATAATAATAACAGTGCATTCCATTATGTATGCCGTATGTATATATATGCTTATGTATGTTTGTGTATAAGTGACCCAAATGATAGGCCAGGCACGGTGGCTCACGCCTGTAATCGTAGCACTTTGGGAGGCCGAGGCGGGCAGATCACTTGAGCCTAGGAATTTGATACCAGCCTGGGCAACATGGGGAAACCCCATCTCTACAAAAAATAGAAGAATTAGCTGAGCATGGTAGTGGACGCCTATAGTCCTAGCTACATTGGAGGCTGAGGTAGGCAGATCACCTGAGCCTGGGAGGTTGAGGCTGCGGTGAGCCATGATTGTGCCACTATACTACAGCCTGGGTGACAGAGTCAGACCCTGTCTCAAAAAAAATAGAATAAGTGACACAAATGACAGCAATGGTACATGGAATGAGAGGGAAGAATTAGCAATGTTTTGTTATAAGTTGCTTGTGCTACCCATGAAGTGGTATACTGTTATTTCAAAGCAGACTTTGTTGTAAATGTATGTTGCAAGCTCTAGGGCATCCACTAAAAAACTAGTTTTAAAAGTAGAATTTACATGCTAAAAAAGGAGAGAAAATAGAATCATATAAAATACTTAGTTAAAACCACAAAAGGCAGAAAAAGTGTAGAAGACAAAAATGGGGCCAGGCGCAGTGGCTCACACCTGTAATCCCAGCACTTTGGGAGGCCGAGGTGGGTGGATCACCTGAGGTCAGGAGTTCGAGACCAGCCTTGCCAACATGGTGAACTCCCATCTCTACTAAAAATACAAAAGTTAGCAGGAGAATCACTTGAACCCAGGAGGCAGAGGTTGCAGTAAGCCGAGATAATGCCACTGCACTCCAGCCTGGGGAACAGAGTGAGATTCGGTCTCAAAACAACAACAATGACAAAACAAAAGAACAAAACAAAAAAATGGAATAAAGAACAAAGGCAATAAAGAAAACAGCAGCAAATATAGTAGCTGTTAATCCAACTATATCAATAATCACCATAAATGTCAATGCCACAGTGAACTTAAAAAATCAAGATTGAGGCCGGGTGCGGTGGCTCACGCCTGTAATCCCAGCACTTTGGGAGGCCGAGGCTGGGTGGATCACGAGGTCAGGAGATCGAGACCATCCTGGCTAACACAGTGAAACCCCGTCCCTACTAAAAATCAAAAAATTAGCTGGGCGTGGTGGCAGGCACCTGTAGTCCCAGCTACTCAGCAGGCTGAGGCAGGAGAATCGCTTTAACCCGGGAGGCGGAGCTTGTAGTGAGCCAAGATCACGCCACTGCACTCCAGCCTGGGTGAAAGAGCGAGACTCCATCTCAAAAAACAAAAAAGAAAATAAAACAGAAAACAAAAAACAAACCAAGATTGAACTATATATTGTCTGCAAGAAATTCACTTTAACTGTAAAGACACTATATGTGTCTTTATATTTAAACAGATTAGCAATAAAGAGATAGAGAAAGATATGCCATGTTGACACTAATAAAAAGAAAGCAGAAGTAGCTACATTAATTTCAGACATAGCAGACTTCAGAACAGGGAAAGTTATCAGGATAAAGAGGGGGATTACATAATGATAAAGGGGCCAATATTCAAATAAGACATAATACGCCAGGCACAATGGTGCACACCTGTATTCCCAGCACATTGAGAGGCTGAGGCAGGTGGATTGCTTTAGCCTAGACGTTCAAGACCAGCCTGGACAACATGGTGAAACCCCATCTCTACAAAAACCCCATCTCTACAGGCAAATGCCTGTAGTCCCAGCTGTTCAGGAGGCTGAAGTGGGAGGATCACTTGAGGAGGCAGAGGTTGCAGTGAGCCAAGATTGCCCCAAAAAAAGTTGATGGGGGGGAGCGTAACTGATAAAACTGCAAGGAAAAATAGACAAATTCACTATTACAGTTGGAGACTTCAACACCCCTGTATCAGAAATGGGCAGATCAGCCTGGGCAACATAACAAGACCATATCTCTACAAAAAAAGCAAAAAATTAGCTGAGCATGGTGGTGTGCACTTGTAGACCTAGCCTCTCAGGAGGCTGAGGCAGGAGGATTGCTTGAGTTTAGGAGTTGGAGGCTGCAGTCTGCTGGGTTGTACCACTGCACTCCAGCCTTGGCAACAGAGTAAGACTCTGTCTCTCAAAAATAAAAATAAAATAATTTTTTAATAAAAAATAAAAATCAAGTAATGTAATCCATTACGTCAATAGGCTAAGGAAGAAAAATCACATGTTCATGTCAATAGATACAGAAAAAGCATTTGACAAAAGCAACACCCATTCATGATAAAAACTTTCAGCAAACTAGAAATAGAGGGGAACTTCCTGAACTCGATAAAGAACATCTACAAAAAACCTACAGCTAACATCGTAATTAATGGTGAGAAACTAGTTTTTCCACTAAGATTAGGAAAAAGGCAATGATGTTCCCTCTTACCACTATTTTCAACATTGTATTGGAAGTGCTGCCTAATGCAGTAAGACAATAAAAAGAAATATAATGTAAACAGATTGGGAAGGAATAAATAAAATTGTCTTTGCTTGCAGATGGCATGATTGTCTGTGTAGAAAATTCAAAAGAATCAACAAAATCTCCCAGAACTAATAAGTGATTATAGTATGGTTGCAAGATACAAAGTTAAATACTTTAATTGTATATGCCAGCAATGAACAAGTGGAATTTAAAATTAAAAACACATTACCATTTACATTAATTCCCCAAAATGAAATACTTAGGAATAAATCTAAAAATATGAAGGAAAATACAAAACATTGATGAAAGGTATCAAAAAAGAACTATATCAATGGAGAGATATTCCATGTTCATGGATAAGAAGACTCGATATTGTCAAGATGTCAGTTCTCCCAACTTGATCAATAAATTTGATATAGTCCCAGTCAAAATCCCAGTAAGTTATTTTGTGGATATCAACAACCTGATTCTAAAGTTTATATGAAGAGGCAAAAGATACAGAATAACAACTGAATATTGAAAAAGAACGAGATCAAAGGACTGACACTACCTGACTTTAAGACTTACTATAAAGCTACAGTAATCAAGGCAGTGTGGTATTGGTGAAAGAACAGATAAATAGATCAATGGAACAGAATAGACAGCCCAGAAGTAGACCCACACAAATAGGGCCACACAATGTTTGACAAAGGAGCAAAGGCAATGCAATGGAGCAACGGTAGTCTTTTCAACAAATGGTGCTGGAACTGGAACTACTGGACATCCACATGAGAAAAAATCAATCTAGACATATAGACGTTACATCCTTTACAATAATAAACTCAAAATGGATTATGAACTTAAACATAAAACACAAAACTATAAAACTCCTGTAAGGTAACATAGGAGAAAATTTGGATGAGCATGAGTATGATTATGACTTCTTTTTATTTTAATTTGATTGATTGATTGATTGATTGAGACTGTGTCTTGCTTTGTCGCCCAGGCTGGAGTGCAGTGGCATGAACTCAGCTCACTGCAACCTCCACCTCCTGGGTTCAAGTGATTCTCCTGCCTCAGCCTCCCCAGTAGCTGGGATTACAGGCACACGCCAACATGCCTGGCTAATTTTTGTATTTTTTTAGTAGAGACGGGGTTTCACCATGTTGGCCACACTGGTCTCGAACTCCTGACCTCGAGTGATCCACCTGCCTCGGCCTCTGAAAGTGCTGGGATTACAGGCGTGAGCCACCACATCTGGCTGATTATGACTTTTTAGATAACAACACCAAAGGCATTATCCATGAAAGAAATAGTTGATAAGCTGGACTTCACTAAAGTTTCAAACTTCTGCCCTGCAAACGACAATGTTAAGAGAAGGAGAAGGCTGGGTGCAGTGGCTCATACCTATAACCCTAACACTTTGGGAGACCAAGGCAGGAGGACCATTTGACACTAGGAATTTGAGACCAGCCTGGGCAATGTAGCGAGAACTTGTCTCTACAAAAAAATTTTAAAATATTAGCTGGGCTTAGTGGCATCTCTGTGTCTGTTTCCCGGTTTTCAAATGGAGATAATAATAGTACTTACACCTCACAAGCTTGTTGTAAGGACTCCAGGAGCTACTCTATGTAAGGCATTTACAACAGTGCCACATGTTGTAAATATTCAATCAAAGAAGATACTCTGTTCCATTGAATATAAGATGTCATTGATGGCCAGGCATAGTGGCTCATGCCTGTAATCCCAGCACTTTGGGAAGCCAAGGCAGGAGGATCACTTGAGTCCAAGAGTTCCAGGTTACAGTGAGCTATGATTGCGCCACTGCACTCCAGCCTGGGTGACAGAGTGAGACCCTGTCTTTATTAAAAAATGAAGAAAAGGCTGGGCGCGGTGGCTCACGCCTGTAATCCCAGCACTTTGGGAAGCTGAGGCAGGCAGATCACGAGGTCAGGAGATTGAGACCATCCTGGCTAACATGGTGAAACCCCATCTCTACTAAAAATACAAAAATTAGCTGGGCATGGTGGCAGGTGCCTATAGTCCCAGCTACTCAGGAGGCTGAGGCAGGAGAATGGCATGAACCCAGGAAGCGGAGCCTGCAGTGAGCCGAGATCGTGCCACTGCACTCCAGCCCAGGCGATAGAGCAAGACTCCATCTCTAAAAAAAAAAAAAAAAAAAAAAAAAAATTCCCACCACTTTGGGAAGCCAAGGCAGGAGGATCATTTCAGTCCAAGAGTTCCAGGTTACAGTGAGCTATGATTGTGCCACTGCACTCCAGCCTAGGTGACAGAGTGAGACCCTGTCTTTATTAAAAAATGAAAAAAGCCAGGCACGGTGACTCACACCTGTAATCCCAGCACTTTGGGAGGCCAAGACAGGTTGGTCGTTTGAGGCCAGGAGTTCAGGGCCAGCCTGGCCAACGCAGTAAAACTCCATCTCTACTAAAAATACAAAACTAAGCCAGGCGTGTTGGCATGCACCTGTAGTCCCAGCTACTTGGGAGGCTGAGGGAGGAGAATTGCTTGAACCCAGGAGGCAGAGGTTGCAGTGAGCCGAGATCGCACCACTACAGTCCAGTCTGGGCAACAGAGCAAGACTTTGTCTCAAAAAATAATAAATAAATAAATACAAATAAAGAACATTCAGCTTGTTCCTTTCCTCTCCTCTCCTGCTGAGCTTTTTATTCAGTAGTTCTGGGCTGGGGTCAAAGAATTTGTGTTTCTAGCAAGTTCCCAGATGATACTGGTGCTATGGGACCGTGGACCAGTCCTGCAGATAGTTCTGCTTCCTAGAGGCAGGCTGACAGACACATGACTTTTCCAACTCCATGATGGAATCTTGTTTTGCTGTTCTAGGTGTTTCTAACTGGGGAGGCTATGCCCTGGCCTGCGCACTCTACATCCTGTACTCATGTGCTGTCCACAGTCAGTACCTGAGGAAAGCAGTGGGACCCTCCAGGGCACCTGGAGATCAGGCCTGGACTCAGGCCCTCCCGTCGGTCATTAAGGTAACAAACCCCAGCCAGCCGCTCGCCTGGAAGCAGCTTTTACCCTGGATAAGCAGCAGGCCTGAGGTCCCAAGCCGTAAGCCGAGGGCTGGCACCCTGCTGCCCCTCAAAAGCCAGAGGCAGAGCCAGCCTTAAAGCAAAGGTCTCCTGGATTGGGTGCCCTTTAAGCTACTCGCCGTTCTGAATCGTGTGGCAGGCCTGATCCAAGTGACCATTTTCCTTCTAGTTTGACTTTGGGTGAGTTGCTTAGCTTCTCTGAGCCTCGTTTTCTTCATCTGTAAAATGGGGGTGGTCAGCATTGTTGTTGGAGGAACCGAATGCCTCACCCACGGTGGGTACTTCATACTGTTAGTGGTGGGCAGGTGTCCTGTCAGCCCCCTCCAAGGAATTCACCACCCAGCGAGGCCGCTAAAACCTCCAGAGTAAGTCAATCAGCCATACTAAGGAAAGTGTTAAGGGGGACAGACAAGGTGAGAAGAGAATCCTGTGGGCTGGAGGCTGCAAGGAATAAGCCAAGTAGAAGGAGAGGAATCCCAGCAGGAGGAATGGGGGGAGCAGGGGCTTGGGAGATGAGGACAGGCTTAGTGATGGTTTGTGGGAGACAGCTCTTGAGGTGGAGAGCAGGAGGTAGGGGGTGAGACAAAAGTAGAAGAGGGCTTCAGACCCCAGGGCCCACAAGGAGGAGGTCCATGAGCCCCTGAAGCTGTTTGCACAATTGTTCCTGTACATGTATTTTTCTGCGCAAGACTCTGTGGTTACATCAGATTCTTCAAGTAGTCTGGGGCCATTAAGAATCCCTGGTCCAGCTGGGTGTGGTGACTCATGCCTATAATCTCAGCACTTTGGGAGGCCAAGGCAGGAGGATCACCTGAGCCCAGAAGTTTGAGACCAGCCTGGACAACATGGTGAGACCTCATCTCTAGAAAAAAAATTTTTTAATTAGCTGGGCCTGGTGGCATGCACCTGTGGTCCCAGCTACCTGGGAGGCTGAAGTGGGAGGATCGCTTGAGCCCAGGAATCCAAGGCTGCAGTGAGCTATGTTCACTTCGCTGCACTCCAGCCTTGGAGACAGAGTGGGAGACCCTGTCTCAAAAAAAAAAAAGAATCCCTGGGAAGGGACAGATCATATTAGCTGGACCCAAGGACACTGTGACTTTCTCCCTGAGGACTCTCCCTGAGAGGCAGCAGCAGGTAACTTTTGTCTGAGCTCCTCCAACTGCAGACCCCATGCTCTGAAGTGTTGTTTGCAGTTCTAGGTACACTCTGTAGCCCAGTGCAGAGGAAGGGCATCAACGTGTGCCCGTCTAACTTATGTGAACTCACACATGCATATGGGGAAAATGCAAAAGAGAGGTGGCCAGCGCCCAGCGCCCAAGCCTGAGCAGCGAGGTGGCGGCGGGACTGGCCCTTCCTTCCTTGGGCCTCAATTTCCATGGCCCTCTTAGAGCAAGCTCCACCCCCAACACCAATTCCAGGCTCTAACCCCCCTCCTCTGGGGCTCCTCAAGGAGATGGGACCTGCCCCTCTTGGAGGAGAAGCTGGTGGACCAGACTTGCGGGACATTCACAATGCCTCAGTGCTTAACGGGACACCTACTTGGGGAATATTCCCAGGTAATTTGGACCTTGGGAAAACGGGGCCAAAGCTCTGACTTTACATCTAAATCCTGGGTCAGATGTGACTTCACCTGTGAGCAGACAGCAGCCTGAGGGATTAGAGGTGGGTGTCGAAGGTTGTGGGAGAGGGCGTGGAAGGTCTGGGGAGATGGGAAAGCAAATCCAAGAGGCAGGAGGGTCCTGAGCACTGAGCCTGCAGAAGAGCCCGAGATTGGGTGGGTGGTTGCTACAAGTCCCCTGCCAGTGGGCAGGCCCGATAGCCTCCCAACGTCTGCAACCAGACGTCCGCATTGCTGCCTCTTTTCTTTCTTTCTTTTTTTTTTTTTTTTTTTTTTTTTTGAGACAGAGTTTTGCTCTTGTCACCCAGGCTGGAGTACAGTGGCACGATCTCGGCTCACTGCAACCTCCACCCCCCAAGTTCAAGCAACTCTCCTGCCTTAGCCTCTCGAGTAGCTGGGATTACAGGTGCCTGTCACCATGCCCAGCTAAATTTTTTTGTATTTTTAGTAGAGACAGAATTTCACCAAGTTGGCGAGGCTGGTCTTGAACTCCTGACCTCAGGTGATCCACCTGCCTCAGCCTCCCAAAGTGCTGGGATTCCAGGCGTGAGCCACCACGCCCGGCCTCTTTTCTGTCTTTCTTTCCTGTTTTCTTACACCCTGTCTCTTCCCTTTTTCCTTCTGTCTGTCTCTCCCTCTCTGTTTCTCTGTGTCTTTCTCCTTCCTGCCCCTGGCCTCTGTTTCTCTCCAGCACCTGCCTGGATTGGTGGTGTCATTCCCATTTTACAGACGAGAGACCTGGGGCTCTGAGAAGCCGATGGCTTGCCTGAGACCACCCAGCTGAGAGGCAGAGCTGGGATCCGAGTCTAGGTCTCTGTGACTCCATTCTCTGTGCTTTTCCCAATTCCACTCAGAAGTGTCCCAGTTCCTGGTAGTGCCAGGGAAGAGAGATGGGGGAGGGGGAGCTCAGGCAGCTGTGGTGACATTTTCAGAGGGAAATGGTCTGCCCTAGAGGGGCCCAGAGGGCCTTTTGTGCTTTCTTTATACTTCCTGGATCTGAACTGGAAAAAAACACGCAAGGGCTGCTTCACACATGATTCCTGATTCACGCAGACACAAAAGAACGAACCCAGCCAAACAAATCACACAGCCCAACACACAGATGGAAACTTTTCCTTCTGCATTTCTACCTAGTCCTTCATAAATCAATTAATAATGTACCACCCTTATAAAGAACATAAAATGGGGATTTTTTTTTTTTTTTTTTGAGATGGAGTCTCGCTCTGTTACCAGGCTGGAGTGCAGTGGAGAAATCTCAGCTCACTGCAACCTCCGCCTCCCAGGTTTGAGTGATTCTCCTGCCTCAGCCTGCCAAGTAGCTGGGATTACAGGTGCGCACCACCACACCCGGCTAATTTTTGTATTTTTAGTGGTGACAGGGTTTCACCATGTTGGCCAGGCTGGTCTTGAACTCCTGACTTCAAGTGATCCACCTGCCTCAGCCTCCCAAAGTGCTGGGATTACAGGCGTGAGCCACCATGCCTGGCCTAAAATGGGGATTTTTTAAAAGCAAAAGTACAAACACATGTTTGTTGAGCCCCGCCCCTGGGCCAGGCCCAGGCTTGCTCTAGGGGACAATGAGCGGTCACCCTGGGTTGGGGACTCAGGGTCCACTGGGGAGACTACACATGACAGGTAATTTCAGGAGCCAAGATGGAATGTGCACAGTAAGCTTCAGTGAGAGGCCGGGCGTGGTGGCTCTCACCTGTATTCCCAGAACTTTGGGAGGCTGAGGCGGGCAGATCACTTGAGGCCAGGAGTTCGAGACCAGCCTGGCCAATATGGTGAAACCCCATCTCTACTGAAAATACAAAAATTAGCCAGGCGTGGTGGCGGGCGCCTGTAGTCCCAGCTGTTCGAGAGGCTGAGACATGAGAATCACTTGAACTCAGGAGGCGGAGGTTGCAGTGAGCCATGATGACACCACTGCACTCCAGCCTGGGTGACAGAGTGAGGCTCTGTCTCAAAAAAAAAAAAAAAAAAATTTGAAAAAAGCTTCTGTGGGAGCACAGAAAACAGTGCTTAGCCCAGCGAGTTCAGTGAAGGCTGCCTGGAGGAAGTGGCACTGACATTGAGCTGTCTTGAGGAGTGAGTAGGATATAAGTAGCCAGGTAAGGAAGGGTGGAAAAGGCCTTCTAGGCCGCAGAACCCACATAAGCAAAGGTACAGGGACATGAAGCCGTACAGTGTGCAGAGGAAATAGCTAGAATCGTCACACTAGAGTTCTGCAGGTCACTACGTGGGGGTCCTTGAGTCATCCAGAGATGCTGGGCAGAGCTGTGGCCTGAGCTAGTGGAAAAGCTTGATTGGTTGGGGCAGAGAAATGTCCCACAGCTCTGCTCAGTGAGTTGCATTTGGGGACAGGGGTTCTTAAGGATCTCACTGTGAGTGTGGTAGAAGCGGGCACTATGCTGAGGAGGCCAGGTAAGGTGGACATCACTACCCGGGCACACCCTGCCCACTCTGGCCCTTGGCCCAGGGGCACCTTAAAGTGAGGGAGAGGCCCTTGGGTATTACTTGAGGGCAAGCATTCCTCAGACGTCATCAAGGGCCAAGAGCCACTTGATGACACTTTACAGGGGTACCTGCAAGGTCTGATAAGGAGGGCTTGGAGCTAAGGAGCTGGAGAACTTGGTCTTTCTCAGCTTGGGGGCCAAGGTGCTGCAATTTGGCAGGGTGACAGAGCTCTGGGCAGGGGGTGGGTCCCTGGGAGGGACTAAAGGCCTCCAAGGATGAGGCCTCGGGAAGCCCCCTCATGGGGCCATCTTCCCCTCAGCCTGATGGAGGCCTCAGACAGCAGCCAGCCAGGCCGGCTGTGCCTGGATGCTGGTCTGGGTTAGGGCCACTCTCTTCTCTGTATTTCTGTAGTTTGTGGACTTCTCTGTTTCCTAGGACCAAGTCCTTTGTAAAAACGTCCGGCCTGCCTTGGGTGAGTGAAGTGGGTGGTTAGGAAGGTCACAGGCCCTGGCCGGCTGCCTGGTTCAAGTCCTGGCTCCACCCACTTCAGCCTTGAGCAAGTCTCCAACCTCAGCACTCCTCAGTTTCCTCGAGTAGGGTCATAACAGATCTACTTTTTGGGTGATTGGAAGATGAAATGAGTCCCTTTGTGTAAAGCACCTGGCATAGTGTCTGGCATGGATTAATAGCAAGTGTTCAATAAATGCCAACCATCATTATCATCATCATCATCATCCTTCTTATCATGACAAGGTCCTTTCTTTACTTTCAGTCAGGCTGGGGCAGGTGTCAGGGTGTCCCTGAGCCAGGCTTGATGGTGGCAGCAGGTGGCCTATGCCAAGGAGAGCTCCCACAGCCAGAGCAGAAGGAGGTGAAAGCCAAGACAGAGCTGGGGCCTCCAGATGCCATGTGGTGTCATGTAGGACTGTCTGTCTTTCCCTGTGTGGCCAGGAGGCAGATGGAGCCATTTCTCCCGCTGCCACACTCCCCAGCCCGGTCCAGGCAGCCAGCTCTCCCCTGCCTATTGCAAGATGAGACCATGATTATACCAGCCCCATCTTGCTCCACGGGAAGCCTCAGCACCATGTTCCCGCCTGCCTCGTCATTGCCTGTGCCAGAGCCCAGGGCCAAGGGAGTGCCTTGCCTCACATCCCGGCCCATTTCATGCCAGCCATTTACAAGAGATCACAAAGAAGAGGCACTCCCTGGGAGGGGCAAGCCAATGCCAGGAAGCTGATGCCTGGGCAGGAAAGAGGCTAAGGAAACGTGGGGCTCGTGGTATAAACAAACACCAGGAAAGGTTTCCTGGACTTCCCCCACCTCAGCCCAGTACTTGGGGAAGAGGAACACAGCAGCTGGGCCTGTTTTGCATCACTGCCTTGAAGTGGAAGGCTGGAGGGAGCTGCCTGAGGGCTCTGGCCCGGCTCCCAGCCCCTCTCTGCTCCATCTCTGCTCCAGGGCAGGTACTGAGCACCCATGGTGACATGGATGTGGAATATTCCATCAGCCCAGGGCATAGCAGCCATGTGGGTTGGGGAAACAGAAGAGGACCCTGTTATTCACATGCCCATTGGTAGGTAGGGAGTGAGGGGCCAAAGAGTGAGAGCTCTTGGAGGAACAAATGGTGACTTATTTGTCCCTACTTCAGAGCCTGGCCCAGGGAAGGCACTCAGGAAATGTTGGATGGAGAGATGATGGATGCATGGATGGATGGATAGATGGATGGGTGGATGGAGGGATGGATGGATAATAGATGGATGGATGCATGGATGGATGGATGATGGATGTATGGGTGGATGGAGGGATGCGTGGATAATGGATGGATGCATGGATGGATGGATAATGGATGGATAGATGGTTGGGTAGGTGGGTGGATGGAGGGATGGAGGGATGGATGGATAATAGATGGATGCATAGATGGATGCATGCATGGATGGATGGATAGATGGGTGAGCATATGGAAGGATGAATGCTTTGATGGATGGGTGCTGCAGAGAGGCAGGAACAGCCTCGGGCCTCATATTCTCTTTCAGCACTTTCATTCACCCTACTATTCTTTATAACTTATTTTTGTTAAAGTATAATTAACATACAATAAAGTGTGTACACCTTAAGTGTACAGTTGGATGAATTTTTACATAAGTATACACCCTTGCAACCACCACCAAGATCAAGACACAAAACAGTTCCAACTTCCCAGAAGGCACCCCACTTTGAGCGGCATCATCACCTCCCATAAATATCTGCCCACCGTGCTCCCAGTGTGACTTAATAGCAAGCACCCATACACTCAGCCTCTACACACTCAGCATCCACACACTCAGCCACCCTGGGGCCTCTGTCCCCATCCAAGCCCTGTCTACTCTCCCTCACTTGGGTCCTCCATTCCTCCTCTCCTGCCCTCTTGTCTCAGCCTGGACTGGTGCAGTGGCCTTCAGGCACCCTGCCCTCTAGCTGCTCCCTGGTAATTCTCCGCCACTGTTACCACCTCTGCCTCTTACAAGATGGCATGGTCATTCCGTGATTCTTGGAAATTTGCAGGGAGTAGCTGTTGGCCCAGCTGGTCCCTGTGTCTCTTGGAGGCTGGGTGCCAGTCAGCTCCAAACCTGTTGGCTGATCGCGTGCACCCTGAGGACCCCACAGCCCTTCCTGGGGCCCAGAAGGATGAGAATGGTGAGGGAAACAGTGTGCTATGAGGAAATGGCCCCAGGAGTCCCAGAAACATTCCCCCATAAAGTGAGGATATGACCAGTGGAGAAGAGAAGCGAGAGGAAGAAGCCCAAACAAAGGGCGGGAAATGCCATTCTGAGTGGGTAGCTCCTGAGAAGGAGCTGTTGGACAAAGGACACATGTGAAAGTGGAAATGATTTAGGGCCTCCCTCCTACAGAGGAACATCCTTCTTGGCCCCCAGGGCAGAACAGAAATGCAGGCTCTCAGGCCAGCTGTGAAGAGACAGTTTGCAGTTAACATTTGCCAATGCTTTCTCTATTATTTAGAAAAAGTGAGTGACCCTCCAGGGCTCTCAGCTGGCTCATTTTTATTCTTTCATCACCTCTGATCCTAGTTGCCCCTTGTCGTAGCTCAAGCTGCTATTTTAAAAAACAACTATAGACTAAGTGGCTTGAACAACAGAAATTTAGTTATCACAGTTCTAGAGGTTGGGAAGTCCAACATCAAGGTGCCAGTAGTTTTGATTCACTGGTGGGGACTCTCTTCCTGGCTTACAGATGGTCGCCTTCTTGCTGAGTCCGCATATGGTGGAGAGAGCGAGAGCTCTGGTTTCTCTTTTTCTTATAAGAGCACTTCACATCCTGACCCTCACTCTCATGACCTCATCTCAATCTTATTACCTCCCAAAGACCCCACTTTCAAATTCCAACAATTGAGGTTTAGGTTCAACATACAAAATTTGAGGGTACATATTGAGTCCATAACACCCCGCCTCCAGAAAATGTTCCCTGAGCCATGCCAATAAGTTGGGTTGGGTGCCCCTGCTCTGTGCTGTGACATCCTGTACTATGACTACCTGATTACTCATCTAGACTGTGAACCCCATGGGGGCAGGAACCATGTCACATTCACCACTGTATCCCTGGTTCAGGGCCTGACACATACTTAGCAGGTGTTCAATAAACCTTTGATCAGTGGTGGCATGAATGAGCAAATGCCTGAGCAGGGAGAGAGCCTTCTTATAGCTGCCCTAATGTCCTATTCTGGATTCCTTAGGTCCCCTCCTCTCACCTCCTGCCTTTGTTTGTGGAGGAGGAAGAAGACAGGGAGAAGGAAGAGGAGGAGGAAGAAGAAGAAGAGGGAAGGATGTGTTTGAGTTGCTTTATGCCTTCACTTAAGGCTCACTGTCCTTAGGGGAACCTGAGCTGTTCACTAGGGACAGACACATTAGTGGCTTGGGCAAGTGGTGCTTTGGGATTTTATTTTTGGAAGGAGGGGGGATGGAGGAGGATCAAACCACTTTTTTTTTTTTTTTTTTTTTTTTTTAACCAGCAGGAGAGCAAAGGGAGAAAGCTCTAGGCTAAAGGCCAGAAGACCTAGCCCTGCCAATAAAATCAACCTCATTTTGTGAACACCTGTTGTGTGCCAAGGACCCTGCTAAGTGCTTTGTTTGTACTTAATCCTCAGAACAACCCTCTAAAGGAGGCATGATGAGTACTTTTATCATCACCCTCCCCATTTTACAGATAAGCACACTAAGGCACAGAACAGTTAAAATTCCTGCCAGGAAAGACTCAAGTCAGATCTGTCTGATCCCCAAACCACTCTGCCTGCTAGGCCGTGGGCTGCGGCTTCAGGATGGGGGCTTGTATTCTCTGTGGCTCTGCTACACCTAGATGCTCCCACTCCGACAGTCACCCTGGTCATTTCTAGAAGGCAACAGCAGCAGGATTTGACACATGCCCCACATTAGGCTAAGAGGTCTCAGGAGAAATGGGGGCCTTTGGCACAAAGACTATTGGCAGATAATCCAGGGCTGGGAGGAACTGATTGGCAGGAAATAGCCTGCACTGCACCTGCAGGAGGAGTGAATCTTCAGTGTTGGTTAAGGAAATGCAGGCTGGCCGGGCACAGTGATGTGCACCTATAGTCCCAGCTAGTCAGGAGGCTGAGACAGAAGAATCACTTGAGGCCAGGAGTTCAATACCAGTCTGGGCAACATAGCAAGACCCCATCTCTAAAAACGGACAATCAAACTAAGAAACTGTGTTTCCATTAAAGCGTATTATATTTAGTTACATAACAGTAACTACCAAAAGAAGCAGCCCAAACTATTCCTGTGATTGTTTCTGGGGAGTAGATTTGGGGGCCAATGAGCTGTGATGGAGGACACTTACTTTTCATGACTTTTCCAATGGTATTAGTATTTTAAACCAAAATTTTACTTTTTTAAAAAGCAAGTATGTCAAGGCAAAGGATCCTTCTCACTTATAAATGTGTATAAAAGAAATTTCTTTTTCCTCCCCCTCCACTCCCTCTATTTCTGCCCCATTTTTTTCCAGGAAGAAAAAATGCTGGGCATCTTGGTGCAGCACAAAGTCCGGAGTGGCGTCTCGGGCATCGTGGGCATGGAGGTGGATGGGCTGCCCTTCCACAACACCCACGCCGAGATGATCCAGAAGCTGGTGGACGTCACCACGGCACAGGTGTAACCGTCCATGTTCCGTGTGAGCAGAGTCCCTACCAACGGGCAGGTCTGCATCCGGGGAGAATGCAGCTGCTTCTGGCAACAATCCTGCTAGTAAACACTGGTCTTCGGTGAGCAACGAACACTCGCCTGGCCTGGGAAACTGCATGCCCACTTTCTGGGAGGGGTTAGTGCAGGTGCCGTGGACAAAGGACAACATTTCTCTGGGGCTTTTAAACTTTTATTCCTAAGACTCTAAAGGCGTTGATTTCAACCCTCCTTCACGCTGGCTTCAGGCAACCCACGTGGTCTCCTGTGAGAATCTTCTCGACAGTTACTTATGGGGACACTTGTGAACAATTAACTGCCAGGCAGAGCATGAGAACAAACATTCCCAGGCCATGTAGGATAGGATACTCCAGACTCCAGTCATCCTCCCCCATCCATGGTTTCTGTTACTCATGGTTTCAGTTACTCATAGCCAACAGCAGACCGAAAATACTAAATGAAAAATTTCAGAAATAAACAACTCTTAAGTTTTAAATTGTGTACTCTTCGGAATATCGTGATGAAATCTCACACCATCCTGCTCCATCCTACCTAGGACGTGAATCCTCCCTTTGTCCAGGGTAGCCGTGTCTACACCACCCGCCTGCTAGTCACTCAGCAGGTGATCAGATCGACTGTCATGGTATTGCAGTGCTTATATACAAGAACCTCTTATTTGACTTAGTAATGTCCTCAAAATGCAAGAGCAGGGATGCTGGCAATTTGGATACGCCAAAAAGAGGCCATAAAGGGCTTCCTTTAAGTGAAAAGGTGAAAGTCTTTTTGTTTGTTTGTTTGTTTGTTTTTGCAGTTGCAAGATTTAATAGAGTGGAATAGAGTGAAAACTGAGCTCCCATGCAAAGGGAGGGGACCCAAAGAGAGTAGCCATTGCTGGCTCGAATGCCTGGGTTTATATCCCGATCATTGTCCCTCCTGCTGTGCTCTCAGGCGATAGATGATTGGCTATTTCTTTACCTCCTGTTTTTGCCTAATTAGCATTTTAGTGAGCTCTCTGATTGGTCGAGTGTGAGCTAAGTTGCAAGCCCCGTGTTTAAAGGTGGATGTGGTCACCTTCCCAGCTAGGCTTAGGGATTCTTAGTTGGCCTAGGAAATCCAGCTAGTCCTGTCTCTCAGTACCCCCTCTCAACAGGAAAACCCAAGTGCTGTTGGGGAGGTTGGCTGACAACTGCTCTAACTGCTTCCTGCCGAATTGGGGCGTAGTAGGGGTTGTGCAGTAGAGATTTCCTCGGGAGGGGTGCCTTCGATGTCATCAACATCGGAGCATGGGCTAGCAGACCGGTCCAGGGGTCCATGGTAGATCTTAGTCATGGACTGCATCTGGGGCTCCATTTGAAGAACTATTTGTGGTTTTACAGCTTTGATTCTGGAAGGGACAAATTTAACAAGGAGGTTGAAGATAAAGGGATTGAAATGTATGGCCTGCAGTGCAGGGGATTATTTCTTTGGCACACTTCACAGGCCTTGACTATCTGCTTGATAGTTTTGAAAAGGCCTGGTCTAGTAAATAATAATTTGACCATCTGATGGGTGCTATTAATGCCTAAGAGAAAGATATGGTGAAGGGTTTTAAGTAATTTCCATTGGTTAGCTGCAGGCATAAGTATTTTTCCTTCTTCGGTGGCTGGCCATTCTGAGGGGAGGAAACTATGTCCTCGTGAGGTTCCCCATTCTATTTCTTCTGAGTACTGGGGCTTGGTTTCCCGGAGGGGATTACCCTATACTAGGGCTCCTTCTATAAGCATTTCTAATGGAGGGTCCTGCCTTGTGGCTCTTTTGGCTTCAATATCCGCTTGGTGGTTCCTTCCTATTTCCCTTTCCTTTCCTTTCTGGTGACCCTGGCAATGTAAGACTGCCACCTCTTTAGGTTTCTGTACAGCCAATAATAATCTCCTAATGGCTTCCTGATGTTTGATAGGTGTTCCCTCGGAAGTTAGGAATTCCCTTCCTCTCCATATTGCTGCACGGGCATGGAGGACTAGGTAAGCATACTGTATATATATTTACCCGAAAAGGTGAAAGTTCTTGACTTAATAAAGAACAAGTTCATATATTGAGGCTACTAAGATCTATGGTAAGAATGAATTTTCTATCCATGAAATTGAGAAGGAGGCTGGGCATGGTGGCTCATGCCTATAAGTATTCCCAACACTTTGGGAGGCCGAGGAGGGCAGATCACTTGAGCTCAGGAGTTTAAGACTGGCCTGGGCAACATGGCAAAACCCCATCTCTACCAAAAATAGAAAAAATTAGCCGGGCATGGTGGTGGGCGTCTATAATCCAGCTACTCGGGAGACGGGAGAATCGCTTGAAACTGGGAGATGGAGGTTGCAGTAAGCCGAGATTGCGCCACTGCACTCCAGCCTGGGTGACAGAGCGAGTCTCTGTCTCAAAACAAAAAAGAAAAAAAGAATTGAGAAGGAAAAAGAAATATGTGCTAGTTTTGTTGTCAAACCTCAAGCTGCAAAAATTCTGGCCACAATGTGTGGTAAGTGATCAGTGAAGATGGAAAAGGCATTACATGTGTGGGTGGAAGACGTCAACAGAAACGTGTTCCAACTGACAGCAGTCGAGTTCAGTACTATCCACTGGGGATCTTGGAACATATTCCGTGTGGATGAGGGGGTACTATTATCATTAGGGCATAGTCAAGCAGCCGTGCATGATGGCTCACACCTGTGATCTCAACACTTTGGAAGGCCGAGGCGGGAGGATCCCTTGAGCCCAGAAGTTTGAGACCAGCTTGGACAACATAGTGAAATCCCATCTCTACAAAAAAAGTTTTTAAAATTTGCCAGGCATGGTGGTAGGCGCCGGTAGTCCCAGCTACTCATGGGGCTAAGGTGGGAGGATCACTGGAGCCTGGGAGTTCGAGGCTGCAGTGAGCTGTGATCACACCACTGCACTCCAGCATGGGTGACAGAGCAAGAGCTTGTCTCAAGAAAGGAAAAAAAGAAAATGGTAAAATGTACAAATGTGGAATATATATTTACAAAGTTCTTGGGTTTTACAGAACATTTACTCCTACCACCACCAAAATATTTATACCTTTGAAATGCTTTTTTTTCCAAACAGCATTTTGTTTACTAAGGCAAAAGAACAGCATTTTGTTTACTAAGGCAAAAGGTCCTTTGAAGAGCCTAACATTTATCACCATTGCTGCCCCTCACCTCACCCCTAACACTATTCCACCTCCTCTCTGTCTGCTCCCCTGCACCCCCTGAGCCCGGACCCTTTAACCTCTTGCATAGGAGGGCAGCCTCACCCTGTGGGTGGGTCAGGCCCCTCCAGTGCTCAGGCGGCTCAGAGTCCTCCTGAACAACTCCAGTCACTTGCCCTTATCTCTTTCACAAGCTCCCACTGCACAGTGCCCAACAACATTAGAAACTGAGTCACTGACCGTGTCCCATTACACTCTTACAATATCCTGTGCTGGTTGCACTGCTGAGTGACGGCTGACTCACCCAGATCAGGGGAGTCCAGCTTCGCAGCCATGGCCCCAAATGTTTGTTGAACCTGCTTAATTTTCATTCATTTCCTTAAACAGGTCTAGTTTCATTCTTTAAGGAGCAACAGTTGTGAGAATAGAACACAGAGGGTAGAAATGAACCCCGCATTGTACACACAGCAGTTAAGCGTGAGGATGTAGCACAGTGGTTCTGGGACTGACTTCAGTTCTCCCTATGCAGGGGCATGATGCAGCCCTGGGCGGAAGTCGCTGGGGCTGGGGCTCTCCAGGTCTCCCTTTGTCATTCTAGGGGAGTTCCCACCGGCAGGGGCTGTGCTCAGTGCTGGTGCGGCAGCAGGGCTGACACCTCCAGCATCCTGACAACTCAGCCACATGGGGATCTGTGGCATCTCACGGCTCAGTGAAGCCACCTCAGCTCTGCAGCTTCCCTGACCACATGTCCTCCAATTAGGATTTTTGTCCCTGATTTGGGACTGCAGAGTTCCATGTAGCGAGGGCCTCTGGTTGAGAGTGTACCCCGACGTTTCTGCAATCTTGATGGCTAGAAGAGAGAAGCCCTCACCATGGTAAAGCTGCCAGTACGCTTCTGACTCATGTTTTGGGGGAAGACACAAATGGGTCTTTGGTTTTGCAGTAGTAACAGCAGGGTTCTCTTCTGGCATGGAGGAGTCTGAGGCATAACCATGTAATGAGTTATCTTCACTGTGGGCAGAAATTCATGGGGAGAGGATTTCAGTTGTTTGGGAAAGAGGCTGACACCAGGTTGAGCCCGGAGAAAGCTGAGAATAAGGGTCCTAGACTCAGTGACACATCCAACCCCTGACCCCGCTACAGGGAGAGGCAGGCCTGTGTCCCACATCAGGGGCTCTGATGCAAGGGAGAAGACCCCTTAGCAGGGCCCAGCCCAAGGACCACAGGAGCTCTGCATTCCAGGATCCAGTTTTGATGCTTGTCCATTCCACTGTAGGATTCCTGCTCAGACCTTTAGTAAAGTTTTGCTCAGCTTTGCTCTTTTATCCTAGCCTTGACTGTGCTTTGAGGAAGCACCTGTATCCATGGGGTGGCCATGGTGAGTGTGGCTGCAGCCTGGAGAAGCTGGTTACAGGGAGATAGGAGATGACATGCAGGGAATGATGGTGTGATTTAAGGCGAGATATGGGCCTGGTGCCAACCAGAATGGATTTGTGGGACATAGGAGCATCACTGGGCATTTCCAAGAACATTGAGGGGAGGTAATCATGGTGAACAGTGCATAGGATGCTCCATGGATAACAAGGGCAGGCTGGAGACCTTGGCACCTTGAGGGGAGAATGAGCCACACAGACCCTGCAGGAGGTGGATCAAAGACAAGTGAGCCAGCTAAGCAGGTCAGGGCTCCTTAGTCTCCTGGAGGTCCTCTGGCCCCTCCATCACTCAGCAGGGAAAGGCATTCCTCTGAGGTTGTTCCTTGCCCCTCATTGCACGGGCTTTGCTGACCACCAGCCCCGACTTGGTCCAGCCCACTGCATTCTGCTACATCCTGCCCACTCCCTGTGGCTTCCACTGGCTGCACAATGAGGTCTAACTCTTAGATTCAAAAAACCACTGCCTCTAGGCAAGGTGGAGAGGAGGATGTGGCTTACCAGCAATTCACATAAACTCAATGTGTGTCAGCAATAAGATTTCTCACCAGAAGTAAAGAAGCAGAGAAAAAATGGGCCTGTTCTCCATGGGGCAGGTCAGACAGACTTGGTCTCACTTCACATTCCAGGCATCGCATTTGAAGAAGTGGATTTTGTTTAGATGAAGGTACAGAGGGGTGGGTGCTTAAAACCTCTTAAGTTTAGGGCTGGATGTGGTGGCTTATGCCTGTAATCCTGGGGAGGCCAAGGCAGGTGGATCACTTGAGGCCAGGAGTTTGAGACCAGCCTGGCCAACATGGCGAAACTCTCTTCTCTACTAAAAATACGAAAATTAGCTGGCTGTGGTGGCACACGCCTGTAATCCCAGCTACTTGGGAGGCTGAGGCAGGAGAATTGGTTGAACTTGAGAAGCAGAGGTTGCAGTGAGCCAAGACTGTGCCACTGCACTCCAGCCTGGGTGACAGAGCAAGGCTCTGTCTCAAAACAAAACAAAAAACCTGTTAAGTTGAGGTGGCTTGAAGAGCTGCCTGTCAGAGATTGGCCAGATATTCACCAATTCTGCCTCTTTTTCTTGCATCCATAGGAAAACTACCTTTCCCAGCCTCCCTTGCAGTTAGGTTGAGGCCACATGACTGGGATCTGACCAATGGAATGTAAGTAGCAGGGATATCCGCCATTTCCACACTTGGCCAAAAACCCCTGTGAGATTCTCTTTTTGCTGCATCCCCTTACCTGTGTGGGTGAAAAGGGAAGACCCCAAGATGATGGACTCTGGTGATGGGAGGATCCTGAATCACTGCCATCACTTTGGGAAAGACTTGCCAGAAAGCAGCCTCTCGTTGGACTTTGCATGAAGTTTTCTGCCTAACCCTGAAATTAGTTGTCTTGGGTAGTAGTGAGTTGTCATTGGTGGTGTTTGTAGACAGACTGGACTATCGTTTTTGGGGAATGCAGAGGGGAGACTTCATGGAGAGGGAACTGAATATTATGACCTCTCTGGTATATGCCAGCACTAATATCTAACGTGTAATTTAGCAGTATTCTTCTGAAAGTTGTTGAATTAAAGCAAATGGGATTGAAATCCCAACATTTCCCCAGAGCACTGGGCACCATTATAACCTCAGGATTAATGCCATCTGTCTTAGCCCATTTTCTATGGCTATAACAGAATACCACGGACTAGGTTATTTATAAAGAACGGACATTTCTTTGGTTTATGGGTCTAGAGACTGGGAAGTCCAAGAGCATGGTGCCAGCATCTGGCAGGGTCATCTCCTGGCAGAAAGCAGAAAGGCAAGCGAGCTCTGAAGAGAGAAAAAAGGGGAGCTGAACTCCCCAATAACAAACTCTCTCCCACCATAACAGCATTAACCCATGACCTAATACCTCTTAAAGGTCCCACCTCTTCACATAGTTACAATGGCAATGAAATTTCAGCATGAGTTTTGGAGGGGACATTCAAATCATAGTATCATCAGAGACTACTGTCTTGTCAGATGAATTCCAGGAATGGAGGCTTCAGGATCACCAGCTACAAGAAGTGGCTTTTTCAGAAAAGCAACGAGCCAAGAGGGTCAGAGTTTGGCTCTCTTTTGGTTGGACCAGCCAGAGGAAAGCAGCAGATGGGGATGTATTTCGTGCCGAAAATTTCTCCCACCCTTGTCTGGCCAACCCACAGACCAGTGTGTGTAACAGGGAGATGAGCCCTGTGTGTAAACAGGAAGATGAGCCCTCATCTGACTAAACAACTCTGGTGAATAAGAAATAAATCCTAATGGCTTCTGTCACCTTCCAAACCAGATGGACTTTTTCTTCCACCCATCCTCTCAGGAGAGAAAAGGAGTCATAATCCCCAATATTGTCCTTACTTAATCTGTTTAGAAGAAGGATCTACTCTTCTGGAACACTCCAGGACTCTAGGAGCCTGACGCAGAGAGGGATTAAGTGACCAAGATCAAATTTACATTTTAATATGATGCAGTTAATCCTCAGTGATAAACATGGCATATGCCACTGTTGAGAAGATGCTCCAGCCTAAAGAGGCAGGTCAGCAAATGTGGGCCTCTCCAAACAAAGCCCCGTCACTGAGGACAGCCCCACAGAGATGAATGCAACAGGCCCTTCTTCTCTAGTGAGGAGGGGGTGGTCTGATGGAGCCCTCCCTCACTGTGGGGAGCAGCTACCCAGCAGGTACAAGGGGTCATGCGGCCAAGGACAGAGTGGGTGATATTCTCCGAACCACATGACTGGGCTCTGTCCTCAAAAGGGAGTTGGCCAAGTTAAACCACAGAGCGAATTTGCAACACCACACTGAAGAACTGGGTGGCACTTCATGAATCTCAAGTGGAGGGAGAGAAGGCTCTACTTCACTCGAGGGCTGTGTCCTTCTTGACCATTTGCTGGGTAATCAAGTGCAAATCCCCTAATCGCTCTGCTTGAGTTTGCTCTGAGAAGGTCAACCTCTGCCCTTTCCTGACTCCTTTGGTTCTTCAAGGGCCCTCTAGACCCCCTGGTGTTGAAGACTCCCTTACCCCATAAGGACTGCAGCATACTCCCAAGGTGTCCAGTTACTTTGCTTTATTTGCAGACTGAAGTGGGCTACATAAATCCATTACAGAGTCAACACATGTAGACTTGGCAAAAAGGACAATACAAAAATACAACTCTTGATAGTAAATGAGACTGCCCTCAGCTCATCCCAGTCTGTATCAGTGGGAAGCCAGTGTTTAAGGTCAACATAGGAGGAAGTGCTGTGGAATGAGGAGGCATGGAGGCTTCCACCAATGTCACTGACCCAGTAAAATCCTGGACTGAGTTGCATGGGCTCTTGGCTGTGTGGCCATTTCTGCTGCCTTCAAACTTGGTCACTTCCTCCTCTAGGAAGGGGAAGAGAACCTCCTCAAGTCATCGGACACCCTCCACAAGGATTTGAGCAGGGGCTGTGCAGTCAAAGCCAAGTGTAGCCCTGGGACCACTGTGAGCACCCTTCCCTGGGGCACCTCCAGCCTGGGCTGTTGCCTCTGGGCATCCCTGATGAAAGGGCTAAGAGACACAGCACAAAGGATCAACCTCTTCGAGGCTGGGGGGAAGAGGGGAAGGGAGACTGAGGAAGGGGTTCTGCCTGGGCCTCCCTTTGGTAGATTCCAGAAATGTTTGCTGATGCCAACTTCTGCTTCTAGCCCCTGGTCCCTTCTTGGAGGAAGCCCAGTTAGCCTCTTGGTTCTGAAGAACTCGAGTCCCAGGCCATGGAGGGCATCCTTAGTCAGAGCTGGTCCCAGTTCACTGACCAGAAGGTCTGAAGGGCTAGCATTTCTGTGGAGGTGGGCAGGTCTTCTGGAGCAGCAGGCGGCTCTCCCAGTTCTTACGGCTGGAGCTAGGGTCCTCCTCTGCCTATAACTCCCTCAATTCTCCCAACCCAACACCCCCTACCTTCCTTCTCTCCTCCTCCCTTCCTTCTCCCCTTCCTCCTTTCCTTCCCCCTCTTTCTTTCCTTCCCCCTCTTTCTTCCTTCCCCCTCCTGCCTTCCTTCCCCCTCCAGTCTTCCCTTCCCACCCTGTTGTGGGTGGGCTGCAGTGCTGATCCCACCGGGACATTTGCACAGGCATCGTCTGTGACAACGGTGGCATTGGAAGGCCCTGGCAGCTGAACGCCCAGCCTCCCACCCTCCATGTCCTCACACTCCCCATGCACAAACTCTGCAGGAAGCAGGCCACGGAGCGCAGTTCACTGTCTTCCCCCGACCAGCAGCCCCAGCCTGGCCACATCGCAGCCGCGGCAGAGGACACGGCTTATTCCCATGAGCCAACGGGGGCTTATTCCCACCCTCGGCGGTCCCAGCGGGCTCAGCAAGCGAGAGCAGGCTTCCGGAGTTACAGGGGCTTCCCTGCCTCCGCAGCGAGGGAAGCAGGAGGCGGCAGGCCCTGAGGCCCGTGGGCTGAAGGCTCAGGCCTCACGTGGAGCCACCCGCGGAGGACCCAGGCTAGGCCAACCTGCCCGTGGGGGACCCGCCCGACCCTGGCGAGTTAGGGGTCTGGAAGGCCGGGTGGAGCTTGGTCAACAGCTCGGGCTCCTCACCCTGGGCCCCGCTTTTCCCGGAGGCCTCGGGGGCACCCAGCGGGTAGGCCTCCCTGGCCCGGCCGGTCCTGGAGCAGGTGAGGAAGGCCAGGCAGGCCCCGCGGAGGCGGGCCAGGTCCCGGTGGGTGGTCTCGCTGACGAAGCAGTAGAGCACGGGGTCGGCGACGCAGTTGAAGCTGGTGAGCAGGAGGGAGAAGTGGTAGGCGTTGAAAACGCCCTTGGCGAAGTCGCAGCTGGCCTCCCAGACGCTGCGCACCAGCAGCAACACGTGGTAAGGCAGGAAGCAGGCCAGGAAGATGACCACGGTGCTGAGCACCAGCCGCTGGATCTGGTCCTTGCGGCTCTTCTGGGTGCCGTGGCTCCGGCGCACGGCGCGCAGGATGCCCTGGTAGGACGCCAGCAGCAGGCAGATGGGGAAGAGGAAGCCCACCAGGAAGCGGTAGTAGTTGATGGCGCGCTGCCATGCCTGGATGGGGTAGTGCTCAAAGCACACGCGGTGCTGGTTCTCGTCCTCGATGACCTCCTCGTGCATCAGGAAGTAGATGCTGGTCAGCAGCTCCTTGGCCCAGATGACCACGCTGACGCCGACGGCCGCCTTCAGGGTCCGGAACTGGTGGAAGCGGAAGGGATGGGCCACAGCCAGGTAGCGGTCCACGGAGATGCAGCAGAGGAAGCCCACGCTGATGTAGATGTTCTCGTACAGGAGGATGCCGCACACCTGGCAGGACAGGTCGCCGTGAGACCAGTTGTCGTGCTGCAGCACGTACTGCAGCCAGAAGGGCAGCGAGCAGATGTAGAAGAGGTCGGCCACCGTCAGGTTGCACAGGTACACGCCCAGCTCGTTCCGGGCCTTGATCTGCAGGTAGCCGAAGTAGAGGGACAGGCAGTTGGCCGGGAAGCCCACCACCAGCACGGTAACATAGACCACCGGGGCCAGCGTCTGGTGGATGGTATGGTCGATGGTACAGCTCATCGAGGAGTTGTCTGCAGTGATGTTCCCCATCTTTGGGCCTGAAGGGGCCACACTCCTCATGGGCTCAGGGACTGGGCCTGTCTCTCCACCGCCATCCTGTTTATAGACGGTGGTTCAAGCTCTACCAAGGGCTGGGCATCGCTGGTGGTGGGCAAGACCCTGAAAGTCAGAGGCAGGAAAGGTTTATAATAGTAGCTCACATGTATGTAGCACCTACTGTGTGTCAGGCCCCGTTCTAAATCCTTTACTCATTTAATTTAGAAGCTGTACTAGCCCACCAACTCCAATTCAACTAGAATATCTGAAGGGCTGGACATGATGGCTTACACCTGTAAGCCCAGCACTTTGGGAGGTGAGGATCGCTCGAGCTCAAGAGTTCAAGACCAGCCTGGGCAACATGGCAAGCCCTTGTCTCTATAAATAAATAAATAAATAAATAAGAAGAATAGATCTGAATGGGAGCCCCAGGCGAGGTGGCTCACACCTGTATTCCCAGCACTTTGGGAGGCCAAGGTGGGCAGATCACTTGAGGTCAGGAGTTCGAGAACAGCCTGGCCAACATGGCAAAACCCTGTCTCTACTAAAAATACAAAAATTAGCTGGGCATGGTGGCATGCACCTGTAATCCCAGCTACTCGGGAGGCTGAAGCAGGAGATTCGTTTGAACGTGGGAGGCGGAGGTTGCAGTGACCCAAGATCGTACCACTCTATTCCAGCCTGAGTGACAGGGGGAGACTCTGTGTCAATAGAAAAAAAAAGAATATATCCGAATGGGTCACATACCAAGATGCTGCAGGGTAGCTTACATGTCCCCTCCCCATTCCCTGGCTTTGTCTATTTATTGCCTATCCTTTATATATTTTCCTGCTCCCTTGGTGTAGCAAGTAAGGCTAGAGGTTCTTATGAGCATGTGTCTACCCTGAGCCTGCTCTCCCAGGGAGACTTGGGGCAAAGATCAGTTCTAACCCACACGTGACAGCACCGGCCACCTTCATCCACAGCAATAGGCGGCATTCACATTTGTCCTACTTGCTCACAGGAATGTACTACTTAAGTCCATTTACACTGAGGCCACTGCCCCTCATGGGGACCTCTCCAGATAGCATCAGAAGAGGCCCAACCTTGTCCACATTTTACCGCGTTCTGGCAAGAAACAAAAACCCAGTTTCCCGCAAGCACAGCCTGGACTCCTGGGTGTTCATCCAGCAAGAGCTACCTCTCCTCTCCTCCATGGAGCTCCGGGAAAGCTCTGGACCAAGGCCCCAGGACATGAGCGCCAGGCCAGGGCCAGCCACGTACAGACTGCAAGTCACTTACCTTGTCTCAGCCTAGGTTTCCTCACCTGTCAAATGGAGATAAAAACACTTGCCCTTGGGGATCAGTATCAGGGCCAGATCAAATGATGGGTATGCAAACACAGGGCATTGTTTTTCCAGAAGCAAAGAGGAGGAGTAGGAGATTATAATCTTACTGGAATTAGTGAAAAGTTCCTATTTATTGGCTGGGTGCAGTGGCTCACACCCATAATCCCAGCATTTTGGGAGGCTAAGGTGGGCAGATCACTTAAGATCAGGAGTTTGAGACCAGCCTGGCCAATGTGGCAAAACTCTGTCGCTACTGAAAATTAGCTGGGCATGCTGGTGGACTCCTGTAATCCCAGCTACTCGGGAGGCTAAGGCACGAGAATCACTTGAACCTGGGAGGCAGAGCTTGCGGTAAGCCGAGATCGCAGCACTGCACTCCAACCTGGGTGACAGAGTGAGACTCCATCTCAAAAAAAAAAGAAGTTCTTATTGAGAATTTAACAAAGAAGATTCCAGATATATGAATAAGTTTGAGCAAGATAGAATACAATGTTTTGGTTGGGCGCAGTGGCTTACACCTGTAATCCCAGCACTTTGGGAGGAAGAGGCAGGTGGATCACCTGAGGTCAGGAGTTCGAGACCAGCCTGGCCAACATGATGAAACCCCGTCTCTACTAAAAATGCAAAAATTAGCCAGGTTTTATGGCAGGCACCTGTAGTCCAGCTACTCAGGAGGCTGAGGCATGAGAATCACTTGAACCTGGGAAGCAGAGGTTGCAGTGAGCTGAGATCATGCCACTGCACCCCGGCCTGAGTAACAGAGCAAGACTCGGTCTCAAAAACAAAAAAGAACTTATTGGATGAATAGGTGAACGACACTTCCCACCTTCCAGGTGAGGAAACTATGGTTCTAAAGGGCAAGTGACTTGCCTGAAGCCAGCCTGAGGTTGGAAGCATTGCTGCTAGAATCCAGGTCTCCTTGCTCCACATCCCTGCCACGTACAGTCTCTGCCTGAGACTCAGCTCCCAACCTCTCAGTTCCCAGAAAACAGGGACTCCCAGTCTCTGACTCACCTCTTCCGTCCTCTTCAGGGCACTGGCCTAGAATTCCAGTGATGGTGGTGGAGGGAGTTGCTTCTTGTTTTCGTTGTGGTAAAACACACATAAAATAACATTTACCATTTTAGCCACTTTTTTTTTTTTTTTAGATGGAGTTTTACTCTTGTTACCCAGGCTAGAGTGCAATGGTGCAATCTCAGCTCACTGCAACCTCCTCCTCCCAAGTTCAAGCGAGTCTCCTGCCTCAGCCTCCTGAGTAGTTGGATTACAGGCATGCGCCACCACGCCTGGCTAATTTTGTATTTTTAGCAGAGACGGGGTTTCTCCATGTTGGTCAGGCTGGCCTCGAACTCCCCACCTCAGGTGATCCACTCACCTCGGCCTCCCAAGGTGCTGGGATTAGAGGCATGAGCCACCGCACCCAGCCCATTTTAGCCACTTTCAAATGCATTAAGTATATCGACACTGTTGTGCAACCATCACCACCCTCCATCTCCAGAACTCTTTTCATCTTGCAAAATTAATAACTCCCCAGCCCCTAGCAACCACCATTTCTGTCTCTATGAACTTGACTATTCTAGGTACCTCATATAAATGGAATCAGACAGTATTTGTCCTTTTGTGTCTGGCTTATTTGACTTAGTATAATGTCTTCAAGATTCATCTATGTTGTAGCACATGTCAGAATTTCCTGCCTTTTTAAGGCTGAATAATAGTCCACAGTATGCACAGCCCACATTTGGTTTATCCATGCATTGATGGACATTGGGATTGTTTTTATCTTTTGGCTATTGTGAATGAAGCTGCTATGAACATGAGTGAACAAAGATCTGTTCAAGTTCCCACTTTTAGTTCTTTTGGGTATATACTCAGAATTGGAACTGCTGGATCATATGTTAGTTCTATTTTTAATTTTTTGAGGAACCACCCTACCGTTTTCCATAGTGGCTGCACCATCTTACATTTCCACCGGCAATACACAACGGTGGGTTTGTGGTTTGTTTGTTTGTTTGTTTTCATTTGTATGTTTTGGTGGTGAGAAAAAGGGGAGAAGGAACAGCTGAAGTCCGTGATCCCAAAACTCTTCCCACAGCCCAGTGAATCAGAATTCAGCCCTAGTCACCCTCCTCTTGCCAGCCCTCCTGTCCCTGAATTGCAGGCTCACACCTATGGGGCCAAATCCTTTGCCAGGCTTACATATGAGGAAATCCACAGCAGCTCGTGTGCCCAAATGGTCCCCTATCCAGGGCTGTTCCGGTTTCCGAATTTACTTCAGATTCTCCACAGTCCACACAAAATCTGCCCGCAGGAAGATAAAATCCATTCATAAAAGCACAGGCCCCCAGGCTCCCCCCAAATGGCAAATGAAGCCCCCATGAAAACACAACCAGTCATCTTGGAAATTCACTGAGCGTCATCAGGCTATGGTTTACGAGTGGTGGGTGTATATACATGTAGGGTGGTGCTTCCTCTTCCCTAGGCCAACAATAAGCTAATTCTGGCAACCAAAGTCAGAAACATTCAAGCCTAAAGAACAAAGAAGAAACATTTACTCCGTTTAGATGAAAGCACCTCCTACGTTCATTTTGGAGAGAAAAGAGGGTTTTGGTATTCTAATGCTGCAGTGCTTGAATTTAGGTGCTTCAGAATCCCCTGGGGAATTTGTTATGACAGATCGCTAAGCCTCACCTCCAGAGTTTCAGACTCAGTGAGTCTGGGCTGGGGCTCAGGAATTTTACATTTCAAACAAGCTGCCAGGTGATGCGGATGCTGCCAGCCCATGGACCACACTTTGAGTAGCAAGGTGCTAGGAGAGTCTGGAAGGTCCAGGGTTCAGCTCCTGAGTGCATGCCCTACAAGAGCTCCCAAGGCAGGGAAACAGAGGAAGCTGGCAGGGGAATGTGATCCAGCAGGACCTTGTGGGCACAACCAGGTCGCAGCCCTTGGGATGTCTCCCGGCTGATTCAAGGCCCCAAGAAAAAGCAATTAAACCTGAGCACTTACACCTTTTATTTGCAAAATACTTTACAGTTTACAGAGCTTTTCACTTCTGTTCTCTTGTCCAGTTTTAAAAACAGCCATTTAGAGATGTGTCCATTTTAGAGATGAGAAAACCAAGGTCAGACAGATGAAGCAGCTTGAACTATCCAGTACCCTGGCTTTCACTGCACAAGTGTGTGTAGAGCATCTCGGATGTTCACAGCACCAAGCTAGACATGGAGGACCTAGAGGTCAACAAGAAATGGGCCGGGTGTGATGGCTCACGCCTGTAATCTCAGCACCAGCTGAGGCGAGAGGATCGCTTGAGCCCAGGGGTTCAAGTATCAGGGGAATCACCCCCGATAATTTAACGTAATTTCACGTAGGTTCTTTTCTGTTTCCCTAAGTGTTGGCCAGTCTGAGAAATAAAGGGAAAGAGTACAAAAGAGACAAATTTTAAAGCTGGGTGTCCGGGGGAGACATCACATGTTGGCAGGTTCCATGATGCCCCTCAAGCCACAAAACCAGCAAGTTTTTATTAGTGATTTTCAAAGGGGAGGGAGTGTACGAATAGGGTGTGGGTCACAGAGATCACATGCTTTACAAGGTAATAAAATATCACAAGGCAAATGGAGGCAGGGCAAAATCACAGGACCGAGGTGAAATTAAAAATGCTAATGAAGTTTCATGTCCCACTGGGCACATATTGTCATTGATAACATCTTATCAGGAGACAGAGTTTGAGAGCAGACAACCAGTCTGATCAAAATTTATTAGGCGGGAATTTCCTCATCCTAATCAGCCTGGGAGCGCTATGGGAGACTGGGGCTTATTTCATCTCTTATCTGCAACCGTATAAGACAGACATTCCCAGAGCAGCCATTTTAGACACCTACCCCTGGGTATGCATTCTCTTTCTCAGGGCTGTTCCTTGCTGAGAAAAAGAATTCAGCGATATTTCTCCTATACACTTTTGAAAGAAGAGAAATATGGCTCTGTTCCACCCAGCTCTCAGGCAGCCAGACCTAATGGTTATCTCCCTTGTTCCCTGAACATCGCTTTATCCTGTTCTTCTTTCAAGGTGCCCAGATTTCATATTGTTTAAACACACATGCTTTACGAACAATTTGTGCAGTTAACGCAATTATCACAGGGTCCTGAGGCAACATACATCCTCAGCTTACGAAGATGATGGGATTAAGAGATTGACAGGCATTGGAAATCATAAGAGTATTGATGAGGGAAGTGATAAATGTCCATGATATCTTCACAATTTATGTTCAGAGATTGCAGTAAAGACAGGCATAAGAAATTATAAAAGTATTAATTTGGGGAACTAATAAATGTCCATGAAATCTTCACAATTTATGTTCTTCTGCCATGGCTTCAGCCGGTCCCTCCATTCAGGGTCCCTGACTTCCCGCAACATTCAAGACCAGCCTGGGCAACACAGCAAGACTCTGTCTCTACATAAAATTTAAAAATTAGCAAAGCATGGTGGTGCACACCTATAGTCCCAGCTAATCAGAAGGCTGAAGTGGGAGGATCGCTTGAGCCCAGGAGGTGAAGGCCGCAGTGAGCCATGTTCGTGCCACTGTACTCCAGCCTGGGTGACAGAGTGAGACCCCCCATCTCAAAACAAAATGCAAGAAATGGCTCCCAGTCTCAAGGAACCTCCAAGCTCAAAAGACAGGAATGTCCCATGCACAAATCACTATCATGCAAGGCAGTGTATGGTGGGTGCAGTGGGCCTCTCTGCCACACACATTAAACACGGTTTGCCCTTTTTATTCCCTGTGCACTCCCTGTGGGATGGCTGCTTCTCTGTGGTTTCAACCCCATCTACACTCTGATGACTCCCAGGTCTTTCCCAGGATGAAGGCATAACCGGCTTCCTGCCACTCACAGGACACGCTCAGTGAGGCCCACGCTGGGTTCATCATTTTCTCCACTGCCCTGTTCTTGGAAGGGGCCTCCTCACCTACCCAATCACTCATGTCAATGGCTGGCCTTCAGCTTTCACCCACATCTTCATCCACAGCGTCCAGTTAATTTCCAAGTTCTACCATTTTCAACTCTAAGTATTTCCTACATCCATCTCCTCCTCTTCAGCTCTCTTGCCAGCACCCTAGATGGGCTTGGTCAAGAGCTCCTTCCCAACAGCCTCCTCCTGGGCTGCTTCCTGTCTCCATCTTACTATCCTCAAAGCCATCCTCTAAACAGAAATCTAACCCAGTCACACCCTGCTGCAAATGCTTCCATGGTTCTCCAATCATCCACCCATCCATCCATCTGTTCATCCATCCATTCAAGTATCCATCATCCATTCATCCATCCATCCACCCAAGTATTCATTCATACAGCAAATACTCACCGAGTGTCTATTATATGGAAGGCACAACACTGGACACTGGCCCCTAGTAACAAGTGGTTTTTAGTCTTAAGGCGGAGGAGAGAAGATAAGTGAAACAAGCTCACAAAGAGAGCGCAGGATTTTGTGAGGATTCATGGCTGGGGGCCTCACCCTGTCAGGAAAGGCCTTCCTGAGCATCGGCAGTTACAGTAAGATCAGGAGAAAGAGGAAGTGCTGCCCAAGCAGAGGAGAGTTTCTACCTGTGGAAAATGTGTGGAAACAGACGAAATGCAAGAGGAAGAGAAGGGGCAGCTCTGCGGAACTGAAAGTAGGTTGGTGTGACTGGATCTAAATAAGAGGTAGGCAGGGCGAGAGAGGAAACAGTGTGAAGCTGTAGAACTGGCAAGTAATTACAAGGGAGGTGGGGAACAACCAGGGGCAAATTGGAGATTTTTCTTGGTGCCTGGTCCTTATAGCCTCCCCAAAATTATTTGTTGGATGGATGGTGGAGAGGTGGGAGGGTGAATGAGTAAATGGAGGGATAGGGGTAGCCAGATAGATGGATGACTGGATGGCTGGACAGATGGATATATGGGCAGCTGGAGAGGTGAGTGGATAGATGGGTGGGTGGATGGATAAGTGGATGGGTGAATGTGTAAATGGATGCATGGGTGAGGGGTAGAGGGATAGAGGGATGAGTGAATGGGTGGACAGATGGATGTATGGGTGGGTGGATAGGTGAGCTGATGGAAGGGTGGGTGGGTGGGTGGGTGGATAAGTGGATGGGTGAATGTGTAAATGGACGCACGGGTGAGGGGAAGATGGATAGATGGATGAGGGAATGGGTGGCAGATGGATTATGGGTGGGTGGATAGGTGAGTAGGTGAGTGGGTGAGTGAATGGATAGGTAAATGGTGGGGGGTTGAGGCTGGGTGCTGGGACAGTGAGGATATCATTAATAGAAACAGGAAAGTGAGGAGGAGGAATCACCGTGGTCCCCTCTCTGCTCAGCCTGCCTGAGCTGGTCTGAGGGTCCTGATTTTTCACCAGTGCCTTCCCTTCTACTGTTCCCTGAGGACAGGCACCCCCAGATGGAAACTCTGACTTGCCCTCTACCTCATCTCCACGGGAACCTTCCTCCTCAAAAATCAAAGAACACAGTGGATGCAAAAATATTCCATAAATGGAAAAACGTAGATGTAGAGAAGAACTAAGCCACATCTGTCGAGGGCCCTGCACTTGCCAGGCAAGTTTCTGAATGTCTGTTCTCTCTTTCAACACCACTCTCATCAGCTCCCACTTTACAGATAAAGAAACTGAGGCTCAGAGAGATGAACCAACCTTCTGAAGTCTCTGCAGTTGAGATGCGGCAGGCCAGGTCTGGAACTCGGACTGGTCCATACTTTCCTTCATGCTGTGCTGACTATCATGATCATCCCAGAACCACCACCCTCAAGCCCCCAGCTCAGCCAAGCTCCAGTCCTCACAGATGCTGCAGCAATGGCCACCAGGCTTGGTCCTGGGCTGGCCCCCTTCACCTGGACTATGCTTTAGCAGGTCAACCATGTTTTCAACGCCCACTGAGGAAAACCAGCCACGTGGCCAGTCCGTAGTTTGGGAAGGCATTGGAGAAAAGAATCAAAATAACACTTTATTACCCAGCTAAGAAATTGAGAAAAACTATAGAGTGACTCAACGCCTGAAAGCAAATCTTTAGCAAATGCAAATCAGCATAGAGGTCTCTGAGGACTTTAATGACCAAGAGAAATTAAGCTCCCAACAGGAAGGAAAGGCCTCTCTGACTAAGCTAGGAGTCTCTTGCATGTCCCAAGTCAGAAGGCGGAGGTGCCTAAATGCTGGATTCCAGCTGGCGCATAAATAGTGATCTAACTCGCCCCCCTTTCGTGCGGCACACACCGGCACACACACAGACAGTTACTCATGGTGTCAGGGCTGCTCACGGAACCCCAAACCCACAAGAGCTGGGGAGTTTCCCCAGGGCCCAGCTTCCTTTTCCTTCAGTTGGCCAAACCTCTGCATGCTTTAAGCAAGGCTGTTTCATTTTCTGAAAGTGCTTTATTTTTCCCTCTGAGGAGAGGGGAAAAATCAGGATGCATTTTTCCTTAGCCCCCATTTTCCCCCCAGATCACCTCACTCCAGCAACAACGTGGACCATAGCATCTCACTTCTAGAACCCTTGTCACTGTTTCAAAGGTCAGTCCCATCTGGGCTCACAAAGTCCCTGTGAGTCAGGTGGGCTGGCATTGCTAAGCCATTTCTCAGAACCTGAAGCCCAGAGAGGCTAACGCAGGGAGGCTCAAACTCACACAGTCAGTTGGGGTGGATCTGATTCCAGAACCCACGTGTCTAGGCACCAACTTGCTGCCTTTGAGCTTTTTGGATCACAAGCAATAGCAAGAAATACACCTGACATCGCGACCCAGAACACAGAGACACACACACACACACACACACACACACACACACACACACATCTGTACAAAGCAACAAACTTCCCCAAAGCAATACTTACCCTACTTCTTGCCACGCACTCTGATCATTTCTATTCTATTTCAATTTTTTAAATGCAGGTCATGAGCTATGAAGTTGATTTACTGACCCATGAATGGGTCACAACCCGCAGTTTGGAAACAGCTGGATGGACCCCCACCTGTGCTTTCCAGCTTCTCCTAGAGCCTCAGGGCCCCAGGAAGGCAGTGTGGTCTCTGCAACCAGGTGAGGAGCAGGCAGCTGCTGAAATCAGGATGGAGGGAGTCCTCTGAGGGGGGAGTCTGAAACGAGTCCTCTCTGACTCTGCCTGCCCCAGCTAGGCTCTGCCTTCAAACCTCAAACAGCTGGGCTTCCTGCAGAGGCTCTGCAGGAGCCTGGGCACCCTTGCAGCCACGATCCCAGCTCTCCCTCCAGCGACTTCCCGCAGCCTGAACCTCCCAGCTCCGGCTAGAAAATCCCCAGCTGGAGGCTGCCCATTCCCGAGCTGAGGCAGAATCATGTGAACTCCAATCTGGTGTCAGGCTGGGCGGTTGCCGAGGAACCACTCGCCAGCCAGAGGCTGAGGGCGGCGGAATGGCTCTCTCCACGCATCCTCCTCTGCTCTCCATGCAACCTAGAGTCAGTGAGCAGCCTCGCTGGGAATGTGAAAGCCTGAGCTAGGGGCAGGTGCCCTCAGGACTGTGGTGGGGGGATACAGGAGGGGGGGGGTGGGCTAATTCTAGCCACCTTTCAGCACCTACAGGATACCAGGATCCAGGCACGGGCGGGGGAAGCCGCCAACATCTGGGTCACTGGGGCTCAACCCTGGCCACATGCATGAGAACATACCTGGGAGCCTACAAAAAAAATACCAATGCCCGGGCCCCACCCGGGGCTGGTTAAATCATGCTTCCTGGAAGTGACGTGCCAGCATCAGTGGCTCTAAAGCTCCCTGGACTGTTCTAAAGTGCAGTGAAGGTGGGCAGCCATGGATGTGGTGAAGCAGGTAGGATCCTGTTTGGCAGAGCAGCAGAGTGAAGGCAGTGGAGCTAAGGCTCTGGGCATGAGTAAGGATAGGGCGGGCATCAATGTTTTCAACTGTGTCAGTCCCCAGAGCAGGAACCAAGCCCAGGGCTCTGGCCCCGGGGGCCCTTCTGGCTCTCAGGAGCACTTACTAAACTCCCTCCCTCACACACATAACACGGAGGATGGAAAGGCCCAGCATTTTGGCGTAACCACCTCCCTCCAAGGCAGACTCCTTGGAAGCTGATTATAAGCTACGTTGCCAGAGCCAGGAAGCCAACAGATACGGTGCATGGGGCCACTGGGGGTGCGAGTCCTTCCTGCTGGAAGTGGCCAGAGCCCTGTGCTTGGTCCCTGCTCTGGGGACCAACACAGTTTAAAACACTGATGCCCACCTTATTCATGCCAAGAGCCTTGGCTCCACTGCCCTCACTCTGCTGGTAGGGGGTCTAAGGAAATCCCCTTCAGTGGGGCCTGGCCCTCCAAGCAAATGCTACCACATAGCAGGCCTTTTAAAAACTATTTCCGGCCAGGTGCGGTGGCTCACGCCTGGAATCCTAGCACTTTGGGAAGCCGAGGCGGGTGGATCACCTGAGATCAGGAGTTGGAGACCAGCCTGGTCAACATGGTGAAACCCCATCTCTATTAAAAATACAAAAATTTGCTGGGGGTGGTGGCACATGCCTGTAATCCTAGCTACTCGGGAAGCTGAGGCAGGAGAATCACTTGAACCTGGGAGGCGGAGGTTGCGGTGAGCCGAGATCATGCCATTGCACTCCAGACTGGGCGACAAAAGCGAAACTCCGTCTCAAAAAAAAAAAAAAAAAGTTTCCTACGTCAGTTGCTTCTTGCAGGCCTTATGTTACGAGCAAAGGCTTCAACTTGTTGTGGTGCAGTAGCGTGCATTTAGAAACACGTGCTATTTCTGAGTTGCGGAAGTGTGGCTGGCTTTCCCTGATGTCATATAGGAGGACGTGGGGTTAGGAGCACAGAACTGACTTAGCAGTGACTGCCTGGCTTACCCCTAGGACACAACCTGCCAGAGAGAGCACCTCTGGCCCTCTACGGGGTGGCCTGTCCTAACAGGGTGTGCACACACCGGCCGTCTACACCATCATCGTCTATACCTGCAGGAACCACTAATGGCATGGTGTCCCCTCCCGCCTCCAGCCCTGCCAGGGGCTGGCAAGCTGCCCCAGCCCCTCTGCTGGCAGCATGTGCCCTACTGCACCTGGAGTAAGGACCATGCCTTTGGGATGAAGGAGGGGTGAAACTTTCTTTGGTTTTACTCAAATTGGCTGAGCCCAGGTCTTTGTGAAATGCTAGCTCAGTAAGAGAAAGAAGAGCCCATGCTCTCTCATGTGCTTGGCCCTCAAGGGATTAGAAAACAGCCTGGAGTGGCTCAGTACCAAGAGCTCCCTTTACCATTTCCTGAGCATTTGCTTTGCACCAGGTGCTGTGTCCATCCTTTGTTTAATCCTTATATCAACTCTGTGTGGCAGGGATTATCCTGTTGCCCAGGCTGGAGTGCAGTGGTACCACCTCCACTCACTGCAACCTCCACCTCCTGGGTTCAAGCAATTTTCCTGCCTCAGCCTCCCAAGGAGCTAGGATTACAGGCATGCGCCACCACACCAGGCTAACTTTTTTTTTTTTTTTTTTTTTTGAGATTCGCTCTTGTTGCCCAGTCTGGAGTGCAATGGCGTGATCTCGGCTCACGGCAACTTCCACCTCCCAGGTTCAAGCTATTCTCCTGCCTCAGCCTCCTGAGTAGCTGGGATTATGGGCATGTGTCACTATGCCTGGCTAATTTTGTATTTTTAGTAGAGATGGGGTTTCTCCATGTTGGTCAGGCTGGTCTTGAACTCTCGACCTCAGGTGATCCGCCCACCTCGGCCTCCCAAAGTGCTGGGATTACAGGCGTGAGCCACCACACCTGGCCCTAATTTTTGTATTTTTAGTAGCAATGGGGTTTTGCCATGTTGGCCAGGCTGGTCTTGAACTACTGGCCTCAAGTGATCCACCTATCTTGGCTTCCCAGAGTACTGAGATTACAGGCGTGAGCCACCGTGCCTGGCTGAAACAACATCGATTTCTTATCTTGCAGTTTTGGAGGTCAAAAGCATGACATTGATCTTACTGGCTAAAATCAAAACTGCAGTCTGCAGGGCCGCATTCTTTCTCGAGGCTCTAAAATCCATTTCCTTGTGTTTCCAGCTTCTAGAGACTTCTAGCATACTTTGGCTTGTGGCATCTTCCATCTTCAAAGCCTACAGCAGTCAACTGAGTCCTTCTCACATCACATCTCCTCTTCTGACTCTCACGCTCCCTCTTCCACTTCAAAGGGTCCTTCCTTGTGACAATGCTGGATCACTCCTTACTTTAAGGTCAGCTGATTAGGAGTCTTAATTCCACCTGCTGCCTTAATCCCCCTTTGCCACGTAAGGTAACGCAGTCGCAGGTTCTGGGGATTAAGAACTGGGCCTCTTTAGGGAGGGCATTATTCTGCCTCCCACACCCACTATGTGATACTTACTTAAAACCCTGTATAGTGCTGGCTGGGTGAGGTGACTCATGCCTATAATCCCAGTACTTTCAGAGGCTGAGACGGGTGGATTGCTTGAACTCAGGGGTTTGAGACCAACCTGGGCAACATGGTGAAACCCCGTCTCTACAAAAAATACAAAAAATTGGTGGGTGCAGTGGCATGTGCCTGTAGTCCCAGCTACTCAGGGGGCTGAGGCTGGGGAATTGCTTGAGCCCAGAAGGCGGAGGTTGCAGTGAGCCGAGATCACACTTGGGTGACTAGAGTGAAACCATGTGTCAAGCAAAGCAAAACAAAACAAAAACCCTGTACAGCGCTGCTTCTTGAATGTTAGTGTGCATGTATTATACATCTCCCAGGAATCTTGTTAGTGTAGCTTCTGGTTCAGTTCAGTAGATCTGGGGTAGGGCCCGAGATTCTTCCCTTCTTTTTTTTTTTGAGATGTCATCTCGCTCTGTCGCCCAGGCTGGAGTGCAGTGGCACGATCTCAGCTCACTGCAAGCTCCACCTCCCGGGTTCACGCCATTCTGCTGCCTCAGCCTCCTGAGCAGCTGGGACTACAGGCGCCCGCCACCACGCCCAGCTAATTTTTTGTATTTTTAGTAGAGATGGGATTTCACCGTGTTAGCCAAGATGGTCTTGATCTCCTGACCTCATGATCTGCCCTCCTCAGACTCCCAAAGTGCTGGGATTACAGGTGTGAGCCACCACGCCCGGCCTGATTCTGCCCTTCTAACATGAACTGAGGACCACCTTTATCTCTTGTATCCCTACGGCAATTGCTATAATGCTGCACAAGTGTTTGGACTAAATAAATACTCGATAATGGAAAGGGCCGGGCATGGTGGCTCACATCTGTAATTCTAGCACTTTGGGAGGCCAAGGCAGGAGGATCAATTGCTTGAAGCCAGGAGTTTGAGACCAGCCTGGGCAAAAAAGTGAGACCTTGTCTGTACAAAAATTTAAAATATTAGCTGGTTGTGGTGGCCCGCACCTGTAGTCCCAGCTAGTTGGGAGGCCAAGGAGGGAGGATCCCTTGAACCTGAAAGTTTGAGGCTGTAGTGTCCAGGCTGGGTAACAGAGAAAGACCCAAAGGAAGGAAGGGAGGAAGGGAGGGAGGGGAGGGGAGGAAGGAAGGAAGGAAAGAAGGAAGAGAAAAGGAGGGAGAGAAGGAAGATAAAAGGAGGGAGGGAAGGAAGGAAAAATTGAGCTCTGAGTGTTTTTATCACTGTGGTACAAGGGAGCTGGGACAAGGGCTCATCACACACGCTTCACACAGAAAGAAGGTGGCCTGAGGTTCTAAATGACAAACGGGTGCTGAGCAAGGGGATGCAGGGTGGGTGCTCACCTGCTTTGAGCTCCCAGTATATGCAAAGCATTGAGCTTTCCATAGGCTGCCTTGATGCCTCACAGCAACCCGCCAGGTAAATATCATCCCAGCTTTATCACCGAAAGCTCAGGGCTATCCAAGACCAAGGGTCACACAGCTGGCAAGCAAGCAGCAGTGCTGGTATTCAATTCAAGGTCTGAATTCACTGTGTTTTCATTTTTAATTAATTAATTAATTTTTAGAGATGGGGTCCCTGTTCTGTCACCCAGGCTGGAGTGTAATGGTGCGATCATAGCTCACTGCAGCCTCGAAAGTCTGGGTTCAAGCAATCCTGCCGCCTCAGCCTCCCCAGTAGCTGGGACTCAGGTATGGGCCATCACGCCCAGCTCATTGTATTTTTTAAAAAAATTTTAGTATATGCAAGGGATTGGTTCCATCATTGTATTTATTTATTTTTATTTTTATTTATTTATTTTTTTTAAACAAGTCTCCTGTCTGTTGCCCAGGCTGGAGTGCAGTGGCACGATCTTGGCTCACTGCAACCTCCACCTCCCGAGTTCAAGCGATTCTTGTGCCTCAGCCTCCCAAGTAGCTGGGATTACAGGCGCATGCCACCATGCCTGGCTGATTTTTGTACTTTTAGTAGAGACAAGGTCTCACCATGTGGCTTATGCTGGTCTCAAATTTCTGAGCTGAAGCCATCTGCCCACCTTGGCCTCCCAAAGTGCTAGGATTATAGGCATGAGCCACCGCACCTGGTCCATCATTGTATTTTAATATTCACCAATGTAATGCATGGAAATATGTATGACTATTGGTTAATGCCTATCTTCCCCTTTACACAGGAAGCTGCCTGGGGAAGGAGGAGCTGGGTCTATTTTGTTCTTTGCTAGGCACCGTGCACACCAAAAACATGCCGAATGTTTGGGTGAATAAATGAATCTAAATTCCCCTTCTTCCTGTAGCCTGCTGGGAAGGCCAGCGTGGCTAAAATTGAAGTCAGAAACTAACAATCTGGTGGAAACAGTCAGGATATAGGATGAGGCAACAAGAAGAGGGTTGGTTTGGACTCTCAGGGTGTGAGTGGGTGGCCTTGCATGGAAGTGCATTTCCCGGTGCTGAACCGGGGACTTCCAGCCAGGAGAGTCTATGGTCTGAGAAGGTCTGAGCTGCCTGGGGCATCTCTCCTGTCTGCAGCCGCAGCACAGACCACAGACCTGGAGGTTGCCATGGCAACCCCTGGGGCCTACTGCCCCCACTGCCTGCAGAGTGCTCCAGCCCATCAATTAATAACCTAATAATGTATGACAACAGTCACTCCAAAGACACAGGAAGCAGCCCTCTTGAAAAACAAACAGACTTCTCCAGCGACTTGAGAGCTTCAAATATGCTCATTACACTCAACCCCGGGCCACCTGCTCAAATCTATTTTCTTGAATCCAAATTGCTCTCTCGTTGGCTTCTCCCTCTTGTTTGTCCCCAGGGTTGACAAAGCTGGGGATTGAAGCCTCAGAGGTTCCAGGGAAAATGATGCTAGAGAGGCCACTGGGTAGGATGCTTGCTCCCTTAGCCCTGTGTCAGGCCCAGAGATACTGATTCTTACCAAAATGGACTGTGATAAGGCCCATGTCTGTCTCTGCAGGTCCTCTCCTGGGAGAAACACTTCAACTTTTGCAAAAGATTCATTAATTCATCACCATGGCACCCAGAAAAAAAAAATGCAAAAGAGAAGACTCAAGTTGTGGCTGACCCAAGGTGGCTGCAAACTGTTTGAGATTTTCCTCGTTGAGAGGTAGGGGTCTAAGTTCCCTCCCTTGAACCTAGGCAGGCCCTCTGACTGCCTAACCAACAGAAATAGCATGGAAGTGACACTGTACCGGTTTTTGAGGCTAAGCCTGAAGAGACTGGCAGTTCCCACTTCCTGTCGTCTGGGAATAATTGTTCTTCAAACCTAAGTGCTATGCTGTGAGGAAGCCAAGCAGCCTCGTTGACAGGCCCACATGGAGCGGAACCAAACCCTGGCCAGCAGCCCCTGCTGCACCCCTAGCTGACAGCCAGGTTCGACTTGTCTTGCATACCAGTATGTCATCTTGGATGAGGATCCCCCAGCCCTAGTAGGGCCATCTCAGCTGATGCTCCAAGGAGCAGAGATGAGCCATCCCCACCAAGCCCTGCAAGAAAGACTGCCAACTAATCAGGAGGAAGACTTGCAAGTTGGGTTGGGTATACTGAAGTGTAAACATGTAGCTGCTACTCTTTTTTTTTTTTTTTTTTTTTTGAGACGGAGTCTCGCTCTGTCACCCAGGCTGGAGTGCAGTGGCACGATCTCTGCTCACCGCAAGCTTCTCCTCCCGGGTTCACGCCATTCTCCTGCCTCAGCCTCCCGAGTAGCTGGGACTACAGGCGCCTGCCACCACGCCCGGCTAATTTTTGTATTTTTAGTAGAGACGGGGTTTCATCGTGTTAGCCAGGATGGTCTCGATCTCCTGACCTCGTGATCTGCCCACCTTAGCCTCCCAAAGTGCTGGGATTATAGGTATGAGCCACTGCGCCCGGTCTAAGTTAATATCTTTAAATGTGGTTTGTTATGCAGCAATAGATAACAGGAACATAAATTATTTGTCTCCCCAAATCACTTTAGGGCCTATCATGTGCTGAATTCATTCATATAATTATTTGATTTCAATTTTTATAACAATTCCTTGAGGTGTAGGTATTATCATCTCCACTCTCCCTATGAGATAGTAAGACTCAGAAAGTTAAAATATCTTGAGGCCAACCAGCTAGGAAAGATGAAACAGGAATTCTGATGCTAAAGCTCATTCCTCTACCACCATCATCATCATCCTCATCGTGGCTGGTGCCAAGTGCTCCTCCTTCCCTCCGGGGTCTCCAGTCACCAGCCCCTCTTTGGGTCCACCCACTGAAGTCCACCAACCTCTGGACACCTTCACACTTTACATTTGCTGCCTTGAACCTGTTTTCCACTTTGTTTCCTGTTAGCTGAGTCTTCTCTTCCGACAGTGTGCACCTTACCCAGAAGCGTGTGGTATGACAGTAATAATAAGAGTGGGCGGAGTTGACATTCAGAGGACATTGCAAGGCTTTCAAGGTCGGATTTCACCTGTGCAATCCCATAACCACCCTACTATGTTGCCCATTTCACAGAAAACTCGGAGGCTTAGAAAGAGACAACGTGGGCTGGGCATGGTGGCTCACGCCTGTAATCCCAGCACTTTGGGAGGCCGAGGCAGGCGGATCACTTGAGGTCAGGAGTTCGAGACCAGCCTGACCAACATGGTGAAACCCCGTCTCTACTAAAAATACAAAAATTAGCCAGGCATGGCGGTGGGCGCCTGTAGTCCCAGTTACGTGGGAGGCTGAGGCAGGGGAATCGCTTGAACCCAGGAGGTCTAGGTTGCAATGAGCCAAGATTGCACCACTGCACTCCAGCCTGGGTAACAAAGCAAGACTCCATCTCAAAAAAAAAAAAAAGCGACTTGCCCAAGGTAATGGCTCTAAAATATGGAAGAGCTGGGACTGGACTTAGACTATCTGGTTCTGGAACTGGGCTGGCAAGTGAAAAGCCCACAGTCCACAGCATCCTCACTGTCCGGCCCCACTTCCACTGTTGAGCTCAGGAGTTTGTTTCCCTCCCTCCTTTTGGAAGCGATCCTGTGTGTGCAGGTAGGGGCAGAGGGAGTAAAGCCAAACGTAACTATAGCATCTCAGATTTGCAGACTCTCAAACCAGCCTCACACCTCAGTGAGGTGACAATGGCTAACATTTTCATCTCAGTTTTACAGAGGCCCAGCCACAGCAAGTGACCTGCGCAAAGCTACACAGCCTCTGGCTCCAAGGCAGGGCCCTCTCCCCCGCCTGTGCCCTCCCGCCACCGCAGCCCCTGTTCTCCAGCTGGGGGACCACCCAGAGGACCACCTGGACCCTGCTGCCTCCGTTGGGCCATTTGCTTGGCGGAGTAGTTGGGGGGTGGGGGGCCTGCAACCTGGGACCCCACCTGGCGCTGCCCCAGCCCACCGAGCAGTGAGCCAGCTCTCCCCTCATCGGTGGCAGGGGGAGCTGTCGGGATCTCAGGGCTGCCCTGAGGGGCCGCGCAGATCTGGGGGATGTAAAGGCCCAAACGGACTCGGAATGGCCGGTGCGGCCGGGCTCTGGGAAATGAAGGGCTCGCGGTGTCTCGCACTTTTTGTGGGGGCGGGAGTAATTACCAGGTGGCCGCGGAGCCAGCCGAGGGGGTGGCTGCTAACCCGGGCGGCGACCGCAGGCGGAGACGCCCCGCCCGGGACAGGGACCGGGCCGCGCCGGCGCTCGCGGACAGACACCCGCGGTCCCGGCCGCTGCCGCGTCTCCCGCCCCCGCCACGCCCCGGCGGCCTCGCTTGGGGCGCGCCCCCGCCTCGCACGCGCACGCGCCTGCACCCGCACTGGCCCGCCCGGTTCCCGCGCGCTCGCGGGGCCACTCCGGGGGAGGTGCCGAGACCCGGCCTTGGCCCGCTGGCGGTTTCCGGGGTCCGGCGCGCCGGGGACCCACAGGCGAGGCGAGAGAAAGGGGTTGGCTCGCGGGGACACCTACCTGCACGGCGCCGGGCTGTGGCGCCGGCCACCATTACCCCGCGCCCCTCCTCTTGCCAGCGCGCACGCAGATGGCGGGGTGGCCTGGGGAGGTCTTCGGGTCCCTTCCTGGGAAGACAGGGCCAAGTTGTGCTCCGATTCCACGCCCCCCCCCCACGTCGGGCACACGCAGCCCTGAGTGAGGGTCCATGCCCTGCCTTTCACGCTGACCACAGCCCCTAGGCTTGGCGCCTGCCGGGAAGCGCCGCAATGGCTCAGGGACCCCTGCCCCCACTGCCATCCTGCCCTGGGGGACAGGCTCTAGAACACTGCGTGGGGCTCAGAGTGGGCCTAGCTGTAAAAGGACAAGGGTCCTTCTCCAGCCACGTCCACTCCCGGGTGCCCTGGCTGTCAGCAGCCTCTCACCACAACCGCAGGGTGAGAAGCCCAGAAAACAGTCCAGGAGTAGCCCTTCTGTCCTTTACCGCGTCCGTGTGCCCAGCACGGGCACATCAGTAGCCACGCAATAAATGAAGTGCAGTGTTGCAGCTCTGGGCCTCTCTGCACCTGCCCTGACCTCAGCCTGTCCAGCCCAGCCTGGGGATCTGCACTTAGGTTTGCAGCCTCCTGGGTTCCTGCCCGGTGCTCCTCAGAGCCGGAGCCTGTCTGCCGCAGGGATGGCTTAGAGGACCTCCTACTGACCTTCTTGATAATTCAAGGAGGCCTTAGGCCCCTCTGCCCCACATGCTCACAGATAATAGTAATAATAGTCCCAGCCCGCATCTATTGAGCACAGCTGTGTGCCGGGCACTGTTGTTAAGTACTTAATTACCTTAACTCATTTGATGTTCAGGGCTCTATGATGTAGATAGTATTGTTATTCCCATCTTATACATGGGGGAATGAGGCACAGAGAGGGCAAACAACTTGCCCAAGGTCACACAGGTGGTATGTAGAGGCCTCGGGATTCAAATCCAGGCAGTTGGGTACAGAAGCCCTCCTCCTACCCACATCCTGTCCCAAGCCACCCTTGGCTGTTTCCTTCTGCTCTTTCACAATTGCATACCTTGGCTCCTGTGGCCCTCCCCACTTTATAGACCTCCTGTTTCCCACCTCCTGAACTCCTGCCCCCATCTTAAGACCCCAAGTCACTTCCCCTAGGGAGCATTCTTGGTTGCCCCAGGTAATGTGTGCTGAACCCCGCTGTGTGCCCTTAGCCCCTTTCCCAGCATTGCACTGCCGCTGGGGTCGCTGGCACACAGCTGTCTCTCTACAGGGCCCTTGCTCTCAGCCCAGTTATCCTGCTCAAAGCAGGGTGCCCCCATTCCTATTTGTGAAATGAATGTCTGGAACTGTCACGGCAAGAGTCTACAGAAGGTTGGGCGGTTGTCAGGACAGATGGTTGCAGGTTAGGGAGGAAGGGTTGATTGGAACTGCAGGCAGGGGAGGTAGAAGGAGAAAGAGAGCAAACATCTCACCTTCTGCTAACCCCTCTAGGTGGCTCAGTGCTCCATACGGTGTGACTTAGCCTCTAGGTGAATCTCCGGAAGGATGGACAGTGGGTAAGAGGACAGAAGGTGCCCTAGCGGGGGAAGGCCGGGGAGCAGGAGGCGGCAGAGAGAGGCACAGGGAGTGTGGAGGCAGGAGGATTTGCTTTTCTCACTGGACACTACCCCAGCAACATCCCAGCAGGCTAAGAGGCTGGATAAGCCTCCTCTGCTGGTCTTCATTTTGAAATTCCTCCTTAGAAAGTCCTCACAAGTGGAATTTTCTGGGTTGACTATGCCATAAAAATTCACATCTGCTTTCTAAAAGTTGCCAAACTGAATGTAGTTGTGAAGAGTTTGGCGTTGAAAGCCAGTGTCAGCATTTGAATCCCAGTTGTACTACGCACTAGTAGGGTGACCCTGGACAAGTCTTTTAACCTCTCTGTGCCTGCTTCCATCTGTGAAATGGAGACACATCTTCAAATGAGGGCTAAGATGATTACATGAGTTAAACCAAGTAAAGCCCTTAGCTCAATGCCCAGCACACATGAGGGTTCAATAGATGTTAGCTGTTATTATCACTGTCATTGGACATTCCAAATATCCTCTTATTTGCAGCTCTTATCATTTATTATTTATTTATTTATTTATTTTTGAAACAGGGTCTCACTTTGTCGTCCCCCAGAGTACAGTGGAGTACAGTGGCGGCTCACTGCAGGCTCAATCGCTCTTATCTTGTAAATGCTTCCTGTGTCCTTAGTGCCTGCTCATGATCTCTTTTCATCTCCAAAACAAGTAGTTTTATTCTCTCCATTTCACAGATCAGGAAACTGAGGTTTCATAAATTGCCTGAGGCCACTCAATTCCCAAGTGACTGAGCCAGGACTTGACAGGAGTTCTGACTCTGAAGCTGTTTCTTCCAATGATTCTGTTCTGCCTCGTCTTATCTCTCTAGGAAAGAGGTGGGCTGTTTTAAAGCTCATTGTCAGTTGCCAGATCGAGGACTCTGACTATCAGGAGTACAGAGCATGCCCTGTAGAAAATGTATTACAGAATGAATCCTGCCAGGGCTACCACACTGCACAACCTCAAGGGTGCCGTGCATGCTGCAACCTATCAGTTGGTGGTCCCTGGAGTTGGCACAGTGTGCCAGTACGTGGTGGCCCTGTCTCCTGCCTCTCTTTTTCTTTTCTTTTGTTGAGACGGAGTCTCCCTCTGTCACCCAGGCTGGAGTGCAGTGGCATGATCTCGGCTCACTGCAATCTCGGCCTCCTGGGTTCAAGCAATGTTCATGCCTCAGCCTCCTAAGTAGCTGGGATTACAGACGTGTGCCACCACACCCAGCTAATTTTTAGTATTTTTAGTAGAGACGGGGTTTTACCGTGTTGGCCAGGCTGGTCTCAAACTCCTGGCCTCAAGTGATCTGCCTGCTTCAGCCTCCCAAAGTGCTGGGATTACAGGCGTGAGCCATCGCACCCAGCTATGCCTCTCTTTTTTCACCCCACACTCTCCGTTTACAGGTGCCTAAACATATCCAGTGCCTTTCACAGTCTCAATGCTGTTAAATTAAAACAAACTCACTTTTGATTCATGCTTCACTTTTTAGAGACAGACAGCATGGCTCTTATTATAGTTACTTAAAGATCTGGAACTGGCCAGTGGAGTGTGAGAAGTTTGGGCTGTTGCCAAAATACAGACTTGGGCATTTCTGGCCATGCTTTCCCTAAGAAAATGCTGGAGCTGGAGAACCATATAGAAATTCATCATACTGCTTGCAAAGTCACTTTTGACTGGATTTTGCTATGTTTCTTGGTGTCAAGATGTCCAGTCCTTGGCAGAGACAGCAGAATTTGTTGTTTTGTAAATAAAACCTGGCTTTACAAGCAACAAAACAGCTCACTAATGGTAAATTAAGCACATATTGTCTTCCAGAACCTTCCTGAGCCTAGAGAATGTAAATTATGACCTACGCTTTTGAAATGCTGATTGGAAATGCTGCACTAATAACTATCTGTCTCGCCCACAGAAATTATCTCCCACATTGGGCTGGGCTCCAGAGACATGGTCTGAAATTCACCACCCCCAGTGCCAGTGATGTTTGCATCCATTTCTTCTTTTCCAGTCACTTGTGGGATTTTCTTTTTATCTTGGCATCTGTAAAGGCAGAATCTCTGCACAGAGCCTGAGGACAGCTCATTCACTGCATTTCCCCAGTGTCAAACCCAGAGTGACACACTGCAGGTGTCCAGAAAATGGCAGCCAAAGGAATGTGTGAAAGAGGCTCCTGCACCAGCAATGTGCTGCGTGCTTTCTATCCACCTATCCAGATCCAGTCTCCATCCCCCTACTCTAAGGATGATGTCACCCGGCACCCTGCCTTCCAGCGTCTGTTAGATTTGGGTGATAGGAAGCACTAACTGGAGATCAGAGGATGGGAGGAGAGTGAAGACCCGGGAGTATTTATCCACTCTGCCAGGGTCACTTCAGGTTGGCTGCCTCCCTCGGCTGAAGATGTCAGCTCAGTTCCTGTTGGAGTCCCTCTCCTGCACTTGTCTCTCCCTTCTTCCTGCAAGCCTAGGGCTAGTAACAGCTCCTGAGGCATGCCAGTCCCACCGTGTGGCACCATCCCTTAGCCCTGTCCACACCTTTGTGTTAAACTCTCATCAGTTACCCTGCTTGAGGGTGCCATCTGCTTCCTGCTGAGTCTGACTGATACAGAAACGGATGCATCAGATACATCCTCACTGCAAACTCATACTAATGGAAAAATGTGCATATATTTCAGAATGTGCACAGATGATCTACTTTTGAAAATCACTGTTTTTCCACTTCGTTCTTCCAATTAGCACAGCTGGCTAGCCTTAGCGGAAATCTCTCTTTATCCCCTAAACAACAGAATGAGTCCCTACTTCCTCCCTCGGTTCTAGCGCCAGCTCATCTCAGTCTCTGCTCAGGCCCAAGCCTTCTCTTGCTCATCCACCCCTGTCCTGTGCTTCCCATCACCATGAGCTTTCTAGAGCGGAGCACGCGGCTGCCGAATCAAGTCGGTAACTTTCCTTCTGGGAAATAATTGCCGATGCTGAGTCAAGCACCTCTCAGGACAGTTTCAGGCAGAAAGAGGCTGGTTTTCTTTCCTAAGAGTTATTGTTTCTGGCAATGACCACACTCCAGCAGGCTCAGGCCTGAGCTGATGAATGGGACAACCTGATGACCACCACAAAGTTGCGTCTGCTCCCATCCAGCTAATCCGAGGGCTCTCAGACAGACTGTGACTAATGGGGACATCTGAGGGCAGAACGTTCAAAGGCCAAGGAGGAACAAGTCCAGACAAAGTATGAGCACACACATCTGGAGGGCTGGGGAGCCCATGTCACATTCCTGGCTGGACTTTGGACTCCAGGAGGAAGGCTTCAGGTTGGGCTTGCTCAGGCTGAGGCAGTTTGGGAGAGTGGGAGTGCAGGGGACTTGGGCATCTGAATGCCCGGGTTTGAATTCCACATCTGTTGCTTTTTGGCTCTGAGAGCTCTGGCAAGTTATGTAGCCTCCCTGGGCCTTGGTTTCTGCTGCTTTAAAATGGGGTTAACAATGAAGATTGGTGTAAGAATCACATAAAGGTGCTGTCAAGAAATCTGGTTGAAGGCTGGGCGTGATGGCTTATGCCTGTAATCTCAGCACCTTGGGAGGCTGAGGTGGGAGGATCACTTGAGGCCAGGGCTTCAAGAAGAGCTTGGGCAAGACTGTAGCCATAGCCATAGCAAGAATCTGTCTCTATGTAAAAAAGAAGAAGAAGAAAAAAGAATGGAAATAAATTAATTAAATGGAAGTGTGGTTGACATAGAAACCAGGAAACCAGCCTTGCCAGGTCCAAAAACAACAGGTTATGCTGGGAAGGCACAAGAGGGGGCTTTGTTGACGGAAGTAGCATGGCCCAGGCTGGGGCTATTCAGCTCTGGTCAGCCTCTGCCTTGGTTCCCTGCTTAGGGAGAACGGCCCCAATCCTGGCTCCTCCACTTACTGGTTATGTGACCATAAACAAGTGACGTTCTCTCTGTGCCTTAGTTTCCTGATATGTAAAATGGGAATAATACTGAGTATTATTATAATAATAAGTACTGAGTATAATAATAATAAGTACTGGGCCAGGCACGATGGCTCATGCTTGTAATCCCAGCACATTGGGAGGCTGAGGCGGGCAGATCACTTGAGGCCAGGAGTTCAAGACCAGCCTGGCCAACATAGTGAAACCCTGTCTCTACTAAAAATACAAAACTTAGCCAGGCATGGTGGTGCCCGCTTGTAATCTCAGCTACTCGGGAGGCTGAGGCAGGACAATTGCTGAACCCAGGAGGTGGAGGTTGCAGTGAGCCGAGATCCTGCCACTGCACTCCAGCCTGGGCAACAGAGCAAGACTCCGTCTCAAAAACAAAAAACAAAACAACAACAACAACAACAAAACAGTACTGCACAGGGTTGTTGTATTAACTGAGTTAGTAAGTATAAAACACTTAGAACTGTGCCTGACCCTAGTAATGCTCAATTAATAAATGTTAAGCCATCCCTTCTTCCCCCGATGCCCATGGAAGGCATATGTGTTCCAATCTCATTTAGGGTGCAGGCTTCTTTGTGGCAGTGAGCTGGGTAAATGGTGATTACTTTTCTTTGATTTGGTACATAAGATTTGCCTCCTGTGGGGCTCACGTGACTTGGTGTGTGGGTGCTGGGGGAGGACAGGGATGGATGTGAGTGGTATTTGGCACACAGAAACTTTTCCAGCCTTAACTGCCTGGGACCCCTGAAGAAAACCATTGGCAGTTCTCCCTCCAGCCGTCTTGGATCACGGCTTAGGTGCCTATAATAGAGTGTGGATGGTGTGGGAGGGTGAGAAAGGGCTGAAATGAGAGATCACTGCCAGAGAATTTGTAGCCTAGACAGGGGCCTTACCTAGAAAACCTTGGAGAAAATTCTCCTCCTGAGCTGGGCTTCAGATCTTCTTGGCCTGTTCCAGGCATCTTGAGGGCAACAATGGTGCCAGAGAGGCAGTGTAGCCAAGAGGCCAGGAAGGTGCACCCTGGAGCCCCACTGCCTAGGTTCAAATCCCAGCTCTGCCACATGCCAAGTTATTTAACCTCTGTTCCTTATCTGTAAAATGACAATGATGGCACCTAACTCATGGAGTGTCATGTAATGTGCCTGGAGCAGTAAATGTCAGCTACTAGGAATATTCCACCAGTGAGTGCGTCCTGTGACTACAAGGGACAGCTACTACTGTGGTAGGCAGAACAACAGCCCTCAAAGATGAATGTGGCCTTGGCTGGACGCGGTGGCTCACACCCGTAATCCCAGCACTTTGGGAGGCCAAGACGCGCGGATCACTTGAGACCAGCCTGGCCAACATGGCAAAATCCTGTCTCTACTAAAAAAAAAAAAAAAAAAAAAAAATTAGCTGGGCGTGGGGGTGCATGCCTGTAGTCCCAGCTACTTGGGAGGCTGAGGCATGAGAATCGCTTGAACCCGGGAGGCAGAGGTTGCAGTGAGCCAAGATCGTGTCACTGTACTCCAGTCTGGGCAACAGAGCAAGACTCTGTTAAAAAAAAAAAAAAAGATGACTGGATTCTAATCCCTGGTACCTGTGAACACGTTACCTTACACATTAAATGGACTTTGCAAATGTGATAGAGATTTTGAGATGGGGAGATGATCCTGGGTTATCAAAGTGGACCCAATGTCATCACAAGGGTGGAAAAAGGAGGCAGAAGGGAAAATTTGAGTGATGTAGAGAGGGAAGGGCTCCGCCATCCATTGTCAGCTTTAAAGATGGGAGGGGCCGCAAGCCAAGAAATGCAGGCAGGCCTGAGACGCTGAAAAAGGCAAGGAAATGGAGTCTCCCCTGGACCTCCACAAAGGACCTGGCTGGCCCTGCCAACACCTTAGTTTTAGCCCCGTGAGACTCTATTCTGTCCTCTAGAATTCTAAAATAATGAATGTGTGTTGTTTTAAGATACTAAGTTAGTTGGTGGTAATTTGTTCCACAGCAACAGGAAACTAATACAGCTGTTGAGACCCAACACAGCTCTGTACTTGGAGGCTGGACCATGTGGAGTCACTCCTCAGTGTTTCCTGAGCACCTGTGGTTTAAGTGTCACCCAGAGCCCCTGCCCTCTGGAGGTGTGGGGAACACACCAGATCATGGAACTGAATGTGCCCTCGGTATGCGTATTGCCAGCGATGGAATATTCTGGGGCAAGAGGGCTTAGGGTGGATCCGTTGGTTTAAAAAGGCCTCTGGAGAAGCCGGACCCTTGGCAGGGCCTTGAAGGATGGAGGGTTTGGATAAGGACAGGGAGGAGGGCAGGGAGAAGGAAAGAAAGGCATAATTGGAAGTCAGGGAGGCTCACTCAATTATTCATTCATTATTCATTCATCAGCTCATTTAACACCTGTGCTCTAGGCTGTGGGGCCAGGGTGAAGCGGGTGCCAGGACAGTGAGGTGAACAAGATAGACCTAGTGGTGGTTCTTTTTTTTGGGGGGGGGATGGAGTTTTGCTCTTGTTGCCCAGGCTGGAGTGCAATGGCATGATCTTGGCTCACCGCAACCTCTGCCTCCCAGGTTCAATCAATTCTCCTGCCTCAGCCTCCCAAGTAGCTGGATTACAGGCATGTGCCACCACGCCCAGATAATTTTGTATTTTTAGTAGAGACAGGGTTTCACTATGTTGGTCAGGCTGGTCTTGAACTCCTGACCTCAGGTGATCCGCCCGCCTCAGCCTCCCAAAGTGCTGGGATTACAGGCGTGACACACCGCACCTGGCTCTAGTGGTTGTTCTTATGAAATTTATACTCAGGAGTGGAAGACAATATGCCATTGCAATGAAACATGGCAAGCGTTACAGCAGGAGAGGTTTAGCTTGTGAAGGGGCACATCAGGGTGGACTTCCTAGAAGAAGTAGCCCTTTAGTTGATAACAAGATTAACTGAAGGTTTGTTTTATATCACTCCAGGCACTGCTGGGCTCTCTGCACTCAGCAGGTGCTGACTGAAGGAGTCAGTGATTATTTTTGTTATTCCCGTCAGAGCCTTTTTTTTTTTTTTTTTTTTTTTTGAGACGGAGTTTTGCTCTGTCACCCAGGCTGGAGTGCAGTGACGCGATCTCTGCTCACTACAACCTCTGCCTCCCGGGTTCAAGCAATTCTCCTGCCTCACCTCTAGAGTAGCTGGGATTACAGATGTGCACCACCACGCCCAGCTAACTTTTGTATTTTCAGTAGAGACGGGCGTTTCACTGTGTTTGGCCAGGCTGGTCTCGAACTCCTGACCTCAAGTGATCCACTCCCAAAGCTGGGATTACAGGCGTGAGCCACCACACCCGGTCCCAATCCTTTCTTAATCTGTCTTATTACACTGAGGAGAAAGCCTCACGTGGGTGCTTTAACACCACTCTCATTCTTGCTCATCTCCTTTTTTAGCCTAGAGAGCAGGCCTCAGGTATGTTCACAGGTGCTAAAGTTTAATAACACTTCTGCCTAGTCCCTCGCTTTTATTTGTTTAATTACCTTCCTTTTGTGGCAAGGGGTACTGATTTTCTATTTCTGGAAGTAGATTGTAATTTCTTTTTAAAAAATAATATATTTGTGTAATAGAACCAAGAGTGGGATTTTCCTCCTTGCCTTGGAATTGACCACTGGGTCTAGGTCCTCTTTAGTGGTGGGGCCTGACTCCACTCCCTAATCAGGACTTCCACCAACAGCAGCCCCCTCCACCTTGCAATCTCCACCCCCCAACACACACTGTCAGTACGGGGCAGCGGGGAGGGGCGGGGCGGGGAGTAGGAACGGGGGTTACAGGGAGAGCATTTGGAGGCTGAAAGTCTTCGAGAGCTGGAAGTGGAGCTACTTTCTTTAGAAGGTGGGTTACTATCTGCTCCCTCTCCTCAGTCAGGAGCCCCAGGGGTCAATCGGAGGTAACAGAATTTGTACCACAGGGGCCTGGAAATGATGAACTCTGCCCAGGAAATTGAGGAGCACAGATGGAATCTGAAAATAGTGATGGTAAGACATAAGTTTCGAATTTCCATTTTTTGAGTGGAGGTCCTGCGGTAATCCAGCTCCCAAGGTAAAATATTCAAATAAAAACATGATGTATATACTAGACATGGAACTTGAGGGGGCTGAGATTTTTGGAAACTGGTTAGAAGGGAAAACCAGGATGAATACAGCAAGAACAACATTCTGATAACAGCTATGATTGGAGGATAATGGGCAGGGAGGAGCCACGCCTCAGGAGCCAAAGTAAAAAGCACCTGGTCTGGAGGGTGGGAAGTCAGGGAAGCCTTCCTGGAAGAGGTGATTCTGAACTGAAACCCAAAAGTGACTAAGAGGTATCCTAGGACTTCTCTCAGTGACTGGTGTGTGTGATGCTGTGGATACAGAAGGGGCCCTTGAATGTTGATGGTGGGGGCTCATTGGCCCAGGAGTGTATTGCTGGGGGCCACTTAGTTTGATTTTGATCATCTTGGGCAAGAAGGAGAAGCAGTGCAGACCTCCCATCGGTCACTCTGAATTATATAGTCTGTCTCCCATGTAGCGTGCGGTCGCTCTGAATTACAGTCTGTCTCCCATGTAGAGTGTGAATTACATGGGCAGTGACCAGCTCCCTCCAGCTCAGGCCAAAGCCCAGCAGAGTGCCCGTTTTGCTGAATAAATGAATGAGGGAAGATGGAAAGATAAAACGAGGCAGTTAAATAATGTGTGAGAAGTACCTGGCACCTGGCGGGCATTCAGTAAATATTAGTGTGCCCCTCCCTCCTCCTCTCGCCTCTCTCCTCTCTCTGGGCCAGGGTGGAATAGCATTTCCTTAGCTTTAAGAGATGCCACGGAGCCCAGACCCCCTGCCTGGGCCCGGGTCCTTGGACTCCTCCCGTAGTGTTCCTCTCGGTGCCTCAGCTGCAGCTGACCTGTGAAAGGTCATGTCCTCATTGGGTCTGGACAGTGCTGGACTTTTGAGATCTGCCCCCACTCCAGGAACCCTGGGCAAGGGAGCCCCTCTGGCCTGGCGTCCCCCCAGACGCCACTCCATGACACCCTCAGGGTGGGAAGTCCCTGGGCCCCAAGAGCCCCATCCATTTGTACCCTATCCTAGCACAGAGACCTACCCCAGTCCTTCTCCTGCTCCACTTCCCCCGAAGGCCTTTATTCCACAGATTGGATTTGAATTTTCCGCCCCGGTAGCTGGCGGGGAGCCGGCCTCGCTGAAGGTCAGCCGTTCCCGGGTGCGTCCCCGCGCTGGCGCCGCCGTCAACCCTCGCCCCGGCCGCCCGGCGCACTCACCTCTGTCGGGTCCCGGGTGCAGGAAGCGCGGCCGCGGTTCGGCTGGGCCCGCGGGAGGGAGTGGCCGCGGGGACGGCGCCTGCGGGGCGTGGCGGGACCGGCGCGGAGCTCGCCGTGCGGGGTCCCCGGGAGGGAGGCGGAGGCTCCGCCGCCCACCCCGCCACGGGGACAGAGTCCAGGCCCCGCCGGACACCAGGGCACCTGCACCCCCCACCGGCCTGGGGAGGGTGGGGCTCCCAGGACAGCTCCTAGGGCACCTCCCTCCCCCCGGGGCTCGAGGGGCCCAGGTTTCCCTCCCTGCGGCCGGGCTGGCTGGATCCCTGCCCCTATCTATTTGTGGTCTCTTTGTGGGAGGGGAGATGGGGAGCAGGTAGCTGGTTCTGCCTCTGCTCTCAGATGTGACACGATGAACCCAACTTCGTGGGGCTGGGCCAAAAGGCCGGAGCTTGGAGAGGGGACATTTCTGCGCTTGACTTCGGGCTATGGACTCTGCCCGGTGGAGACCATTGTACCCCATACGGATGGAGAGGTGACGGGCTTGCCCCCGGGCCTGGGGTCTGTCATTCCCCTGGCGGACTCTTTCTGCTGTCTCTGGAGAAGGGCAAGGAGGGAGGGTGGAAGGTGAGGGAGAAGCCGGGACAGAGTTTCCCAGCCTCCAGACAAGCCCGAGCGGCCATTCTCTGTGCCTTGTGCGGGAAAACCACGTCTCTCAAACCTAGGCTCTTCCAGGGCTGAGTTTGGGGGCAGCTGAGTCTGAGGCGGCTGGGTTGTTCTGCTCTGAGCCTGCCACTGGGCCTGCCTCAGCAGACCTTTGGAATCGGATCCCTGTGACCATCCTGCACACCTGGTACCCCTCTCTCTGAGGCCTTTCATGGGGCTGGGAGGGCAGAAATGAGAGGGAAATGGCCTAGGAGACAGCCAGCGGCTGGCATAGCTGCGTGCACCTTAGGACGGTCAGCTCCGCAAAGCCCCTAGCTTCTCTTCTCTTCTCGTTCCTTCTTTACCTTTGGTTATTTCTGCTCAATCATTCAGACTCTTCCCCTGCAGCCCATCCCTAAGAGGTGGTGCTCCCTGTGCCAAGCCGACCTGTGCTGGCTTGTGAAAGCACATCTGTGAATTTCCAGGAATTTTGCAAGCCAGTTGTTCAGCACAGCCATTATTAACAGTTAACTTATGTAAACCTACCATCAAGTAACTTACATGAAAAGCAAAGGTAACACTCAAGACTCCCCACTTCCTAATTATTTTACTTTTACCCATGCTTTCAGGTTACACCTATTGTATTTGTATGGTGGTGATATTATACCATGAGGTACATCTCTTTCTGGTGAAGGAAATCCCAAAATATTTCACCCCAAAATATGGCTCCCCGGTATAGTATTTTTAATTCAACACCCTTAGAGATCAATAAACTGGAAGAAACTTTCCCCCTTCTACAAAAAGAAAGGACTGAATCACCAAGGAGAACAGTTGTTCTTGTTCACCCTCCCGTTATCTCATTACCCTTTACAGCAAAGGAGACCCAGAATGTAACCACATCTGAACAGAACCTTTTTCAAGACAGTGACTGTTTCCAAGGACCCTATAAATTCCAAAGAATTTTACAAGTTACTTTCTGTTCCCCATCCAATCGTTCTCCCTAGTAATCATTTATAATCCCTCAATAGAATTCTTCTCCCTCTCCCATAACCTGTTCTGCCAGGACCCAAGCCCCCATTCTGTCTGTAACCTCGAGGTAGTATATAAGTTTCTGGACTTCACTGGAGGGGGTCTAGTCTTTATTCTGAAGGCTGTCATGTATACCTGTTAAGGATAGAGAAGATGTCTTGGGTGAATATTATGATATATAAATTATATCTCGATTTTTTAAAAATTGAGGCCAGGCACAGTGGCTCACAACTGTACAGTCTCGGCACTTTGGGAGGCCGGGGCGGGTGGATCATGAGGTCAGGAGTTCAAGACCAGCCTGGCCAAGATGGTGAAACCCCGTCTCTACTAAAAATAGAAAAATTAGCCCGACGTAGTGGCGGGCGCCTGTAATCCCAGCTATTCAGGAGGCTGAGGCAGAGAATTGCTTGAACCCAGGAGGCGGAGGTTGCAGTGAGCCGAGATCGTGCCACTGTACTCCAGCCTGGGCGACGAGTGAGACTCCATCTAAAAAAAATAAATAAATAAAAAAAACTGAGATTTTTTAATCTCAAAGATTGAGATCAGTTCCGTGTTAAGTGATGTGTTCAGTGCTCACAGCTTGACGTTGGCCATGGTGAGAGTACTTATACCACAGAAATTGGTAAATGTTATAAACTTGGGCTTGATTTATGTTTTTTTTTTTATTGTCTAGTGTCTCTAGACTTAAGAATAATAGAGACGATGCCTTGGGTCAATATTATGGTATGTAAATTATATCTCAATTTTTAAAAAAGTGTGTTGCATCTGTAGCCATTATAATAGGAATAGTACAAAAAATTGAGGAAATATTTGTTCAGCATTCAGAAACTACCACTTGATTAAACAAAGTTACTCATGTTTTCAGTGAAGTTCTGACATACATCTTTGACTTGTTTCCCTTTCATCTTACATGTTAACGTGAAAGAAATGATCAACCACATTTGTGTTGAAGCTATGCTCATTTGTCAGTTGCAAGCCTAGGTTGGCTACAAATACACCAGCAAAAAAATCAATGAGCTTTCTGCAAGAATCAATTGGTTGTATGGATTTTACAATAATTGTTATTGTATGTTTTATTATTTATAAATTGTTACTGATGATAAAGAGTCAAACTCTGGCCAGGTGTGGTGGCTTATGCCTGTAATCCTGACACTTTGGGAGGCCAAGGTCGAGGGATCACTTGGGGTCAGGAGTTTGAGACCAGCCTGGGCAATGTAGCAAGACCCCGTCTCTACAAAAAATAAAAAATTAGCCAGGTGTGGTGGCATGTGCCTGTAGTCCCAGCTACTCAGGAGGCTGAGGCAGAAGGATCACTTGAGGTTGCAGTGAGCCATAGTCATACTACTGTACTCCAGCCTGAGGGACAGCGTAAGACCGTCTCAGAAGGAAAAAAAAGTATATCCAGCTGTAACTTGGGTTATTTCCCAGCCACCAGGTCACACACCACACCAACGCAGAGGGTGGGGCCCTGGAACTCAGGAGGGGGCGTGATCCAGGGTGCTCTCTTAGCCACAGGATCCCATGGTACTGCTGAAGGGGGCTGTGGCTTGGGATTGGCTGTGGAGGTGAGCAGGGTCTTAGCGTTGAAAGCAGCTGATGGAGTAACAGGACATGGGGGAGAGTGAGGGGAAGGCCAGCATCCTCTGGATGTGTATGGGGCAGGTGTGGGGGGTGGGAATACAAAGAGGCCTCGCTTTGGAGGGGGAGGATGGTGAGCTGTGTGGGCATGTTGAATTTGAGGTGCGTTTGGGAAATCTAAGTTGGAAATCCAGATCTGGGGTTTTGGAGGAGAGGTGGGGGCTGGAGATACAAGTTTGGGCCTTCTGGGAATAGGTGGTAATTAAAGTTGTGGGTATGCCTGGGCTTGATGAAGTATGATCAGGGGGCTGGGTGTGCCTTGAGGGGAGCCTGTAGAGAGGACCTAGTCTGCAAAGGGCTGGGTATGGGTATAGAGCACCTTCGACATAAGTAACTCCATCTTAGAAAAAGACTCCATCTTACATTTAATATGGCACTTCGCCAACAGGGACCGCATGTTTTACCTGATCAATAAAGACTCATCCAACCAGATAAGGACATAAACAAGCACACTCTCCACTATCAGTCCTCACCAGAAGACTCTGTGACTATAAAAGGAGCAAGACTTCAGCAGCTTGAAACGGCTGTCTCAACTGACACCATCTTGCTGTCACTTGTGATCAGCACCCAGCATCTCCCACCGAAGGCTCTGCCCACATCAGTGACTCTGCTATTTACAACAGCCAAGATGCGGAAGCAACCAAAGTGTCCATCAACAGATGAATGAAGAAAATGTGGCATATATACACAACGGAGAACTACTCAGCCATAAAAAAGAATGAGATGCTGTCATCTGCAACATGGATGGAACTGGAGCTCATTATGTTAAGTGAAATAAGCCAGGCACAGAAAGAGAAACTTCACCTGTCCTTACTTATTTGAGGGAGCTAACAATGAAAACAACTAAACTCATGGAGGTTGAGAGTAGAAGGATGGTTACCAGAGGCTGGGCAGGGTAATGGGGTGGGAGGGGAGTGAGGATGGTTAATGGGAACAAACATATAGTTAGATACAATAAGACCTAGTATTTGATAGCACAAGAGGATGACTACAGTCAAAAATAACTTATTGTACATGTAAAAATAAGTAAAAGAGGCCGGGCGTGGTGGCTCACACCTGTAATCCTAGCACTTTGGAAGGCCGAGGTGGGCAGATCACCTGAAGTCAGGAGTTTGAGACCATCCTGGCTAACATGGTGAAACCCCGTCTCTACTAAAAATACAAAAATTAGCCGGGCGTGGTGGTGGGCACCTGTAATCCCAGCTACTCAGGAGGCTGAGGCAGGAGAATCGCTTGAACCCAGGAGGCGGAGGATGCAGTGAGCTGAGACTGTGCCATTGCACTCCAGCCTGGGCAACAAAAGCGAAACTCTGTCTCAAAAAAAAAAAAAAGAAAGAAAAAAAGAAAGAAACGAAACAGCGTCAATAAAAGTCTGACCTTGTGGAAAGACACACGTGTGTGGACCTGGTTATGCCTGACCTTGCGCTGCTCACAAGTGTGGCCAATGTGGAGGGGAGTGTTCTAAATAGGAAGGTCCCTGAGTCAGGGCACCTCCTGAGAAGTGCCGAGGGCTGAGAAGTTGCCTCTGGATTAGCGACCTTGGCAGGAGCTCTCCCGCGGAACCAATGGGACCAAAAGCCGGCTGGAGTGGATGGAAGAGTAGGGGGGAGAGCCTGAGGCAGCGGGACCAGTCGGCGGGAGGGTGTGAACTAGGGCAGAGACAGCTGGCAGAGGGGAGCGGCCCAGATTCCCGCCCCGCCCTCAGGTCCAGGATGTAACGTGTGAAATGTGGGATGTGAGGAAAGGAGGGGTCCAGCTCGAATCTCAGGCTCCTGAGGCTGCAGAGATGGTCCTGGGAACAGGGGAGCTGGGTTGATGAGGGCAGCAGTCCCGGCCTGAAGGTCAGGAGACGCTGGGCTGGAGGTCACCTCCACAAGCGCTCCCTTTGTAGGGAGGGTGGGGTCAGGCCTGCAGGGGGAATGCACGACAGGAGAGTGGTGGAGGCAGAATCCAGGGCTCTGCCCGCAGCCCTGATGTCCCCGGGAGGGATGAATGAAGGGACGAAGGAGCAGGCAGCACAGAGCTGTCCCAGAGGGACAAAGAAGCGTGCAGCAGAGGCTAAGGGTGCCAAGAAGTGCCTGGACAGCTGTCAAGTATTGTAAAGGCCACACAGGATGAAGACTGCGGGTGGCCACCGCTCAGTCTGGCTCAAAACAGCATGGATGGCAGTTTCTGTGGAGTGGCCAGATACAAGGACAGATTGCAGAGCCTCGGGGAGAACGGGCAAGGAGGCGAGAGGAGAGAGCCAAAAAATAGGCTTGGTGAGAAGGAAGGAGACACTGAGGCAGCAGCTGGACAGAAAAACATCAGAAGAACCTTGGTCAGGTGTGGCCATTTTCATGCCTCCTCCTTCCCTCTCTTCCTCCTCCCCACCATGCATCCGATTTCAGTATCTTCGGCCCCTAAGGTCCAAATTCCAGATCCAGCATTTACTGGTTGAGTAGCCTTGGGAAAATCATAAGGAGCCCCTTCAGGCTGAGCTCCTGTCACGACATGAGATGAACGCCATAGCAAAATGGGATTCTTCAATTATTTTTGAGATGGGGTCTTGCTGTGTCGCCCAGGCTGGAGTGCAGAGGCACAAGTCCTGGTTCACTGCAGCCTCGACTGCTGGGGCTCAAGTGATCCTCCCGCCTCAGCCTCCCTAGTGGCTGGGACTACAGGTGCACACAACCACACCCTGCTATTTTACTTTTTTTTGAGACAGGGCCTCACTCTGTCTCCCAGGCTAGAGTGCAGTGGCACCATCACTGCTCACTGCAGCCTCAACATCCCTGGGCTTAAGGGATCCTCTGTCTTCACCCTCCCGAGTAGCTGGGACTGCAGGTATACACCACCACGCCTGGCTAATTTTTCTAACTTTTGTAGACAATGTCTTGCTATGTTGCCCAGACTGGTCTCCAGCCCATTGCATGCCCCCTGTGGTGGTGGTGACCCATTAGAAAAACAAATAAAATAGGATTCAATTGATGCCAACTTAAACACACCTGGGGAGGGGTGGAAAGCTGTCACCTTACAGGAAATCTTTGTCCTTCACATCTGTCTCTGGTTGCACGTGTAACAGCTTCCCCCACCTAGTGGCAAGGAAAGTGGTGGATTCCAACTGTGGAGGAAGGGTCCTCGGCGTGCAGAGGCAGGGGTGCAGGGGGAGGGGTGCAGAGGGAGGGGCACAGAGGGAGGGGTGGAGGGGCACAGAGGTAGGGATGCAGAGGGAGGGGCGCAGAGGGAGGGGTGCAGAGGGAGGGGTGCAGAGGGAGGGGTGGAGGGGTGCAGAGGTAGGGATGCAGAGGGAGGGGCGCAGAGGGAGGGGTGGAGGGGCGCAGAGGGAGGGGCACAGAGGGAGGGGTGGAGGGGCGCAGAGGGAGGGGCACAGAGGGAGGGGTGGAGGGGCGCAGAGGGAGGGGCGCAGAGGGAGGGGCGCAGTGGGAGCGGTGCAGAGGGAGGGGTGCAGAGGGAGGGGCGCAGAGGGGGGTGGAGGGGCGCAGAGGGGGGGTGCAGAGGTAGGGGTGCAGAGGGAGGGGTGCAGAGGGAGGGGCACAGAGGGAGGGGTGCAGAGGGAGGGGTGGAGGGGCGCAGAGAGGGTTGGAGGGGCACAGAGGGAGGGGTGCAGGGGCACAGAGGGAGGGGAGCAGAGGGAGGGGCGCAGGGAGCCCCAAGTCCCCAGGGTCCCACCCGATGCTAACAATGTGCAGTGAGGAAAGCCAGAACGCACTTCGGTTCCATTCCATTTTATTACAATCCTGTCCTTGAGTTCCAGAACGAATGGCTATTTAATACACAACCCCAAACACTCCTAAAATGGATCTTGTTAACATTCAAAAGTCTCCCATTTCTTTCTCAGTATATTAAATCAAAAGGAAAAAAAATCTTAAAAAAAAAATCAATAGGTTTAGTTCACCCCAGGAAAAGCACCTTTACAACAGGAAACTAAATTGTCAGGAATCTGACCAAAGACACAAAGCAGCAGATAAGATTCCCGACAGAAGAGAGTGACTCCCACTGGAACATAAATAGATCCCCCCAAAGTATACATATTTCACATGAGTGTGTACATATACATGTCATATATTAAAAAAAAATTGGTTTCTATACCCAAAAAGTTATTCAGAAATAAATCAACACCCCGAGACCGGGGATGTCGGGTGCCGCAGCCAGGTTACACATCGAGCTTGCACCTCGCTCTGTGCGGGTGACCCCTCGGTGCACTGTGCACACTGGCCTGGAGGGGGCTGGATGGGGGCCTCTTTCCTGCCCCCCAATCCCCAGGCCTGGCAGATCCAGTGTTTGCAGAAAAGTGAGCCAGGGAAATCTAGGAAGGCAGGTGCCTGTGTGGTCCCCAAACCCCCTGGTGCAGAGCTCAGGAGCCAGCTGGAGGCTGGGGGCAAATGGCCAAGGCCACCGCCAGCTGCCCTGGGTCCTGGGGTAAAGGGAAGTGCTTGGGACCCCAGGAATGGAACAGCAGCACTCTCACTTTTTAACAGCAGGCCTGACTCTGGGGTCTGCCAGGCCCTGGAGACCTTTGTAGTATCGCCAGTCTGGGCTTCTCCTGGGATCCAGTGGCCTTTGGGAGAGGGAGTGGGCTTTTTGACCCGCCAGGCCTGAGCCTCGTGAGCCTGTTGTGTGTGTGTGTGTGTGTGTGCTTAACGGAGCTCAACACATTGCAAATGAGTGTTCTACTGGGACATACTGGAGTAGTGTCTGCTTTGGGGGAAGTCAGTTTGTCATTGCATCCTAATTGGTCCCCATGCTGACGTGGATTTGTTCCAAAGATATCAGCTGCTGGAAGCGGCAGACACAGAAAACACGTTACACACCTGGAAGCGTAATCCTCTTGGGGCTTGGCACAGTGTTTCCATTCACAGAACAAACAGCAGAAATGCGTGGGAACCCCTTTCCTCATTCCAAACCCTCTCCTGGCACCGCAGGCAAGCAAGAGAAAAGGCTGTGAGAGTCGGAAGGCGCGTCAGTAGTTTTCAGGTTTGCGAGCTCAACCACGAGACAGTCACACGCAGCCGTACTCATACCACACGGTCTGCGGATCCCCGCCGGGCTCCGGGGAGGCCGGACTGCTCTTTGAGACGCTCCCTCGACTGCAGTCCTCCAGGGCCCGGCCGGGGTGGGGAGCCAAATCGGGAGACCGACCTGGGCTCTTGGCCGGGAGCCCCTCACTGCAGCCCTGCCCCGGGGCCCCGTCTCCCTCTGAGAGGCTGAGCCCTGCCCGGACAGGGGTGATGGTGGCCACCTCCCCTGAGCGTGGGGGCGCCTTGGGCTTGGTCCTGGCAGCCGGGGCTGCAGCAGGTGAGAAGTGCGGGAGCTGGGAGTTGCTGCCACTGCCAGCAGCAGCAGCACCAGCACCTGCAGTGGCAATGGCGGGGGCTGTGGCAGACTGATGCAGGGGGGCCAGCCTCTCCTCCTTTGGTGGAGCCAGGGAGAAGCGCCTCGTGTCCAGCGGCCGGCTGCGGGGACCTGGGCCCTGACAGGAGCTGCCAGCCTTTCCCACAAGTGGGGTCCGCTCCCGGGCCAGGCTGTGGGAGCTGGGGGGTGCGGGGCTTTGCAGGGTGTGGCTGCCTGTCTCTCTGCCCCCTAAGGCCTCAGGAGCCCCCAGCTTCTGAGGGGACTCCTGTTTGCAGGCCTCTGGCCCGCTGGCCCGGAGAAGGTCAGCTGAGGCCAGGCTGAAGGCCCGGCTCAAGGAGGCACTGCGGCTGGCAGGTGCATGGGAAGCTGGGGGCACCGGAGCCTGCCGGGGTCTGCCCAGAGACAGGCTCTGGGGAGGCTGGGCCTGTCTCGGGGCCACGCTGGGTGGGGCCTCGGCCTCAGTCAGTCTGAAGTTTGGCTTTACGTACTGCCCGGGCTTCAGCAGCCTCCCCTCCGAGGTGGGGGCGGCCATTTTGATGGTGGGGGCCACAAAGTTGGTGGGCATCTTGGCCCCTTCTTTCTTGGCAGGTGGTCCTGGTTGGCCTCCGATGGCTGGGGGATCGCTGGCCTTTCGGAAGTAGTCACTCAGCAGGTCATCCCGGCAACTGGGAGTGTCCTACAGAGAAGAGAGTGAAGGTGGGAGGTGGGCATGAGGGTTGGGTGTGTCCTCGGAGCCTCCTCCTGCGCAGGACGCCCCCGAGCAGCCCACGTGGCTGGGACTGCAGTTCCTGCCTGCCTTTTCCAAGGCACATGTGCCGCCTCCACCACACACACCAGCCCTGGGCAGGATGGTGAGGGTGGCTGAGGCAGCCACCACCAGGAAAGAACCCCAGATTCCCCCTAGGCAGCCCCCTAACTTTACAGATAAGGAAACAGACCCAGAGAGAGAAATGACTTCCTACAAAGTGAGTAAGTTTCCCAGAAACCTCGACTATAGCCGACTGCTTCGGTCTGTCTGGTTTCTACCAGGCACAGCAGGAACTAGAACGCTGGCGGATGTGAGCAGGGCCTTCCTTCCCCGGTCACCCCGGGACATCATAAGGACTTCACCTTGCGCCACCGAGAGCAAGAGGAACAAGAGCAGCTCTTGAAACGCCGGAACCTTCACTGCCACTCAGACCTCTCTCAGGGCCCGAGAAAGAGAAGAGAGAGGCAGAATGGGGGTGGGAGGGGGCGGGGGACAGAGAGGTACAAATGGGGTCCGCGAGGGTCCAGAAGGGGGAATGGTGGGGCTGCACAGGGAAAGGAAGACACCGGGAAGGCCCAGCCGCCACACTGTCCCTGCTAAGCTGCCGCCCGGGCTGTGCTTCCCCTGCCCAGGGAGCAGGTGTCATTTGCCACCACCTTGGGAATAGGCAGAACCACGGAGGCAAGGGTCTATGGCCCCGCTCAGGAACTGCAGCCTTCTGCAAGCCTAGCTTCTCCTGAGGCTAACATGGATGAAGAGGAAGAGAAGTGAGTTCATGGGGGATGAGAGGCCGGCAGGTGTCAGCCTGAAGGCGGGCTGGTAGCTCAGGAGCCATCTGCACCTGCCAGCAACTCCTGTCCCACACAAACATCTGGACATGGTGCCACTGGACAGAGATGCATCTGCTGTTTTATGCTAGTTTGACGCTACATATCTTGGGTGGGCGTCCAGTAAGGCCCGTGATATCCACAGGTACCTTTCATCACCTGTGGGGCCATGTGCTGTTCTGGGAACCACATGTATAATTGCAAAGAAACTCATTTAATTCTCAAAATGACCTTGCAAGGTTGTTGAAAGGCTGTGTCAAGGTAAAGAAACAGGTCACGGAGGTTTGGCAGGCCATGCGTCCAGAGAGGCAGACCCAGATGAAAGCCTGTGGCTGCCTGACTCCAGAGCTGCTTTCCACTCCACCAGGCTCCTCCCTGCACACCTCAGAGCCTTTGATACCCACCCTTCCTGGCCACGCAGGGAGCCCCATCTTGTGACACGCCCTCCCTGCATCATCGACGCCCAGAGAGTGGGGGTGCGGTGGGCATACGGTTGTCATTTCCCTGGGATGGGAAGCCCCTGTGTACATTAGGGGCCTTGTGTGTCAGGGGTACCAGGAGGGAAGTCAGGTGTGTCACGGGTAGGGGGTTAAATATCCCAGGCAGACACAGGGGGCTGGCTCGCTGCATGCCAGACATCAGCTTCCAACAGAAACTGCTACAGCCAGACTGTTTTGGTCTCATTTAAGCTAAAAATGGAAAGGTAACAGTACAGGGCATAGGGAATGGGGACTGTGAAGACCAGTCTGAGCTGAGCAGGGAGGGGCCCCACTCCTTGCTCAGGACCTGCCTGCCAGATCTCCAAAGGGAAAGGAAAGCATCATAAGGGGCATATAACAAAAAAAGACTGAGAAGGAAAGCCTTCCAGCTGTAGGCCCCCCCAATTTCTGGAGTGTTCTTGTTCAGTCCATTAGACCAGCAGTTCTTTTTTTTTTTTGGAGACAGAGTCTCACTGTGTTGCCCAGGCTGGAGTGCAGTGGCACAATCTCGGTTCACTGCAACCTGAGCCTCTCAGGTTCAAGAGATTCTCCTGCCTCAACCTCCCGAGTAGCTGGGATCACAGGCACCCACCACCATGACCCGGTTCATTTTTGTATCTTTAGTAGAGATGGGGTTTCACTATGTTGGCCAGGCTGGTCTCGAACGCCTGACCTCAAGTGATCCACCCACCTCAGTCTCCCAAAGTGCTGGAATGACAGGCATGAGCCACCGCTTGGCCTAGACCAGTGGTTCTTAAACCATGGTGCCTACCCAGCCGCAAGACCATTATCTGGAATTTATAAAGATGCAAATTCTCAGCGAGCCCAACCTCAGGCCCATTGATTCAGAAACTCAGGGGATGGGTTCTGTGGTCTGGCAAGGCCCCCAGACGATTCATATGCACGCCTGAGTTTGAGAACCACAACATTAGACCACTAACTTCTCGAGGGCAGGCCCTCCTTTGCTTTTCTCCAGCTTTGGCTTCTCCAGCTCCTTGCACAGAGTAAGTGCTTGGGAAACAGAAATGTTTAAATGAAGGAAGGCCAGGGCCATGTTTTATATTTCTCTTGTGTCAACTGCAAGGCTGGGCACAGCACATGCAGGCAAAGAAAACCTGCTGCTGAACTGGTTTGCTTTGCTTTTCAAGAGCAGGCACCATGCATACTGCTAAACATAAGACAGCAGGTGCTCAATAAATATCTACCACACACACACTTGCTTTTCTGTGTCACTGTGCCCTAGTAATGCAGGTCACAGGGTTTACCAGAGAGCTAGACAAAGTCCAAATGTGTTTCTTTAAGGGGAATGAGATGGAAAGACTGAAAAAGACTGAAGTTTCAAGAATCCTCAAAAGGGCTCAATTGCAGACAGTGAACTTCACTCACTCAGTAACCCAACAGCTCACGTGACAAAATTCAGAGCACTTTAAAGATGTATGTACAGCTTCAAAAAAGCTAAACGAAGACCTACAGAGGTGGCAGGAGGTTGTCAACAGGCAGTGTTTAGGGTGAGGAGCTGCAGAGCTGGGGCCAAATCCAGCTAGCCGCCTGTTTTTGTATATCTTGTGAAAATAGCTGCTACATTTTTATTTTTATTTTATTTTTTCTTGAGACAGAGTCTCGCTCTGTCGCTCAAGATGGAGTGCAGTGGTGCAATCTCAGCTTACTGCAACCTCCGCCTCCCGGTTTCAAATGATTCTCCTGCCTCAGCCTCCCGAGTAGTTGGGATTAAAGGCGCCTGCCACAGGCCTGGCTAATTTTTGTATTTTTTGTAGAGACAAATGTCTCTACAACTCTGCTTATCTTTTGTAGAGATGGGTGTATTTTTTGTAGAGATGGTGGCCAGGCTGGTCTCAAACTCCTGGACTCAGGTGATCTGCCCACCTTGGCCTCCCAAAGGCTGGGATTACAGGCGTGAGCCACTGCATCCGGCCAGTTGCTACATTTTTAATTGGTCAAAAAGAAATTTTGTAAAAACGTATTTCACAACATGCAAAAATCATATGAAATTCAAATGTCAGTGTCCATAAGTAAAGCTTTATCGGATGTCAGCCATGTCCATCTATTGACATAGGATCAAGTGTCTGCTTTCTCGAATGTGGCAGAATTGAGTAGCTACAACAGAGACTGTGAGACCCAGAAAGCCTAAAATCATTCCTCTCTGGCCCTTTCAAGGTCCTTGAAAGTTTGCCAATCCCTGCTGGAGAAAATGCAGGGTAAGCGGGTACTCAGAGCTCTGCCATGAAACCCAGCGTGAGATCCTAGCCCTGTAAGTCAGGTGCTGGCCACGCACCCTTGGTGCGGGCCACAAGCTCTGCCAGCTCACTTCCCAGACCCAGGGGAGAGCAGCCTCCAGGGTCGGGGCTGGCGGCTGGCTTGTGGTGACTTGTCAGCTAGTGCTCTAGTCAGCCTCTCATGTCCACGCCAGTCCTGTGCCTAGGCCACGCCACCCCCACCCCATCCTTTCTGCAGCTATGATCTTGAGCCAGGAAGAGACAGAGAGGGAAGGGAGACGGGCCAAGTCTGTGTCCGGATCACTCACATGGGTGGGGGAGCTGCGGTTGCTCTCCTCCAGGAACTCCTCCAAGGTGACCATCTCACTGCTGGGGGAGGCCGAGCAGGGCCGCACTCCGACGTGGGGAGGGGCTGTGCCCCTCTTCTGGGCACCCTCCTGTGGGAGAGGCCCGTTCCGAGGCAAGGGGTACTCGTGGCGGCCGAGGGCGTTGCGTCCCGGTGTGCTGGCTTCCCGGGGCAAAGTGGCCAGGTCCCTGCTGGGGATCAGGTCTTCGCTGCTGAAGCTCTCAGACCGGCCATGGAGCTGCTCGGAGGAGCCTGGGTGTCAGGGCAGGAGACAGAGGACCCTCATCAGTCTTGGCAGCCCTCTGGTGGCTTCTAGAGGCTTCGTGCTGCCTTTGCCCACTTCAAACTATCAGAGTAAAACCCTTGCCCGAAAACCCAGGGCTTATTCCCACCAGGCTGAAAGTCTGGACTCCTTTTGAATTTCACTTTGGCTTTAAAAACAAAATACCTTGAGATAAAAGTGGAAAGCTTCTGCTGAAGTTTAAGTTATTACTGGCTGTAAGGCACTGCCCTTGTCAGCGCTCACTCATGCACGTATTCAAAGCTTATTCAGCACCTGCTATGTGCTAGGGGCTAAATGTACAGGGAAGGTTCATGAAGAAAGACCACATTCTGTCCCTAACACAAACCATACATGTTCCGAGAATCAAAATCCTCCACATTTGTTCCGTGGCCACAGTAGAATGGAACTAGTGTTACTCTCCCCATTCTTCAGATGAAGTAAATGAGACTCGGGACCTGTGACATGCCTGTATTCTCAGTGCTGCTCGGGGGAGAAGGGAGCTGAACCCCAACCCATTCTAACTCCCAGCCTGTGCCTGAAACTGTACTGTGTGGCCTCTGAATGCGTCAGAATGCATTTGAAACCCCTAGTCATGTATTTTAAAAATTATAATAATATGACCCCAGAGCCAAACCACCAAATACACTTTTTTTTTTTTTTTTCTGAGATAGGGTCTCACTTCTGTTTTTCAGGCTGGAATGCAGTAGCATGATCACAGCCCACTATAGCCTTGACCTCCCAGGCTCGAGCGAGCCTCCCACCTCAGCCTCCTGAGTAGCTGGGACCACAGGCATGCGCCACCACGCCTAGTTAATTTTTTATTTTTTTAGAGATGGGGTTTCGCCATGTTTCCCAGGCTGGTTTCTAACTCCTGGGCTCAAGCGATCCACCTGCTTGGGCCTCCTAAAGTGCTGATTATAGGCGTGAGCCACTGTGCCTGGCCCAAATCAATTTTTAAAAGTACACAGAAGCACAAGACTTACCTTTTAGGTTAAGAGGTGAGCTGTTGCTGGATGTGTTTCTACTGCTCTCTAAGCTACTTGGCCGCGACACTGAAAGGAAATGGCAGTGTTAAAATTAAAAAGCCAATGACCAGGTATATCCCAGATGAGCCATCTGAGAAAAACGATGCAGCAAAACAATCCCGTGCCAAAGCTAAGCCCAACGCCCTCAGGAAGGAGGAACTGGGGGACTCCCTCTGCGCTCCAGTGAGGAAGCCTCACTTCACCAACCGAGTGCTGGGCACAGCACAGGCAGCCATCAACAGATGATAACTCTGCTTATCTACATTTAGGAGGCCTGGGGCTGCAGCTTCAAACAACTTCACAAAGGAAATCTCACACAGAATGCCAGTATAGAGGGCAGACAAAAAAAAGGCTGTGCTGGGTGAACCAGAGGTTGAGGTTGCGGGGGGCCCTCCTCTATTACTGCACAGAGCTTTCTGGAACACATGTGGACAGCCGAGGCCGAGGCCACGGGAAGAGAGATGAGGGCTGTTCAGGGCCATGTGTGCGCACATGTAAGTGCGTGCACCTGTAACCAGGGAGGTGTCACGTCAGGGGACCCACAGGGAGCAGGTGCCAGGGGCCTGGGAAGGAAGGGGGCACTCCCTTCTCCTGGATATTTGCTATTCTTCAGCTTCTTTGTGTCATTTGCCTCAAATTTACATCTGCCCCAAAGGAAAAAAATCAAGGTTTATGGTGCTGAGGGCATCTGCCCACCTGGCCACAATAGGTGCTTGCCTGAGTGTGGCTCTGCCATGCTACCCCACTGCAGACTTTCAGGAAGGCTGGCACCATTCCCTACAGAGGGCAGGCCATCCCTTCCAGGGCCTGCACACCTCTCCTGGGCCACTCCTCCAGCGGCCCTATCTCGAGAGCAAACATGTCTACGCTGCTGTGCTATGAACCCCCGTGGCAAGGACGGCATTTCAGTTGTCCCTGCCACCCCCAGCACCCAGCAGGTGCTGAGCTGAGCCACCTCAGGAGCCTGCAGAAGAGACACCTGGGGTTCCTCTGCTCACTGTGCCACCAAGGCAAGTTCACTCAGGTTTCCTGGGTCCACAGGGCACCTGGTTCCAAGGGCTGAGGTGCTCTGCAAACAGCAGATGTCCAGAAAACACCTGCTAGCAAACATGTTTGAAACTGAGCCAAAAACATACTTGGTGATAGCGAATAGCCTAAAAACAGAATCGGTCCCCTCCCTGAGCAGTGAAAATGTGAAATAAACAAATGCACATCTCTCTCTAAAAAATAAGTAAATTTCAGTATAAGGAAACCGTGATAGCGATCAACAGCCCGAAAGCACCATTGTTTATTCAAGTACTGCAATGCAAATCCTTTTCCCTTCTTTTTCCTAAGAGAAGCTAGAGGAAACAGAACATTTATGAAAAAAGTTCCTATGGTTAGCTGACTGATCGCAAATCTGGCTGCTCAGGGAGATGCACCCAGCACACGAGGCAGATTTCTTCTGTTGGATTAGCCTCCACTCAGTGTAAAGATGTAAGACTGCCATTCATTCAATTGCTTCATTACAGTTCTTTACTCAAGTAGAAGACTGTAAGAATGTCAACATCATCAAGCTTTTTAGACCGTGGATAGGGGTAGGAGGTGATGCCAGCTCCTACACTTACCGAGCCTTTCAGAAGTAAACTGAAATCGATGTAAACTTCAAGGGGTCTTTTTAGGATTATTTTCTCACCCTTCTAGGGTTGCTTTTCAAAAATTAAACCAAAGCAGCTTTTGATTTTTGAGAAGGCAGGTACTGTTTACTGTCTCCCTTCTGCAGAAATTTATAACATGCTCGAATCCAACGACAAGTGCTTCTAACAATTTCCAAGACTAAATACGCCTCAGAGCTACTATGGGCAACTGCAGCCAAGTGAGGACAGCAAGGGACCTTCTTGAAATGAACGCTCCCCACCTGGGCCACCGGAACTTCCTGGCCAGCCTGGAAGGGTGCTTGAAGGCATGAAGAGGAGAGGTCGGTGCTTCCAGAACTGTGATGCTTGGGAGGTAGCGAATTCCCCACCACTGGAGGTATGTAAGTAGAAGCTACACGCTCAGCCCCCTGGGGAGGGGAAGGAAGAATGGGTTCCCCATTTCCACCTTCATTTGGTGTTGGACTCCCGTACAGGACTCAGCTTAAAGGAAAGGTACCGTGGATAAAAACCAGTCTGGAAACCCAGGCTGGAGGACACAGCACCCTCCCTACTCACCGTACTGCCTGTGGTTGGGGACCTCAAACTCCAGGGATGGCTCACAGACGTTGTCATCTGAGTTATAGCCTAAGGTGAAAATAAGGCTAGTGAGTCACGGTTACGGAACATGCCTCATCCACAGGGAACCCCGCCACCTCGCCTGGCACCCGGATCCCAGTAGCTCCAGCTCTTGGGGATGAGGGAATGGCATGCAGATGCTGCCTTTGGGACCTGCCTCTCCTACCCCTCCACCGTTTCTCCTGCTGGGACAACCCTGACACTCCCGATTCCCATCCCCTTTAAATCACACTTCCACCTCTGCTGTGGCTGGAACGTGTGGACCAAAGGCGTGTTCTGGCCTAAGGATGACATAAAAAGAGCTGAATATTGAGTATCCTGGGGAGTCCTTTCCAGTCTCAGAGGCCAGCCCTGAGAGCAATTCGCTTTCAGCAGTCAAGTTGTCTTCAGGTGGCAGGAGGAAGAAGGAAGAAAAAGAGGCAAAATCAGAATCTACTCCTTGAGGGGAGAGGCTGAATTCCTGGGGACTAACCCTTGCACTAACAGCTCCTGACCAGAAACAGACCTGGAATCCATTGGCCATCAAGCATTTGGCCTTTCCCTGAGGACTGGAAAATGCCCCACACCTCAAAATCCTGCTAGTTTCTACCTGACAGCAGACCCTGGGTCCCCTCCAAAATGACAACAGGGTCTCCATTTTGGAGATGGTGACATGCCCACTTGCAACAGATATCTGGAGTGGGAGGGTCCCTTGAGGTCAGGACCCTATCTCTGTTGCTTTGTTGTTCAGACTCAAGGTTCTACATGCCCATGGCTTCAAGAGTCAGGTGAGTGGGTTTATTTATGCACATTAACCCCTTCTTGCTCTCTCAGACTTCCAACACCCCAGAGGCAATCACTTTCAACTCCTTCAGCTGTTTCTTCGGATATTTTCCTATCTCTTAAATTATAAGGGGAATGCCCTTTTCCGTTTTAAGCATTATCTCTTCCTTTCTCTTTGCATATTTTAAATTTCCAAATGCTTCTCCCTTCCCTGTTGCTTTTTTATAGCATCCTGTTCTTGTTTCTTGGGTGCAGTCATTTCTCTTATCTCTGATTTGAGTGTCACCCGGCAAGATCTGACTGAGCCATTCTGCTGGGACTCTCTCAGGCTAATGAGATTACTCAAAGAATATTTTAATCTCATGCCTAAAGATGTGAACTCCTGGCACCCTGGAGACAGGGAGTTCCTAAATCCTTCACTGAACCCATTTGTTTTCAATACAGGACACCTGCCTCAACTGTGAGCGTCAGTGAACTTCCAGTTCAGAGACGCTATCCTTTCTTGGCCAGGTGTAGTGGCTCAACACCTGTAATTCCAGCACTTTAGGGGGCCAAGGCAAGAGCATTGCTTGAGGCCAGGAGGTTGAGACCAGCCTGGGCAACATGATGAGACCACATCTCTACAAAAAATTTAAAATACACATACACACACTAATTTAAAATGTATAATTTATCTTCTCTTGAGAAAAAAACCCCAAACTTTTACCAAGGTAGGGCAATGGCAGTTGCCTGGTTTTAGCCCAAACTCTGGTTCTCAGCCCACCTTCACCTCCCTTCTGGAGCTATTTGGTGCCTTCACTTCCTGAATGCCGGTGGTGGCAGTGGGTTCTGAGGCCCCATTGCGGTTGGGCCTCTGGAGGGCTTCCTGCCCAAAGTCCTTGGCTGGTAAGCACAGCTGCATCTGTGCCACCAAAGCCTGTCAGCAGCCTCACCCCTCTGCTCACCACCTCTCAGACTGAGAGGGAGAGCAACCTCTCTGATTTCCGAGAGCCTGGGGTCTTCAGGAAGGACACTAGGCCCGACGCTCATGGCTCTGGAAGGGCCTGCGACTCACCTTTGGTGCGGCCTGGGTGCCGGGCGATGGGGGTGGAGCTGGAAGGGGCTGTAGTGGTGGCTGAAGTTGAGCAGGTCCGGGAGCCCAGCTCCGAGGGCCAGGACCTCATGGCCAGATCGGTGGAGGCATCTGTGCGGTCAAGGCTGCCTCTGTGTGGGGAGCCTCGCTTTGGTTTTAGATCCCCAGGGCCTGAGGCAGAAGACGACATTGAGAAATGAGGCTGCCAAGTCCTGTACCCAGGCTGGGAAACCACACCATGGCCTAGAAGCAGGGCAGCAGGGCACGAGGACCACAGAGACAAAAGCGGGGCTGCCACAGCTCTTGGGCTGCAACTTAAATGGGGCCTGGCGGGGCAGGTGGGGGCAAGAGGGCTTGGCTTCAGGTGGTGTCGGAGGCCCCATGAGGATGGCTCTGGCTTTAATGCTGGGGTCACACTGCCAGCCTGAGAGGCTGGGAGGAGACAAAGGGAGCCCCTGAGGGGATAAACTGTTGGTAAAAGTCACACATATTCACTCTAGGACACATCTCCTGTGTAACACTGTCCGGAACTCCAATCCCTGACTTCCAAGGATCCAAGCCTGTAGCTGAGGATCCGAAGGTCCTGCTAACTGGACTCACTAAGGACTTCAAATAGAAGTTTATTGCTAACCTCACAATATTCTGTTTTTTCAAAAAGGGAAGCCTTAATCTCTGCATGGTGAGACGAACTGCAAGAAAATGTTTACCTTGTGTCTTGTGCTTTTCTGAAATCTCTAACTTTCCTACCATGAACATAAACTCTGGTCAAAATTAAATAAAAACATATAAAATCATAAAAGAAAAACAGCCCATAAAACCAACTACCCCACAGGAAAGAGGACAGGCTCTCCCAACACAAGATAAAAATGAACATGGCTGGCATTCCTAAGAGCTGACAAAGCACTTTGCAGAGCGTCCCACTCCGTGTGCAGAGCCAGGACTCACTGTTGCAGTTCGGCTTCTCCACCCATCAAGCCGTCTGCCCTCCCAGCCACTCAAAGTCTGGGCTCACTGTGCAGTTTTAAGTGCCCAGAGCTGATGATTTGAAATCAAGGGGAAATTTGGATTTTGAAAGATAACCTTGATGAGAAGCAAGATTCAAGTCTGCCTGAATCGGGACAGGTGGAATGAATCGGGACAGGTGGAATGAATCGGGACAGGTCATCCTACAGGTGAAGCTAAAATGAGGATCCACAGGGGAGGCAGAGATGAGTGAACAGTTAGCATGAGCAGCGAACAGAGAAAGCACAATTCCAACAGCATGCGCGGAAGGCAGGTCTGGAGGACCCGGCACCACGGCAGCCCAGGGTTCCCAGAGCGAGGCTCATGAGATGAAGTCAGTGGCACATTAACCGACTCTCATATTTTAGTATTTATGTGTTTATTCTCATGATTACCTTGTTTTTATGATGATATGTGTGTTTTCCACTTACAGGACTGATACTAATCTTTCCTTTTAATACATTTAACTACAAACTGTGAATCAATGTAAGGGAAAACATGCAGGTAATCATATTTTTGTAGGTAATCATAGACGGTATCAGGATATGACAAAAATAACGGAGGTGGTACAGGGATGGCTCGAGACAGGAAATGCTCCATAGGTAATGGCCTAGCTGGCCGGCTGGCATTTTCCCTTGCTCGAGGCATGATTTGTGTGCTGATGTTCTTTCTGTCTCCTACTGTTTTAACTTCAGCATCCAAGACGTCATAAAACCACAGCACAGTCATAAAACTTCACTCTGGGCTGAACTCTGTCTGGGCAAAATCAATCCAATTAGTCAAAATGCCTGAATGGAGCAATCAATCCTTCAAAACAGAACACATTTTATAAGGGCCTTACCGGAAAAGGCCCACAACTCAGTGCTCTGACAAAGGAAGAGGAGAAAAGGGCAGCAGTTTTAAATTTAGCTGCTTAAAAATAAGTCTTAAAAAAACCCCTCACTTGACAGAGGCTGTACATTTTAGGAAGTGCAGCAACCACCCGCCAGTGCTGCTTGACACACGGGCAAAACATAAGCTCGCAGGTGCAAGAGATGGGAGAGGGGCACGGCCACTCGACTTACTTAGTACGGACATCCTGGCCCAAGGACATGTGCACGTATATCCTGAGGCTCCCCCTAAAACTGTGTTGTGCTGAAGAAATGGTCCAGGGAGTGTGACAACTCATCTTCTATTTTGAAATCAGAATCCACGCTGGCTACTTTAAGCTTGAAATTGGGGGCAGGAGGAGGGGTCTGCTATCGGCCATCTGGCCTTTTAGACGCTGGCTTTTTTTGTTTGTTTGAATTTCGGAAATGAAGGAGGGTACACAATGCAGACACATGATAAAGGAAAGGGATTAGAAATCTCCAATGTCGGAGAAAGAGAGAGGCTCGTTAGGAGAGGATGGGATGTCGGAGGAAGACCAGAACCGCAGGCGTTTAGAGAGAGCTGGGTGGGTCGTTGGAGACTTGTTTTTGTCCTTGTTTTTGCTTTTCAAAAAGGGACTCTTTTTGCGCGGAGGTGCTAAATTGTTATCAATCGGATAACCCAAAGGAGGAAGGAAAAAGAAAACACAAATAAATGAAATGAACAATAATGACAAATGAATCGAAATTAGCTAAATGTACTTAAGAAATCAGAATCCCGTCTTGCCCAGGAAAGATGAAAACAGTACACAGTACTCAAGACCAGAATCAGGGCTCAGTAATCATCTGTGCTCTGACTCAATTAATTTAAAGGCACCTGAACGCCAACAATTTATTTCCTCAGTGTGTGAGGAGAATTACATACTGCCCAAGGAGCCAATGGTCTAGATGATTTTTCAGTTTCAGTGTGCCAAATTATTAAACACGAATGCTTATTAATTTAGGGCCCAACTTCTCTTACTCATCCATTTTAATGATGGGGTCCCTAACAGCTCAGCTCACACAATCCTCCCGTTCCCACTCAAAGACCTTGGGAACACTCAATGATCCGTTTCAGGGCGCTGTAATCAAATACTCTACCTGAAGTATTCACTAATGATTTTGTATCTCTAAAATAATCTTTCAGCAGGATGAGTTTTAAAATAATTTAAATACCTCCTTTGCATACTAAAAAAAACCCTTCAACACCAAGAATCATGATTTCCTTTTAGATCTTCTATATACATCCTCCACTCCAATCCTCCACTCCTTAGCCTTTAGTGTCTTAACAAAGCAGACAATTGGGCTAACTTCCTAAACTGTCTTATAGTAACATTAATCGACCTAACCAATTTCTGATGTAGGATTAAAGTTGATACCAGGATTTCCATTATTTCTTCCTCCACAGCACCACCTGGTGGCCACAGTGGCTCACACCACAGAATAAGGGACCAACTTATTCAAGGCTGGTCCTTGTGGCCAGTTCAGGGCTAGGCTCTTGTTCGGCATCTTCAGGGACCCAGAGAGCTTTAACCGGAGGCAGTCCATGCAGTTAAGTGCACGCAGTTAAGAGCTCAGGCTCCGGAGTGCGGCCGACCTGCATTTGGGTCCCAGTTACCCAAAGCAAGTGTTTCACACTGCTGAGCCTCACTTTCTCACCTCTACACAGGGGAGGCCACGTCCACCTGCCTCGATAGGGTTGTTAGGATTCAATGAGATGCATAAAGCACATAAAGTAGTTAGAGGGTGCTGGGCCCAGAGGGAGCACCCAAGACATGGTGGCTGCTAGTGAACATGATCATGGTTACAGACCTGCTTGCTCACGGATCACTTTGGACCAGTCAAGCATTTTTTTCTCTGAAAGTTTTCCTAACTCAGACTGATTATAGCTAATTAATTCCACTTAAAGAGTAATACAAGTTGAGATGACAAATGTCCAAAAATTAAACAGGAGCCAATATAAAAACCTGAGGCAACAGAACCCCTCTAGCTTGAAAAAAGTTAAGCTTCTCATTTACTTGCATGTGAGGTCTCTAATTTTTTTCTTTCTCACCCTGTCTTACGGTGCTGACTCTATCTAATCTTATCCCCATAAAGAATGACAGTGTGTTAGTCCCTGAACAATGTGCGTGAACATTATTTTTGTTAGAGATGGGGTGTCACTCTGTCACCCAGGCTGGAGTACAGTGGTATGACCATAGCTTGCTGCAGCCACGAGCTCCTGGGCTCAAGTCTACTGAGCAGCTGAGACTACAGGTATGTGCCACCACACCTGGCTAAATAAAAATATATATATTGGTAGAGATGGGGGTTTCCCTGTGTTGCCCAGGCTAGTCCCAAACTCCTGGCCTCAAGTGATCCTCCTGTCTTGGCCCCTCAAAGTGCTGGGATTATAGGCATGAGCCACTGCACCAAGTCTTTTTCTTTTCTTTTTTTTTTTTTTGCATCTGAAGGGGACACAACAGGTACTTGTGAATGTGCCCCCTGAAAGGCTTGTGCACACACCACACTCAGAGGGTAGCCTGTCGCTGGTCTTCAGTGTTATATCCTCCGCCTCCAAGACCCCATGGGTCTCAGGCATAGGCTGGGTCTTCAGAAAGTCCTAGTGTCCTTTGTAAAAATTTAAATGACTTGGGATGCAGGCCTGGGATAAATAATCTCCCCAAAATGATATTTAAAGGTAAAGCTGAAAATTTAACAATGTGTAAGGTAAATGCTGTGTCTAATCGATTCTAAGACACCTTTAACGTCTTGGAAATTAGGAGGCAATTTCAGTGATGTCTCAGTCACCACTGGCCAGGTGGCCACGGTGACAAAACTGACATGGTCATAACCAACTCATCTTGGTCCTATTTTCCTTTTACGTGTGTGTACAAAAATCGAATTCTTATTTAGAAAAGCTCTTTCAACAAGAGCATAAGAAAAATTCGAAGTGGTGGCCCTGTACCGTTTGATTGCCTCGTGGTATATGAAGTAACTGTGCAGCTTTCATGGCTCCTGAGAGTTGATGAACTACAGCATACATGATGAGAAATCCTGTTCTTGTTTCAGAACCTCTGGCAAACTCCAAAGGACAGCCCTTAGGGAAAAGGCACAGTGTGTCCTATGGCTGGTGGGACACAAGGCCAGATCAGGCTGAAGAAGTCCTAACCCACCTTTCAAAGTGGTAACAGATAAACCACCCAAGGCTTTCGGGAGGTCTTATATACATGGAGAACGTGTTGAGTGCACCTGGGATCTCCCTGCACAAAGCAGCTTACTACAAATCTGGCACATACGAGGCAGCCCAAAATAAGCTATGTCGCTTGTCTCTATGGTACCTGCACGAATGTCAGCTTTGGATATTGAGATATCTGCCCGGCTACATGATGAATGATACTTTTCGTTCTAAAACAACAAAAGTGGCTGGGCGTGGCGGCTCACGCCTGTAATCCCAACAGTTTGGGAGGCTGAGGCGGGTGGATCACTTGAGGTTAGGAGGTCGAGACCAGCCTGGCCAACATGGTGAAACCCCGTCTCTACTAAAAATACAAAAAATTAGCCAGGCGTGGTGGTGGGCGCCTATAATCCCAGCTACGTAGGAGGCTGAGGCAGGAGAATCAGCCTTGGAGGCAGAGGTTGCAGTGAGCTGAGATCACTGCACTCCAGCCTGGGCAACAAGAGTGAAACTCCATCTCAAAAAAATTAAAATAAAATATAAAATAAAGTAAAAAAAGCATTATGGGACAAAACGGTCGCCACGCTGAATTTCTACTTGGCTCGTAACACATCTAAGCAGAAGGTGCACATGCAGTCACCCACCCCTGGCACGTTCCTGCACACGTGTGCACAGCCACCGGTGCGGGACCCTTCAGGACACCCCCTTCCTCACCCGACCACGGCCAGGACGGCCGCCCCTACCTTTCCCCGCAGACCCGTTGTGGGCGTCGCGCTCTTCTGCGCAGCTGGAGCCCAGTGGGGGGGTGTCGGGGTTCTCGGCCTGTGATCTGAGCGGCTGAGAGGCCGCCGGCGAGGCGGGGTCTGAGGACTCCAGCTGCCAGGGAGGGCTGTCCACGGTGGATTTTAAGCGTTCCCTCGAACCCTCTTTCTTTGGTTTGATGAGTTTGACTAAGGCTTTGGCTCCAATCCAGTGGTTCTTCCTGGTTAGAAGTAGATGTTTAGGACATAGCCAGCCCTCCCACACACCCCCAGTGGGTCCCTGGTTCCCTAACATGGGCTGGGATGTTCTTCCCCAGTCTGGGAAGCTCGGCCACTCACGTGGGGTTCAGGACAATGACGCTCATGACCATGGTAATCATATTTGGGGCTCAGGAGCTAGAACTTAATTCTCAGTTTGGCACAGGGCTGGGGATGGTAGAGGCACGTGCACTGTGACAGAAATCCACTCTAGTCTCCCAGGATGAAGGAAGTGATGCCGTGCTTAATTTAGTTGGCAATTTTTCTGTCAAAAAGCCATTTCCATGAATCTCATTTTCTGCTAAAGTTAATAATCAATGAAATAAGCTGGCATTCCCTTGACTCCTCCCTGGCACTGAGTAATCTGGGTGAGGTTGAGAGGGCAGAGGAGAGCAGGCTGTTTGATTAAAAATCAGTGCATTTAAAGAGTAAGTAATAACATCACAGTGAGCTGGACACCGAGGGCATCCTGGTGTGACATGAAGAGAACCCTGCCTGGGCTCTCACCCCATCTCTGAAACTAAACAGCACCTATTTATATTATCACTCCAGTTTCTCATCTTGGCTTCAATTTCTGTGTCAAACAGAAGATTCAGACTGAGGTTCTGGGCCAGGCATGGTGGTTCACGCCTGTAACCCCAGCACTTTCGGAGGCCGAGGTGGGTGGATCAACTTGAGGTCAGGAGTTCGAGACCAGCCTGGCCAACATGGTGAAACCCCATCTCTACTAAAAATACAAAAATTAGCTGGGCATGGTGGCACATGCCTGTAATCCCAGCTACTCGGGAGGGTGAGGCAGGAGGATGGCTTCAACCTGGGAAGCAGAGGTTGCAGTGAGCTGAGACTGTGCCATTGCACTCCAACCTGGATGTCACAGCGAGACTCCGTCTCAAAAAAAACAAAACAAAACAATAAGCACACACACAAAAACCAAAAACAGACTGAGGTTCGGAAATTCTGTGGTTCTGGATTCCCAGAGAGACCTCAAGGGATTTGCAGTGATTTTGACTTCAAGGCTGGGCCAGGACAATCCGAAGGGACAATTCCTGGGGCTCAGGCCGTGGACAAGGGGCAGCACTGCTAGGGTGGGCCAGCCCCACTTGGGGAGAGCTGCTGCTCTCTGGGGAAGAGACATGTCCATGAAGCCACCCTGAGGTTCTGTGAATCCAGAAAAATCTGCATAAGGTCAAAAGGTTCCCACATCTGAAGACCATGGGGGCTGGGCCAAGTGTGCTGCCCAAGCATCCTCTCCAAAACAGGAACATGGGTGTCCAGGTCACGTTTAATCCTGAGACGAAAACCTGACAAGGCAGCCCCGCCATTCTGCTTGAGTGACTCCAGGACCACGGATGCTCTGCCCCTTTAAAAAAGGCTCATAGCTAAATGAAGCCTGTGTCTCATTGGGGTCACCAGACATTGGCCACCCCTCACAGGACAAGCTAGAGTACAGAGGCAGGCTGAAAGGATTCTAAACTCTCTCTGATGTGGGAGGCATCTGTGCACAGGTGGATGGTGCAGGGCCTGCCCTAGATGGCTGCTTTCACCCTGTGCACAGAAAAGGAAGCTTTTAAGTTCTGTCTTTATGTCACTACACTTCAATCAACTCACTTCTTTGGAGGAGGATCATAGAACTTGTATTGATCCATGATTTTTTCTTCCAGCTTTTCCTTATGTCTTCGTAAGGCATTTAATTTGTCTCTGTGAATATAGGAGAAAGAAAACCTATCAATCCAGTTTTAAATCAAACAAGTGAATTTACTCATCGGCCCAGCCTGGAACCTGGTGTACTCGGGGCTGGTATTTTTCCAGGATTGAGATGAGGGTGCTCATCACCGTCATGGTCACTGAGTTTGGAATACGTGAATGGAGGCACGTGTCGTGGGTTCAGGGAGCTCTACAACCCTGAGATTTACTGAAGCCCCTGGGACACAGCTGTGAGCAAGCTCAAGGCAGCAAACTTCTAACAATCTGAAAACTCACGCTCAGAAGACCCAAGGATTCTCCTTCCAGGTTGTTCAAGACGTGAGATGCTCCTGGGGTCAGGCAGAACCTACCCCGCAGTGGTGAGGGGGTGGGGTTCAGGGGGTACATATTAACAACACCTGGGCAGTGAGGTTGAACAAGTCAGCTCAGCAAAGTCAGATGCATGACTCAGGCCCATTCCCACTCAGAAGCAAACTGAGAAGCTTTCAGGGGCCAGAAAGAGAAGTTAATGAGCACAGCAGGGCTGGAGAAACCAGGGGCGCTAGTGGGGACTGCAGTGAGCTTCTGTGCTGCCATCTCCGGCAGACCCCGCCGCCACAGGGGAATGAACCAGGGCACAGCGGGGCGGACTTCCCGAGACACCAGATGCCCAGATGATGAAGCCAAATCTCCCGATTCCTAAATATTGGAAATTGGGCCACTTTTCAAAAACTCTGCCAGGGACCAAAGAGATATCTCTTGAATCTTGGGAGGACTCAGGCACCTCTGCTGACCGGGGAGACCTTGGCCTTCCTCATACAAACAGAAAGCTTCTGTTTGCACTTAGGGAGTCACGGGGCTGCGTCCACAGTGCGTTTGGAGCCGCGCTGCCCATGGTACTGAGGACTGCTGCCCACTCATGCCTCAGCGCTGGGTGGTCTTGAGAGCCCAGACCCTTGGTTTCCTCGTCTGAAAACGAGGCCTTACATGAGAGGTAACAGCTCATTCTCGAAGCTGCCAAGGTCCTGCCCCAACTGAGGGCTTTCCCAAGAGCTCACGATGAGGTGAGCCCCTGTAACAAGTGACCCCAGCCACGCTCCGCTCCCAGTCCCTTGACTCGACATCCGTGTGCTGGTGTTCTGTGCTCACGGCCGTGCTGCTGAGCCTTAAGCCTTGAGTGCTTCATGGCTGGGGTTGGCCCCACAGACTCCCACAAACTCCAGGGCCCGGAGCAGGCCCCAGGAAGCCTGCCAACCCACTGGCCTGGAGTAGACACTGTCTAATGCAAAAACGTCATCAAATAATCCCCCTGAGTGCTCCTATACTTCTTCCAGTTAGCACCTGCCCAACCTCTGCTGGCGATATTTTATCACCGGGATTATAGAGGGCCAACTTCAGGGTCATTTCCACCCCACAATTACAGTGTGGTTTTACATACAAACCCTCCTCCCGAAGGTGGCATGCCAGCCCTAGACACGTAGGTGAAGCCGACAGAATAACAAAGGAGCATCGTTACATCAGAGAGTTGGGATAGCACACCAGTGTTCACTGTGACCACAGTGACCACGTCCCACCACAAGCACGTCCCTTCTTGCCTTCCCCACACTGATGCCAGCACACCAATGCCTGCCTGGACGCCAACACCAGCCATTCCCGATCACATGGAAGGACAGCCCAACCACCATGGCTAGGATCCAGAAACCACTCTAGATTCTTGATTCCTCGACTTCTGAACCACGAGATTCCTGGCACCAGGGTTCGTCCTCTTGCCTTCTATTTCTGGAAGCTTCCCTGGCCCTGCCAGACTAGTATCCCTTCCAAAACAACTCCAGAAATCCAACATCTTTAGCTGGACATGGAAGCTACCACAGCTGAGCGCCCACCTCCTTTTCCAGCCTTCTCTCCGGATGCCTCCTGCACATTCCCCGCACTTATACCACCTGCCACGGCTCACCTTCCCGTCCTCACCTGCCACGGCTGACCTTCCTGTCCCCTCACCTGCCACGGCTGACCTTCCTGTCCCCTCACCTGCCACAGCCCACCCTCCTGTCCTCACCTGCCATGGCCCACCTTCCCGTCCTCACTTGCCACAGCTCACCTTCCCATCCTCACCTGCCACAGCTCACCTTCCTGTCCCCTCACCTGCCACAGCCCACCTTCCCGTCCTCACCTGCCACGGCCCACCTTCCCATCCTTACCTGCCACAGCTCACCTTCCTGCCCCCTCACCTGCCATGGCCCACCTTCCCATCCTCACCTGCCACGGCCGACCTTCCTGTCCCCTCAACTGCCACGGCCCACCTTCGCATCCTCACCTGCCACGGCCGACCTTCCTGTCCCCTCACCTGCCACGGCCCACCTTCCCATCCTTACCTGCCACAGCTCACCTTCCTGTCCCCTCACCTGCCACAGTCCACCTTCCTGTCCCCTCACCTGCCACAGCCCACCTTCCTGTCCCCTCGCCTGTCACAGCCGACCTTCCTGTCCCCTCACCTGCCATGGCCCACCTTCCTGTCCCCTCACCTGCCACAGCCCACCTTCCCATCCTCACCTGCCACGGTCCACCTTCCCATCCTCACCTGCCACGGCTGACCTTCCTGTCCCCTCACCTGCCACGGCCCACCTTCCCGTCCTCACCTGCCACGGCCCACCTTCCCATCCTCACCCGCCACGGCCCACCTTCCCATCCTCACCCGCCACAGCTCACCTTCCCATCCTCACCTGCCACAGCTCACCTTCCCGTCCTCACCTGCCACGGCCCACCTTCCCATCCTCACCTGCCACAGCCCACCTTCCCGTCCTCACCTGCCACGGCCCACCTTCCCATCCTCACCTGCCACGGCCCACCTTCCCATCCTCACCTGCCACGGCTCACCTTCCCATCCTCACCCGCCAGAGCTCAACCTCCCATCCTCACCTGCCACAGCTCACCTTCCCATCCTCATCTGCCACAGCCCACCTTCCTGTCCCCTCACCTGCCACGGCCCACCTTCCTGTCCCCTCGCCTGCCACGGCCCACCTTCCTGTCCCCTCACCTGCCACGGCTCCCCTTCCTGCCCCCTCACCTGCCACGGCCCACCTTCCTGCCCCCTCGCCTGCCACGGCCCACCTTCCTGTCCCCTCGCCTGCCATGGCCCACCTCCTGTGGGCCTCCCCCAGACCCCCTGGGGTAGCTGTGGACTTCAACTCCCCCTATGTTTTTTTCCATGCTTCATGTAATAACCCTTCACATCTGGCTGGTAATGGACAAAGCTCTGTTCACATTTTACCTCCCCCTACTGGTTCCTGGCTACCAGGGAACTGGTTCTGTGCACCTCACAGGGCCCAACAAGCCCACTTCCCTCCATCCAGGGGCACACAGGCAGGTGTACAGCACTCATTCCCAGCCTTCAGTTTGAATTCTCCCCCTTGAGATACTTCAGTGTTCTCATGATTTTTTCAAGTGAATTTAATTCTAGAAGCAGAGAAAAGAAGTTTCTGGTGGTGGAAAGCGCCTCTGAAAGAGCAAACAAAAGCCAACTGAGAACTCTAGAAACTGAGAACATTCCAGGAAACTAAGGGCAGTCTGTGTTGGTGATCGGTCTGTGCCCTGCCCTCAGGATCCCAACGGGCCCAGGGGCTCCTCTCTGCATGGGAAGCCAGGACCTCCAGAGACTGAGCACGTGCAGCTGTGGTGAGGGTGCGGAGAGGGATTCAGGACTCCCTGCTTACATGTACTGCTTCTGCTCCTCATGGTACTGCTCCTTGTTCTCCATGTTCTGCTCCAGAAGCATCTGGTTCTGCTGGCTCAACAGCTGGATCTGGCTCAGGAGGTGATGATTTTCTTCCTCCAAGTTCCCCTTGAGACGGGAGAGCAGCTAGAACACAGACCAACAGCGTCTCAGACACCACGTGACCCGGTGTTCCCACTGCTGGGAACCTTGCTCCCAAAGGAAGAAGGCCACTGCACAAAGATGTTCAACGCAGCATAATCTACGCCAGTGGAAACTTGGAAAGGGCCAAACGGCCAATAACGTGGGAATGGCTGAGTTCCCTCTGCAGCTGCATTGTTCAATCCAGATGTCCCTGGCAACGTGGCTACTGAGCAGTAAAATGCAGCTAGTCTGAATCATGATGCACAAGTGCAAAATACGCAGCAGATTTTGAAGGCTTAATACAAATAAAAAGAATACGAAAAATCTCATCAATAATGTTTTCGTTTGTTTGTTTTGAGATGGAGTTTTGCTCTTGTTGCCCAGGCTGGAGTGGAGTGGGATGACCTCAGCTCACTGCAACCTCCGCCTCCTGGGTTCAAGCGACTCTCCTGCCTCAGCCTCCTGAGTCTCAGCTGGGATTACAGGCGCATGCCACCACGCCCAGCTAATTTTTTGTATTTTTAGTAGAGACGGGGTTTCATCATGTTGGCAGGCTGGTCTCAAACTCCTGACCTCAGGTGATCCACCCGCTTCGGCCTCCCAAAGTGCTGGGATTACAGGCGTGAACCACCACGCCTGGCCTGAAGTCTGCCAACTTCTGTTCTAGAGTATGATTGGGGTGCAATGGGAAAATCACAGGCTTTGGATTCCAATGCGCGACTATGAGAAAGGAGGATGGGCTCATGGGGCCACCGTAAGGACTGAGTAACACAGAGGAGAACACAGCAAAATGCCTGGTACACCAGAGGTGGGAAACATAGGCTGTCCCCTCCTCTTCACCCCATTAGCAATTCTAACTTTGACTTCACCATTAAAAGAAAAACCAAAATTCTACCTGTTTTTAATATAATTATACATAATTTATGCATACAGTGAGAAGAACTGGAAGGGAAAAGGAGGTGAAGCTATGGCATTTTTTCACTAAAAATACTTCTGTGATTGCCACTGCTATATTGCTTGGGCAAGAATTAAAACAAATACCATAATAAAGCATTAGTCTCCCCAGTGTAGAGAACTGCATGAGGCTTGGGAGTCAAGCACGTCACAAACGTGGCAAGTCAGCGGTCTGCAGGGTGAAAGGCCGTCCCTGGAAACTCAGCTTTGGCCCAACAGAAAGACCCTGTGTGGCCGGGGTGGGGGGTCCCAGGGAACCAAGCCGGCTGGGCCCCACCCTTCAGCCCAAGTCCATGATCCTGAGGGCCAGTGCATCCCAGTAACGATGGGGGAGCTGCTCTTCCACCTCATTAGATGTGGGGGAACAAACCAACCCAATGTAAGGCATATGGGCTCCTGGAGAGAGGCGGGTTAGGAGGAGCGGCGAGCACAGCTCCGAGCACAGCCACGCCCTCATCACTTCGCTTATGCTGCTTCCCTTCTGCCACAGGATGAACCATGTCCCCAGAATTCATACAGTGAAGCCCTAAGCCCCAGTCCCTAGCATGGGACTGCATTTGGAGACAGGGTCCATAAAGAGGCCATTAAGTTAAAATGAGGCTGCCATGAGGGTGGGCTCTGATCCAATCTGACTGATGTCCTTTCAAGAAAAGGAAATCTCGACACGTAGATACTGGGAATGAGCCCGCACAGAGAAAAAGAGCACTGCCTGCAAGCCAGGGAGAGGCCTTGGGAGAAACCAGCTCAGCCCTGCCAGTTCACGGATCATGGACGTCCAGCCTCCCAAGCGGAAGAAACCCACTTCTGCTGCTTAAGCCACCCGGCTTGAGGTCTTTTGCTCCTCCAGCCCAGGGAGACGAACATGGTTTCCATGTGTGGCCTGTTTGGGGGGACTGGTTTGTGCTGGACCTGGAGTTCTGCTGAACCCCTCCCCAAAAGCCACCATCCTGGCCACAGCCCTTCCCTTGTCCCCTCTCATGACCTGTGTTCCACCCTGAGTGAATCATCAGCATCTTCCAAAAAGTACCCCCGTCCATTTCTGTGCAAATCAGTCCTTCCCATGCAAAGCCTACCACACATGTCCAGCTCTTGCCAGTCCTTCACTTCATCAGTGTGACCTTTTCCACGGGGCCTGCGCTGCAGCCCCTGACCTGAAACCTCCTGGAAGATCCTGACGCACCTGCCTGTGACAGCACAGCCCCTGGGGGCGAGGATTCCACAGGCAGTGCCGTGGCCTTTGCCTCCATCCCGTCTCCACCCCCGTGGGGCCCTCAGGGTCCCAGGGTCTCGCATTCTCAGGGGGCAGCACAAGATCTGGGTGGGTGGCTGTGACAAGGCATCTTGGCACCCTGCGCCTTGGTTTCCTCATTTGTGATGTCTCACAGGGCTACTGAGGGGTCTGGGCAAAAGGCGTCTGAGACTGTTTCTCAAAGAGCAAACCTTGTCCTGAGGTGCCAGCTGTCCCTGGGGCTGTCTAGGAGGTGGGGTGAGACCTACGTGCTCCTCCCTGCCAGACCTGCCTCACCAGCCTTCCATGTGCTGGGGTCTGTTAAGATCTCATCTGGAGAGGGTCTTGCTGCGTGAGGCCATTTCCAACCTTGTGTACTAGAAGGGACGGCTCTGGAAGCAAGGGACTCCTGAGTGAGCTCCGTCCCAGAGGCAGCCACACCCCAAAATGGAGCAAATTCACACCACTTCTCTAGGACAGTGTGACTACTGAACTGAAGAGATGTAGGAAGACAGTATAGACACAGCTAAGAGGATCGAGATAAAACATCATCAACCGTCCCCACTGTGCCTCTCCCAACCCTGCAAAAGGTGACGGTCAGACGGGTGTTTTCGTATACAGTCCCACCAGAAGCCACAATGACCCCCGTCAGCACCTCTGGCTTCACCGCAGCCTCTGTGCCACCTCCACACATTTCTGTCTTTGAGCACAAATGCCCATGAGGACCCCTCACAGCTTGGCTGAGCCCTGGGCTGTCCCCTTGGGGGACTCATCTCTGTCTCCCGAGGCTCCCCTGGCGCTGGCCTCACCTCACAGTGGTTGTCCAGCTTGGTCAGCGAGATGTCCATGGTCTGGTGCTGCTCCTTCAGCTCGTCGAAGCGGGCCTGCCAGCGGTTGAGCTCCAGCTGTGCGTTGTTCAGTGAGGTTTTCAGCTCCTTGGTGTGGGCGTGCAGCTCCTCGTACTCCCCCTTCAGCTGGTGGTGCAGGAAATTGACCCTGGAGGGGGAAGAGTCACAGGGCAAAGGAGCTGAAGAGCCTGCCAAACAGGTAACAGCCCAGAGACTCAGGCTATGTCCCAGCTCTGACAGTGGCAGGCTGTGCAACCTTAGACAAAATCACAACCTCTCTGGGCTTTTTTTTTTTCCATGCATAAAATAAGGAGCTTGAACAAAACTGTCCACCAGCAAACTGTGTTCTTTGGGGATGCATGAGGGTACCCCTGATGCCACTACACTGAGCCTCCAGGGAGACTGAGCAGGCAAGCTCAGACACCTGTTTCAACACAGCATCACTGCTACGATCACTTCCATGCTACAGCTTTGGTATCTGTGTACACTTGAAAAACAAGATTCTGCTGTTTAAAAAAATGTTTAAACCACTAAACTAGACCATTTTTGCTCTAAAATTCTGTCTCTGCCCAGCTCTTCTTCCCAATTCCAAGCCCCTTTCTAATTTCAGCTCCTGAGATAAAGTGTGAGATGGTGTGTATTATGGAAATCTACTAAAATTGCTATCATCAAAACAACTATTATCCAACTGGGAGTTCTCTGGAGATTTATATCAGAAAGCTCAAATTACCAGGGTCTTGTGGACTTGATTTGGACATAGACGTGTCTTATTTGGCCTGTACAATTTTACTTTTTAAAAACAAATTAGTTGGCCAGGTATGGTGGCTCACGCCTGTAATCCCAGCACTCTGGGAGGCTGAGGAGGGAGGATCTCTTGAGGCCAGTTCCACACCAGCCTAGGCAACATAGTGAGACCCCCATCTCTGCAAAAAGTAGAAAAAAGCTGCCAGGAACCCGGGAGGCGGAGCTTGCAGTGAGCCGAGATCGCACCACTGCACTCCAGCCTGGTGACAGAGCGAGACTCCGTCTCAAAAAAAAAAAACGTTGCCGGGCATAGTGATGCACACCTGTGCTCCCAGCTACTTGGGAGGCTGGGCTGGGAGGATCACTTAGGCCCAGGGAGTTGAGGCTGCAGTGAGCCATGATCATGTCACTCCAGCCTCAGTGGCTGAGCAAGATCCCATCTCAAAAAAAAAAAAAAAATTTAGTGGCCAGCATTAAAAAAGTTGAAGTTTACATCAATACCCAAACATTCAGGTTCTCTTAAAATATAAAAAACAAAAGGCTGCCCAGGCAGTCCCGGGCCTGCCTCCAGCTGGCGGCCTTTGCTGGAGCCGATTCTCTGCTGCCCTTCTAGACGATGTGCATTCTCCGTTCTACGGTCTGTGGTCTATGTCTGGTACTGTTTTACCCATGTGCTTTATTTGCCTGGGGAGCCAAGGTAACTGAGTTTCTAACCCCCCGTATACATGAACTCGAGTATGTGGGAGGAGGAAGGATTTCGTATGGTCAAGCCTTTGCAATGAGACAGGACCTGGATTCCATCCTGACTCTGCTATTCACTAGAAACACTGACTTGGAACAAGTTATTTAATCTCTCCCAACCTGTTTCCTCATCTGTTTAAAAAAAAAGCCAAAAAGATAATAATAGTATAGTCGATTCTCATTATGTGTGGTAGTCACATTCTATAAAGTTGCTGTAAACACTGAATTAGTGAACAGCGAAGCATCCAGCCTAGGGAAAAAATATAGAATTAGGTTCCCGGGAGCCTCTGGTCACATTTTTGTTACTGATCAATACATAACCTTGTTTTATGTGGGTTTCTGTTTAAAGATACCTTATGCAGCATATTCACAGCCAACAGCACTATAACTCATGTCTGAACAAAGCTTATCTAAGACTTTTTCTCTGTAAGGCACATCACAGCCACCTTCTGCTTAGGGACATGAAACAGCACTTCAGTACTACAATTGTGGGTCATTTTAAACAGCAAAGTCACTTCCCGAAAGCACAAAATATGAAAACCGTGGCATTGAAGAGATTCTGAAAGGGACATTTGTTTGCAGTAGGAGCTGAAACAAGAAGGCAGCGTGTTGTCGTGTGTGCCCTCAGCTGGGAAGGTGCGCATCCAGTGACTCCCGCATTTCACCACTCTGTGCATGTCCACGAAAGCCCCACGGAGACTGGTCTTGGGGCGGCAAATAAAACTTTAGCAAGTAGGTGGATTCACAAATAGGGGTTCTGTGAATCATGAGGAATCTGCAGTTTCTCCTTCATGAGCAAGAGGCAGGCTTATGCCAGATGATGAATTCACCTGTGCCTGATGCAATCCTCACCACAAGGGTGGGAGGGAAGAACCACCTAACTCAGACGACACGCCATCCCCAGGTGTCACCTGAGTGCTCTCATGCCAGCAACCAGCTAGAGTTGCCCTTTAGCTTATTTTACCCACCCAGCTGTTCACACAGCAAGGGATAAAAATCCACGATCGCCAGGGGACTTGAACTTCTCAGTGGCTGCTATGCAAGGAGGGTCTGAACAGAATCCGGGGTGCTGCTACGTGCAGGGCCGGTCGCCGGCGCTCACCTGTCCAGCTCGCCCCGCAGCCTCTGGTTCTCGCCCACGGCGAGGGCGTTTGTCCTCTGCTCCTGCTGCAGCGCCTCTCGCTCAGTGGTCAAGACCTTCTCCCGCTCCTCCAGCTCCGCCTTGCGCTTCAGCATGTCACCGTGCCTGTTGGAGGGAAACACCTGCCGTGAGTCTGGCCAGGGCCTTCTTTTCCTACAGGTAACTCACATCCCAGAGGATCTGCGTGCCTCCCGTGAGAAAATGGGATTCCTCTGGAGAGTCTCTCTGCAGAAGTGAGGGGCATGGGGCAGGGAGCAGGCGGGGAGCGCAGCCACTGGGAGCCATGTCAAGGCCAGCGCCAAGCCCTGGAGCCCAGAATCCTCTTCCTCCAGCCCGTTCTGTCTCCATAGTCCCTCCATGCCCTGATAAAGCAGTCGCTCTTCCTTTAGCCACCTGACAATGCGATGACTACATTTTCTGAGCTCCATGCCCTTCTCTTTTAGGGAATTATAAATAAGCTACTAGGTAAGTTCACCAAGCACAAATAAATCTAAGAGAAACCACAAAACAAACAGTGGAATTCCACTGCACATCACACCTAATCCCACCCTCCAAGGGCTGAAGAAGCCTCTCCCTCTACCCTTAGGAGCCCGCATCCACTTGTTCTTAGTCTGGCCTTCCCCAGGGGACAGAGGCTCACCCAGCAGCTGCCAGGGACTAGTTGTCACATACACACAGCAGCTCTCCTCAGGCCCCTTAGCCACAGCCCTCACCGTCCCCACAACTTTCTCCTCACCCTCAAGGCTCTAATCTTCTCCAGGCTCTAATCTATCTTTGTCGGCTGCACTGGCCATCTCTTGGGGGACAGAGTACAATGATGTAGCCCGGTAGGCCCCGGCCCCTCCCCCTCCCAGCCTGTTTCAACCTCGTGTGTTCACGGGTGACCCAGGATCTCCTAGCAGACTGGAAGTGTTGAGAAGTCTGAGGCACAGTCTCCTGATCTTCCCCATTCAGGCAAATTCTTCTCTACAGACCCCTTCCTGAGTGTCTCACACCCAAAGACAATCTGACAGAGGCTAGCCAGTGTCCCTGGGGTTTCCGGCCTTTCTCTTCAGGACTCCACTGCACGTTGTTGGAAAAGCACATTAATCAAGCATGTCTCTAACCATTAGCAATGACCCAACTGTAGGGCAGAAACTTTATAACTCTTACTCACCACTGAATCCCCGTGTGAGGAATGACACATAGTGAATGCTTGTTAGAGCAATGAGTGGGTGAGCGTCTCCGATTTAAGTGTCAAATAAGAAGAAGAGAAAACCATCATCCTTGTGTGCCATGTACCTACACTCCTAAACCTGTAGCCCTGCTGCAGACACAGCAAGGGAGCCTCCAGTCATCTGTCCAACCAGCAAAAAGCGCTGAGCAACTACCACATGCTGTACTGAGCAAGGACCTGCAGGGAAAACAACAGTCCAGACTCCACCTGCCAAAACCTTTGCTCTCTGAATGCACATTAAGAATACAATAAGGGGCCAGCACAGTGGCTCACGCCTATAATCCCAGCATTTCGGGAGGCCGAGGCAGGTGGATCACTTGAGGTAGGGAGTTCAAAACCAGCCTGGTCAACATGGTGAAACCCCATCTCTACTAAAAAATACAAAAATTAGCCGGGTGTGGTGGTGCATGCCTGTAGTCCCAGCTACTTGGGAGGCTGAAGTAGGAGGATTGCTTGAAGCCGGGAGGTGGAGGCTGCTGTGAGCCAAGATCACTCCACTGCACTCCAGCCTGGGCGACAGAGTGAGACTCCATCTCAAAATAAAGAAAGAAAGAATACAATACGGCATTGTTTAATACGACATAACGTAACACTAAGAATAAGGCACGCAAGTGCCTGGTGAGTGCTGGGCATCATGCTAGTATCAGACTTACACGAATGCTTCATTAGTTTGTCAGCTGGGTGCAACTCCTACCACGTCTAGACACAGCACCACGTACACAATAAATGTCACACAAATAACAAGATGGGTGGGGGAAGACGAGGGAGAGATCAAAGTGCCAAGAGGCAGAAGATGCTATTTTAGGCCGGAAGGAGTAGTCTTATAGTTTCAGATGCCTCAACAGCCCCTGAAGGATGGAGATCTGGATAGATAAAAGGGGTGAAGAACTCCACATAGAGACAAAAAGGAAACACTTGGTAAGTGAATAAATGAATGTCATCACCACCCATGAACCCGCAAGCACCATCAGCGCCCGCACAAGGCTTTTGTGATTCAATGACATTTGTGGCTCCTGACCGTGGAGATGTCCTCCCCACTCCCACCTTGAAGAACCAGCGATCACTTAGCCATGTTGTTGAGGCTGCTCCAAAGGAAATACCATCAGCAGGGCCATTTCCCAGGCAAAGGAAGTAGATCTTGCTCCCTCTGTTGTACTCCAAGTACCTGAGAGCCTCTCTTTAGCCATGTCTCTCTCATGCATCAGATTCAGGTGCACATCACACCTGCCCCTCAGACTCTGGAGAGCAGCATCCTACCTCTCCTAGCCCTCCCTGGATCCTGCCATGCCCTGCGCAGGTGCCTGGTACCATCACTGATTAGCAGGAGACAGAATCCCAACCCAGACTGGCTGACTTAATGAATACAAAACCCAAGACCATGAACTGTCAAGAGTGCAAAGTTAAGATGTGTGCATTTCAGTGTAAGTAAGTTTTACCTGTAAAAAATGGGGTGAGGGGGTGGAGAGTCGGAGGTGCACATGAAATGAGAACGGCAGGACATAAATGACTGTCGAGAGTGCATGATGCATACACAAGAGTTTCACTATATGATTCTGCTTACTTTCTATATGTTCGGAAGTTTCCATAATTAAAGGTTAAAAATGAAAGAAAGCAAGCGAGACCTTGATATGAAAGAGAAGAGCTGGGAGGCCAGAGAAGGCACACCTCTACAAACGGAGCCATGGAGAATTCTCTCCTTATTTCTGTTTTGGGGAGAAGAGAGAAGAGAACCCTTAGGGATCAGGGCCCCAAACGCCCACTGGAAGTAGTAGAGGCACCCCCTTCTCCACACAGGAGCCCCTCTTGCTACTGTCTCCAGTTGCACAAATTCCAAATTGCTGAAGGTAACGTTTATTTCCTTCCTTTTGGGAAAGCTCAGGTGCCCCAACAATGGGAAGCAGCTGGCCAAGAGATTTCCTGCAGGGGAGGGCCGGGGAAGTCCCAGTCTTCCGCGCAGCCTGACAGACTCCCCAGGCCTGGCCTCAGGCCCCGCTGCAGGCCTACCCAGGGGCCCCACCTCCACCCTCCTTCACCTCCCCTCCCCACACACCCTGCCTCTCCCCCGGGCCCTGCCCACTTCCCCAAAGCCCTGCCTCTCCTCCAGGCTCTATCCCTCTCCTGAGACCCCACCTCTGCTCCAGGCTCCACCTCTCCTCCAGGCTCCACCCCTCTCACAAGGCCCCCGCCTCTCCTCCAGGCTCCACTCATCTCCCCCAGGCCCCGCCTTTCCCACAGGTCCCACCCATCTTCCCCAGACTCTGCCTCTCCTCCAGGCTCCACCCCTCTCCCCAGGCCCCACCTCTCCTCCAGGCTCCACCCATCTCCTCCAGGCTCCACCCATCTTCCCCAGGCCCTGCCTCTCCCCCAGGTCCCACCCATCTACCCCAGGCCCCACCTTTCCCCCTGGGACCAGCCTCTCCTCTGGACTCTACCCCTCCCCAGATCCCCTTCCTTCCCCAGGCCCTACCTCTCCCCGAGCTCCTTGTGCTCCAGCTCCAGATTCCGATGCAGTGTCTTGAGGCAGCTGTGCTGGCGGATGAGGGCCTCGTACTCGGCCGATTGCCGCTCGTGCAGCGTGCCCAGGTGCTCGTGGTCCTGCAGCAGGGCCTCGTAGGCAGCTGTAAGCTGCTCCTGCTGCCTCTGCAGGCTTTCGTTCTCTGTCTCCTTGGCCGTGTGGTGGTTCTGCAGCAGCGTGTACTGCGCGGTGAGCGCGGCGCTCTGGGAGCTCAGTGTGGAGTTCTCCACCTGCCGAGAGGGAGAAGCGCGGCGTGGCGCAGGCCCCACAGTCAGCGAGGAGGGCTGGGGAGCAGGTCAAGTGCTCGAGCAGACACGAAAATAGCCGGGACTCTCAGGGCAGAAGACCCAGAGGGTACCCAGGACGGCTGTTCCAGAACTTAAGGAACTGCAGTGGGAAGGGGACTAAACGGCATAGACGGGCACTCAGAGGGTGCTTCAGTCCTGAGCCGCTCGCCACAAATGTGAGCTGCTGGGGCAGATGATGTTCTTCCCCTGGATAACTCCCTTGTGTGCTGTGCCCTCTTTGACTATTTTTTAAAAACCTCTTTTCAGCTGATTGTGGTGGCTCAGGCTTGTAATCCCAGGACTTCAGGAAGCAGAAGCAGGAGGGTCACTTGAGCCAAAGAATTCAAGACCAGCCTGAGCAACAGAGTGAGACCCCATCTCTACAAAAAAAAAGTATTTTTAACTTAGCTGGGCATGGTGTTGTATGCCTATAGTCCCAGCTACTTGGGAGGCTGAGGCAGGAGGACTGCTTGCGCCCAGGAGTTGGAGGTTATAGTGAGCTATGATTGCAGCACTGCACTCCAGCCTGGGCCACAGAGTGAAACCCTGTCTCTTACAATGAAAACAAAACCTATTTTCTAGAACAAGTAGACAGAATATCTGTAAATAAGGATATAGAATACCTGAACAATACTATCAACCTACTTAACATAATTGATATTTGTATACCTCTCCATCCAACAACATCCAAAATCATCAGAAAACTGAAGAGGAGGGAATACTTCCCAAATCATTTTATGAAGCCAGAATTATCCTGATATTAAAACCAGATTAAGACTGTAAGAAAAATTCAAAATAGTAAGTCAATGTACTATTTTCTTGTTACCAGAACAAATTCCAATTTCTCTGCCAAACAGTTTCCTGTTGATTGTACTTACCCCATAAGTTACATATTTTCAAACTTTTCTCAGAAATTGCAATAAAAAGCCAGGTGTGGTGGCTCACGCCTGTAATCCCAGCACTTTGGGAGGTGAGGCGGGTGTGGATCATTTGAGGTCAGGAGTTCGAGACCAGCCTGGCTAACTTAGTGAAATCCCATCTCTACTAAAAATACAAAAATTAGCCAAGGCACAAGAATCACTTGAACCGGGAAGGTTGAGCTTGCAGTGAGCCGAGATCGCACCACTGCACTCCAGCCTGGGTGACAGAGTGAGACTCCATCTCAAAACAAACAAAAACTGCAATAAATAATTTATTTCCCCACAGTCTATAGGCGATAAATGAAAACAAGCATCTGAAGCGGCACACAACCTAGTTCTGCTTGATGCTCTCAACAGTCTGGGAGCCACTTAATATCCTACACTTCCCTCTTGGAGATTAAAAATTCACATTAGCTTAAAAAGAAAGAGTTCTGCCAGGTTCTACGGTAAAGAAACCTGGTTAACTTTGTTAAACCAAGCTTAATCCTGAAACCTCTTTTCCAAGTCAGTCCTAGTAACACCTCAAGGAAAAGACTGGAAAACATGGACAAGAATGCAAGTAAAAGGAGAGAAATGAAATGAAAATGGCCCATGCAGCCATTTTCTCAATCACTGAAAATGGCTTAAAAACTATCACCCCCTTCACTGATCACTGTTTACAGCGGGTCTATTAACAAAATCCCGAACTGCTTTGTGCTTTGATCTGCTGCTTTTGAGGAGTCCTAATGCCCCCAGTTGGTCCCCAGGAGCCACAGATAAACATCCCGCCAGGCTTGTGACCATTGGTGCTGGGAGCCCCGCTCACCTGCAGCTTGGCGGTCTGGGTCTGCAGTGTGGTGTTGTGCTCCTGCAGGAAGGCGCTCTGTTTCTGCAGTGTCAAGATCTGGCTGCTGAAGGTCACGTTCTGGGTCTCCAGGTGCTGCAGCTGTTCCTTGAGCAGCTGCTTCTCAGCCTGCAGAGCTGCATTCTAGAAGATCGGGAGGCATGAGCGAATCAAACTCCAACTGGGTAAATGCTAACTGGCCACAGGTACTTGGGTTGTAATGAACCCTCAAAAGTTGATGTTTTGGGGGCCAAAGCGAGGGTCCGCTGGATGAGGTCAGTATATTTTCTCTCTTTGAAAAAGATAATCAGCAGGATTTTTTTTAAAGGCTACACCATCATGGGGACACTGCCTGACACCTGCGTATGTGAGTGGGAGGTGAATGCATGCTGGAGTTAAAGCTGCTTCCTTTGTCTCTTTAATGCTTTCCTTTGTTTTCTGTTGAACACCCTAAGAGTGCATTTCTGTGAGCTGGTTCCATCTCCCATTGACTCCAACCCTGAGTATCTCACAGGACAGGGAGTCAAAGCCTTAGGCTACAGCCTTACTCAGAGGTGACAGCAAGTAGAATAAGGCACTTCACATTATGTGAGACTAATAAAGACCATGTTAAAGTTTGCCACCAACTGGGCTAAGGGCCAGGACCTGTAGTCTTTTACTATCCCTTATTAGCATGGGGCTTTGGGTCAAGTCTCTGAAATTCTGTTTTAGCTTTATCATCGATCAAATAATGAAAATCACCACTCTGAACTTCATAAAGTCATTGTTGAGAATCAAAGTCAGAGGTACGGACATGCATTAGCAGACTTTTTCTAGAAAGGGCCAGATAGGAAATACTTCTGGGTTTGCCAGCCATGGGGTTTCCATCTCAACCTAAAGAATCATTGTCACTGTAGGGGAAGCAGCCCCAGACAACCTGTAAACAATGGGCATGACTGTCTGCTAATAAAACTTTATTTACAAAAGCAGGTGGGGGCTGGAGTTTCCCAATCCCTGGTACTGGGCACTGAAAGACACAACACTACAGGAAGAGGCTGAATTGCCATGAAGGCTGTGTGTGCCTCTGATGTGAGAATCACTGAAGGGACCTCGAATGAAGAGGGGCCCACAGGACCTGCAACTCAAGACGTGTCCAACTAGATCTGGCTAAATCTCCTGTGTTCTTTACAGCAATGACAAGTCATCAATGGGACTACTGATAAGGCAGTCTCTCTCTCTGTCCCCGATGGACCATGCCCAGGCCAGCCCACTCACATTCCGCTCCAGCTCGATGGCCCGGTCCTTCACTCGGAGAAGCTCCATGGTGGCTTCCTTATGGCCGGGCCCCCAGGCCTCCTTCTCCTGGTGACTGGCAGCTGTCTTCCCTGCAGGGTGCTTGAAAGAGTTCTGCAAGTGCTGCCCCTTTCCCTGGTTCTGCCTGAGGGTCTCACACTCCTTCTTCAGCTACAAGTGTGACAATGAGCAAGGAGGCTTTAGGCGGAAGCAGCCTGGCCTGGAGCCCCGCGTGAGTGGCTGAGGGCAACCTGCACCACACCCTCCACACTCCCCATACTCGCCCGCCCTGGTCTGTGTAAGCCAGATGCGCTCCTTTTCTTTTGAGGGGAAGGCACCAACCCTCTGCCCTACATTTTCCCTTCCCTTCCAGAGAGGACAGGGAGGTGGGGGCCTGCAACCCGTTCCTGCCTCAGTCCCTGCTTTAGCCATGTGGCTTCCTGCTTTCCTGAGCCTCAGTTATCCACTCCCTCAAACAGAGGTGAGGCTGAGGATACAGGAGGTGAACAGGGACGAGGTCTCAAAGCCCCTGCTGGCACTGGAGCAGCTTCATCCAGATTCCTATTCAATCCTGCAGCCAAGAAGCATGGCATGTGTTCAAAACTGAGGCTGGAAGAGTGCGTGTGTGGAAGGGGGGAGTGTGCACACCTGATCGCCTGTGAGAGTGTGCACATTGAGAGCACGTGTCGGGTGTGTACACCTGTGTGTGAGGAGCATGTGTTTGTGTGTGGAGTGTGCACATGCGTCGTGGGCACATGTATAATACATGTGTGTAGAGAGCATGCATGTACATGTGTAAGGAGCATGTGCATATGTATGTGGAGAGTGTGTATGTGTGGAGAACACACATCTATATGCGTGTGGAAAGTGTGTTCACACATGTGGCAAATACGTGTGCATGCATGCACCCAGAAGTAGACGTGTGCATGTCCTCATGAGTCCCTGTGCACCCATCTGTCTCATCGGAGGGTGCCCGTGAGACTCTGCAGGCCGTTGCTCAGTGCCCAACGTGCAGTTTCATGGAGGGCTCTCAAGGGTGTTCCCATATCTTGCCTGGTGGACTTGGTGCTGCTCTAGGCCACTGCCCGCCTCCCCGCAGGCCTGTGGCTCTTACTCTGGTTCTGTTTGGCCCTAGTGCATGTGATTCTGAGGGTGGCTCCCTCAGTCACTCTGTGGCGCATCTACCCCTGCCCTAGAAAATGGGTATCCAGGCCACCCCACTGCTATACAGGTGAGGGGCTGGAAAGGGTGAGGCTGAGAATGGGCAGCTGGGCCCCACAGTGCAACCTCCACACTCACCATCTGCAGCTCATTCTCTAACTGGCGATTTAGGCTCGCTTTCTCTTCCATCTGTGCTTCTAAGAGCACAATCTTTTCTTCTTTCATGGCTAGTGTTGTTTTTAATGCTGATTCATTTCTGCCCTCCAAAATCTTGTATTTTCTGGAAAACACAAAGATACAACAGTATCGCTTATCTACTTCCTCTCCGCAAGTTCCCAGTGTCCTCGCTGCCAACACATCACTCCTTCCATTAGGCTGGGTTATGGAGCTGCTGCAGCTTTTGGCCCAGAAGAACTCACGAGCCAAAACTCATCTTCCCAGAGCCCTTTGGGGGTTCCCTGGGTAGAAACACCTGTGAAACCTTCAAAGGCGACACCACGGCTACAGTTTTACAGTCACTGTCTGAGGCAGGAATTATTATTGCCATTTTACCGAAGGGGAAACTGAGTCTCAGAAAGGTTAAGCAATTTGCCCAAGTCACAGTGCTAGGTTAAGTGGTAAGTCTAAGGCCTTTCCACCAGAGAAGACTCCTACTATAAGGCATGTGGATCTTCTCGGTTACAAGTCCAGGAAAAGTCCAAGATGTTCGATTTCCCAAAAAACAAGATCAGGCCGAGCACAGTGGCTCATGCCTGTAATCCCAGCACTTTGGGATGCCAAGGCGGGAGGATCACTTGAGGTCAGGCGTTCGAGACCAGTCTGGCCAACATGGTGAAACCCCGTCTCTACTAAAAAAATACAAAAATTAGCTGGGCATGGTGGTGCATGTCTGTAATCTCTGCTACTCAGGAGGCTGAGGCGTGAGAATCACTTAAAACCAGGAGGCGGAGGTTTTCATCACTGAGCCGGGATCACGCCACTGCACTCCTGCCTGGGTGACAGAGTGATACTTCGTCTCAACAACAAAACCCATTATCATTTAAGCAAGCATTGCAGGGAAAAACTGTAATAGTCTAATTTTTTTAAAAAATTAAGAAGCGTGGCTGGGAGCAGTGGCTCACACCTGTAATCCCAGCATTTTGGGAGGCTGAGGTGGGCAGATCGCTTTGAGCTCAGGAGTTCAAGACCAGCCTGGCTAATATGGCGAAACCCCCTCTCTACAAAACATACAAAGATTAGCCAGGTGTGGCGGTGCATGCCTGTGGTCCCAGCTAGGTAGTGGTCTCCAGCTGGGGCTGGAGGATCGCTTGAACCCGGGAGGCGGACATGGAGGTAAGCCGAAATCATAATACTACACTCCAGCCTGGACGACAGAGCCAGACCCTGTCTCAAAAAAAAAAAAAAAAAATTAAGAAGCTTTTTCATCAGACAAAATCTCCTTCCACACCTATCTGAGAACCTCAAGGAACAAGAGCTGGAACAGAAACGACCAAGGAACTTTGGGTTCAAGGAACCACGTGAGGTCACAGCCCTCGGCAATAGAGAGTTCATGGAGGTCTCAGGGGAGGGTGAGGAGCCTGCAGACCGAATAGTGGAGGAAGTGCTCCCACGATGGGGAGAGGGAGAAGAGGCCCTCACGTGTCACTGCCGCTGTCGTCCTCCTGCAACAGCAGCTCCCTGTTGAGGCCGACCTTCTCCAGTTCCTGGCTCAGCTTGTCCAGCTCACTGCTGAGCTGCTGGCTCTTCAGCTTCTCGAGCACCAGGTCCTGGAATGATGGGGAGAGAGCACGGGATAGGAGCTCAGCAAAACACGCAGGGAGGCCAGGCGCCAGTCCCGCCCGGGTGTGAGCAACTGTCCTCCCAGGTCACGGCTGCCTCTGTGTGGAGCGAGGGGACTCTGAACCCCAGGGATGCTCTTCCCGAGGAAAGCCAATGAATGCACTTGTCCAGCCCTCCTGGTGCTGAAAACAACCAGACCAGGTGGCTACATGTCAGGATGGATCTAATATGCCACTTCTCTAAGTCATGTATTTGAAATGCCACTTATGTTGACCTTTAAGTAGTACGTTTGATTTCTGATAATATGGCTGACCTGAACGGCAGTGTGACAGAGACAGTGATGCTCATCACCTGCTCCCCCAAATTTCCCAGCCACCCTGCATCAGCTGAAGCCAGGTCACCAGCTCTGGCAAAGGGGCTGAGGTGAGAGTGATGTGGGTGACTTCCTGACTGGAGCACAGAAGAGCCTATGTGTGACATTCAGCTGCCCTTTCACCTGCCATGGCAACCGCCCAAGCCTGGTGTAGAGACCGTGGAGCCACGAGATCAAAACAGCCTGGACTGCTGGGTCAAGCAGAGGACAGACTCCCTGAAGGGTCCCCTGGACTCTGGTGAGGCAAGAGGTAAGCCTTGGCTGTGATGAGCAGCAGAGATGCTGGGGTGGGCTACCGTAGCACAGCCTAACTAACCCACGCTAACGAGCCGGGGCTCTGCCTGCGTTCATATTTTGGATCTCTCCCCCACAGCACATGGAATTGCCTGCATGGATCGTCAGTCATCTCTTTCCAGTGTGGAGACTGCTCAGTGTTCACCAAACCCATTTCCTTCTCTTGTGTGTCATGTGGCACCCTGTGGTTGGGTGTGGCTGTGCTGCTGAGCCCCACCCATGCAGCATGATCTTCCTCACTCTCTCTCTTCCTCCTCTACCCACCACAGGCCGAGGAACCAGAAGAGGACTCCACTAGGGGTGCCCAAGCCTCAAGATGGCAGAAGCCAGGTGCCTGAACTGGGCCTTAAGTGCAGTGACTCCAGCGCCTGGCTTCTCCCGTGTGGGCAGGGTCCCCACACTAGACCTTTCACGAGTGAGATAAACGGTGCTGGGCCACTCAGCTGCTGAAGCCATTTCCCAGAGCGGCCATCTACTCACCCCAGCATACTAAACAAATGCCCAGGTGGCCCACACAACACTTACCAGCGTAAGGACAACATGGAATTCTGGAGGATTTTATATCACTCAAGAGACTAACATGTTCACACTCTTTGACCCTGTAATTCCATTTCTGAGAATATACCCTAAAAAATAGTTTGATTCATGAAGGTCTATGTATACAAGGATGTCTAGTATTATTTAAAATAGTGGAAAATAGGATTCTAGGAAAAAAGGTAATAAAATTTTAAAAATAAATTTAAAAAAAAACTTCAGGAAAGGATTCTAGGAAAAAAGTAACAAAATTTAAAAAATAATAAATAAAAATAAAATAGTGGAAAACACTAAAACAATCTAAACATCTAAAAAATAATTACAGTAAACCTATAGGATTAAATATCTTGGCCAGGTGCAGTGGCCCACACCTGTAATCCCAGCACTTTGGGAGCCTGAGGCAGATGGATCCCCTGAAGTCAAGAGTTCAAGACCAGCCTGGCCAAGATGGCGAAACCCCACCTCTACTAAAAATACAAAAATTAGCGAGGTGTGATGGTGCGTGTCTGTAATCCCAGTACTTAGGAGGCTGAGGCAGGAGAATCGCTTGAACCCAGGAGGTGGAGCCTGCAGTGAGCTGGGGTCGCACCACTGCACTCCAGCCTGGGTGACAAAGCGAGATTCTGTCTCAAAAATAAGTAAGGGTCAGGCGCGGTGGCTCATGCCTGTAATCCCAGCACTTTGGGAGGCCGAGGCGGGTGGGTCACCTGAGGTCAGGTGTTCGAGACCAGCCTGGCCAACATGGTGAAAACCCGTCTCTACTAAAAATACAAAAAGATTAGCCAGGTGTGGTAGCGTGCATCTGCAGGCCCAGCTATGTGGGATGCTGAGGCACGAGAATCGCTTGAATCTGGGAGGCAGAGGTTGCAGTGAGCCGAGATCACGCAACAACACTCCAGCCTGGACGACAGTGAGACTCCGTCTCAAAAATAAACAAACAAACAAACAAACAAACAAACAAACAAACATCTTACGGCCATTGGGAAATTGTGGCTTTGAAATCTACAATAACAAAAACCACAACATAATAAATAAAAACCACAACAGCTCACCTGTATGTAAGTATGACATCAAGCATGTGTCTGTATACACGAGGGAAAATGATGAAACGAAACAACTCGAACTATGAGAAGCATTATCTCTGGGTTGTAAGATTGTAATACGTGGTATTCACTGGGTTCTTAGACCTTTAGGCATTGCTGTTTAGAATTAGATAAAGCATTTAAGGAGGACACAGAGTCTTACTTCTCTCCTGAAACCATGCACCACAGAACCCACTACTACCATCTGCCAATCCCCTTACAGGGGCCGCCTGTGTTTGCTCACCTCCCTCAGAGTTGTCAGTGTCCTTGCATGCACGGTGACTTGCTTGGTGAGGTCCCGGTTGTCCTTCTCCAGCTCCTTCAGCTTGCCGGCTGCGTCCCTGCAGCGGGCCAGCTCCTTGTCCAGCGCGCGGCTCTCCTTCTCGACAGCGGACAGTTTGGCAGTGCTATCGTCCAAGACTGCATCCTTGAGCTCCACCTGCTGCCACAGCCGCTTGGCCTCCTTCTCCAGCAGCTTCTTATCCTTCTCGAGCTGGGCCACCTCCTGCTCCAGGGCCTTCCTGTCCTTCTCGGCCCCCTCCAACTGTGCATTGGCCAGCCGGAGGGCCTCCAGGTCCCGCCGCAGCGCCTGGCGCTCGGCCTCCAGCTCGCCCAGCTCACTCTCCAAGGTCTGCGTCTTGTGGCTGCTGCTCTCCAGGCTCTGCTGCAGCCGGAGGTTCTCAGCGCTCACGCTCTGGTAGCTGAGCTCCAGGCGCTCTGACTTCTTGCCCAGCGCCTTGAGCAGCTCCACGTTCTTCCTCAGCTCCTCCTTCTCACGCTCCAGCTGCTGGTTCTCCCTCTCCATCTGTGCCAGCTTGGTGCTGGTAAAGCGCATGGTCTCCACCAGCCTGCGCAGCTCCAGGTTCTCTGCGTCCAGCTGCTTGTTGTCACGCTCCAGGCCCTCAAGCTGCAGGGACACGTTCTGCAAGGTGTCCAGAGACTTCCTCAGCGTCCGGTTCTCCAGCTGCAGGCCCTGGCTCTCATGCTCCAGGGCCTCGACTTTCTCGGTGGCTGTCTCCAGGGAGGTCACCTTCCTGGCCAGCCTCCCGTTCTCCTCCTGGAGTCGCTGCAGCTCCCTCTCCAGCTTCTCTGCCCGCTCCCCCTTCTCCTTGGCCTGCTCCAAGTCCCTGTGCAGCTGCCGCTTCTCAAACTCCAACTGGCTGAGCTTGCCATTGGCCTCCGTCACCGTCTGGTGGAGGGCTTTGTTCTCCTTCTCCACGTCTTTCATGCGGGCCTCACTGCTGACCTGCGACCTCTCCCGCAGCGACCACATGGCTCGGTTGAGGTGGTCCTTTTCCTGCTCAAGGTCCTTGATCTACGGGGAAACACAACAGGCACAACCCAGGCTGCTTCAGGAACCTATTTCAGTGACGTGGGCTCACACTGGGGATGGGAGAGAGAAGGCCTTGAACGGCTGTCCTACCTGTGCTCAGACACTGCCTGTGTGTTCCCCAGAGGCTTGACAGACACAGGTGAGTGGGCACGGACACCACCACTTAGATGGTTCAAGTCAGAATACACTCAGAGCAGCCAGGATGATTTTAAAATGTAAATACATCTCTCTCCCTCACTTAAGTTTCAGCAGTTTCTCTTGGTCTCTGGTGGCCGGGCCCTGCCCACCTCTGCAGCCTCTGCTTACACTACTCTCCACCTCCTGCGCACTGCTCCTAGCCCAGCTGACTGTGAACACTTTGCACATGCTGATCCCTCTGCCTGGAGTACTTTCCTCTGGCTATCAGCCTCACTGGCTCTTTCTCATACTTGGGGTCAGTTCCCCAAAACATCCTGGCATGATGATTCTAAGGTAGCCGTGTATCCCAGTATTCTCTCCCTCAGCACCTATTCTCTCAGTAGCACCCTCCTGAGATCATTTTGCCTGTCACCTGGAAGTGTGCCTTCCTGGCTGTGAGCAACATCTCGGCAGGGCCCTGTCCGTCTGTTTACCATGCGCCATTCCAACCATCTTCTCTGGGCTTTTTATTCCTCTACTACAGATGCCAAAAAGCTAAAATACTTGGGGCCAGTGATGGTGGCTCATGCCTGTAATCCCAACACTTTGGGAAGCTAAGACGGGAGGATCACTTGAGCCCAGGAGTTCGAGACCGGCCTGGGCAACATTGCGAGATCCCATCTCTATTAAACAAAACAAAACATAAACAAAAACAAAAAACTAAAATACTTGGTGCCCTGGCATTCTTTGCAGGCAGAGGTAGCCACACGTTAGTTCTGGCCAACATGACGTCTACGAAGCATCCTTGGGAGGGTTTCCCTGTGCTGCTAAGCCCTCCACCTTTCTCCTGCTTGTACCTTAGGGATGTGCAGCAGCCACTGCTAAGGCTGGCGGAGCTGTAGGCAAGAGGCCTGGTTCCTGATGGCATCCCTGAGCCACTACATCAGCCCTGGACTGCCTGCCGTGTGAGGCAAATAAAACCACACAGATTTGCCAGGGTTCTCAGCTGGGGCACTAAGAACATTTGCAGATGGAGTGTTCCTGCCCTGCACACTGCAGAATGTGTAGCAGCATCCTTGGCCTCCACCCACTCCATGCCAGGAGCACCACCCCCTCTCTTCTCCGGGGTCACGACAATCAAAAATGTCTTGAGACATTGCCAAATGTCCCTTGGGAGGCAAAATTCACCCCACCTTTTCCCACTGCCAGTTGGGAAATTGAGAATTGCTGATTTAAGCTGTGGCTAAGCTAGGTAACGGATAATCCATGCATCCACAATACAGTACCAGGAATGGCTGTAATCCTGGCTCTCCGTCTTGCAGGCAGGGGTTCTAGGAGAGGCGTTAGTGGTGGAGGCACCTACCTGCCTGGCTTTGTCAGCCTTCAGGGTCTCCATGTCACTCTGCAGCTGCTCCTTCTCTCTGATCAGCTCCTCACTGAGGGTCTCCAGATCTTGGTTGCTCTGCTTTTCTCTCTCCAGCTGGGTTTGTAACTTTTCAATCTGCAGAACCAAAAGACCCAGCCCAGTGCAGACGTCAGTCCTACGAAGTGAACCATGATTTAAAACAAAACAGAAACCACCCCAACAGAATGCACTAATGGGTCTTTTCTCAAGGGAAGACCTCCTGGCATCATTCTGTAGCAACCTCCCCACACCACAGCTGTCACTCTTAAGACAGAAAGTCACCAGGAAGCAAACCATCACCATCCCCCCAGCATCCCTGTGCCCCATCCTTGCTGTCATGTGCTCCACTGCCTGAGGCCGCCACCGCTGGGTGCCCTCGGGGGTTTCACATGCACCCATCTTCCTGTCCTCCTGGAGACTTCCTGCCTCAGTTGGTGATGTCACCTGACTGCTCAAGTGGCCCTCTGTTATATCTCTTCCTCTTTCACCTCCATGGAAATTTGTCACCAAGCCCTGTCCTTCCTACCCCTTCTGCACTTCCACCATCTCCCTCACAGGCCAGGCCACATTTTGTCTGGCCTGGACAGCCACCCAGTGATCTCCCTGACATCAAGGTCTTATGCCAGAACCCACCTGTTCGCAGCCCTCCTAAACATGAACTACCTAAACAGAGGTCCTCATGCTCCCCGTTGCACACGAGTGCCCGCCTTGCTGAAATGCAGATTCTGACTCAACCTTTTTTTTTTTTTGAGATGGAGTTTTGCTCTTGTCGCCCAGGATGGAGTACAATGGCATGATCTTGGCTCACTGCAACCTCCGCCTCCCAGATTCAAGCAATTTTCCTGCCTCAGCCTCCTGAGTAACTAAGACTACAGAAGCCTGCCACCACGCCCAGCTAATTTTTGTATTTTTAGTAGAGACGGGTTTTCACTGTGTTGGCCAGGCTGGTCTCACAGGTGATCCGCCTGCCTCGGTCTCCCAAACTGCTGGGGTTAACAGGCATGAGCCACCGTGCCCGGCCAACCCTTGCATTTCTGATTGCTATTGCTTCTGGTCTAAAGGTGTGATTTCCTGGGTCCTACCTACCCCTGATGGACCCCTCATCTTTCTCATTCTGTGGTTCTTTGTCCTATACTCCGGTCCATCCCCGAAGAAGACCCGTGCCCCTGATGAACCTGCTGGGCTAAGACATGGGATGGCTGCAGACTTTCTGGCCCCCATAGGGTTTCCTGTCCTCCCTGCAGCCACTGGCATGGGCAACAGTCTCGTTGTGCAGCATTAGGTTTTCCCGGTAGTTGTGGGTGCCAGGACCCTGCCCCTCAGCCCCCAGGCTGCATGCCTTCACATGAGCTGCTCCTGCCTCTCATGACAGGCCCCCAAAGGGCTGCCCCTCTTCCTCTAAAAATAAGGATTCTTTTTCCTTCTTGACTCAAAGAATGAACTCTTATGACTTCAATACAAAGCTACAGACACAGAGGAGGGAGGGGGCTTCTCTAGGACCCATGGAGGTGCCTTGAGTTAGAGAGAAAGATGTTTTAACTTCAGGGAACTATGGTTTCCAGAGGTCCCAGACCAAAGCAAGCGTGCAGCCTGGGCTACATTCAGGGTGAGGTGAAGAGCCAGGTTGGCACTAGGGGCCCCCTGTGGGACTCAGCAGGGCCAACGGGCTTGCTTACTGACTAGGAAATGCCAGCTGGATGGCTGAGGTTGGAGAGGGAAATTCAGGATGAGCTGAGCTGGCTGAGGGTTGCCAGGCCTGAAGCACAGCCTGCCTCCTGCTGGTGCTGAAGGGTTCACCTGTCAAATGCTGGCAAGCACCCTCTACGTGTAAGACTCTGGGCTGGGCACTGGGGCCAATAAAACAGTCAGTGAGACATGGACAGAGAGTGAAGGGAGAACCACCCTGCAGGGTCGGGCCAGATTCCAGCCAGGCTCAGGGCAGGCCAAGGACGAGAGGGAGGACAGAGCTCCAGGCTTCAGACACAGGACAGCCCTGCCTGCAAACAGCGGCCCCTCCCTTCCGGCGTCCCCGCGACCAGAGTGTGTGTGCCAAGACGGGGCCTCCCCGAGGGCCACGGCAGGAGAGGCTGGCGTCGGGCCAGGGAGGAAGTGGGTAGGGCCTGAGAGATCAGCATAAAGAGTTGTGGTGGGTGGGCGACGCCCCCGCCAGGTCCTGTTTGTATAGAGGAGGGGCCACAGCAGACAGGACAGGGCAGAGAGATGCCTGGGCACCACCCTGGTGACCTGCCAGAAGGGGCCCCAAAATATCACTAGGCCAGAGAGATAATACTGCAGGCTTTCTGGGGCAGCGTTGTGAGGACCTGCAGAGCTGGAGGTTCTCATCTTCCTAAAGGGCAATTCTTTTTATCATGGCCAAGGTTGGGCTGCCACTTATGAAGACATTTCCCGTGCTAGGCCCACATGAATCTAAGAAACCAAAACACTGAGTCAGCCACAGTGGCTCACACCTGTGATCCTAGCACTTTGGGAGGCTGAGACCGAAGGACTGCTTGAGCCCAGGGGTTTGAGACCAGCCTGGGCAACATAAAGAGACCCCAGTTCCAAAAAAAAAAAATTAGCTGGGCGTGGTGGTACGTGCCTGTGGTCCCAGCTATGCGGGAGGCTGATGTGGGAGGATTACTTGAGCTCTGGAGGTTGAGGCTGCAGTGAGCCATGGTCACACTACCGCACTCCTGCCTGGATGACAGAGCAAGACCCTGTCTCAAAAAACTGAGTCACTTTCCCCATGCTGCCCTGCACCAGAAGACGTGGCATGAGACGGGGGTGTCTTCTGTTGTCCTACAAAGAGAGGAAAAACCACCCGGCAGCTCAAACGCTGCAAGGCACACAAAGTTCAAAGGGACAAGAGTGAGGAGCCTCGTAGGAGAGGTCCCATGAGGGAACTCAAGGGACCTGTTCCCAGCCTCAGAGATCATGAACCTGCAGAGTGGCTGGGTGTGGTGGCTCACATTGGAAGGCTGAGGTGGGCAGATCACCTGAAGTCAGGAGACCAGCCTGGCCAACATGGCGAAACCCCATCTCTACTAAAAATACAAAACTAGCTGGGCATGGTGGTGGGTGCCTGTAATCCCAGCTACTCGGGAGGCTGAGGCAGGAGAATCACTTGAACCTGGGAGGTGGAGTTGCAATGAGCCGAGATTGTGCCATTGCACTCCAGCCTGGGCAACAAGAACAAAACTCAGTCTCAAAAAAAAAAAAAAAAAAAAAAGAAAGAAATGTGTGTTTGGTTGTTGCTAAATTTCCTGGCACAAGTTTCGAAAACCCTTGGAATCTCCAAAGGGATAGGTGTCTTTCTTGTATGCTAAGATGAATGAGGACTGGGGGCTCCTGGAGAGCCTCAGGATGGGAGCTGGTTGCCAAGGGAACCAACCATGTTATTAGAGAGTTGAAACTTTCAGGCCTCCCCTACCTCCACGGAGGAAACAGGGCCTGGAGGTTGAGCTAATCAAATGGCAAATGATGTAATCAATCATGCCTATATAATGAAACCTCCATAAAAACCCAAAAGGACTCGGTCAAAAAGTGTCCAGGTTGGTGAACATGTGGAGGTGCTGGAGGGACACCCGCAGAGGACAGGGTAGTGTGGCACCACTCCCCGCACCCACCGCCCTGTGCATCTGTTCCGCCTGTGCGTTGTATACTTTGTAATAAACAAGGAATGCTAAGCCATCTAGGCAATAGCGGAGCCCACGAAGGGGGCGGTGGGAACCTCTGATCTGCAGCCAGCCGATCAGAAGCACAGGTGACAGTCCGGACTTGGATTGGCACCTGAAGTGGGAGGCAGTCTGGTGGGACTGAGCCCTTAGGCTGCAGGGTCTGTAGTGTCAGAATTGAGTTAAATTGTAGGATACCCAGCTGGTGTCCCCCAAGAACTTGAGAACTGCTTGATATGGGGAAAACCCCACACCCCTGGTATAAGCAGTGAGGTACTGGGAACAGTGGTGTGGAAGAGAACGAGGGAGTTTTCTTTTTACAGGCAGGCACCCCATCAACCCCATTTCACAGATGAAGACAACGAGGCACAAGAAAGTCACATGTCCGGGTCATCCTCTAACGGCAGCGAAGCAGGGACAGGGCCACACCTCCTCTGGCTCTCCCCAGTCCTCACTCCCCTTCCTATTATAATCAGCGGTGACTGCGCCTGGATTCTGCCCACTGCCTGCAACCTGCATGCTCTACCTGGCCCCCTCCTTGTCTGTGCTCCAGACAATCACTGGGGAGGATGGGAGGGTGCCCGAGGGTTCTGTGCTTCCCCGGTGACCTAAGGAGGCCGAGGTACCTTCTTGCTGAGCTGGTGGTTCTCCTTCTCCAGCTCCCCGCACTTGAGGCCGCTCTCCTCCAGCACCAGGGACGCGTCCCGCAGCCCCTGGATGGTGCTCTGGAGGCTCTGATTCTCCTTCTCCAGCTTCAGGATGCGGCTGGACGCACATTCGTTCAGCTCAAACACAAACGACTTCCTGGAGGCTGAAGACAAAGTCCAGTCAGAGCCCAGTGGTCTGTGGGCCTCCACTTCCACTCTCTGCCCCAAGCTCTGAGACGGTCATCAGTCCCGGAGTCCAGGGTCCAAGGGGCTGGGGAGGAGCTCCCACAGGTCAACTGGCGACCCTTCCTCCTGCCCCTCCACTCCCAGTGCCTGAGGGTTCCTCTGCAGGCTTTGCTGGGGTCTGTCAGGGCGGCAATCCAGGGCTCAAGAAGGCGGCAGGTTACAGTCCAGGAGCCAATGCAAGGGCTGTGTCACTTACGGGAACCATTTGGCTATCAGGCTGCTATCCTAACTGTCCAATCAAGGATTTTAGAGGCTAACAGAGATGACACACAGGTGACATTTTCCATACCCCCCAGAGCATAGTGGACATCTCGGCTGCTCAGCAGGCAGGGGCACGTAACTGACCACTCCCGTTGGCCACGGGTGGTAGAAAGCTACACCGGAACATGGGTCGGGCACTTGTCAGCCTGGATGAGACGCTATGCAGAGATTTCTTTCTGTGACTTCACAATTATGTTGAAGAAAACTGTGATAGTGTATGCAAATTGCTTTTAAAATTCTAAATGAGATGAAAAATAAGCTAAAAATAGTAAAAGGCAGACTATCTACTCTGCTTTTAAACAGCTCAGATGCAAATGGAGAAGGGAAGAGTCTTGAGTCAGGAATGGGAGTTCCTGGCCCCCTCCTGCCACAAGCAGGTGCATGATTTTAGGTAAGTCATGGGGTTGTTTTGGGAAGGGGAGAAAAAAAGGTATGCAAAAGCCCTCTTAAGAAAGGAGCCCGGTTCTTCCCCCACTCATTTACCCAACCCAGTGCCACGTCCTCATCTCTTGGGGCCTTTCCACACTGTTGCTAATACAGCGATTCCTCCCCCTACCTCTTCACCCCAGGGGCTGTGGGTATAGGGGGGTGATGGCTTTCACAGCAAACACATAAATCTGGAAATGTGTGTGGTTCAGATCCCCCGGGTGATCATAAAGACTGAACAGCATCTCGTTTCCCTCTAAGTCTTCATCCTCTACCAAGGATAACGACATGGACCACCCAACATGCCAGAACGCCCTAAAGACCCAAAACAACAGCAGGCGAGAAGTGGAGGGGATGGTGTGTACCTGGCCCCAGCCCAGCACTGACACACACATAAACACACACACACTCCACAAACAAGGACGCTTGGAGGGCTCCGTCCCAAATAAGCTGTAAATGAAACTAACCTAACTTCAACACCAAGCTTCAAATAAGACTCCACTATTTCAAAACCTGTGGTCATCTGGACAGTGCCTCTGCAGAATTCATGGGGGGGAACCCATTTTTAAAATTACAGAAAAATATATTTTAAAAGTACCATTTTAGCCATTTTAAAGTGTTTGGATCTGTGGCATTAGGTACAAGCACACTTTTCTGCAACCATCACCACCATCCCTTTTCACCTTCCCAAACTGACCACAGAGAATAATTTTTAAGGTTCTATGAGTTAAACAATGGAATCGATGTTTCATTTCCTCTTCCATTAAAGTCAGTGCCTTGAAGACTATTAAAACAACACAATGGTTTACTACTAAAACGCCAGTGTTTCTCTTTTTTTTTTTTTTTTTTTTTTGAGACAGAATCTCACTCTCTCACCCAGGCTGGAATGCAGTGGTGTGATCTTGGCTCGCTGCAACCTCCACCTCTCAGGTTCAAACGATTCTCCTGCCTCAGCCTCCTGAGTAGCTGGGATTACAGGTGTGCACCACCACACCTGACTAATTTTTGTACTTTTAGTAGAGGCGGGGTTTCTCCATGTTGGCCAGGCTGGTCTTGAACTCCTGACCTCAAGTGATCTGCCCGCCTTAATCTCCCAAAGTGCTGGGAATACAGGCACGAGCCACTTTGCCCGGCCCAGTGTTTCTTTACTAGTGCAAATCTCGTCAGCACCCTCCAGCAACCAGAGTAACTGGGTATGTCTTAGTAAGACAGACAAGAAGAGCTGCCCTCTACGGAACACACCAAGGGCCAGAGCCGGGGTTCCTGCTTCACTGTTTTCTCTCACTCATCCTCACAGTCATCTTGTGAGGCAGGTTCATTACCCCTATTTTGCAGGTAAGGAAACTAAAGTTTTAAGAGGTTAAGTACTTGCCCTAGGTCACCCAGCTAACCAGCGGAGAAGCCAAGGCTTTATGCCACGTCTTTCTGGCTCTCGAAGCCACTGCCCCATACACTCAGGCTTTGCTTGCACGATGCCATCATTCTAGCAAACACTAGAATGATGCCAGCTCCTAGCTAGGCACTAGGAGTTGACAACACTAAGAATAAATCACAGTATTAACTTTAAAGAGCTCACACATTATAGAAAATGGTCTAAATCGGTGAGGCCTTCTCACCAGCCACCATGGTCTCTAACAAATATTTAGTTGATGAGAGACCATCCTAGCTGCTTGTACCACCTCTCTGCTCCACCAGGGGGCGCCCCCAACTCGGACTTCCAGAGGCAAGGGATTTGGGGGAACTCCCTTGTGCAGCCCTCAGGCCCCAGAGCTACGCACAGATATCAAAGCACAGACAGCTAACTTCTCACACAGATTCACAGTGAAACTGGTTTTAGGTTCGGAACTGATAGGAACCCCCAAATACAAGAAATATTCACCTGTTTCCAATAACCTTTCCAGAATGCTTAGATGTCTATCAGAATTTTTTAAAGCCACCCCCTAAACAAGCCAAAAGCCCCATCACACCCTGGAAAGTCTAAGTAACTATGGACTTGCACTATCACGTGCACGGGAACGGTGAGCGTGTGCTATTTTCAAACACAGGAACTGGCTCACTGTTTGCCGGGGCTGAGGCTTCCTGCGCAGGGGGCTGAGTGCGGCCCCGCCTATGCTTCCCATGACCGACACCTCCTCTCGGGGCGCGGGGCAGTGGGCAGCAGAGCAAGCCCAGGAGGGAAGAGGGAAAGGCAGAGGCCTGGCAGAGGCGCTAAGAACCTGGGTCTCCCGGGCAGCAGCCACTCAGCACCCTCCCCACCCAGGAGAGAGAAAACAGGCTGCCTCCATCTTGCCCAATTATGCAAATGAATGGAGGAAATGACGCCCTGGGTACATTTATAGCAGGGATTCGTGGCCACTGGTGATGGCTCCTGCCATCCAGGGCTTTCAGCCATCCACAGATGGCCTAAGAGAGCCTCTGGGTGTCAGTGCACTATAATCTGGAAGCTCCTGGGAATGTCCATATGGGAATTCGGAAAACTGGCAACACTTAATTTGTGTTTTGCATCCTGACATCAAGGCTGCCAGACCCCTCGTGTCTTCCCTGGGGAGAACTGTAATGAAACAGTTCCAAGTGGAGCTTGAAGGAAATCATGTTTGCCTGGGATGAATGGATGGGCTAACATGGCAGATTTAGAGCCCAGGACTCAGCTCCCTGGAGGCAGCGGCGGCCACGGCCAGGGTGGCTCCCCGGCACCAGGCGCTACCTACCGTCTGACAAGTCTGCGTTCTTGGACAGCTGCTCCAGCTCCCAGCCAAGGTGGGCAGATTCGTTCATGCTCTGCTTCTGTGCAATCTCAAGGACCATGTTTTCTTCCAGCAGCTCCTCAATTCGTTTCTTATCTGTGTCCCGGTCCTGGGGCAAGCAAGAAGAGGCAAGAAGTGAGGCTGCACAGCTGGAGATCCCTCTGGACAAGCCTCAGCCCCTGTATAGCTACCGTCATGTGCTGTGGATGAAGATGTACTGGCTCACTTCCAAATAAACAGAGCTGCACAGAAACATCCCAACACAGGGCCCTGCTATGAGAGGTAAAGCCACTCAAAGGTACCCTGACCTGGCTACCTAGGTTATGAAGAGAGACCCGGGGTCCCTAACTGAATGCTGTCTGAACAAAGTGACATACTGCACAGGGCTTTAAAGCAAGTGTGCAGTGATGGGCAGCTTTGTGGCTCTAGCGAAGCCCTAACAGGCCTCTAAAGCTGTTAACAGGCTAACAAATCACAGCTCACCCCACACCATCAACACTGGCAAAGACCCTTCTTCCAAGACACACACATACACTCATTCCTACAGAAAAGCAATACAGAAGTCAAGTGCTCTCTGTTTGTGGGTGTTAAGTGGCACCCACTCAAGCCTGCTGATTTTAGCAAGCTACTCCACGCAGTCAACAAGTCATTCGTGGTAGCAGTGGCAGCAGCAACGGCAGTAGCAGCAACAAACCCAGTAGCTAAACTATCAGAGAAGGGCACGGCATAAACCTGAACCTGCCCCAATCGGTTTTCTTTTCTTTCTTTTTTTCTGAGACAAGGTCTTGCTCTATCACCCAGGCTGGAATGCAATGGTGTGATCACGGCTCACTGCAGCCTCAACCTCCCAGGCTCAAGCAACCCTCCTGCCTCAGTCTCTCCCAAGTAGATGCAACTACAGGCTCACACCACCATGCCCAATTATTTAGTTTTTGTAGAGATGGGGCCTCACTAGGTTGCCAGGGTTAGAACTCCTGCGCTCAAGGGATCCTCCCACCTTAGCCTCCCAAAGTGCTGGGATTACAGGCATGAGCCACTGTGCCCGAGCCCAATCGTTTTCAATGTAGTAACAACACAGCCTGCAGTACCAATTCCAGGTCGTGAAGCTTGGATTTCAGCTGCAGGTTCTCCTTTTCCAGCTCATGGACTTTATCGCCCCGGGCCCGAGCAGCAGTCAGCTGTTCCTCCAGCATGGCCTTGGTTTCAATTAAAATGATATTATCTTCTCTCAGCTCCTGGTTAGCAAAAACATACATGAGAACCATCAGATAAAGGCACCTGGGTCATTAGGATGGAATTCTAAAACCAAAACTCTTTCAGGCATCTGGACCCAAGCAAACAATCCAGAGGGAAGTCCGAGGCAAGAAGTTTTTCTTCTACCTTTTTTTTATCATCTTCACCTTTTTTTTTTTTTTTTTTTTTTTTTTGAGACGGAATGTCACTCTGTCGCCCAGGCTGGGGTGCAGTGGCGCGATCTCGGCTCACTGCAACCTCCACCTCCTGGGTTCAGCAATTCTCCTGCCTTAGCCTCCCAAGTAGCTGCGATTACAGGCGCCTGCTACCGCGCCCGGCTAATTTTTGTATCTTTAGTAGAGACGAGGTTTCATCATGTTATCCAGGCTGGTCTCGAATTCCTGACCTCAGGTGATCCACCTGCCTCGGCCTCCTAAAGTTCTGGGATTACAGGCATGAGCCACTGCGCCCAGCCCATCTTCACCCTTTTTAATCAGGCAAGGACAATGGACTTTCTCTGCTATAAGAAAAAAAAATCCATGAATCAAGATAGGCTGGGAATAGTGCCAAGGCTTTGACATGCCTAATCTCATCTGGACGGACAAGGGGACCCTGAGCCCATTTCCTTAACAAGGAAGGAGTGGGGTCGAGAGTCAATCCTGGGTTCCAGGTCTGAGTCTAGTAGACCTCTTAATTCAACATTCATTCTACAGATGTGGGGCCTGGAAAACAGCAGCTATTCAGATAAACTTTCATTCAATACACTGCTCCTATCTGAGTATCTTACAAACACTCTGAGATAACAACAGTTCTTGGCAGTTTCCTGGAAATGGGGGTCTTTAAGACAGTTAAGTTTCAGCACAGCAAACCACACAAATGTGAGCTCCACAAATGTATACAGCTGAGGGGTACGCTGGATCTATTTTTGACACCGGCAGTGATGTGCACAAGGGAAGAAGTCGGTCCAGGGCACACATCTCCACTGTTCCTTTGCTAAGGGCTTTCCTGGTTTCTCTTCTCCTGGGCCCTTCCAAGCACCGCTCGGTATCTGGCAGGAAACTGAGCTTCCCCCAAATGCCTTCGCAGGTTACAAACAGCACACGCCAGGAACGTGTACGCTTCTTTCGGTGGGCAGAGCTGTCTGAGGTTTGTCCCACTCACGAATCACACTGGGAACCAGGCTGGGAGTTTCTACTTATCCACCATGTGCTCATCTTCCTATGTGGGCCAGAATCCAAGACTCCTGGTGGAGGGGAAGCCACACACTTTCCGGCCAGCGGACACAGCTTTGATCAAAGCCTGGCAGGCAGTGAGGGGCTTGGCCATTAAGTCTCTGGATTCACCTGCGTGCCCTCCTCTCGCTGCCTGTGCCCAGCAGAGACCACATCTACTATGTGGCTGGCCCTGCCCCAGGCAATCCATGTCCTGCCTTACAGTGGCCCTCAGAGGGAGGCAGGGACAGTCCCTTCCTGCAGATGAAAGACCAATTCAGAAAAAATAAGAAATGAGCTCAAAGCCACGAACCTAGTGAGGTACAAAGCTGGGGCCTGACAGGCCGCAGACCCTGTGCTCTCCTCACTGCCCTCGGCTCCCTGAAGCCCACCCTCGAGGGGCTTGTGTGGGTGAGAGGCCCCTGCTGTACTAATAACACAAGCCAGAGCACAATGACGGGCTTCAAAGCAGAAAGAAGGCCCAGCCTTTTCTCTCTGGCTACTGCCCCCACTGTTTTGACCAGTGTTCCAGCAGGGTCCACCGCCAGCACTCCCCAGCATCACTACCCTCAGGCCCTGAGCAACCACTGCACAGGCTGCCTGCTGCTTCACCCTCACAAGCAACTCCTATTCAGCCTTCAAGACCCAGCTGGAGTTGTCCCCTAGGAGAAGTGCTTGAGAATTCACTGTGTCCCACCCAGGTCAGGCTTCTGGGCTCCTAGTGTTCTGGGTCTGCTCTGAGGCCACAGCAGGCCGGCCTGTTCCTTCCCCAGACCAGGAACCTCAGGCAGGACTGTTGTGCTTTTGCTCTTGTGAGCCTCGCATAAGTGTTCAATAACACTACTTGGCCAAATCATGCCACAAGGAGGGAGGAATCAAAGGCGGCATGTGAGGTGGACCTTAAAGAACTCAGAGACTTCCCGGAATGAATGGAGATGGCCAGGAGTGGGAGATGGCATGGAACAGAAGATTTCTAACTGCTACTCAAACATGCTGTGGTTTTCTGGCCATTTCAACCTCCACTATATATAAGGTAACAGAAACATCTCGAGTGCCCTGCACACTGTGCACCACCACCTCTGAAATGAGAAGCCAGATCCAGAAGCTGTGTCCAAGCTCCCGAAGCAAGCCCAGGGCTCCCCCGGGCACCTGGTGAGGAGGAGTGGGAAGCCGGATTCCACACCTCTGGGTAGCTCTCCAAGGCCAGAACGCCCCACCGTGGCCCTGACCACAAGTGACCTAGGAGGCTATTTAAAGGCCCGACCCAGCCCAGCAAACAGCTGAGGGGACCACACTCATGAAGTCACAGGCCAGGACTGAGGGCTAGTTCAGGAGGCTCAAGAGCTTACTTCTAATCTGCCACTGCGACTTGGGGCAGTGATTAGGCACGGGAGCTAACGGGCCCCGATTCCCAGGGCTGCTACATACACTCTCAACCCGGATTCCTCCTTTACACGATGGGCCTGAAGACAGGCTGACGCGGAGCTTGGATGATGCGTGTGAAATACTCCATGCGCAGCGCCTGAGACCTACAAACTCGCCAGCTGCCATCACCACCAACTCACACTGACAGAGCACCCCCAGCACTCCCCACGGAGCACCTATCATGTTAACAGAAAAAACTGGCTTCTAGGGTGCCTCCTGACCCCTGAGGAGCACACAGCTCCAGAGGGGGTGCGGAATCAAACAAACAGGCAGTCTTCCGCCAGGGAGCTCTGTAGCAACCACGATGCCGTATGGTTCCCTAAGGGGACCACAGCAGCAGGAGGCTGGCCCAGGGCATCCTCAGTGGGGAGGGTCTGGGTCAGCTGACTCAGGGCAGGCAGACCTCCTACCCACCCAGGAAACATCACCCCCGCTCTGAACTCTACCTGCTCATCCAGCTTCATGGACATCCCTTGAACTTCACCGAAGACCTGCCTGTTTTTAAACTTCACCCACTTTGAGAAGCATGGGGGGCTTAAACCTTAAACCAAACGGCAGGTCTGTCCTATTCAACGTCTTAGTGTGCTGAACCTCATCACAACTCCTCAGCAGTTATTAAGGAACAAGGGAGACACAAAGTTCCAGGTGGGAACAGAAGACTTCCCTGTGTTCAGGGTGTCCTTAGTAAATGCCCTGAATCTTGACATTCCCTGATTAAGTATGATGTGACATGTCAGCCCTAACGTGAGCTGCTGGAGGCTGGGGCCCTTCCTCAGGCCTCCACGGCCTCTGAGACAGTGGCAGCCCCTCACCCCTCCTAGGAGTACCCCTCTTGCAGCACTTCCCACACCCCCTTTATTTCTTCCTTCCTGTGAAGGCTGAAGCTCACGTTCATTCACAGGCAAGCATCAAGTCATTCACAGGCAAGCATCAAGGTCTGGAGGCAGACAGTCATTCCCATCCCAGGTCCCCCTGCTTAGCAACTGCCATGCTGGGCAAGTTATTAATTAATCAATTGTCAGTTTCCTCATCTGAAAAGAGGGGAGGAACTGACAGTGGCTGCTAAACCTGCAGGGCCACCATGAGGCTTCAGTGCATGGATGCAGTTAGGGCCTGACATCATTCCCAGCAGGTGGGGAAAGCTCCACAGATACACAAGGTCGTTACCACTCACTGAAAGACCCAATTGTGCACCTCATTTGGGCCAGACCCTGAGAATGTGAAGGCCCAGTCAGGCAATGTTTTCAGCTCTGCAGGTTTTAAGTCTCTGTCACAACTACTCAACTCCACAGAGGGAGCACAAAAAGAGACAACAAATGGGTGTTAGCTGTGTTCCAACACAACTGTGTTCATAAAAACTCACGGGGGCTGGGTTTGCCCAGGGACTGCCATCTGCTGACCCCTGAGCCAGAAGGTGCATGGGGCACAGAGGACCAGGGGTCAGTAAGGCACAGACCCTGTGTTCAAAGAGCTCCCACTCTGGTTGGGAAACAGACAGGAAAGTGCCACGTGATGAGCACTGCCTGCAGTCAGGAGGGGTTTCAAGGAAGCCTGGAGCAGGAGGCTGGGAGACGCAGCCCGCACAGTTCAGCGCCCCACCCCTGACCTGGCCGCAGAGTCGGAGGAGAGAGTGGGGCTGGGCTGAGGAAGCACTTGTGCAAAAGCACCAGGAGTCCTGGGGGAGCTGAAGTGGGGAGTGGCAGACGAGGGTACAGTGTGGGTTTTACCCAGGAGCCATGGAGAGTGGCTGCAAAGGCCTCTGCAGCAGGACAGACAGAGGCAGACTGGCCAGTCCAGACCATCAGGGAGGCACTCCGCAGGCAGACTCTGGAGTAACATGAGCGAGGATGCCAGTGAGGCTGAACCATACTCTTCAACACCCGCCTCTAGACAAGGACATGCTGAGAGGTGAGAAACAGGCTTACAAACAGGAGGGGCACCTGGACCTGGGACGGGGGGATGGGGAGGAAGACAAAGAACCAAGGTGGCCCTGTGCTCTGGCTTGAGCACCCGAGTGGATGTGACTCCTGACCAGAGACAGGACAGGCAGGTGTGGAGGGAAAGACAATGACTCTTGAACACACTGGCCTTGAGATGTCTCTGGATGACCCGGGTACACTGAGGCCTGGAGCGCAAGACAGAGCCTCAGCCAAGGATTAAGATCTGGGACTCGAGGGTCTGTGTGTGTGGGCTAAGGGAAGGCGGCAGGGCAGGTGAGCCATCCCTGGAGAAAGCCCAGAGGAGAAGCAGAGGGCAAGGGGTGAATGAGGGCCCTGATACTGAGGGGTGGGCCTGCAATGGGAGAGTGAGTCCAGGAGTGGGGAGAGTGGAAGCTCAGGGAGGAAGTGGTAGGAGGGGCTGGGGCTGAGGAGTGCTTGCCAGATATGTCCGTGTCAGGAGCGCCCTTTACTGGCAAGAGTGGCTTTGGTAAGTGGGGCGGGGGTGGGGTGAGTGGTGCAGGCACGGCAGGTGGCTCCAGACTAGGGGAAATGGGCCCACAGCTGACACTGCTTTCACACAGGTCTGCCTTTGAGCCCAGGGAGAGGCAGCTGGAGAGAATCGGAGGAAAGTGGAAAGGTCTGTTTTAAGTTAAAGATGGGAAAGCCTCAGGGGCCCTAAGACACTGGACTCAAATCAACAAACATGTCCCAAGCACCTTTTCCTCCTGAAGATGACTGAGACCTCTGAGAGCTGCAGGAGACGTTGCCTGGGGCCAGAGGAGGGTGGAGGAGGGCAGAGGAGCTGGGGCCCTGTCTCCAGGCCCCATGGGCAAGGCAGACCAGGCCACAGCAGAGCTCCTGTCCCACCCCGTTCCTGGTCACCATGGTGGGGTGGAGGGTATGCATGTGCACACGTGTGTGTGCGCGTGCGAGAGAGAGGAGAGAGAAAGACAGACACACATTCTAAGAATGATCATTAGCCCAGTTCCTCACTGGCTGGTGCTGGCCAACAACCCTTTCTGTCCCTCTGGCTGACCCCTCACTGCAGAGATCTATTCCACGGTCCCCACCTCCTTGGGGCAACTCTCTGTTGGGGAGGCTCCCCATGGACAGGTGCACCCCAGAATAAGCCCATTGCAAACATGCTCCTATATCACAGTATGCCAAGGTCTCAGACATGCCCGAAAGCACCCCTGCTTTGACAGATGGGGACAAGACTTGCCCAACACCTGGCAAGCTGGGTATAGACTGTGCCCAGCTAGGTCTCTGCCCCTGGGTATACACTGCACCCAGGTAGGTCTCTGCCCCTGGGTGTAGACTGTGCCCAGCTAGGTCTCTGCCCCGGGGTGCAGACTCTGCCCAGCTAGGTCTCTGCCCCTCGGGCTATTTGGGAGCCAGCGCTGCCTAGACAGCCATAAATCACACAGGAGCAGAGAGAGGCCACATCCACTCCGCTCAGGATGCACACAGCATCTATGTATCTGCCCTTTGCCTGCAGTAGAAACTTTCAGCCAATTTTAAAATATGGGGAAAGAGAACCTTCCAGTTCTCTGCCTTTGTCCTCCTCCCACACAGCCCTGAGGGCAACCCCCATGCCCTGGACAGCACTGAGCAGAACTACTGTTTACAAAGGGAAGTCAGGGACACCCCACGCCCGCCCGCACACTTCCTCCTGGACCGAGGGACACCTACTCTGCTACTCATTTTGTTTTTTCACCTCTTATGTAAGCTAGGCTAGGAGCAAAAATAGCTGCCAGACTTTTGAAAACAAACCATGTACATTTGTGTTCCATGTTTTTGTAACCAAAATTAATCTGCCCTTGCCCTGAAGCCCGGGTCCTTTATCTTGTCCTCCCACATGGCAGGACGCGCTCTCCCTTCGGTGATGCACACCAATGTGCTTTACGGGTTAGACGGGGCAGCATGTCTGGGCGGACCCGGCCACCAGTCTCTCGCACTGTACCTGCAAGTGCTGCACCAATTTGAGCTGGCACGAATGCAATAACCTCTCTGCTCTCCTGCCCATCTCACCTAACAGCCCTGTCTCCAATCCCAAGGAGTCGAAAAACTCATGATTCCTCCCCTTCCCTCCTCCCCAGACTGCAAGCCTTGTTAACTGCAGAGCAAAGGGTGGTGTGATTACCAAGTGCCTTGTGTGTGCCAGGCTCTGTGTACAAGCAGTCAAATAAGACAGTCCCACCTGCTGGGGCTCAAGGTCCACACAAAAAGCCTCTGGCCACACTCCACCCACAGACCGGCCCTTGGCTCTGCAAACCCTGCCTTTCCGGAGGGAATCCACGAGTGAAGAGCCTCGGGCGGGGGCGGGGGCGGGGGCGGGGGCGGAAAGAAGCACTCTCTTCATCTGCAACCATATTCCTCCAGCTTGGGAGGAATCCAAGAAGTATAAAGAGAGAGACACAAGCAGATGTGTTCATATTTCCATTTGGATGACAGCCACTGACCTATGCGCATCTCTTTTGGCTGTACTATAGGAATACATTAAGTAATTCAATGGAACCTTCTTGCTAATATTTTAATGGTATAGATCTGCTAATGGATTCTCTTTGAAACATATACTTACTGTACCCTGTTGCTTTATGTCTTATTTTAAACTGAGCCTTAAGGGAATATAGTATTTTAACGTTAACTCTGCCAACAATTTTATCTAGAAGCCTGTTGCCATTTTTGTCGTCTGTGAAATTTATGTCCAAAGAAAAGCAGGATTACATTTTCTCCTAACAGATTGAGTTGGTGTAGTGTATTCTTGGTTATCAAAATACTCATACAGCTTTGGGATTTCGAATTGGTAAATATTCATGATGTGTGAAAAAGCATGACATATACTGCATGCTCTCAACCATGTAAAACGATGCTGTGTGCACACACAGGACACGGAAGGACACGGCAAACTGTAAACTGCTTGTGATTCTGGAGGACTTTGTTCTTTGCTTGTCTTTTTCAGTTTCCTATAACGCACATATTAATTTTTTAAAAGTAAAGGTTATTTTTTTAAGGGGGGCAAGATGGCCTGGGAGAGGGCCTGTAAAATGCAGATTTCTAGGGCCTGCCCTTACTCCCTAGGGTCTAGGGTGGGGCCCAGGAACCTGCATTTTAAACACAAACCCTCGGCTGATCCTGATATAGGCAGACACAGACCGCATCTTGAGAAATTGAGAAATGAAGAGCTGAGACTTATGAGAAGCTGCTTCACAGCTTTAAACTGATCAGTATTTTTAACTGTTTCACAATGGATATGGCTGACCAGGTGGGCACTGAGGCAAAGTGCCTGTTGTCCCGCTGACCTTTACCTCTTCTAACACTAACATTTTATCGTAAAAAATATAAAATTTCCTGAAAGGTCGAAATAACTGTATCACACACACCCATACACACACCACCTAGATTCTACAATTTGAATTTTTGCTGAATGCGCTTTATCACATATCCATCAATCTATCCATCTCTCCAACCAGTTCATTTTTATTTTCTGGATAAACATACCTCGTACTTGGGTCTTTTCTAATCTAAGGTTTTACCACTTGCGGGTCAACCTCAATTCACAGATGCATTTCTTTTTTTTTTGAGAGAGGGTCTCACTCTGTCGCCCAGACTGGAGTGCAGTGGCACGATCTCGGCTCACCACAACCTCAGCCTCCTCCAAGGCTCAAGCAATCCTCCCACTTCAGACTCCCGAGAGTTGGGACCACAGCTGCCTGCCACCAGAGCCGGCTAATATTTCTGGCATTTCCTTGTAGAGATGGGGTTTCACCATGTTGCCCAGGCTGGTCTTGAACTCCTGGGCTCAAGAGATCTGCCTGCCTTGTCCTCCCAAAGTGTTGAGATTATAGGCATGGGCCACCATGCCTGGGCCACAGATGTGTCTCTTCATGGAGCTGTCTGCTTTTGATTGCATAGGAACTGTTCTTAAGGAATCTCAGGGCAAATTCCCTGGAAATATGCGTCGCCACACCCTGAAAAACCTGGATTTTCATATAAACCTGGGCACACACTTATTTATTAAAAGCAAACACGGGCCCATCAAAGTCACCTGTGCATTAAGGTAACGCCGGGCCTTGACATGAAGCCCACTCAGCACTGGAGGGAGTGACTGGCCCAGGCATCTGCCACCGGGGGCAAGGGTTCACCTCAACCCCAGCAGGGCTCAGATGGTACCTGGCTCCCATCTCAAAGCAGCTCAGCTCCAGGCCTCTGAGCTGCATTCTAAATTAAGTCCAACACACACCTGAGTGCTCAGGTGGGAGGCCCGCCCCAAGAGCCCTGTGCTCCCATACTCGGCTTCTGCAGGTATCTGAGAAGGTGGGGTCTCCAATGCAGCAGAGCTGCCACCAGCTCTGCAAATGCAGCACTGTCCAAAGCCAGCTCCAGATTCACTCAGCAAGCGTCTCTCCAACACCTCCCAGGGACCAGAACTGCTCTACATGCTGAGAACATGACCATGAAGACACAAACCAAACTCCTGGGCCAGGGTTCCTCATCCGGTGGGACTCAGGGAAGCAGTGGTAGAAAGCAGGGCTCGTGCATCAGGCCGACTTGGGGCCACGTAGCCCGAGTGCTTACATGTTCTGAAACACCCCACACCACCCACCTCGTGAAAATGCTCGATGGGCACGATGCACGCTGCACACCTTCCATGGCTGGGCCCTGAGAGCCCCTCCAGCCTCACCTCTCACCATCCACCCAGACACACCAGGACCTTGTGGCCCTGACCTCAGGTGTCTCTCTTGCACGCTGCTTTCTCGGGCTTCCAGGCCTTTGCTCCTCCCTCTGCCTGGCTCTCCCTGCTTGGTTAACTCCTAGCTATTTCAGGCCTCACTTTCAACACCACCCCCACCCCCTGGCCCCAGCCATGTTTGGGTGAGGCGCCCTCCTCTGTGACCCCCAGCACAGCACTGATGGTGTTGCATCCTAACCATGTGCTGCCCACCTGCTTCCCTCCCCAGAGGCTAAGCCCTGTGGGTCCAGCTGTCTCTTCCATGACTATATCCATGCTGCTCAATTAATGTGACCGCATGAAGAAGGCAAAGTCACTCACAATCGGAAAGGTTTCAAGTCTGGAAGAGGGACAAGGGAGGGAATCCCAAATTGTTCTAAGCATCCTATGAGGACTGAAGACAGTTTGCTAGGCTGTTGTAACTATTCCAATCTGAGGACAGGTGTCCTCCACCATTTATTTAATTCCTGACACTATGGGCATCCGAAGGGAGTACAGCTCACTCCTCTCAACAGTGGCCTGGACTCAATCGACCATGCCCAGTTCATCACCTGCGTTGGCGGCTCAGTGTCTGCAAACCCACGTTTGTGTCACTACCTATCCCTGAGTAAATGTCTCATGCAGATAGACACTATTTCTCTTTCTCTTGTGATTAATAAAGTGAATACAAAATCTAAGGCATTATAAATCTCATGGTAATTTTCCACTATGAAAGTCATTAATGTGAAAAATACTTCTGTCACTTCACAGAGGCATGACACTGGAGACGATGGAAACCTCTCTAAAACTCCAAGAACTCCCTGATGCAGAGGGCACAGCTTGTGTGTTTCTAGATCCTCTGCTCCTGGTGCAGCGCTCAGTTACCATGCAGGCGGGTGCTGGGCAGACGCGTCTATGTGACTGAGCGAGGATGCTCCCACAAGGTCAGGAACGAACACGGAGACGGGATCCCCAAACCCACCCTCCTCCACAAATCAGGGTGCAGGGTGAGATGTGGGAGTCACGTTCCATCCATGACCCCACTCTGGGGCTGCACGAGGTCCCCCATGTGCAGGAGGAGCTGCTGAGGTGGTGGTTTGTGCATGACAGTCCCCAGCCCTCCCACCCGGGGCATTTCCAGTAAGCAATGCAGCCGTCAGAAGCTGCCCATGTTCTGGAACCCATCTGTGCCAGAGATTCGTGCCTCTCATAACCCAGAGAGCCAGTGGCCCATCTCCAGGACAAAGCTGAGAAACAGTCTACCCTCCCCACCCCTCGCCCAGGCATGGGCTGGCTTTGCACAGCCTTCAGGATGCTCCTCAGCAGGAGGTAAGGAGCCTTAGCATGCAAAGACACTCCCTGAGTGGATCTGAGGAACAGACAGGCCCTCGCCACAGCCTCACCAACCCACCTCACCCAGTCCCAGAGCTTCCAGGGCCTCCAGGGCCCGGCTGCAGCACAGATCACGTGGAGATCCTGGGCTCACAGCCTTCCCCAGCAAGCCCGACAGCTCCACGGCAGGGAGAGGGCAATACGGTACTCTGCCTTCGGTGGCCTAAGAGGCCTTCTGGCTGGTAGGAGAGACGTTGGGATTATTTCTCAGCCTTGAACAAGTCTACTCAGTGTGTGCCAGTATTCTGATTTCACTCAGCTCACGTTTTCTAACCACTTCCAGCCCCCCTTGGAATAGGCAATGGGAAAAATTCCTAAATCCTCAGAAAAGAGGGTCCCGGAAGCTGCTACTGACATAAGGTTGTCAGGGTGAGTGGTCAAAGCATCAGAGACCTCACCTGGGTCTGGGTCTCCATGTAGCCTTGACCCTTTCACCTGCATTTTTCCCAGAACCTTGATAAGATTTAAAATAAAGATAGAGTAGCCTCCACTAGCTGATGGCTATGGGGCTTGCCCAACACCAGTTACATCTTTGAAACCTCATAGAGCCATAACAATAATTCCTATTTTATTTTTGGGGACAGGGTTCCTCTCTGTCACCTAGGCTGGAGTGCAGCAGTGCAATCATAGCTCATTGCATTGCAGCCTTGACATCCCAGGTTCAAGCAATCCTCCTGCCTCAGCCTCCTGAGTAGCTGGGACTACAGGCACGTGGCACTATGCCTGGCTAAATTTTTTTATTTTTTGTAGAGACAGAGTCTTGCTATGTTGTCCAGGCTGATCTCAAACTCCTGGCCTCAAGCGATCCTCCCACCTTGGTCTCCCAAAGTGCTGGGAATATAGGCGTGAGCCGCTGCACGCGGTTGCCCGTTATTCCCACAGATGAGGAAATAGTCCTAGCAAATTAGCCACAGAAATTGCAAGAAGTCTTTTAAAAGATGCACACGGATAGAAGGTGATCATAATGCCATGAGGTGGGGGCAGGAGAAACCCTGAATCACTGCCTTACATCAATCAATTACACTCCTTCCCCTCCCCTACTGACTGGGAGATGAAGAGGAGCAAGGGGGGGGGCCCTGGGAAGCCCAGGCAGGCTGAGGTGCCGGGGAAGCATCTGCTGAGACAGCTGTGGCTCCGCTCCTCCAAGCCCCCAAGGACAGGTCAGTCTGAATGTGCTTCTTAGGAATTTCCAGCAGCCCCATCCAGGGGCCTCACAGCAAGGCTCCCTACCTCCATGCGGGCCTTGTAGAAGTCCACGTCGTGCAGCTTCTCCTTGCAGCGGGTCAGCTCCAGCTCCAGCCTCTCCACGCGGTTCGCCTTCTCCCGCAGGGAATCCAGCTCGTCTCGATAGGCACGAGCAGACCGGGCGTCTGCCGCTAGCTGGATGTTCTGCAAGGTGGACAAAGGCAGGAGAACTTAGCCTAGGGCATCCTCTAGGAAGGGCAGAAAGGCCATTGCCCTCCTGCATGGTGTCTCCACGACGGCCCAGGACAAGTCAGCTCCTGGCGGCCGGGGGCCTCCATGTGCCACCACCACACGGGATCTCCACCTGCTGTCACTAAGAAACAGGGTCATCCCCATAGCTGTGCTCAGGACAAGTGGCTCTTGTGTGGCTTAAAAGCGCTGCTGTTGCGCTCCTGACCCTCCAGGCCCCGTTACTGGATACTCCAGCCCTGCCACCCCCAGGACACACACGCTCAGGCCCCCGACTCACCTCCTGCTTAACTTTCTGCAGTTCCAGCACCAGCTGGTCCACCTCGTGTCTGGTGTCCACAAGCTGCTCTGTCTTATCCTCCCTGCAGAGACAGTAAGGAGAAAGAGTGTGGGAGGCAGCTTCCTCAACAAGCAGCCCTGGGAGCAGGCTGCCACTTCCTAAAACCAGTGGGAAAAGGAAAGGACTCGGGATTTGGGCGGTGGGGAGGCGATCTGCTTATGGGGCCTGCAAAAATGTTACTGACTCAAAATTCTTTTCTTTTCATAAGTTTGCAACACCGGCCCTTAAACTATGTCCATCCGCCACTCAGGTCTCCCTCCCTGTGTGGGGGGCAGGTAAGGAGACCCCAGCGGCAGCTGTACCACCTCATAGCCAGGCTCCACAGGTGACATCCATCAGCTGCAGGAAACCTGGGAGAACAGGCTCACCAGATTGGAGGGAAGGAGGGGCACCTCCTCCCTCCAGCCAAGAAAACACATCAGGTGTGGTCGTCCCAGCCCCCCAAGCTGGAGCTGAGCGTGGACTGGAGGCTGCTTCTGTGGACAACTTGCACCGTCCGGATGGGAGGAAACCCTGAAGACCGGGAAGAACCCCCGCCCCCATCCCTGTGCAGGCCTCAGAAGGGGAGGCAGCTAGTCCGAGGCCAAAGAGTAAGCTCAGGGCAGACCCCAGCTGACTCCGGGGCACACGTCAGAGCTGTGCCATTGGCAGCACCACACATGTGAGTTGACACCACACCAGAAACATGTCTGCAACACACACAAAGGTAGGAGAAGCAGCCGGGGACTCACAGCTCCTGCCTGACGCGCCGCAGCCTGGCCTTGGTGTCGGCCAGCTCTACGGCCAGGTGCTGCTTGTCTTCGCTAGAGAGGCTGCTGGTGGGGCTGGGAGTGGAGTCGGCGCTGGAGGACTTGACGGGGCTGGCTGGATGCTGTGCCTGCAGGTAGTCCCGTTCCTGAGTGAGGTCCACGATCAGCTGCAGCCGGGCAGAGAGGGGGATGGAGGAGAACAAACGGGGTTAACCAGCACAACGCCTGAGCTTGAACAGGGTGAAGAAACCGCCAAAAGACAGATATTTCAGCGGAGACTAAGAAACGAGGAGGAAGGTGGGAAAAGGCTGGCGTGGGTTTTGAAAAGAGGTGAAATATTTAGTGAAACAAAAGGGAGTGTACGAAGGAGGGGGGCCCCAGGCTCCGCGTCCTGATTCCCTGTATCCTCCCACAGGCCCGAGGTGACCATGCACTGCAGGGGCCGTAACCAGGGAAAGCACACACGTCCCACCCCCACCAGAACCTCAGCAGCAGGACCGAGGCGTCTAGGCTGAAGATGAAGGGAGAGGAGATGAACGGGCCTAAGCCCCTTCCCAGGCTGACCGGGCCACCGACCCGCGGACGCACCTCGGTGCACTCGTCCCGCTGGTCGATGAGCCTCCGCAGGTGGAGCACCATGCTCCTCGACAGGGCCTCCAGCTCCTCCGGAGCCACGTCGGGCAGCTCCAGCCACTGCAGGTCAAACACGTTCTCTTGGTTGTGAGTCACCTGTGGGCACACATGGCAGGGCACTGCAGGGGCGGCAGAGACGGGCGCCCACTTCTCTCACACTGCAAACAGCATCTCCTTCCGATCAACCTTACTAATCCCTCAGTGACAAATTTACGGTGGCCAGCAAAAGGGTGCCCTATGCAAGTGTGGCCAAACCCTTCAGCAGAGCCCTGTTCATACAAACCACTTCTGCTTTCAGAACTGGGTCAAAGAGGACGCTGATTTTCAAAGGGGACCAGAAAGCACGCCTCACAATTATTTCCCTATAGGGTCCCGGAATAAGATATCTTCATTGGAGCTACATCAATGTAGAACACAAAGAAGGAAAGCTTCAGGGTGAGAGGGTTAGGAAAGGGACTGTATGTTACTTCTTAAAATCTATGCAAACAGCAAAAATATTAATCTTATGTCAGAATGTTGTGTACAAAGCAATCTTGGGTTGTTTTCTGGATCTATTCATAAACAATTTTCAGGGAAGGGTGCATCTCATTCCCACGGGCCACAGAAGACAGCCTCTTTGTGCCCCTTTCACTGGCCAGGGAGCAGAGATACACAGCTCTGTCTACGCGAAACAGCCTCTCGACGCACACCCCCGGATCTGCCACAGGAGACAGGATCCATTTCGAGCTCTTCTCCTCTCAATTTTGGAAGAAAGATACCATAGTGCTCAGGCCTCAAAAGAGGAAAACAAAAACAATGAAATCAGGGGTATCTACTCTGAAACACACCCAAAGAAGTCTTTATTCAATCAACAGAGATAGAGAAAACAAAAAAACTCAGCTTGAGCAACATAGTAAGACCCGATCTCTACAAAAAATTTAAAAATTAGCTGGGCGAGGTGGCATGCACCTGTGATCCCAGCTACTTGGGAGGCTGGGGCAGGAGGACCACTTGAGGCCAGGAGTTTGAGGTTGCAGTGAGTTATGATCACACCACTTGCACTCCAGCCTGGGTGACAGGCTGTCTCTAAAAAAAAGAGACCCTGTCTCTAAAAAAAAAGACAAACCCATAAAATAAAAAGCAGACAGAACCCTGTCAACAAAGGCCCTTCAATTTCTCAAAATTTGAAGAGACACCACCTTCTTACCTCTCCCCACCTTAAAAGGCCCAGTTTGGATACAGGTGATCTGAGAATTAGGAGAAATCTTATCCCATGATTCAGAGCACCCTAAGGGCACAGGATTGAGAGGCCGGTTCTAGGCCTGGTCCAGACCCAATGCTGGGGAAACTCTTTGGACATCTCGGGGCCTCTGTAAAGAGTGGTGTGGCTGGGCTTCAGGGGCTCAGCCTGGCTGCACCACAGCCACTTGCTGAGCTTTTATTGAAATGCTTATGCCCCCTCCTCCCCCTGAGTCTGACTCAGTGGGTCTCTCATGGGGCCCAGCACCCAAATTTTAAAAGCACCCAGGGAATTCTGAAGCCCAGGCCCAACAGCCCCAGCCAGCTGTGGAAGCTGGTAGGCCCAGCTACAGCTTCTCCCCAATATCAACCCAGGGAGTCCTGTGCTCAGCTGCCTCTGCCAATCACACACCAGCTCCTGTGCATGCAAATCCTCATGCATTTATCTCATCTGTCCAATGACACTGACTGCTGAACCCATATCCCCTAAGGTAATTAAAGCACACAATGCTTATTTTGGAACGAGTGTGGAAGTGGAGGTCAGGAAAGTAAATTTCCACCTGGATACTGCCCCCCAGGGTGGCGGCCTCCTTAGCTGATACCACCTTTGCCAACATCAATGGCAAAGGGCCAGGAAGGTCAGGCCTCAAAGGCCAGGGGCTCCTCCTCCTCCTCCACTCCACTGATGCTCAGTGCAGAGCCCTCCCGGCCCCTCGCTAGGGGGCCTGAGTTGGGGCTGGGCCAAGTCTCCCAAGGCGGTCTTTCTGGGACTCACTGGTTTTGATTCCCAAGTGGTGTCAGCTTGTCTCTGCCATGTCACTGACAGAAGCAGAGAATCTCTCTATTCTATAAAGATCAACTGTTCAAAGCAGGGTGACATTTGCCAGAATACATTTTCAGGGCCTGTAAATCAAACTCTGGGCCTCAACCACTTGACAGCTCTTAAAAATAGTCTGAGTCCATATTAGGCAAAAAGAAGGAGACAAAAGATGACTTGATTGAGGTGTTTTTTTTTTTTTAATTTTTATTTTTACCTTCATTTTATTTTAGCTGGCTGATTGATGGCTATCTTTCCAAATAGAATCAATGTGTCTATGGTGCCTGAAACCTAAGATACCTAAGATTAGCAAAATCGTAATGGGTGATGTATTCTTCAAACGTTTCCACTCATAGAGAAGTTTTGCCTCCCGGCCACCACAGAGCAGCAGTCCACGGCTGAGCCCGCCACGAGGCCACGCACCTACCTCCTGGATATGGGCCACGATGCCAGCCTGGGTCTCAATGTCCAGCTGTTTGATTCTTTCAATGAACTCCTCTTTCCTCTCACACTGCGGAGGGTTACATGTGTTAACGGAAGCACTGTTCAAGTGAGGGCGAAGCTGAGTCCACCACGGCCACAGAATGACAGTTTCAAAAGGAACCACCCACGCCGGGCTTCTCCTTCATAACTAAGAACGCTCTTGTCCTCCTACCAGCCTTACGCTGATGTGTCTCTAGTGGTTGCCAGGACCACCTACATCAGAATCACCTGGGGAGCTTGTTCTTGAAACTCCCATCCACAAGACCCCACCCAGATTGAAAAGACCAGGGTGGAACACAGAACGCTTCATTTTAAACAAGCTCTCCCGGTGATTCTTAAATACAGAAAGACGGGGGACACCTGGTTTAGGCCAGGGGGCGGCAAACTTCATGTGTAAAAAGCCAGATGGTAAATATTTTAGACTCTGTGGGCCATTTGGCCTCTGTCACAACTACTCAGCTCTGTCGTTGTAGTGGGAAACCAGCCACAGACAATATGTAAAGGCGGGCATGAGGCTGTGTTCCAATAAAACTTTATTTGAGAGAGGGTCTCGCTGTCACCCAGGCTGGAGTGCAGTGGCATGATCATGGCTCACTGCAGCCTCAAACTCCTGCACTCAAGTGATCCTCTCGCCTCAGCCTCCCGAGTAGCCGGGACTACAGGCATGCGCCACCACACCCAGCTAATGTTTTCTATTTTTTGTAAAGATGAGGTCTCACTATGTTGCCCAGGCTGGTCTTGAACTCCCGACCTCAAGTGATCCTCCCCCACCTCAGCCTCCCAAAGTGCTGAGATTACAGGCATGAGCCACTGCACTCGGCCCAATAAAACTTTATTTACAAATACAGGCAGCAAGTCAGATCTGGCCCCCAAGCTGTAGTTTGCAGATCCTTGTTCTAGTGATTCCTACACTGGGGACGATTTGCTAATGGTACCCTGGCCTGAGGGATCCCCATCTCGCCTCTTGCCCAAGGTGCCCTGGTACTAGAAACAGCTGCCACGTAAAACAATGGCCACTCTCTTCCAGGAACCCAGCGGCCTTCTGTCATATTGGACTGAAAGGAGCATCCTCCCACCTAAGTTAAGGGCTCGTTCGAGTCTCACAAACCCAATATGAGATGGCTGGGGTAGGTCCCTCTGCTGCAGCCCTGCCCAATCCCTACCTGGACGGCACAGCCCAGCACCAGCAGCAGCACCTTCTTGATTTCCTCCATGCTCTTCCCTAGATCAAGAGAGCAACACATTTAACTCAGCTCAACTGCTGATATAATTTCAGTGACATGTTTACTGTAGGGAAAAAAAATCAGATAAACAAAAAAAAAATCATCTCTCTACTCTGTGACATTCACTTAGGTATACACACTCCATCCATCTTCCATGTGTGGCTTTATTTACTTTTTATTTTATTTTGAGACAGGGTCTCACTCTGTCACCCAGGCTGGAGTGCAGTGGCAGGCCCACAGCTCACTGCAGCCTTGACCTCCCAAGGCTCAAGCGATCCTCTCACCTCAGCCTCCCTAGTAGCTGGGACTACAGACACATACCACCATGCCCAGCTAATTTTTGTATTTTTTGAAGAGATGGGTTTTTGCCATGTTGCCTAGGCTGGTCTCAAATTCCTGGACTCAAGTGATCCGCCCACCTCAGCCTCCCAGGGTGCTGGAATTACAGGTGTGAGCCACCATACCCAGCCTTATTTACTTTTTAAACCAAATGAGAATTCTGTACATAACTATTTGAAGCCCCTTCCATTCAAATATGTCATAAATATCTCCCCATGATAATTAACAAACCATAACATCAGCATCCCTTTTTAGCGCATCAGGTAAGCAAAGTATACAATGGGAGAGAACAACTCCCACGGGAAATACTGAGTCAACGCTAAAATAAGGCTGTATACAACCTTCCCCTTTTTATTATGCAAAATTCCGAACAGACACGGGAGGACAGTATAATGAACCTCTACAATACACTCAGCCTCACATTATCAACATTCTGCACCTCTCACTCTACCTGCCTCCTCCTTCCCCCTTTTAAGTTTGTTTGGCTGGAGTATTCTAAAGTAAATTCTATAAGATAACATAAAGCCATCCTTTTTTTTTTTTTTGAGATGGAGTCTCGCTCTGTCGCCCAGGCTTGAGGGCAGTGGCGCAATCTCGGCTCACTGCAAGCTCAGCCTCCCGGGTTCATGCCATTCTCCTGCCTCAGCCTCCCGAGTAGCTGGGACTACAGGCGGCCACCACCACGCCCAGCTAATTTTTTGTATTTTTAGTAGAGATGGAGTTTCACCATGGTCTCAATCTCCTGACCTCGTGATCTGCCCACCTCAGCCTCCCAAAGTGCTGGGATTACAGGCTTGAGCCACCGCGCCCGGCCCCCTTTTTTTTTTTTTGATACAGGTTCCCACTCTATTGCCCAGGTTAGGGTATAGTGGTGCAATCATAGCTCGCTGCAGCTTCCACCTCCTGGGTTCAAGTGATCCTTCCACCTCAGCCTCCCAGGTAGCTGAGACTACAGGTGCGCATCACCACACCTGGCTAACTTTTGTATTTTTTGTAGACAGGGTCTCATAATATTGCCTAGGTTGGTCTTGAACTCCTGGGCTCAAGCGATCCTCCTGCCTCAGCCTTCCAAAGTGTTGGGATCACAGGTGTGAGCCACCACACCTTTTTGATGGTTGCATACTTACTTTGTAAATCAAGGCCAGTAACTTATTCAACCAATACCCCTTCCAGAGGTTCAATTTATATATATATATATACATATATATATATATATACACGTATATATATATACACGTATATATATATACACGTATATATATATATACGTGTATATATATATATTTTTTTTGAGACAGAGTCTCACTCTGTCACCCAGGCTGGAGTGCAGTGGCACAATTTTGGCTCACTTCCACCTCTGTCTCCTGGGTTCAAGCGATTCTCCTGCCTCAGCCTCCCGAGGAGCTGGGATTACAGGCGCTCGCCACCACGCTCTGCTATTTTTGAATTTTTAGTAGAGATGGGGGTTTCACCATGTTGGCCAGGCTGGTCTTGAACTCCTGACCTCGTGATCTGCTCGCCTCGGCCTCCCAAAGTGCTGGGATTACAGACGTGAGCCGCCGTGCCCGGCCTTAACATATTTCAATCTAAACAATGTTATAAAGAATATCATGGTAGCTAATTCTTTATGCATTCCCTTTTTAAGCTTTTCATATTGACAAACTGCCCTGCAAACAGGGTCTGCCATTTCACCCTGGGAAATGTGTGGTGATTCCCATTTTCCTACCCTTGACCAACATTTACCCCACCACTCTTTCCCAACTTTGTCAATCAGGCCAAAAATCCTGTTTCGTCATTCTGAGCTGTGTCTCTTTGATTGTGCTTGGGGCTGAATGCATCTTCACCTGTTTATCTATCTCAAACACTTAAACAGCAGCAGAACGCCTGGGCCTAGACGATGGGCTTGGTCACCCAGGAACTGTGTGTCCCAGACAAGCCATACTCTGTCTCCAAGCCTCAGTTTCCACATCTATAAAATGGCCTGGGTAATGTGCAGGGTTCCCTTTCAGGTTTTTAAAAAAAAAAAATCTATGTGTTCTTTTTCATTATATCCTATTGTATTGAGGAAGAAGGGACATGCCAGAAATAGCTTTCTTCTCTTAAAAGACTTAACCAACTCACACACTGGGCTACAGTGTCCCAAAGTGTCAAAGACTGCTGGGATGAAAAAACCAAACCGCCGTCCTGAGAACCAATGCTGCGGTTCATTTCAGATCCCTGGGTATAAGTAGTGAATGAATATGCGACCTCCTCCTAAGACCCCTCAACTGAGAAATAGCTAAAATTGGCTTTCCTTGAGATAATGACATCATTGTCAAGCCTCAGAACTGGGAACTGGGGGTTCACTGAACCAGAAACACACCCCGCCCCCTAGCCTGAAGGCAGGGCAGGGAGAGACTGGTGGGCTGGACCACAGGGTCTAAGGCCACTTTCCTGCTCTGGAGGACACACCTGCGAATAAGGCTCAGCGTTGCAAAGCAATCTTCTAAGGTTAAATCCTTCTCCTGCTGGTAAGTGTAGAAATTCGTCAATATTTGAAATGGAAAAATTCTCAAAATCTTAGGATTTTTTTTTTTTTTTACTTGAGATCTTTTATTTGGCCCAAGATACTCTAATCCATAGAATAAATATCACCATAGTGACTCACTTCCCTATTAACATGGAGCTATTCATCAGCCACTTAATTTTAGTTTCGATAAAGAGAAAAGGGGCTGGGCACAGTGGCTCATGCCTGTAATCCTAGCACTTTGGGAGGCCAAGGTGGGAGGTGAGGTCAGGAGTTCGAGACCAGCCTGGCCAACATGGTGAAACCTCGACTCTACCAAAGGTACAAAAATTAGCCGGGCGTGGTGGCACGCGTCTGTAATCCCAGCTACTTGGGAGGTTGAGGCAGGAGAATCACTTGAACCCAGGAGGCGGAGGTTGCAGTGAGCTGAAATCACTCCACTGCACTCCAGCCTTGGAGACAAAGGAAGACTCTATCTCAAAAAAAGAGAGAGAAAAGGGAATGCCCACATGAGTGTTAACAAAGCCTCCAATCAGTCTTTCTGACAGTGCTTGCCGGCTCAGCCCAAGTCACCCACCTCCCCCTTTCCAAACTTTTGTCGGCCCACAGATCACTGGCAAGTGCTTATCGCATGCCCATGCTGGATATAAGAGGCACAGACCCTTCCCAGCCGTCACTGGCTTGTCTTCCTACAATGAGACTCACTTTTTGAAAGGCCACTCACCTGGTACTGTACCCACCAGAGGAGCTGAAACACTAAGAAAGCACTTAAGGGCCTGAGATCAGCCCAAACAGAAGTCAGGGTTTGCACAGAAAATCTTTATGTACTCTATTCGCAGCAAAGTCCCCAAATAAACCAATTACATCACACTGTAGAATCATTTGGACAACTCTGGTGATCCATTTCCCCAGCCCAAAGCACATTACAACAGCAAATTAAAAGGGAGGAAAGTGCTAGAGAGGCTCACTGATGGTGTTCTGAGAGCAAGGAAGAGACCAGAAACCTTGCACACACACCAGAGGGCTCAAAACTACACTCTGAGGCTGGGTGAACTCAAACAAATTTACAAGAAAAAAACAAACAACCCCATCAAAAAGTGGGCGAAGGATATGAACAGACACTTCTCAAAAGAAGACATTTATGCAGCCAAAAAACACATGAAAAAATGCTCACCATCACTGGCCATCAGAGAAATGCAAATCAAAACCACAATGAGATAACCATCTCACACCAGTTAGAATGGCGATCATTAAAAAGTCAGGAAACAACAGTGCTGGAGAGGATGTGGAGAAATAGGAACACTTTTACACTGTTGGTGGGACTGTAAACTAGTTCAACCCTTGTGGAAGTCAGTGTGGCGATTCCTCAAGGATCTAGAACTAGAAATACCATTTGACCCAGCCATCCCATTACTGGCTATATACCCAAAGGATTATAAATCATGCTGCTATGAAGACACATGCACACGTATGTTTATAGTGGCACTATTCACAATAGCAAAGACTTGGAACCAACCTAAATGTCCAACAATGATAGACTGGATTAAGAAAATGTGGCACATATACACCATGGAATACTATGCAGCCATAAAAAATGGTGAGTTTTTGAGATGGAGTCTCGCTCTGTCACCCAGGCTAGAGTGCAGTGGTGCAAGCTCAGCTCATTGCAACTTCTGCCTCCTGGGTTCAAGCGATTCTCCTGCCTCAGCCTCCCGAGTAGCTGGGATTACAGGCGCACACCACCATGCCCAGCTAATTTTTGTATTTTCATTAGAGATGGGGTTTCGCCATGTTGGCCAGGCTTGTCTCAAACTCCTGACCTCAAGTGATCTGCTTGCCTTGGCCTCCCAAAGTGCTGGGATTACAGGTGTGAGCCACTGCGCCCAGCCAAGACCCTATCTCTATTAAAAAAAAAAAAAAAATTAGCCTGACCTGGTGGTGCACTATTTGGGAGGCTGAGGTAGGAGGATCGCCTGAGCCTGGGAGGGTGAAGCTGCAGTGAGCTTTGATTGTGCCACTGCACTGTAGCCTGGGCGACAGAGCAAGACCCTGTCTCCAAAACAAACAAATAAACAAAAAACACCACAAAAACAAACAACACTCCGAGGCTGTTTGGTGACAGAGCAAACGGTTCTACTCTCTCAGCACCCTGCAATCACACACAATGACAACCCTGAGTTCATTCATTCCCTCATTCATCCCAACACCCATTAGACATCAAGAAAACAATCTGACCCACAGCACAGGTTAGAAGAGTATGGATTCCTGTTTGCTAAGGTTTGTAACAGGAGGGAAAAAGGCTTTAAAGGTAGAGAATTAAGTTTAGAAAAATATTTATGAAAAAAATAAACTCTTTGGTGATGAACAGGTTACTAAGAAATTCACCTCTGCCTTCATTCAAATGAAGCAGAGCGATGCTTGCTCTCACCAGGCTGAGTGAATAGAAATATTTGCTTATTAACAAAAGCATCCTGTGATCCCCACCCCTACAGATTCCTACAAAATTTTTTTTTAAAAAGCGCCCAGGGCGGGAAAGCAGAAGTTTCCTCATTTCTCATGAGAAGCCGATGCCCAATTTCTTTCAGGATTTCAGTCATAAGAAAAACCGCTATTTCCATAAATCTACCAGATTGTGGGTTTTGAATAGTTTCAAAACACAGCAGAAGATTCCCTCCTGGGTCCTTGCCAGTAGGACTGGCTCAGTGACACAGTCAAGCAGGCCAAGATCAAACAAACCTACAGACAGCTCCCTGCCAAGTACCTACTATGTGCTGGGAGCCAAACCAGCAATCAGAAAGCTGATAAATGCTATGGGAACCCGGGAAAGGAACTTCTAATTTGCAGCAAGGCCCAGGGCAAGGACTCTAAAGGGAATAACCTTTGAGCTGAGTTCCACAGATAAGGAGGAGACAGACTTATCGGGTAGGCAAGTGTGGGCTTTCCAGGCCCAGGGAACAGCACATGCGAAGGCCAAGAGGTAAGAGAGCACACTGCTTGTCAAAGTATAAGTGCTTTATGGTTACACTTACTCGAGCTGCTGTTCAGAGGGAGAAACGGGGGCAGGTTATAAAACGACGTGGATTTCTACACCAAAAAAGTCACAAGCAACCACTGGGGGCGGGGATCGAGAAACATCAGACCGGACACACTCCACACTTAACACAACTACACTCTGTTGAGAATAGGAGAACCCCTGGGGGAATCCCAGGACGGCCTGAGTCAATAGCTGAGTCTAAGAAAAACCTTACCTTACTACCTGCTTCCTGGAGTCTTGACACAAAGAAATTCACCCCAGCCTTTCTTAGCAGAAATGCAATGCAGGCAGGCCAACACAAGCTATATAGAAAGCTGCAGATGTTAACAGTCAAGCTTCCAAAACAAAAGGGAAACTGCCTGATAGCACACGTTTCTAAGGGCAGAGGTGAGGATAGAAAAGTAGTTGCACAATTAAAATACACCATCCTCTAAAATGTGCATTATATCAAGGTTTGAAAATTCCCCGACTTGCTAGCTCTGAGTCCATGGCAGACATGATTAGTCAATCACAGCACTTTCTGACTTAGGGTGGAACTAGGTAGGCCTCAGAATCCTTCTGAACACAGCCCTCCACAGACTACCAGTTAATGGAAGTTAACACATGGAACAAAACCTATCTTCCTTCCATGACTGGTACATAATGTGTAGAGTCCTTTTTGACTCCACTCTTTGGTTCTTTAAGATGTAGTCATGCACATGTTCAGAAGACACTTTTTTTTTTTTTTTGGAGACAGAGTCTCACTCTGTCACCCAGGTTGGAGTGCAGTGGCGCAATTTCGGCTCACTGCAAACTCCGCCTCCCGGGTTCAAGAGATTCTCCTGCCTCAGCCTCCCAAGTAGCTGGGACTACAGGCACCCACCACCACACCTGGCTAATTTTTGTATTTTTAGTAGAGACAGGGTTTCACCATGTTGGCCAGGCTGGTCTTGAGCTCCTGACCTCAAGTGATTCATCCGTCTTGGCCTCCCAAAGTGCTGGGATTACAGGTGTGAGCCACCATGCCCAGACAGAAGACACTTTCTGATTTCTAGATACAGGAACTAATTCTTGTTGTGTATAAACAATGACTGAGGTGTGAAGCTGGGGATTTAAGCAATGGCAGGCAAGCATCCCTTTCCCTTCCTGCCCCAAACTGCACACTCTCTGCCCTTGCTGGGGTCAAAGGCACAGTGATGCCTCTCCACAGATGAACAGGGGTCAGAGATAAAGCAGTGAAACTGATTCCTCTGTCTTGCTAACTCAGCTCCCCACAACCACAGAGGCCCAGGACCTGCAAATGACCAGCTAGGCTCAGGGTTTAACCCTCACAACCTGGAAGGACTGACCATATTCCATAGAGTAATTCTGCCCTTCCCTCCTACAGACCACCATTACTGCACCTTAATATACGGCATGCTACCATGTGACTTAATTCTAAAAGCAATCCCCTGAGGATGGCATGATGACTCCATCTTAGAAATAGAAGGATGCAGCTCAGAAAGGCTGAGTCACAGAACTAAGATCTGTCCCCGGGTCCACCACTACCTACCATCTCCTAACTTATTTATGTTTCCTTCCAAAGCAGGGAGCTATGTGGTTTCGCTTCTGATCCCGGTGGTCCCATGCAGGTTGTTTAACCAGCGTTTGCCGACTGAGTGAGGTTAACTGTTAGCATCAAGTTCCTGGGTTAGAACCGCAAAGAGAGCAGTTTCAGTTTCTCTCTTCTACGGCACGTATGTGTGCTTACTTATTCTACATTCTCTTCTCTTCTGGCTTACATGCTGGTGTGAACCACTAACTGCTTTCCCTGGTTTTGTACTTAAAAGCCAGTTATTTCATAAGGATGCTCACGAGGCTGTCACAGTGATTTGAAAACAGCAGTGCACTGAACACGACCCTGTCGTCTCTCCTCAGTACACAGGCACACCCCAACACTCACTCACATGGGCACGGCTCTGAGGGCCCTCCTGAGGGCTCAGCTTACAACGAGAAGAGCTGTTTATTATTATTTTAACAGTTGGGGTACTTCCCAGGCACTGCCGAGGAATACTCGAGGTGGAGAGTTCCCCGTGGGTGGGCACATGGGGATGCTCCATCATATGTGTCCCCACCTACGGGGAAGGAGGCAGGCACCTCTACGCACGGGCTCACATTCTGGGGAGCGGCCCCTGTGGAATCCTCATGTCACCACGTGCCCCCACCCCCCGGCATTAACATAACCAGGCACACACATTTATCAAACGTGGACTCTGGCAGGCGCTAAGCTGCATGCCTGTGTGGAATGGTGCAGGAGCCTCCCGGGGGCACTCTGACTAGTGGCCCTTTACTCTAGTGTCTCTCTGCTGCCCATGTCAAGTCGGTCCCACCCCCACAGATACCCCAGCACCACCACGCACAACAGACGACAGCTACCCCCAGGTCATGTAGAACACTTTGAAATATCAGCCCCTCGGAGCACCCTCACCCCAAAAATGACCTCCTACCCCACCTGCCTGCCATGGCTGCAGAAGCTGAGAGTGAATTCATTTCCCAGCACCAAACAACTGAAGACCAGAAAAGCAGAATCAGCCACAAGCCTGCAGCTTGAGACTCAAGTTTGCCCTGGGAGGGGGCGAGGAGCTAGGGCAGGCAGGGGACGCTCTGGGAAAGGGTCCCTCCCAACCACCACGTGGAAAACTCAAACATAAAGACCTTTGACAAATAGCATCTCTTCCCTCCTCCGCAGACGGCGATGGCCACAGAGAGTAGGGCTGCTGGAAGCCATGGTGTGGCTGTTGCAGCCAGCGGCGTTCTCTGTGTGCCTGGGCCATCGCTAGGAAGTTTACTAACAAAGTCTGGTCTCCAGGCAGATCCGCGGGTGCTCGGAGGCCGGCGTGTGGGCCGCACTGTGACGCTTGGCTGGGCTTGGTGTCAGCCAAACTCTGCACCTTCCTAGGAAAGGAAAGCCTCGGCTCCTGGCTTAAGTGCCCCAGAACCGCACATGGACTGGAGACCTCATTTCCGGATCCAACAAGCAGCACAGAAGCAAAGAAGCAGGATAGAAACGGGGTAGTTTAAAACAGCATTTGGTTGCTTTTCTGAACCTTCTCTCTCAAGGATGAAAGAGGAAATTTTAGAACAATCAAAATGCCTGCAAGATTAGCTTTTTCTTATTTCTTCCCTCCCATTCAAACGCCCAAAACGTTTTGCAAATATGAAAATTATATATATATATACACACACACACACACACACACACACATATACATTTATACACAGGATTAGAGAATTATGGCCAGGAGAAATAAAATAAAAACAACAGGTGTAGGGGAAAAGAACACAAGAATGGCTCATGAAGCCTGAGTGGCCGACCCTCAGCCTCCACACCACACGGTGAGCAGGCATGGAGCCAGGGGCAGGACTGGGAGGGCCGCAGGGCCGGGAGGACAGGGCTTTTGATTTTTAAAAGCACCATCTCTGCAGCAGGAGGACTGTTCCCCACAAGCCGGACTCTGAGCCTGTGCCTGGGTTGCCAGGATGGAGGTCAGTAAGCCTCGGGCACACCCAGCCCTCACAAGTTCCCGGGGGCCCCCGAAGGAAGGCAGGGCTGTGCCGTGTGGGCTACGAGAGAGAGGTTTCCATGGGATCTGAAAAGCACTCCAAGGACACACTGGCAGGAGAGCAAATCAATACTGAGAGGGTTAAATATTAAATTCCACGGAGTTTCAGGAGGTCTGTTTCCTCTGGCCCATGAATCCTAAACCTCAGCTGTCACAGAAGGCCTCCTCCTTGCCCCAGGCTTGCTGCTCCTCATGAGACTCCCAGCAACTTGCACTCCCCTGAGCTCGTTCCACCTAGAACACCTTTCCTCGCTTTCTCTGTCCGTGGCTTGCCCAGATATTGCCTCCTCCAGGAAGCCTTCCTGGCCTGCCCAAGCAGAACTCATCAGCCCCCTTGCACTGGCTGTGAAGCACATTCTTGCACCATCTTCTGTCCTAGAATAAATGTCGCAGGACTCTGTCTTCCCTTCCTGCCTCAACCCAGACTGGGGGCTTCCTGAGCAGAGGCGGCCTGTTCATCTCACCAGCAGAGGGGAGCTAAAGGAGGGGCTTGGGCTGAGCTCCTTTTGTGAGCCTCTGGCTGAGGGGCAGCCAGCTAAGATGAGGAAGGATGAAAAGGTACTCCAGTCTTTTATTTGGGGAGGTCAGAAGTCGGGCCTTCTGGCTTCCTCAGCTGGTGCAGTAGATAGAGTTCTGCACTCAGCTGAGAAGGAAGGCCGGTCACAGCATTTTGTGTGCACAGAACCCTGTCTCTTCAGGGTGCTTCCTCTGCTGCTGGAATGTGCACCCTCTGTAACCATCATAAGAGAGAGAAAACATAGGACAGAGGGCCAGGCTGCTGAACAGCAATTAATGAAACCCCAAGGCTCTTCTCAAAGGTTCCAGGGGTATTCAGACAGGACCCTGCAGGGTGTGCATATGGAGTCGCAGCTCCTCCAGGGCTCCCAGGAATCCTGCTTGGCATTTAGAATGTAAGAAACATCAGGGCAGACCGGTGACAGTAACCCTCTTGCTTGGAATCAGTGGCTGACTGTCCACAAAAGTAACCATCTGTGCAATTTATGGTGCGAAATCCGTCTTGCACCTATGGGGACGTCCATGCTGTGTGCCTCTGAATGAGCTCCTCCGCTCTCTGGGCTGGGCTTCTGCACCTAAATGGCTCGTTCCCTTCCATTCTAAATGGCTTCGGTGGGATCGGCCATGTGTAAGTCTGGAAACCACTACTATACTTGGATACAAACCCTGGAAGAAAAAACAATGCTCTCTTCCAGTGCAACTGTCCTGTGATTCATCGCAGAAAGTAATTTGCTAACACCCTGGCTTCCTGTCAGACAAATCTAGTCTTTACTTGTGCGTGTGGCACAGTGACAGGCCTGGCTGCTGAGCAAGATGCTGAGAAGCCAGAGCTGGAGGGACCCCGGAGCTGGTCTAGCTCCATCCAGCAACCTCCCTCACTGCTCAGACAGCACAGACGTGAGCTCTTGCTTCTCACAGGCTTCTTGTAGAAAACACTCACCAGTAACCGCGAAAGATGTTTAATAGCTGTGCAGCTGGCAAGATGGTGAAGGCGGTTTTCAGGGAGTCATCTCAGGCCTAGGGGAGACAGACACGTGGTACTGGGTAGAGAATGAATCTCACTTGACCCTGACCACTGACAACTGGCCTTCTTATCCATGAGAGCAAGTGGGTAACACCTGTCGGGGGCCCCAGCTTGACGGGAGAGCAAAGTGGAGAGAGGAAGAGAGAAAGGTGGGCCCCCTGCATGGATGCTGTATTTACTGAGCACCTACTACATGCCAGGCACTGATTTAGGCATTCGAATGCACTGACAACAACAACAAAAAACCCCAGGATTCCTGCTGTCATGAGAGCGTGCACCCTAACGGGGGAAAAGTATGCAATGCCACAGAGGGGAAAAAATAAGTGAACAGTATAGGCTATTCACAGGTGCCAAAAGGTATGGAGAAGGGAAAGCAGAGCAGAACCAAGAAGACAGGGTGTGTGGCAGGAGAGAGAGGTGGGGCCACACTGAACAGGGGCTCACAGGAGGTGTTTACACAGCTCGCTGGCAGAGGGACCGGCAGGTGCACAGGCCCTAGTGCCCAGAGCGGGCTGCAAAATGACAGTCGGCTGACCTGAGGAGTGGGCTGCTCAGGCTGCCATGCTGGGAGCAGACTGCAGGGGGCAGAGGTGAGGACACTGCCCTGGGGAGCAGCCAGGCGGAAGCAGGGTAGCTGGTGGTGGTGAGGAGGGCTGCAGAGGAGAGCTCGGCTTCTGGGGGTGCACTGAGGGTAGACCCAGGACGCCAGGCGACAGCGCAGACATGGGTAAGAGGCAAGGATAAGGATGGCTGAGGGGAAGCAAAGCGAAGGACGCTCTACGGCACTCAGGCCCCAGAAGCCTGCACACTGCCTCACTATGGGGGCAGGCTCTTATAAGAGCCGTCATATAAAAGTGAGGGCGGGGTTCAAGCAGGGTCCAGCCAGAGCCCAGGCCGTGCTCGGAGAAGCAGAGACTACAGCAGTGAGGCACCAGACAGACCCTCCCCTCCCCGGGGGCGTGGGTGCAGCTGAGAGTGAGCTGCAAAACCACAGCACCATCAGAGCAGAAATCCAGAGACGGTCCCAGGGCGGACACAGCATAAGGGAGTGAGGAGTTTGGGCCGGGACGGGCAGATGCTGAGGAGAGATTTCAAAAGCAATTTTCAGTACACGAAGTAGTGTTTCATAGTTACTGCACTGTCTTTGACTTCCACCCGGGATAGGAAGAGAGTGAACACCCTTCTGTCTGATGGGTGTGGGGGGTTAAGTGAGACATACAGAAAAACTGTAAGTTGTGGCACCTCCCTTTTTTAGGTCAGAGAAAGGCGACAAATGCGTAGACTCTCAGGGTCTTTTAGTATCATTGTGTTGGGGAACAGTGGGTGGACCAGATGCTCTGTTGGGATCTGGAATCTGGGAGCTTGTGATGCTATGTGCCCAAAACAGAAAAGTTACCCCAAACTATAAAACGTTATAAATAACAGTACAGTGTCAGCATCCATCAAAAAGAGTACAAAGCAAGCCCCTCACACACGAGGGGGATAGATTTAGTTAAAAAGCACACACATGCCCCACCCCGGGCAACCATACAAATTAAAAAAACACCAACTTTGTTCTTTGTTTTAAAAGAAACGAAAAAAGCTTCACACATCTATTTTTACAATTTAAAACTGAAAATGCTATTTCATAAATACATCTCTCTGCCCCTAGCACTGGTGTCTGCATCTTCTTGCTGGTGGATGTCCCCTGCCAGCCTCCTCTGCTCTCAGAGCACCCTGGGACCCCTGTCAAACCTACTCATCCATGCACCCAGCTCCCCGTCCCCCAGCCCTGACACGTTGCCCTCTGTGTGCAGCCTGCCAAGGCCACCGTCTAGCATGTCAGTCAGCGAGGCCAGGGGCCCTCTGAGCCCTCGGTGATGGGTAGAGTTATTCCCGTCCTTCACTTTCCCAGCCCTCACTGTCCAGTTTCTCCAACTCCACCTTCAGAGCTGGGACCAGCTGATCCATGTGGGCTGATTATATACCACGGGGGCCCCAGGGACATTCAATTCACCTGTCAACAGTCTAAAACCAGCTTCCTCTTAACATTCTAAAAACTGAATTGTGGTTAGGGTTTTACAACTTTGTATATTTATGAAAAAAAATCACTGAATTATACACTTACAATGGGTGTGTTTTATAGCATGCAAATGATACCTCAATAAAGCTGTTAAAAAAAAAAATCAGCATCCACATCTTTACAGATGTTTCTGTTTGGCAGCAGACCTGAGATGCGGACCTATGTTCTCTGCCCATGGACAATCTCTGTGGTGTTGGGAGGTGCCTGATGGTAGTGGGGCAGAGAGGGCAGGCTTCCAGATGGTAGTGGAAGGGGAGACACCTGCAGGGATGAGAAGAGGGGGAGCACCAGCAGGAAGGTGGGCAAGCTATGCAGGTAACATCGGAGCTAAAGGGAGGGGTGAGAAAAGGCGGGGAGAAGGATGCGTTTAATATTAGGTTCAACCATATGCCATTTTTATAGGTCAAAAAAGACTGGATATTGGCAACTGCCTACAGTTAAACCTAACCCATAGATGTCCATGTGTGACAGATGAAGAGGCTCAGGTTTGGGGGCGGACAGAGCACGTTTCCGATCAGCCCCTCTGCTTACAGGCCAACTGGTCAAGGACATGGCACCCCAGCCCTTGGAGCCTCAGTTCTCTCCCTATAAACGGAAATGGGCGCAGCCACACCACAGAAGCACATTTTCATTCCTTTAAATACAAATTTTAATTAACTAATTAAAGATGGAGTCTTGCCTGTCGTCCAGGCTGGAGTGCAGTGGCACAATCACAGCTCACTGCAGCCTCGACCTCCTGGGCTTAAGCAATCCTTCTGCCTCAGCCTCCTAAAGTAGCTAGGACTATGAGTGCGTGTCACCATGCCCGGCTAACTTTTTTATTTTTTGTAGAACTAGTGTCTCGCCACCACGCTCGGTCTTTCATTCCATTTGTAATGCATGTTCAGTGCCAAGCACAGGGTGGGCTTGCTAAGGAGTGGCTGCCCCCGCCTTTTGCTCCTCCACTGTCTCCAGGGCAGACGGAACAACAGGACTAAGCTACCGCCAACCTCCACAGGCATCGCTCTCATCTCCTCCCATAACCAGCCCCAAACAAACTAGGAAGGCGGCAGAGTTCTGCTCAGCAAAACAGGCTCCACTTCCCTGAAGTTACCAGAAATCATGAGAGTCCCCCGGTCCCTGGAGCCCAGGGCTGTGGCCAGCATGCACTGCATCTGGCGTCCCCGCCCTTCTCTGGGGGAGCCATGAAATAAAGCCGGAACACACATGGCCCCATGGCAGAGCTGGCAAGGGAGCAGAACCAAAGGCCCCATGCTACTAACATGGGAAGTGGGGGAGGGTGCTTGCTGCCAGGGGCCACCAGGAGGACCAGGGGTGGCCTCTGCAGGGTCTCCATGTAAGGCGGTGAGTGGCCACAGGCCAGAGCACTGAAGACTATCAGGGGTCCAGGGATGCTCTTCCTTCTGGCTCATGCAGAGAAAAGGCGGACACCTCAGCCAGCTGGAGCCCAGAAAGAGCGCCCCCACAGAACAAGGAAGCCGCTGCTGACGTTCTCAGGGCGGTGGCACTAAAAGAAGACTGCTCTCCTACCAGCTTTGTCCTCGGCTGGTTACTCAGTGAACTCTTCTGAAGTCTCAAGGCCACTAGCTACTGTCATACGGACAGGAGAGGGGATGGCCAGGCTGCAGTGAGACCAGGCTGAGGAGACGCCAACAGAGGGAAGCCCGAGTCCCTTTTGGAAATGTCTCTAATGTTTAGGATTCACGGTTTATTACCATCCTACAGGTGTGGCTTTTCCTGTGTTCCTTGACCCCTCACCTACTCCAGGAGGCCCCAGACCTAAGGTTCCAAAATGATGACAAGGTCTCCATCAGAACAAGGGAAGTCCTAGCCAGCGAGTAACTCTGTCCCTGGGGCCTGCGACTTCTGTCCACGAGCTATGGGTGCAGGTAAACACACACAGGTGAAAGAGACGCAAGGCATCACTCCATTTAATGCACCAAGGAAGTTATCTGACAGGCAGAGATTAAGTTCTGACTTTCTGTAAGATGCCAGGAGGACATTTAATTTGGTCTTTCTTTTTTTTCATTTTATAATTAGAGATGAGATCTCACTATGCTGCCCAGGCTGGTCTTAAACTCTTGGGCTCAAGCGATCCTCCTGCCTCGGCCTCCCAAAGTTTTGGGGTTATAGGAATGAGCCACTGCGCTCGGCCTCATTGAGTCTTTCAAACTCACACTGAGCGTCAGAGACTGCGGGGACCTAGAACCCGTGCCTGCCAGGAGAGCTGAGTCCAACAGGGAGACATAAGACAGATCAATGAGCTCCGTCACCGAGCATGAACCTCCCAGGACCCCAGTGACAGATGTCAGTTCTCTAAAGAGATTCTTACTCTCTTGTCTAAGGTACCACACTCCCTGATGGTGTCAGCTGATTCCACACTTACTGAGGAGGTGAGTCCACCAGATGGTATGACTCAGGCACCTAAACCCAAACTCATCTTCCCAGGAGGAACAAGGCAGTGGCCTCACTGGACTCTGCACACACATCTGAATGGTTGGGAGGCGTCATTCTTTTTTTTTTTTTTTTTTGAGACACAGTCTTGCTCTGTGCCCAGGCTGGAGTGCAGTGGCACAATCTCAGCTCACTGCAAGCTCCGCCTCCCAGATTCACGCCATTCTCCTGCCTCAGCCTCCCGAGTAGCTGGGACTACAGGTGCCCGCCACCACGCCCAACTAATTTTTGTATTTTTAGTAGAGATGGGGTTTCACCTTGTTAGCCAGGATGGGCTCGATCTCCTGACCTCATGATCCGGCCGCCTGGGCCTCCCAAAGTGCTGGGATTACAGGCGTGAGCCACCGCGCGCGGCCTGGGAGGCTTCATTCTTAAGGAAGAAATGTGCCCTTGGCTGAATGCCTCAGGGTAATGAACCCACTCTTTAAAATCTCACCAAAACGATCACGTGTTTTCACTGTGTTGGCCCAAGCTGGCAGCCGGAGCTCAATGGCCAGCAGCTGCCCAACGCCATGCCACTGGCTGGGCACCACAGGGGAGAAGGGAGCAGCTTTCACTCACCAGACAGTGGGTCTCTGCCAATCATCAAAACATTGGGCAAATTCATTACAATCAGCTGCTGGAGAACTTCCTGCAGAAACAAAGGGGGAAAAGATACCATTAAGAACCGGAAACAAAAATAAAGAGGGATTAAGTAAATTGCAAGTAATGAAGTCCCCGGACGGGTGCACAGCCATCCCGTGGTGACTACGAAGGCACTAAAATGACAGCAAGGAGCACGTAAGATGCAAACAAACACGAAAGCCAAAGCCTAACTGTATTTCTGTCTTGATTGTTAGCAAATAAAAAGTATGCCGACAAGAGATTTAATGGGGTTATGAAAAAAGAAAAAGCATATTTAAAAAATAAAGTGAAAGCTAAAGTTATGTCTGCATAGGTAGAGAGGCCTTGGAAAAAAAGGCAATAGATGACATGCTAGGACAGCAGTATGATGTTTCTTTTTTAAAAGATACCCTTATTTTTACTGTATGGCTTGTGCAATTAAAAAATAAGGAGGCCAGGCGCAGTGGTTAATGCCTGTAGTCTCAACGCTTTGGGTGGCTGAGGCAAGAGGATAGCTTGAGGCCAGGATTTCGAGACCAAGCCTGGGCAACATAGCAAGACCCCATCTTCACACACACACACACACACACACACACACACACACACACACACACTCTTAAATTAGCCAGGTATAGTGGTATGTGCCTGGGATCCCTGCTACTTGGGAGGCTGAGGTGGAACAATCGCTTGAACCTGGGTGGTCGAAGATACAGTGAGCTATCACACCACTGCACTCCAGCCCGGGGAACAGATGGAGATCCTGTCTCCAAAAAAGAAAAGAAGAAGAAGAAGAAATAAAGATTAAAGAGATGCTACTGAGCCTTTCTAATCTGATGGTTCAGGATCCAGCAATAAGCAGGTCTTTGGTACAAGTTATAAATGAGGAGACTTCTCTCATTTATAGCATGGGCTTCCTAACCGAGGGATACATCAGAGCTGCTCTGCCCAGCCAGAGGTGGGGCACAGGCGATGAGCTGCCTTCCCGCCCTCACACCAGTGGGCTTGGAGAGAAGGCCCAGGCATCAGCTATCAGTCATGCCTGCTCGTCTGGGTACAGGCTCTCCTCAGCGTGCCGGCTCACAGCCCAGCCTACCACTTACATCCCCCTAAGTATTTCTTGGGGCAGATCAGTCTTCTGTGCCTAGATGCAGGATGTCATTCACAAATAAGGAGATTTTAAAATTCCAATTCTGGTGGGGCACGGTGGACACGCTTGTAGTCCCAGCACTTTGAGAGGCTGAGGTGGGAGGCTTGAGCCTGGAGTTCAAGACAAGCCTGGGCAACACAGAAAAAACTCGGATCTACAAAAATTAAGAATCAGCTAGGTGTGGCACTGAGGCCTTGTGGTCCCAGCTACCCAGGAGGATTGCTTGAGCCCAGGAGTTCCAGGCTGCAGTGAGCTATGTTGCACGAGTGCACTCCAGCCTGGGTGACGAGTAAAACCCTGTCTATAAAAAAAAAAAAAAAATCCAATTTTACGGAAGACAAAAAAGAGGGTGGGTTTCATAACTATTCTAAAAGTGGCCACTATAGAAATTCTTCACCAAGAAAGCTCCTGTTAGGCCTTTAAAAATGTGTTTCTGTTAAGACACAACTAGTTTCGTAAGTCGCTCTATTGCATAACATGCGGAATCTCCATATCCAGTGTGCCGCTAACTAGCACTCGAGAAGAAGAGGGGGATAATTACACAACCCACATGGCCCGGGTGCGTATCTCAGACCATCTCTGAGTCAGATTAGAACGGGGGCCGAGGCCGCATGCCAGGAGAGGCCAGCACCTGCAGAGAACATAGAAGATGGTCTTCTCGTCCCTCTTTATTGTCTTTCTATGGCTCCTATCCACACTGCAGGAGGGGATGTTAAACCGTGAGGTGTACTCCACTCCTGAACACACCAATCCCCCTCCACTCAGTGCTGGAAATCACATTTCTCCATTATCCAGGGTCACATGTCACCGTGTCAGCAACGGCTAATGCTTTCTCAAACATGTCTCAGCTGGTAAATATCTGTACGTGTTGGACAATAGTGTGAGTTGTTTAACAGCCTCAGCCCTCCTTTAGGGCTTGGGAAAAGTCAATGTGAAAAAATTGTCTCTTAAATGTATGAGTTTGCCAAAGGGTTCCAACACCCTCGCCCTACCACTCCCGGCAAAATACACCAGTAAAATCAGTGAAATCTGCTTTCCAGCTAATTTACTCAGTGAAAGGAGAGTGCCCAATGACATGAGCCTGTCCGTCACACAGCTCCCTCCCAGCCTCAAAACTACACTCCAGGCTGGGTGCGGAGGCTCACGCCTGTAATCCTAACACTCTGGGAGGCCAAGGTGGGCGGATCACCTGAGGTCAGGGGTTCAAGACCAGCCTGGCCAACATGGTGAAATCCCGTCTCTACTAAAAATACAAAAATTAGCCAGGCCTGGTGACACATGCCTGTAACGTCAGCTATTTGGGAGGCTGAGGCAGGAGAATTGCTTGAACCCAGGAGGCAAAGGTCGCAGGGAGCTGAGATCGCGCCACTGCACTCCAGCCTGGGTAACAGAGCAAGATTCCATCTCAAAAAAAAGAAAAAAAGAAGAAAAAGACTACATTCAAGTGTTCCAGTCAACCCAAAAAACAAAGGTCATCACCAGCAAACCAGCCACAATCCCCTTTCCAACTCTTGGCTAGCTTTCTTCTGCCATTTGTCCAAGCTCAGCCCTGTATCAGGGTGAACGTGTTTATAAGCGAGATGCAATATGTGAAATCATCTTGTTTTGTTGTTTTGTTTTTTGAAATAATCTGAAGGTCACTGCAAAAAATGCAAATTGTTATTTTTATGCGAATGTTAATCTAAGCAAAACACTGCTAGAAATATTGCTAGAAAATGTACGTGTTCTCCTTCCAAAACAGGATGTTTAATTTTGTCTAATCAGTACTTTCTAGTTTTCCCACAAGAAACATGTGTCATTTGTGCAATTAAGAAATAACATTTTGCCGGGCGCAGTGGCTCACGCCTGTAATCCCAGCACTTTGGGAGGCCGAGGCGGGTGGATCATGAAGTCAGGAGATCGAGACCATCCTGGCTAACACGGTGAAACCCCATCTCTACTAAATACACAAAAAATAAGCTAGGCGTGGTGGCGGGTGCCTGTAGTCCCAGCTACTCAGGAGACTGAGGCAGGAGAATGGCATGAACCCGGGAGGCAGAGCTTGCAGTGAGCCAAGACTGCGCCACTGCACTCAAGCCTGGGTGACAGAGTGAGACTCCGTCTCAGAAAAAAAAAAAAAAAGAAATCATGTTTTAGGAACAGACAATATCTTTCTGAGTTGTTCCTTTCAAAACACCATGGTTCTCCTAAGATATAATCCTATGGCCAAAGCTACTCTTGAGCCATTAACTGGTCCCCTTAAAGAACCATCAATCACATTTCCAGCAAAAACTGGCTCAGATGCCAGGGCTGTCCAGCAATATACATAACTGAGACACATTAATTTCAAATTTTCTATTAGCCATCTTTAAAAAAGTAAAAAGAAACAGGTGAAAATATTTAACTTTAATTAAGACAATATAACCAAAATATAATCATTTCAACCCATAACTGACATAAAAATGTATTATTTTACTTTTTTTTTTTTTTTTTTGTAGAGAGGGGGTTTCACCATGTTGCCCAGGCTAGTCTTGAACTCCCGGACTCAGGCAATCCCCCAACCTCAGCCTCCCAAAGTGCTAGGATCACAGGTGTGAGTCACCTCGCCCGGCCTTTGCATTCTTTTTCCATACACTTTGAAATCAGTGTGTATGTTACACTTACAGCACATCCCAATTCAGATGCTAAATTTTCATTGGAAATACTTGACTGTTTCCAGATTTCACGAAATCTAGAGTTGAAAAAGTTCATTTGTTGGAGGTATAATATGCGAGATTAAGAAAAAATAATAAAAAAAAAATTTTAAGAAAGAAAAAATAGACTTGTATTCCCAGGTTTTTCCAAACACATTTAAAAGTTTTCCTACAACTGAACTGAGTACCAGTTTTTAAATTTAAATGAACTAAAATAAAAAATTCATTTCCACAGTCACACTGCGATATCTCCAGGCCCTGAAGGCCACATGCGACTGGTGGCTACCGGGCCCCAACACCAGGCCTTTGCCCTCCCCCGTGGGGAATGTGGTGGGGTGGGGTGAGGGGCCTCTGGGCTGGCCCTCAGTCTGGCAGGGACGTGAGGAGGCTGCTGACGAGGGGACCCTCCCACGTGGCATCAGAACAGAAAGCCGCTCACTTGGAGGCTGCAGCTGATGCTGTCCTGCCAGGACACCTGGTCACACCCCAGCCAGCCACCTGTGAGGCAGGACCACGCCAGGGTGGAGAGTGCAAGCCCAGTGGTGCTCTGGACAGGCCCCCATATTTGCCAGTGAGCCCTCCCTGTGCCACTCTAGTCTTTGCAATGGCAGAAACAAGTGCCAAGGCAAGCTTGAGGGACAAGGGACACACACCAGCCTCGCTGAGGCCTCTGTCTTGTCACCGGTCCTTGTGGTCTGATGGACAGGGAAGAAGAGGGTCAGGCTTGGCACATGGCCCTCCAAGGGAACCCCCTTCCGCAGAGCACATGGTAGGGGTGTGGCATCGCAATCCAGGGTAGATTGCACTCCTCCCCACTTCTCCTTTAGGTTTGCTTTCGGATCCTAAAATAAGATTTTGCTTTTCATAAATGACTTGCTTTTCAACTGCATCCTGGAATGACTCCTCAGCCAATTAAATGCTTTAAACAAACCAAAAGAAAAGTCAGTGAACAAAGGGTCAGAGGCAGGTGCATTTGTGTTTTGGATACTGCAGGGGCCACTGGTGTCCCTAGGGGTTGGGGGAGAGCAAGGCTGAAAAGCGCTTTGTAATCTCACAAGGGGAGAGGGCCCACCCACCTGACAACACCCTGGCCTCAAATCTAAAATCTAAGCTCTTATCAGTCACCCCATGGGGGAGGGTTGGGGTGGGCCAGGACCCCCTCAGGAAGCATTTGTCACCCCGGCAGGAAGGTGGCAGGGGCAGCAGTTGTGTCTGCACACGGTGTCAACAAGCCTCCATTCCCAGCTCCCAACCCAGATCACAGGAAGCAAACTGAAAGTGGCCCAGAGCATGCTGCATCTCAAGGCCTGTAGCGGTGGCTTTCCGAGGTCACAGGCATAGAGTTCTAAGAACAGAACCAAAGAGAAAGCTGATTCTATTAGAACCTGCTGGGGACAAACATCAATGTACTTGTTGAGAAATCGGGACCATCCCCAAAACACAGGATACAGGTGTCCCACTCCAGGCTTCACAGGCAATGAAGCTCTGACAGGGGAGGACGACATCAGATCGTAGCGGCGCCTGGTTAGGGAGTGACGCCCATGCTGGGTGGTGGGGCCACTGCAAACAAGACCAGCGTCCAGGCCAATGGTCTGACGCTAAGCACTTGTCACTGCTGGCTCCAGGAGGCCACAGGCACCCTACGGTCCCCTCCAGCCTAAGTGCTCTCCTCCTCTCCTCCAACTCCCTCACCCCTCACCCCTCACCCCTCCCAGGCAGGTTTCACCTTGCTGGGGCTTCTGCCCTCCTGAGAGGCAAGACAGAATGAGAGGCAGGACAGAATGAGAGGCAGGACAGAATGAGTGGCAGGCAAGTGTCTGGAGCCCATGAAGCAGGCAGGGACCAGGACGGGAAGGGACTAGGCTGGGAAGGACCCAAGGAAAGGGGCCTGAGCGCCTCCCTTCTCCACCTACGGTGGCCCCTCACGCCCCACATGACCCTGTATGGCTCCTGGGGCTTGTAGATGAAGCTCATTTTCTGTTTTGTCCAGTTGAGGCCATTAAACTGTTAGGGCGACAGGCCGCTCATTCCTTTTCAGCCAGTCTCTATCTGGGACTTAGAAATAGTGCATCCACTCAACCATGTTCACCACGGGCTCAATGTCTTGGAGACCCTGAACTGAGCCTGTGCTTTCTTTTGGGACCTCCTCCCTTGGTTTGGCAACAAGGTACTCAGCTCAAGTACCTTAAATGACATCCTTAGCCCCCCTCTGAGAACAAGTATGTAGACCCCAACTCTGAGTCAACTATCTACTATGCAGTCTGTCAACCACAGACTATTAAAGGCCCAAATCCTCCCCAAAACTTCAAACGGAAGCATGAAAGAGGCGTGAGATTAGAGAACAGCACTCTAACAGTCTTGCTGCAAATTAACGCTGGGGAACGGTTCAGGATGCTATGGCCACTCATCCCATTTAGGAAGGCAGCAAAGAGTGCTCGAAGGTGTAAAAAGATACATAATTGTATGTACAGTAGGAAATGGATGTTGAAAAAAGAAAACAAAACCTCAAAGGAAATATATTACACTAAAATGACAGAATTTTCTTTATTAGAGTGATTAGGGCAACAGCAAGTTTCCCCAGCATTTTCTAAATATTCTGTAAAGGTTCTCACAGAGACCACATAGTCAGAGGCATCTATTTACTAGGTATTTCAGCTGTGAACATGACAGACCTACTTAAAAAATACACACACACACACACACACACACACACACACACACACACAGGGCTGGGCATGGTGGCTCACGCCTATAATCCCAGCACTTTGGGAGGCCGAGGCGGGTGGGTCACCTGAGGTCAGGAGTTCAAGACCAGCCTGGCCAACATGGCAAAGCCCCATCTCTACTAAAAATACAAAAACTAGCCAGGCACAGTGGCATGTGCCTGTAATCCCAGCTACTTGGGAGGCTGAGGCAGGAGAATTGCTTGAACCCGGGACGCAGAGATTGCAGTGAGCCGAGATTGCGCCACTGCCCTCCAGCCTCGGCAACAGAGCGAGACGGTCTAAAAAAATATAAAAATAAAAAAAACAAGAAACAAACAAAAAACCATGTATCTGTATCTATATCCATATATCTATAGCCACTCTTTCCTCTGAGACAATTCACCAGCTATCCAAGATGAGGAATGAAGTAGATTGCCATTTTAAATAATAGCCACAAAAAGCAAGCTGCACCTTCAAGCATCTTCTCATCAGGAGAAGCCAAGCCTCTTGATTGGGAAGAATGGATGGGAGCCAGGAGCACCCAAGGGGTCTGCAACCAGTGAAGGGGGACGGGGTCCTGGGCGAAAGGCTGACTCTCAGGGTACAAGCCCTGTGAAGACAGAGCCTCAGAGGTCCCAGAAAAGGCCCACTCAACACCTGAGGCAATTAAGAGCCTCCTGAAAAGACTTAACACCCTGCCAGGGCCATCTCAACCACTGTGCCTGCTCCAACAAAAAGGTCATTTTCTCCGCAGGTGGCAGAAACATTACAGTCCTGGGAAAGATGCAGGTGGAAACACCGTTCTGTGCATGTGGCAGAGGTTAGCTTCAGTATCCACTGAAAACACTAGGATAGCTGGACCAAGAACAATGATTTCACGAAGAAATGGGAAGAATTATTTTTCTCCTTCTAAGTGAAACTGAATCTCGCAGCTTGATATTTTACCAGGAAGGAAGAATAAACGCTGCCGAAAGCCAAGCGTTTAGGCTCACGGGATGCCCCTCATGTGGCTATGAATGGGAGCTGCTAATGCAGAATAAATGAGAGGGAAATCCCAGAAAAGTTAAGATGAACGCCCAGCACAGGCATTCAGGATGAAGGTGACGCTCACGGTTGCCAAGGAGACCAAGATGGTCCAAACAGCAAAGAGAGCCTTCCACACAGCCAAAGCAAAACCACAAAGAATGCCGCTGTTGACCCACACACGCTAACAGTCAAGACTGAAATAGCAGAAGCATGAGTGGCGTCGGCTTCGCAGGTGCACCCAGCACACCTCTAGACACCGTCTTCCCTGGTGCCCAAAGCCGGGGCATTTTCTACACCTTTAGGTCTGGTCTGGGGTTCAGATATTCAGATATTCAGGCAAGTCTGGGAAGGCTTCCCAGAGGAGGCAGCTTCTGAGCTGGGCTGTAGAGAATGCTTAGGAGTCTGACACGTGAGGGACAGAGCCAGGAAATGTATTAACTGCTAATTGTGGGCAGCAAGTCAACCCTTCGGTTACCCTGAGCATCAAACTGAACTATCTACACACTCTGCGCTTCCCACGAGGGTGCCCTTCCTCCCACAGCCCCATTACCACCAGATTACCACCTGCCAGACCCTACTCGCCCTCCAAAGCTCAGCTAAAACGCCCCCTCCTCTAGGCAGCCACCTGATGCCGGATGATTTTTTTTTCTCCCCCGAACTCCTAATGCTTCATCAGCCCCCTTCTGCGGCACTTTCTACACTGTGCCATGTCAGTCAACTCCCCACTCAGAAGTGGCAAAAAGCTGCTAATAGTGACAGTTGGGAAAATTAAATCAGAAAATATTCCTCAAAATATATATTGAGTACACAGTTTTTAAAAACCTCTTTTGTGGAGGAGGTGTCTTCTCTGTCTCTTCCATGTTGACAAGGGAACCAAGATCTGAAAACCTACTGTTCTGCTCTATCACTGCAATGAGGGTGGTTTCTCTGCTACTTCCTGTGCCTTGAAACCTGGAAAATCTGACACCATATTCCTTAAGATTCACAGCCTGTAGCTGTTAACAAAAGTTAAAAACATTTCAGAGGGAAAAAAAGGTTCGAATTTGTTTTAGAATTTTCCATTAGAACTTGTGTAAGTGGAAGATTGAATATAGATTTTTAAAAACATTCCAAAGTGAACTGGTAATGCTGGCTTGAATATACCATGCTTTCCAACTGTAAAATCCCAAATGCAATAGTTTTATGAGCAAACTAAGCAAAACTAAATTAATTTTAAATTCCTAAACTACAGAAGTGACTTCAGAAAGGAAAGGCCCCACACGTATTCCAGTGTTCCCAATGTCTAGTCCAGTGCTCTAGGAGGGGTGTCGAAACCCTGCGTTGATTTAACACTTCCAGAAAGGGCATGGTGCTGGCTGTGCTTCAGGCAGGCAGGCAGGATGCTTTTTGAGGACCCCCAAGAGAACCCTGTAGTCAGGAGGGATATTCCACAGATCTCCTTTGCAGGTGTTGGAACGTCCACACTCATGCCACTGATTAACTCTCCACAGGACACATCTCACAACCTCTTCCTGGATTTGGCCAGAAGCAGCCCCTGAATGCACCTCAACAACTTGATGGCCAAAACAAAAACCACCTGACGACCTGGCACTGGCAACCAGCCAACCTCAGGCCCCGTTACCAGAAACACCAGACAGTGAAGAGGTTCCATCTCCTTTCTCCTCCTTCCTCCCTGACATTCATGCGAGGTGGCCAGGACAAGAATTATGAGCATTTCCAGTGGGAGGGAACAGCCGCAGCACAATGTCGCTGATTGTTTGCCAGCAGGGCCTGGAGCAAGACCGGGGTCGGAACCTCAGGCCTGGAGAGCTTCCCTCATAGACACCGTCTTCATCACCTGATGCCCAAAGCCAGAGCACTTTCTACAGCACAGGCCCGCCCCAAACCTTCAATAACGACTCACGACACAGCCTGTGGCCCAACCCCAGCCAATCACACCCGCCAGGCTGGAGTGCAATGGCGCGATCTCGGCTCACTGCAACCTCCACATCCTGGGTTCAAGCAATTCTCCCGCCTCAGCTTCCCAAGTAGCTGGGATTACAGGCGCCCGCCGTCATGTCTGGCTAATTTTCGTATTTTTGTAGAGACGGGGTTTCACTGTGTTGGCCAGGCTGGTCTTGAACTCCTGACCTCAGGTGATCCACCCACCTCGGCCTCCCAAAGTGCTGGGATCACAGGTGTGACCCACCACACCTGGCCAATTTTCTTATTTTTTATTCATTATTATTTCTCTTTTTTTTTTTTTACCTCTGGAACACAGCACATTTTCTAACATAGCCACTGAGAGGAAAACCCAAGCAGTGGTTTGTCCTTGCTGCCTGCACAAAGCCCGGGCCCACATGCTTGTAACTCCATCTGCACAAGAGGCTCTCCTCTCCACCCAGTCCCTCTTCGGGGCGGGGAGTCCTGGCAAAACGAGTGGCAATGAAGTGCTTTTATGTTACGAGGCTGTCATGTAAAGCTGCTGATAGATTCAATCCATCTGTTCCACCTCATTTTGATTAATCCTGGGATCCCTAGGGCCTGAAACCAACTGCAATCTGCACAAGCCCAGGAGCGCCGGCTCCCCTAACAAGGCCACCCGTGTCTCCGTACCCAGGGACCAACTTGGCCCGGCCGAGGCTACCACGTCATCAGAAAACCCCCTCCCACGGAACACTTCCTAACTGCCTGTCCTTGTGGCTGCACTCACAGAAACAAACATAAGTCGGTTCTTTGTTCACAGAAAGGAAAACAAATATTTCCTCTGAGCTGACCCAGGAGGAGGAGAACCGCTGGGAAGGAGCACCTGGAAACTCAAACACCGCTGCATGAGGGCAGAGCCACTAACTCCTGCCTCTGCCTGTAACCTACTGTGTGGCCTCAGGCAAGTCACAGTCCCTCTCTGAGCCACACCCTCATCTGTACCAGGATCAGGACTCCACAGTCTCTAAAGGACTTCAGTCTCCTTCAGAAGGGGGAAGGGAGGGGCTGGAAAAAGAGACGCTGCTGGCAAGAGAGGCACAGCACATCTTTATGGCGTTAACTCAGCTGCCAGCTCTCACCAGCAGGCAAGTGCCCACGCATCCAGAAGAACTCAGGGAACCCGGCAGGGAGGGAACCGGAGGATGTTTCAAGTAACCCCAGGAGCTCCTGCCACCTTCCCTTTAGGGCTGTGTGATGCCCTGGATTGCTCTGTGGGCAGACCTGTCTTATCTGATGCCAGGAAGGGCCTGTTCTGAGCCCCTGAGCCAAAGAAGGGGGCGGGGGGCAGCCCCAGAAACACGGGCAGGACACGGCATTCGACTCCTTGGAAGAGAACCTCTGCCCATAAACAGTAGTTCAGGAACCATTTTACAAGAGGAATGCAAGCCGGGTCTCTGCATCGGGCTTTAGGAACGACCTGCTGCAGTGATGCCTCGGCAACCACAGGTGTGGATGGTGGGGGAGGGGAAGGCGAGTCAGTAGGTGGACACATCCGTGCATACAGACCCCAACAGCAGAGGGATGCTGAGAATCTGCATTTTAAAACCAAAAGAGCCATCAAGATTATCCATAGAGTCAGGAAACTGAGGTCCGGAGCAAAAAATGACAGAGGTGTAGCCCCACATTCAGGTCTGGAAACCCAGGTCTCCTTGGACTCCGCCCTAGGGCTCCTTATGCCATACCAAGAAGCTTGTATCCACTCAGCGGTGTCTGCTGAGTGCATGCCATGCCCTGAGGTGTGTGTTTGGGGTGAGGCAGAAGGACTTCAAGGATTAGGCTAGGGATGGAGAGAGCAGGGCCCTTTCCCCACAGGACAGCATCTGCAGCAGTTCTGGGCTGCCCTGTCCTCTGTCCCTAAGTCCACCCCTCCTGGCTAAAATGACAGCATCGGTGCTCCAGTGCTTGGAGTTGATATAAGCGCCCTGATTTTATGGCCGTGAGGGATCGTATGACTGTGACTTCATGGTGGTAGAGTCCTTTTATTTTTTTTAAGCTTCTTGGCAAAGTCAGTATTTTTGCTGATGGATGGAAAAGTCAGTAGTTCTGCTGACGGATAAGCAAGAAAGGGGCAGAGAAAGTGTGGCCAGAGGAAACTACGGTATGCATGCAGGGTGGGCTGGGACAGGCATGACCCCCCCAGCCAGAGTGAGTGTAGTGGTCCCATGGGAGGAGCCATGTGCTGTCCAGGCCCAGCCGACCTCACCCGCCGGTGGCAGGAGTACAGAGGCCGGCGGTGGCAGCAGTACAGCACAGACCAAGAACACAGTCCTGGTCCCAAGGAGTCTGTGGAGTCACAGACTGGGACCAAGACTGCCTCCCGCACCCTCCAGTCAGGGGTGGCTCTAGCTGATTTCCTGGGCAGGCACCTATCTGTCCTGGGCACACCCTCCCTAGCTCAGCAGAAGCAAGGCCCTCCTCATCCCAACAAGTAGCTGGGCTGGGGGAACGTGGCACCTGCCCACACAGTGTCCCATGTCCCACTCCACCGCTCACCCACCCAGGCCCACAGGCACCTATGCCACGGCAGGGCTGGGGCCACGCCACATCCTGGCAGCCCTCACCCGGTGGCCTGACAATGCCGCTTCACTCCCAGGCACAAGTCGGAGCAGGATGGTGGAGGGCACCTAGGAGCCTCCAGCGGGTAGATGGCAGCCCAGACCACCCCAGCCTGCCGGGACCTGTGAGGGTGGGAAAGGCAGGCAGTGGGGGCAGCCAGCCCCCAACCCCATGCCCTAACCTGAGCCCAGGCCTCAGGGCACAAGCACCACAGCACAAGGGGTACCAGCACTCCCAAGTGACCAGGCCTCCTTGTCCAGTGTCCCAGGGCAGGCATCTGGAGGGCAGGGAGAGCTCCTTGAGGAAGGGCAGCCATTCCCTCTCTCATTTATGCCACACTTCCCAGGCACCTGCTGGGTGTCTGATGGCATGCCAGTTGGGAGGTGGAGGGTATGAAGCCAAGACTGCTGCCCTCAAAGCCAGGAAACAAAGACAAGGAGGACAAAGCCTGTGGGATGGGGGACAGTGAGGGGCCCAGGGTGTTTGCTACAGGGCCAGGCCTTGTCCTGGGGAGCTCACAGCCTGATCCCACCAGCAAATCCCACCAGCAAGTCTGGCACCCTAACAGAGGGATGGCAGGCACCTGAGCTGGGGGCACTGGGAGCAGAGGAGAGCAGGGAATCCAGAAAAGCTCCAAGGAGGAGGTGGCCGGAAGCTGAAATGGGAAAGAAAAAGGAGCAGGTGCCATCCAGGTAGATGGCGGCGGTGTGGGGGCGGGGGGGGGGGGGGGGCGTGTGTTAGTGCAGGGAGGGCTAGGAATAAAGGAAAAGGAAGACACAGAAGGTGCCCCCACCTTGTGTCTCTGGCTACAGTCCCACGATGAAGGACAACTGAGAACCAGATGTGCACAGAACCACCGTTCAGGGAGTCTGGACCCAGCCCCGTCTGCACGTTATCTAAACGGTGACAGCAGCAGCTTTGGAGTCCCCTCTGCCAGCTCCACCACCACGTTGCTGCTGGGCCTCGGCATCAAGCCCTGCCAGGTGGCCAGAAAGGCAGGTGGCCGGGCAGGCAGGCATCACTTAACCTAGCGACAATCAAGCCTGTGCCTGGCATGAAGTCAAGCCCCCGGAGGTGCTGGCTGAACCTGAGGCCTTTCCTACGCCGTCAGGTTTTGCTGGGCACTGTGCTCTCAACATGCTCCGGGGCGACACACCGTCCTCCCTCCTGCTTCAACACAGGGCAGCTCTGCAGGGGGCAAACACAGGAAGCCACAGTCACCACAGTGAGCCCATAAAGGAAGACAGTCCCAGCTACCTGTGTGTGCGAGGAGTGGGGTCCATTCTAGAGATCCCCAGGAACGCACAAACCGTCCCCAGCCCCCGGGCTCAGGACCAAGGAGGAAGAACTGAGCTGGGACATCTGCTGGGGCCACCTTCTCTCTTCTCCCTCTGGCCTCAGGAGGGCCAAGAAAAACACACACGATACCAGTGCCCTATGGTGGTCTGGACTCAAGAGAGCTGGCTTGGACGCTACGCTGAGAACACTAGGGGCAGGTCTGGCCCCGGGAGCAAGTGTGCCACGGTTCATCAGTGACATCTGCCTGGGGCCAAGCAGAACTTGTGCTGGTCAAATAGCAAAGGATGAAGAGAAGGAAAAATTCTACACACACGGGAACCAGGACTCTCCAGCGTGGATAAATAAGACTGTAATTACCCCTCCTTAGCCCCCACTTGCCCCTCCAAAAAAGCTTTCTGGAGGAAACAGACAGCAGAGCAGACATTTCATGCAAACTGGTCACTTTTCATTACAGGAGTTTGCAGCAAAAGATCAGACTTCATCTACAGAGCAAGAAACTCTCTATTCTATCACCAAGAATGTATTCTATAGCAGGAAACTGGGGGAGGGCACATCGGGACACAGTTGAAAAGCCGGGGAGGAGGAAGGTTCAGAAATGACAAGTTTCTAATGACTAATATCTCGGCAGGAAGTGAAAATCTCAAAAGATGTTATCAACTTTGCAGCAGCCATCCAAGTTGGGGGGTGGGCAGGGGTTGGAGGTGACCTGGCAGCCCAGCCGGTCCCCTGCCCACCCGCACCTGACAAAATCCTCTCTGTCCAGCCACACTTGCCTCCAATGCCTTCCTCAAACCCCTCCTCCGGCAATGATCACTTCCTCAGCAATCAGTGCCCCCGGGCCCCTCTCTCTCGTGTCCCTGCCTGAGTCCCACACAGGGAACTGAGATCCTCAGGGTCCCCGGGGCAGATGCTGGAACATGCTCACCTCTGAATCCCCCCAGGGCTCTGCACAGTGTGGCCCACAGCAGATGCCTGCCAGCTGCTGGCTAAATGGAACTGGTTGCGGGGAGGAAGGCTCTGGTGAGAACAGAGGCTTTTTGGGACCTCCAACTAAACGCACCCTCCCCCATCTACAGTGTAAAGAACACTTTATTTCGAACAGCAATAAATCAGCATGCTGCATAAACCAGGAGCTCGGCTAGACACACTGTGTCTATTACTTCTCATCCTAACTCTGGCAGGCAGTAGCAGGGTTAAGTCCACCAGGTATCTGCTAATGCAAGGTCCATTTGATCAGGAGGTATTTTTGATTGCTTGGGATATTGGAGTAAATGAGAGGGCTAAAGAGGTAAATATATGTCACATGTGTGTGTTAAGAAGCAAAATAAAGGAACATAGGAGGAAGTGACAGAAAACACAGCTCTTACAGACAGGTGGTCAAAGAGGTCCCTCGATGAATCGTCAGCTGAGCAAAACGCGAGTGTAGGGAGGGTGTGAGCCAGGCGGACGGGTGGAACTGGAGAATCCCAGGCAGAGGGAACAGCCAGGGGCAAGGGGTTACAGCCGGAACAGGCCGTGCAGTCCTGCTGAGCACAGAGCCTGGGGTGGCCCAACCGACCTTTGAGGCCATTCCAACAGTCTGGCAGCATCTGCAGTGGTCTCTGCGGTCAGGCTCATTCCGAAGCCTCAGGAGGCACAAGGAAGTCTCACACAAGTAACTCACTGTGATCCCAGGGGTAGTTTAAGCTTGGGTTCCAGGCACAGATGACTGGTAGTGGTTACCTAGAGTTCTGTGTTGAGAAGGATTCTGAGGCCAGATCTGGGTTCAGAGACAAAGAGGGCCAAGATCGGTCAACGGTGCCTGTCAGAGCCAGGAATGAAGACGTGGTGACACTCCCTTACGGAGCCCAATGGGACAGGCGCTGTAACACGTATGTGGTATACAACATGCCGAGGGGATGTGGGCAAAACACCAGGAACTCTCTTCACTAGTCACGAAGCTACAGACTGAGCTTCCTCTGCTAAACCAGCCTCACTCTTCGAGTCTCCTTCTTGGGCTGTGGGCTCCTGAGGGTGGCGATCTGGGCGGTCTCGCTCCCCAGGGCTCTCCCAGGGCCTGGCACACAGCAGGGCTCAGCCATCATTTGCCAAATGAGCTAATGAAGGGCCACAGGCCCCAGGGTTAGCATGCGTGCGTGCGTGCGTGCGTGTGTGTGTGTGCGCGCGTGCATGTGGGAGAGAGAGAGACAGGCTGTGTGAACAGCCTGAATCTAAAGGACCGGGACAGAAACAATGCCCTTCAATTAGACCAACTGGAACCCTGCTGTGTGAGGCTCCGACCTGAGGACTCCAAAAAAAGTCAAATCAGATGAAGCTTTTTCTTCCTTTTTTCCTTTAAGTAGGGAAGCTTTTCTTCAGATGTGGGTGAGGTGGGGAAGAGGGGGGTGGGCAGCGGAATCAAAGAGCGTTTTCGGGGAAGGAGGGAAGGGCAGGCGCACAGACCCGCCCCGGCACCTGCTCACGAGGCAGACCAGCTGCTCTGGCTTCCCCGCAGGGCCGGCCGAGAGCCCACACTTCAGGCAAATAAAAGCACCCTCACCAGCTGTTCCCATGCCCAAGCCAAGCAGGATGGCAGTCTGTGCCAGCCCTGCCTCGGCAGCAAGTGGACTCTTCCAGCCCAAGCCACGAGATGAGGGGAGACTCAACCCTGTCCATGCCCGGAGCACCTTCCCTGTGCGAGGCTCTTCAGGGCGAGTGGGGCGCAAATGTCTCCTTCTGATCTGACCCTTTCCAGCAGGCATGCATCTTCTTGCGTTCAATGCGGCAGGTGCTGTTAACTGTGCCCATTTTACAGAGGAATAAACTGAGATACAGACAGTAAGGATGTGCCCTGGGGTCACATGACTAGAAGTGGCGAGGCTGGCGCTGGAAACGTAGACCTTCCAGCCCCACGAGTTCACAGGAGAAGAGGCTTGAACCCAGTCAGCCAACAGCCAGCAGCCCAAATGTATCTGCGGAGGAGACCTGAGGAGCTGGGAGGTGCAGAGGACCCTTTAGGCTGTGGCAGCCAGGAAAGGCCACACTTGTCACTCCCGCTGCTGCCCCCAGGACAGGGTGACGATCACAGGTCAGGCTTCTCTCCTGTGAGCTCAGAGCCTCCTGAAACACCCAGGTGCTCCTCGCAGGGCATATGCATGTCTGGCTGGTGGTGGGGGCGCTGTCTGCTCCTGCTCCCTGACCTTGGTCGCCATCTTCTGTGCTTTGCACACTCATGACTGCCTTGATTTTATATCCACTCATGTGTTCATTCACTCACCCAACAAGTGTTTACTGAGCCCCTGTCCCCTCAAGGCATGTGCTAGGAGCCAGGGCGTGATGGTGAATGGAAACAGATAGGACCCCTGCCCCCCAGGAACCACAGTCAAGGTAGCAAGGGGCTTTTATCCACTGTCGTCTCTGGAGAGCCCACAGGTGGGAACACAGCCCTGATGGGGCACAGGGAGGCTCTAAACAAACATTTCCTGCATGAACACAGAGGTGAGAAGGAATGCCAGGAAGCCTGCAGCTGGGCATCCTGAGACCCACCTGGCAGCAGAGGCAGAGAGCAGAGATGCGGAAGAGTGGCTGGCGCTGTCTGTGGGGAGGCCCAGGAGTCCCCTGGATGGTGCCCTCCCATGGGGGCCGTGCACCCCCAGGTAAGCCCAGTGTCGGTTCAGCCCCCAGCTGGCTGCCCACGACACCCAGGCCTGCCGAGGTAGGAAAGGATGTCTGTCTCTCAGTCACACTGCCGAGCCCCTGAGGTTAATATCCCAAAGTGACTGCCACAGCCCCGGCCACCCAGACCTGGGAAAGTGGGGCTGGCCCCAGGACATCGTGAAGAACTGCTCCGGGTGGGCAGACCGGCCACTCCACACCCACCCGAGCAAAGCTGCCTGCCCGCCCCCCCTCCCCAACCAACTGCCACAAAGTGGCTCTCACCCTGTGTCCACTGAGACAGTGGTCTTGAAGAAAGGAGAAAAAAATAAAGAGAAACAGAAACCATGAAAAAGCACCCCCACCTGAACAAACAAGCTCATCCCACCTCAGACTGTCTGCCCTGAGCTTTTCTCAGGAGGAGGGGATGGCAGTAGCTACTGAGGGCTGGCAGCGTCAGTTGCCAGGGACAGGGCATGGGTGTCACGCGAGCCCTTCAACCCATTCCTGTGTGGCAGGCTGAGACATGAGCTTACTCTTCCACCGTGGAGCTCCCAGCCTGAGGCCTGCTGTGAAGATGACAGTTCACGCGCATGAGAGCCGGAGCGATGGTGCTGAACGGCTGACAATCTATGCCACTTAGCTCTGAGGTCGGCAGGCGTGGTTATTCACTCCCTGAACCAGCGAGCAAGTGGAGTTCAGGGGGTTAAGGGATGCACCCCGGCCACCCGAGCACGGAACGCATCATGGGACTCATCGTCAGTTCTTGAGAGTCCAGATCTCTTGCTAAATGCAGATGGCCCTCCCGGTGCCACTTCAAGGTTCTGACTTTTTTAACCCACAGGATTCACAGTATAATCATTATGTACCCAGAAGTGCTAAGAACCATGGTGGGGAGGGTTACAAGAGGCACCCCTGAGAATTATGTTCATCTGTGAGTAACAAAGACCTCAAAAATTGTGACTTACACAAGATTGAAGTTTCTCAGGAGACAGGCAGCCCAAAGCTGCTATACGAGCCCCCCAGTGCCGGGTGTCAGGGACCAGTCTCTGTCTGGTTGCCCCTCTGTGGGGACTGGACCTCCAGCCATTACGCTGCAGTGTGTGCAGCAGGAAGGAGGAAGGGGGAAGGGAGGCGCGCTGCCTCCTCCTTCTAGGAAGCCTTCCCAGGAGCACACGACGCTGCTCCATAAATGCTATGCAGCCACATGGCCGTGCCTAGCTGAGGGGAGACTGGGGGTTCTTTAAGTAAGGAAGAAGAGGAGAGTGGGTACAGAATTGGGCAGAAATCTGCCACATTAGAGGAGATAAAACATGACCTCTGGCCCTGTGGAGATTACCAGCTCATTAAAAGACACACGCACATGTGGAAATGATTAGTGGGTGAGGCCATCTATAACAAGGCACTAATTGTGTGACACAGATAGGAAACAGTAGTTGAGGAAGTGCAAAGCCACAAGCTGGCAGAGGTCAGTCACTACAGCCAGCAGGCATCCTGAAGTGGGGAGGCCTGAGCTGGAGGGACAGGGGGTGACAAGAGAAGCAGGGGAAAGAGTAATTGGAAAAGCAGACTCCATCCCCTCCCCCAGTGAATGCCAGGCCATCACAGCCTCAGCTAAACCAGCTTGGGGCCCGGGGAGCGCTGGGCCTGACATGCACAGAACTGGGTTAATTGTTCATGGCAGTCCTTGGCTCAGGACACTCATCTTTGGTTTGCACATGGCCCACTTCCACTTAGTCACTTTTCACAATGTAATAACCACCTGCACACCCACCAGCTGAAACAAAGGCTAGGGCCTTGACAATAACCTACAGCCAACCAGATGGCGCCCCCAGCACACCGCCACCTCCTCCCACCCAAGACACTAAAAACGGAATGAGAAGTACACATTCCCATGCTCTTTTTTACGCAGTTTTATTGCACCTGTACATTTTCCTAGAGAGTACAGTCATTGTAGTTGCTTTTAACTTTATTTTTAAAAGGCATAGTGCTGTAAGTCATCGTTGGGAACATGCTATTTTTACTAATATTTATGATATTGCCAGAATCCACCTACATCACTGAAGTTATGCTGCAGTTAATTTGTTTGGACAGCTGTATAATATTCCATTGTGTGATCGTGTCTTCGTGTATTCATCCCTTCTCCCACTGATGGGCATCTGGGCGGCTTCCAGGTTTCTGTTATTGTGTGCAGAAGGGCTGTGAAGTCCCAGGCATCCATGTGCAGAAGTTACTCCGGGATACCCTTAGGAGAGAAATGAGCTGGGCCACAGTACAGTGTGTGGATGTGGAACTTCAGGCTTTACTGCCGGAGAGTTTTTCCAAAGTGAGCACAGCAATTTGCATTCCCACCAGCAGCTGATGAAAAGCAGAACAGCAAAAACTTGCGACACACTGGAGGCCCACGAGAGTTCTGATCCCTTCTCCGACCCCTCATGTTACTGGTCCCTTGACAGTGAGCAAACAGACGCACTATGACCCAGCATCACAAACTAATGTGTGGAAGGGCTGGGTCTTATCCCCGAGCCAACCTGACTCAAACCCCAAGCTCCTGGCACCAACGCCTCCCATGCCTCAGGGCAAGAAGCCACGGGGGAGGCAGCTCTGAGAGGCAGAGGATGAGGTTGCAGTCAGAAGATCACATCAAGATGGACACCTCCAGAGGGTCAAGTTCATGGTCAAGGGCTGAAATGCAGACACTCCCAGACCAGTGTGTACAGGATGTGGCCTTGGCCACCCGGGGCAGCTAGGAACTGGGCCCACACATGTGCTGTTGCAAGGTCTTCTACTCCGGTGTTTCTCACTCCATGTTTACTGCCTGATTCACGTGCCTCCAGGGGATCACACGAGCAGAAGTGGGACGCTGACGGTGCCTCCTCGGGGAGGAACTCCGGCCTCAAGCTCGCCTCCTTCCACTCCGCCCCAGCACCCATTCTCCTTGCTGGCTATCAGTGCCACTCCCAGAAGAGCCCACAGTGATGGCCTTCCATGGCCAGGCCTGGCAGCCACACCCCATGCCCGGGCCTCCCACAGGGGTGTCTTGTTCACTGTCCACTTCCACTGGGTTTGTTAGAAGCCAATGCGAAAACTCAAACACTGTGTCTGCCCGCAAGAAGTTTAGTTACCGGAAAAAGGGTCTATCCTGAAAACAGGATGAGAAGATTTTACTAAAGGAAAAGGGGTTTGGGGGCTGAATACAGGCTCACTACGGGGATATCGAAAGGGGTAAAACTGTTGGGAACTGCGCGAGCCCACCGTGAGAACCAACTCTGCGCTGAAGGTCCTTTCTCCTTACAGGGGTGTCTCCCTTGCCAGCTTCCGGAGCAGGGTCCTGAGACAGTCAGGGTCCCTCCCCCACCTCATTCATTTCCTCATATTTGTTTTCACACATATATGCTCAATCAATATTTGTCTAGTAAAAACAAAACTCACATTACTATTTATGCAAGAGTACAAATAACCTTTGTAAAACTGTTAATAATAGGATTCGGCTATCTTGGGGCGGCTGGACATACTGCAGCTTTTCAGAAAACCTTACATAAAGCACACCAGTGTTCAGCTAGGAGGCGGCAGCAGCAAAGTCCCAAGAACAAAGTGCTGGTGTAGGAGTCAGGCCCGCATCTCTAAATAGGTAAATCAGTTTTTAGAAGAGTGCCAAAAATTACATGCAAGCCAAAAAGTTGTCATTAGAATTCTATACACTTTAAAAACATTTTTATTGTGAAAAGTCTCAAATGCAAATAAAAGCAGACAGTACAATAAGCCCCTGTATACCCTCCAATTCAACAACAAGCAAGATTGGCTCCATCTATCTTTTTTCCCTTTGCTGTAAAGGGAAAGAATTTTAAAGCAAACTCCAGCATCATGTCATTCCACTTCTCCATCAGAATGTGCCTCTAAAGAATATCGGCATTTTCTTACATAACCACAATTACATGCTCTGAAGTTGTTTTTTTTTTCCCCCTATGTGCCTCTTAAAATGAAGGCCTCTGTATGTGTTTGGAGGCCAGCCCAGAAGTAGGAGACAGAGGGAAGGGGCGGGGGAGACCATGGAGAGAGAACTGTGTTGGTGGAAGCTGCAGTCCCCAGGGAGCGTTTGTGATTTGCACGCACCGTATCCTCCCTGTAGTCCTCCCTTCTGTGACTATAACCACTAACCACCAGCCAAGGAGAATGGGGACTTGGAAGGCTGACAACGTGGCCCACCAATCCGGTAAGGGTGTAATAGCATTGCTGGTGGAAAAATTTAAGTAACTCTTCTAAGTGCCAAACTGATGCCCCTTCCTGCAAGAAAAATGGGCCACAAACAGGGCTGTGAAGCAGTGTGTGCCCTGGTCCACCCTCTGTTTAACCCACTGAAAGCCACTGGTCCCATTACAGGAAAGGTTACCTCCATCACTCAGGGGCTCCCAGAGAAGCACCTGTGGGTGGGCAGAACTGAAAGGTGTGGGGCTTTCCCGGTGCGGTCTGAGTCTCCTGTCCCCCAGCTTGTCCTCTGAAGGAGACTGTGACCCACCAGACCCCTCACACATGCCCGTGAGGGGATCAAACTCCAAATCTCAAACAACCTGTGCACAGGGTACTGGGGACACAGATGTGACCAACCAGCCCGCAAACTTGGGGAGGAATTTTTTGGGTTTAGGATGTGATCTTCTCTACATTCTCTATGCCCACGAAAGTTGCATCCTCTTCCTGCTACTGAAGAAAAATGCTTTAAAACTTGACCCAAGAAGAGAGTGGGCAGCAACACTTTCTGCCCCAGGTGGCCCCTGCAGGGGACTGCAGACTGTCTTCCATTCAAGCCAGGCCTTTTGGCCGGGTGCGGTGGCTCATGCCTGTAATCCTAGCACTTTGGGAGGCCAAGTTGGGTGGATCAATTGAGGTCAGGAGTTCGAGACCACCCTGGCCAACTTGGTGAAACCCCGTCTCTACTAAAAATACAAACAATTATCCGGGCATGGTGGCGCGTGCACGTAATTCCAGGTACTTGGGAGGCTGAGGCAGGAGAATCGCTTGAACCCAGGAGGCAGAGGTTGCGGTGAGCCAAGATTGTACCAGCCAGGGCAACAGAGCATGACTCTGTCTCAAAAAACAAAAACAACAACAAAAAACCGGCCCTTTCTTGCGAGACTCGGCTCACTCCTCTCTCCAGTCCGAGCCCACCTCCCTGCCTCCTTCTTGATGCCTTCCACGGTGTATTTTCTGAACAGGCCATTTTATCATGACATCTTGTCTTCATTGTTTCACACTTTGACTCATCCTCTACTAGGATAGGTTCTATAATGTCAGGGCAGTAGAAAGAGCACTGGGTTGGATCTCAGCAGCCTTAGGTTTAAGTTTCAGACCCACCATTAAATATAGAGACAAGTCACAATTTCTCTGGGCCCTGGTTTTCTCATCTGTAAGATGAGAGATAGCAAACACTGTGTATGGAGTGCTACTGTCCACCTCCTGCCCCCACAGCAGACATCACTAATTGATGAAGCACTCTTTTCCACAAATCTCAAGGCAGAGGCCTCATAATCCTTCTCAACACAGCTCTCTGGGCAGCCACAACCAATCAACTCAAGATTAAACCTATCTGCCACTCCCTGGACCAGGTGGTTTCCAGAGACCCTTTCAACATGGCGGGCCCCATGACACAGCACCTTGGAGATTATGCAAAACATGAGAACACAATCTTTCCCCAGCTTATCTGGACTCTAAATTGGCCTTCTTTGTCAGGAATAACAGACCCTGAAAGGTTCTTCAAAGTCAGGTCCCTAACAAAGCTGTTCCATCTCCAGCTCAGTGTGTTTCCCTTTGTTCTATAGGACGTGGGTCCTACAGACACCATCTAGCAGGTGAGGCAGAGATGACCCAGAGAAGAGGGAGAAATACACAACCACCAAAGCTGGGGATGAAATTAAATCTGACCTCAGCCCAAGAAGTAGGTACAGGCACGCATAGATGCTCCCAAGGACTACCTGGCCTCCTACAGAAAATTCAAGGGACGACCTTGTCTTCTTGGATTTTTGGCACAGACTCAAGCGAACACTCCAAACCCAGGCTATGCACCCGCTTTAAAATTCTCTGCTTTATCTCCTGCAATATAAAGACTAGGGCCTCTCAGGGCCCAGGTGTCATCTGATTGTGCCTCTTTAACAACCAGTGTCACAGGCCCCGGAAATCTGAAAAGCCCTGGGCTGTGACCCTCATCCTACTTACCCAGGAGGCCACAAAGCAGGGGCCTGTCAGTCACTATCCCTCCTTCCATCCTCCAACGCTGGGGTTGCTCCTGCCTCCCGCAAAGCCTCATCTTAAAGCCAGATCCTACTGAAGGACTCCAGGGCTCCAGTGCACCCCTTCCCAGCACCTTCCAGCCCAGTGCCTTCCTGCATCACTGCAGCCTCCAGCTTTCTTATAGAACCCTATTCTCCTCACCATCTGTAGACTTGGAGCTGGGGAAGCTGCTTCTCAAAGCTAAGAGAGTCACCCCCTTGAACCCTGGCTCTGCCAGGCCTGGAGTGCCCAGGGCAATCCATTCCACAGAACGGCTCATCTCCCAAGGAGACTGCCCAAAGCCCAGGCTGGCCATGCTGCCGTGGGGGGCCCAGCCAGGAATCTCAGGGGGCCATGAACAGAACCCCCAAGAAAGACTGTCGTTGTTTCCACCAAACACCACTACTTTGATCAAGGCCTCCTCCCCAGCACCAAGGAATGAGAAAGCCCCTCCCTCTTTCTGCTTGGGCACTCAGATGTCCGGGAGCCGGGAGGAAGGGGGAGGAGAAAGTGGGGAGCCAGGGACACTTTGCCTCCTCGGAGGTCGCCAGGCACTTATTAAACTGTCTCAACCTTGCTGGCTGAGGATACTCCACAGAGGTATCGGTTTACTTTGCAAAACCAGTTCTTGCTGCTTAATAGTGTGGGGACCGGATGAATGGCCAGTTGGAAACCAGACACCCCTGGGAACAGCCCCATTCCTGGGGAAAGCAAGCACTGGGAAAAGATACAAGGACTCCCGCAGGTCACAAACCATTTTATTACCCACATTGTGCTGTGACAGGGAGGGGTCTCCAACGAAGAGGACCTAGCACTGGAAGGTGATAGCCCCAGAAAAGAAGAGGCTTCTTTCTCACCATGAGGCAGAAACAAATTTATCTGTATGTAAACTTTTCCAGTAATGGGTGATGCTGTGACACCTGCAGAAAGCAGCCTCCCTCTGTTTCTACTATAAAGGCCCATTCTGCAGGCAGTGTGAGGGCACGGCCTTCTGGAGTGCCACACCTGGGTACCACGGCACACTGGCGCATCCCGGGAAGATGTTCCTAGGGCACCACACCTGGGTACCAAGAGGACTGGTGCATCCAATTAGACCGAGGTGCAAAAGCCAATCCATCAACATCCAAGCCATGAAGATTATCCAGAAACTCTCAGGTGGAGGCTAGGCGTGGTGGCTCACACCTGTAATCCTAGCACTTTGGGAGGCTGAGGTGGGAGGATCGTTTGAGTCTAGGAGTTCGAGACCAGCCTGATCAACATAGCGAGACCCCCATCTCTCTCTCTTGTTTTTTTTGTATTTGAAATTTTTATTTTAGGCTGCAAAAACAAAAACAAGCAAACAAACAACAAATAACTTGAAAATAGGCTTGTCAAATGATGTAAATTCATCCTTTCCAGGGAAGCAGAAGGTAGACCATCCTGCTTCACTGCTGCTTGCACTCTGCTGGGTTTTGATCCTTCTTTGGGTCATAGTCTGGATCATTTTCCTCATCTCCTTCTTCTTCCCCTTCCTCATCTGCTTCTTCACCTTCTTCATGATAATCATCACCCCATCTCTTAAAAATAATAAACCAAAAATTCTCAGGTGGAAAGACTATGACCTTCACTATTGTGCTGCACACTACGCACTGGCACCGGGAGGAAAGGGTGGCCAGCCTACCCCCAACTGCACACCTGGGACGCCCATCAGCTGCTCTCTCCAACACGTGCGGCTGCTCCATGGTGCAGGGCCAGCTGGGGAACCAGGCTAGTCAATGCGCTGCGAACAAGCCCAGTGTGCTGCTGGACTCCGGATCCTGGAGTCCTCCCCCACTCCCTTCCTGGCCACAGACAGCCCCAAGGGTGGATGAAGCCCATGGGTGATGCCCCAAACCCTGACCCTCAAATCCACAGCACAGGGGTGGTTCTTAGGGCACCATCCACTCAGCGGCAAAGGATACTACAGTTCCCATCCTCTAAAGATGACAAACTTTTTCCTTCCAAAGCACATTCTCCCCATGAAGAAATGCAGTGTGATCCCTCAGATCCCTGGAAGCCTTTTCTAATGAGCCACATGGTGAGACCGGCACTACCAATCCTTTTCTAAGACAGACAAAGTCCACCAGGACACAGCACGCTCAGGTAGTTTTACTTTGAGGTTTGGGTGTGCTGCTCTGCAAGACCCCAGAGCACACAGAGCCCACGTGGAAAGTGTCACCCACCGGCCAGGAGGTTTACCTATGAAGTCTACCAATGAATGCCAGCCAACCGCAGCCAGGGCCCCAACACACCTTTCCATCTCTACCCCAGACCCAGGGTTCCCTCACCCCACAATTAACTTTAGCACAAGAAATGCCCTCATGGCATGTACTCCCCACCACCCCCACCCCATCAGGCCTCGGTTCTGACAGACAGCAGCACCCTGACACATATTACGAAGGTGGGAGCCTCCTACAGCCTCAGTGAGAAGGTTCCCAGGAGGAGGAGCTAACACAGTGCCAGATGTCTCGCAGCTTGCCCAGCCCTGGGAGGTGAGGGTTTCCGTGCCCACTTGGCCCACAGAAAACCTGTGTTTGGAGAAGGGCCTCAGGTCACAAGGTGGGCGGCGAGGCCAAACTCGGACACCTGAAGCTGGTTGCCCCTCTTTGGTAGTCCAGGGTGTGCTGAACAGGGGGCTAGATATTCCAGGGTTTTAAAAGCCTGCTTTTGACCAGGTGTGGTGGCTCACACCTGTAATCCTAGCACTTTGGGAGGCCAAGGTGGGAGGACTGCTTGAAACTAGAAGTTCGAGACCAGCCTGGGCAACATAGCAAGACCCTGCCTCTTTAAAAAAAAAATTAATTAATTAAAACTAAAAGCCTGCTTTTGTCCTGGGTGGGGCACAGGGCTTGCTGCCTATGACACATCTCCACCTCCTACGAGAACTGTCCACATGCATTTTTATATCAGAGGCCACACAGTACAGAGAAAAACATTGGGCCAGGAGCAGAAGGGCCTGTATTCCAATTTCAGGTCTGACACTCACTAGCCATGTGTGACCCTGAGCAAGCCAGTTAACATCCCAGGGCCTCATTACCTATCTGTAAAATGGGGACAATACTTCCTGAACCATCTACTTCACACTCTTTATAGATCCTGTGATGACTGAGCTCTTTCTATGATGAGCCAACAATTTAAAAAGTAGAGCAGGCCGGGCGCGGTGGCTCACGCTTGTAATCCCAGCACTTTGGGAGGCCGAGGTGGGTGGATCACTTGAGGACAGGAGTTCGAGACCAGCCTGGCTAACATGGTGAAACCCTGTCTCTACTAAAAATACAAAAAAAAAAAAAAAAACCTAGCCGGGCATGGTGGCGGGTGCCTGTAATCCCAGCTACTCGCGAGGCTGAGGCAGGAGAATCACTCAAACCCAGAAAGCAGAGGTTGCAGTGAACCAAGATCACACCTTTGCAGTCCAGCCCGGGAAACAAGAGTGAAACTCCATCTCTAAATAAATAAACAAATAAACAGTAGAGCAGACCAATGGTAGAACCGACAGGGCCTGTGCACATCTGCACATGCCACACACACACCTGCCACGGTGGCCATAGTTCATTCGCCACCCCGATGTGCGACCCTGCTCTGGAAGCTGACAGTCTCCATGCTCGGGCCAATCTGTGTGTTTTCTGCTCATGCAGCTTGCATGCCACCTTTTAGACTTTCCACCATGGCCGAGCCCAGTGTTGGACATGATTGTTCAAATGGGAGGGAAGCCTTGTGGAATCCATCTTAGAGGCCAGCACACTTTCTCCTCACGCCCAGCGCCAAAACAGCCCTGGGCTCTGCATTCACGGGCTATGACCCAGGCTAGCCCCACTTTAGGGGCTTGGGACCAACGAAGTCATCTCTGCCAGAGAAGGTAGCCAGGACCCACCACAATGAGGTAGTACTGGGCATCCTCTGTGATGAAATGCAAAAGTGGTGGTAATTGTTAATATCTGTGTACTAAGCGCCCAGCACCATTCTAAGTATTTTAAATATATTAACTTATTTATCCTCAGTCTAATCTAACCTTGTTGTGATTCCCACTTTATGAATGTAGAAGATGAGGCATAAAGATGCAGAGTGACTCGCCCAAAGTGGAATCAGCTTTTGGCGCAACTGTCCACATCCAAAATGCACAGCCTAACGCAAGGACTTGTTCTGGGAAAAGAAAATCAACCACGGGGCTCTAAACACACAATGTTTACGCAAAGATAATTTAACTCCTTTATAGAACTGACAGTCAGTTTCAAGGGGCTGAGCTGTGTTACTGAACCTCTCAGCTCCGTTCTCACAACCACAGAACCTCTACGGGTTGTCATGGAGAGTGCCAACGTCCAGGCCATGGAGGTTTGGCGAATTGGCTCAGATTACGGTTACACTCCGCTGCGTCTTCTTCCAAAGGCCCAGTCAGGCCAAGCTACCTCCGCAGCATGTGTGGAGGGAACCACACACGATATAGACAAAACTGCTCCCAGGAAGGCAATGACAGTTGCCGCCTATAAGAGCTCTCTTTCTGTTGCCCCCAGATTTCCAAAGCCAGATGGAAACTGACAAACCTGAACTCTCTTGCCTGCTGGGTTAGGCCCTGGACAAAGGCACTAGGAGGCAGACTAGACAGGCCTCCTCCCGTCGCTCTGACCACAAGAAGTGCACGGGCCAGCTGTCGCCACTCCAGGGACTTTCCACAAGGCTTTATGCAGCCGCAGGAAGATTCCTGGCTGATGCCTGACAGGGAAACAAGGAAAGGAGGGAAGGCAGCACCCTGAGAGACAAGAGCCGAGATGCTGAAGGCATGGACAAAAACCACTTAATGGCCCATGTTTCAGTTTTCTTGTTGGCTAAACGAGGAGCAGCTTGGGCAGGATCAGCCGTGCCCAACCCTGGCTGCACATTGGAATCACCTAAGACAACGGCTTTTAAATAATACTGACAGCCAAGCCCACTTGGGCCAGTTAAATCAGAAACCCTCACTCTACAAGGGGTGGGGTCCAGACAATGCATTTTAAGGGCTCCCCATTGGTTCTGCCTTGCGGCTGGGGATTCAGGTCCCTGCAAGCTTGAACATTCCGCTGCTGGGTGAAGCCACACGCCATCAGGACTTGCTCTGAAACCACCCCCCTTGGAGTCACCATTAGCCTAAACACAGAGGAGCAGTTACCACGCCCCAGCGATATCCCCACTGTGCTGCGGCCAGCAAGCGGGAGACGGCCAGGGTGTGAAGGGCCCTAACCAATGTATGACCAGATTTCTGTCATCTGTCACACAGAAGTGAGCTCCAGCTCTGCTATTAACTCACCATGTGGCCTCAGCCCACCCCCCGCTCCACCTCCCATGTAAAATGAGGGGACTGGGCCTCGTGGCTCTAGGCTGCCTCGGCCCAGCTTCTCAACGTTCTTGACACTGATGCTACAGCCTCCAGGCCTCAGGTGCTCAAGGCCCAGGCAGGTACCAGGTAGCGCCTGTTCTGGAAACGTCCAGGGCTAAGGTGTCTGCCATAGCAACACTAGATCCCTCTTTTCCTGAGTGACCTGAGCTATAGCAGCCTCGAGCAGACGGTGACCGCGTCTGCTGCCCAGAGCTTAACTCAGACGCTCACAGTAAGCTCTCAAACTGATGTATAAACAAGAAACACACACAGCGAGCTGTCGGCCACTCTCAAAACAGAGAATGACTTAAAAAGGATCGAAACACTCAAACACGTGACGTTTCAACCAAACACAGACTGAGATCCGCTCTAACTGTGGGCCATGACTCAAGCACACTTGCAGCGAGGGATGTAAACTTCTCCCTTTGGGGCTGGTGGAAAGGACTTCCCTGGGTGTTAATAGCCCTCAGCTGTCCCCACGAAAGCTACAGATTCCCTTCCCAGGGAAGGGCCCAGGGAAGGGAACCCTGAAGCACCTGAATGTGCTGAGGTGGCAGGATGGTGTGTGAGTCTCTGTCTTCTTCAGACCCCATCATTCATGTGACAAAAACAAAAGACAGAAAATAAAGCACCGAGGGTCCTGATTCTGCTCAGCCTGTCAGAATATTAGTCTGCACGCCAGCCCAACATGGGGTTCAAGGGAAACTGAAGTACACAGAGACACTCCTGTCCCCCACCTGAATGAGGAGCCAATTAGTTCATCTGAAGACCTGCCTGGCCCTTATGGCCTCAGCAGCTACTGGTCAAGTGGAGTGGGGGTAGTTTACAAACCAGGGAGGGACAGGTATGGTGAGGAGGGAAAATGGCTCCATCCAGGCTTCCTCCGAGTCCAAACGTTAAAAGAGAAGAGAGGGTCATGGCCCTGACCTCTGCTCCATCCTCCTCCTGGCCTTCCCGGCTTCCCCAGGGGAAAGTCAACAACTGCTCTTGAAGATGTGATTCCAAATTCAAAGTCAAGGTCACTGACCCCAAAGGTTTCAAGTAGAAAGGGATGCTTCCGTGTCTGACAGTTTAGTCCTGCTTGACTTAAGCATGAGCTTCTAAAAAGCCTTGCTATCCTAGGACTATCCATCATCAACAGGAGTACCTTGGCTGCTGGGGCTTAAGAGGAATTGCTTTGATGTGGAAAAACCCCTATGCTGACTCCAAGTGAAAAAAGGTTTTTGGCCGGGCGTGGTGGCTCACATCTGTAATCCCAGCACTTTGGGAGGCCGAGGCAGGAGGATCACTTGAACCCAGGAGTTCGAGACTAGCCTAGGCAACACAGCAAGACCCTGGCTCTATTTAAAAAATAAAAAAAAAAGAAAGAAAAAGAATGAAAGAAAGAAAAAAAAAGAGGAGAAAAGCTTTTTCTTGGCCGGGTGCAGTGGCTCACGCCTGTAATCCCAGCACTTTGGGAGGCCGAGGCGGGCGGATCACAAGGTCAGGAGATGGAGACCATCCTCGCTAACACGGTGAAACCCCGTCTCTACTAAAAATACAAAAAATTAGCTGGGCGTGGTGGCGGGCGCCTGTAGTCCCAGCTCCTCGGGAGGCTGAGGCAGGAGAATGGCGTGAACCTGGGAGGCGGAGCTTGCAGTGAGCCAAGATTGTGCCACTGCACTCCAGCCTGGGCGACAGGGTGAGACTCTGTTTCAAAAAAAAGAAAAAGAAAAAGGATAAAAAAAAAAAAGAGAAAATTTAAGAAATGCTGATGAGTCCTGCTCAACGAGCCATGGTTACTTTGCTCCCTCAGTGGGGCAGCAAGTTGCTACTTTCAAGGCGGGGCTGGGGTTCCAAACCCCTTATGATGACTGTCACACACATTCTTAGTAGATGCCCGATTCTGCTCCTTGACACAGATTTAAGCACGGCGTCTGGCACATAGCCATATGTTCCACAGAAACCCTCCATCCGCTTAATTTATGCTTTTGGCATCTCCACCTCGTTATCAGACTGGAGAGGGTGGGGACTCTTCTCACTCAGTGCAACACCGAAAGTATGCCCCGTGCTCTGTGCTAAATGAAGAAAAACCAAGCTGGCATCTCAGAGGCGCTCCTGTTCATTAAAGCCTCCCATCACAGAGAACACTGGGGCGGTGACACACAGGCTGCCACAGGGCCCTCACCCGTCCAGCCTCTGGGTTTTCTAACTAACTGTTCCAAGTCAGTGTTGTGGGTCACCAGGAGGCAAAGTCCATGGCCAGCCCACTGCACCTTCCCAGTGGCCAGTGGCCATACCAAAGTCGCCTTCCAGGTACACATGCGAAAAGCCAGTGGCTGGTCCCATCCTATTACAGGATTCCCAGAGCCAAAGAGAGTTACAAAGAAAAAAAAACCCAAACAACAGATTCCAAAGCCCAGAGAATGGGGTGGAAACACCCTGCTTCCTTTACCTGGTCTCCCATCACCTATCAGAACCAGAGAGCGCAGAGGACAGGGGTCTCCAGAAAGGAAGAACATGGATTTGGTCCTCAGGCTCGCCACTTCCTTGTTTGAAGGTCTTGGGCTCCGGGACAAGGTTCCCAGGGTCCTTGGTTTCTCTGAACTTCCGTCTCCTCATCTTTGAGATGAGAATAAATGCCACCTAGTGAAGGTGAAGACTGAAATGGGAAGGAAGTAAGGATTCTTAGCAGCAGTCCCAACACCCACTGCCTTCAACACCAAGCGCTTAACACAATGGCAGCCACAAACCAGAATGTTCTAGAAGCCTGAGAAGCTTGCCCATTCACTGGCACCTGTGTGTTGAGCCTCATGCTGGACCCAGGGAATGCAGAACACAGTTCTTTTAGTTTACCATCATCCTCACAGTACAAACTCTCTTCCTGCTAAAAACAAAACAAAACAAAAAAAAACCCCACTGGGTGCCCGTTTTTAATTGTGGTAAAATATGCACAACCTAAAGAAAAGCTTAAAATGGTTAAGTTTTAAGTGTACAGTTCAGCGGCATTAAATACATTTATGCTGTCGTGCAACCATCCCCACCACCCATTTCTAGAACTCTTTTCATCTTGCAGAACTGAAATTCTGTACCCCTTACACAAATAACTCTCTGTGTTTCTTGCTTTTTAAAATTCAGAAGTAGGCCGGGCACAGTGACTCACACCTGTAATCCCAGCACTTTGGGAGGCCGAGGCGGGCAGATCACTCGAGGTCAGGAGTTTGAGACCAGCCTGGCCAACATGGTGAAACCCCGTCTCTACCAAAAATACAAAAATTATCCGGGCGTGGTGGCGTGTGCCTGTAATCCCAGCTACTCGGGAGGCTGAGGCAGGAGAATCGCTTGATCCCAGGGGGCTGAGGCTGCAGTGAGCTGAGATCATGCCACTGTACTCCAGCCTGGGTGACAGAGCAAGACTCTGTCTCAAAAAGAAAAAGAAAAAAGAGGCAGCTTCCTAAAAGACCAGAAGTTACATGTTCCTGAGTGTACTATATTCCTTTTTCTTGTTTTTAAAATTTTTACTCTACTCTGGAGCTGAAAGTCCGCTTTCCAGCTACTTTCTTTTTTTTTGGAGACGGAGTCTTGCTCTGTGGCCCAGGCTGGAGTGCAGTGACGCAATCCAGCTACTTTCTAAACTCTTTCCAACTAAATCTGAACATACACTTGGATCTCAAAGTTGCCTCATGAGTTCACTCCCAGGCTCCATTTGGCTGTTCCTGACTCTCTAGTGCCTCTGGGGCCTCCAGGGTAGCAGCTCCCAGGGCCACCATGACAGCTGCTCCCACTGACCCTGTTCCCACGAACACGGCCAGCTCCAGTGGTTCCAGCTCTCCCTTCCTGAACCTGTACCTAGGAGGAGTTCAAACAGACCCAGAACTTAACATGCTCTATAAACTCTGGCTTCAGATCACCCTTTCCTACCACACGCCACCCCCAGCCCTGCCAAAACAAAACAAAAGCAACAACAAAAATCCCTATCCAGGAAACCTAGAGGTGGGAGTCGGTGGACATGGAGCTCCGAGGGGCTGGCTTCAACCACCCGGAGCAGGGAAGGACACCTTAATTAGGGCTAGAGGAGGAGAACCTTTTCAAGGGGAAAGAGAAAGGAGAAAGGCTTCAGCTGGTCACATTTCCAATTCCTTTCTGTTCAAAAGGAATGAGATCAAAAGGCTTGTCAAAGTGGCTTTGCCTTTAGAAATCAATTTACCTCATCTTTTAAACCCAGAGCCGATAATGACCCAGGGTTTCCATACCAGCGATGCATAAAAGAAGGAACATTTTAAAGCCCAGCCCAGCCCGAGGACCTGGCCCTTTGGAGCTCTTGAAGGCAGCACCAGGGACCCCAGCAAGGGCGGCCCCTCACTGCACCCCTCACTCTCACTGAGCCCCCTCACTCTCATCGCGCCCCTCACTCTCACTGAGCCCCCTCACTGCGCTTCCTGGGAGAGGCAGAGGCTGCCGGAGTCCCCGCCCTGAGTGAGTCTGCAATGTGGGGTGGGACACAGAGAAAACAAGTCAGGGCCAGGGGTGTGATGACGGCGATAATGATGTTAAATTCCAGAGAGTCCTCAAGGCCTCACATAGCGAAAAAGGAAAGGTGCTGGGGCAGGAGAAACTGCAAGGACAGGACGTGTGAGGGAGCGGGAGAGGGAGAGACAGTACCGGAGTCCGCTCCCGGAAACGGCCCATGGGCACTGGGCTGGGCATTTTCCAGGCACCAATCGCTCACTGGCTCTCTCAGAATCGCTGCAACCCAGGGAGGGGAGTGCAGTCATCACCCCCATCTGACAAAAGAGGAACAGGCTAGGAGGGGTTGGGCCGCTTGCCCCAGGTCACACCAGTGTCAGGGCGGCCCTGGAGGACAAGAGGAGCTGCCCAGGGAGAGGCTGAGCTGGGAGATGACAGGTCCAGGTGCCAGCTATTCTGTCCGCAAGTAGGATGGGAGCCCCCCCACCCCCTAACCCCCTAGCCCTGCAGGCAGAGGGGCAGATGAGGCAGAGGCAACCTGAGCGAATTCTACCTCCCAAAGAAACAAGGGTAAGGTAGGAGAAGGGGTACAGACAGAAGCGCCTCCCCAGATGGCCCACACCTCAGCCCCCATCTGGCTACCTCTGAAGGTCTGGACAACCTGTTTTGGATTAACTGCCCCAGGTGGTTGTCAAAATAGCCCAGAGTTCTCAGAAACCACCAACGCTTCCTTCTTCTGGCATCTAAGCTTGGGATACTCGCCCCTGCAACTTAGTCCATTTCCATCTGAAATATTCAACTTCCCAGCCTGTCCAACATGGTGAAACCCCATCTCTACTAAAAAATACAAAATTAGCCGGGCATGGTGGCCCATGCCTGTAATCCCAGTTACTCAGGAGGCTGAGGCAGGAGAATTGCTTGAACCTGGGAGACGGAGGTTGCAGTGAGCCGAGATCGCGCCACTGCACTCCAGCCTGGGCGACAGAGCGAGACTCCGTCTCAAAAAAAAGAAAAGAAAAGAAATCAACTTCATGAGCTCTACTCCGTAAAATCTGAATGCCACAAATTCTCACCCTAAAAACACGGTGCTAGAAGACCAATTGAGCACAAAGAGTGCCAGCTGCTCCGGAGTTTCTGTCCTTTAAGTAGCCACAATTCCACACTTTAAAGGCACGTAAATCTGACTTGCTGGGCAGAAGGTGAGCCTGTCTGGTTACTAAGGTTTGGAAAGGAGGCAAAAATTTTAGTCTTAAAATTTTAAAGTCATTCAGCCTAAACCTTAGAACGCTCAGGGGAGCCAAGCTGGCTAGACAAAGTTGAAAACAATCAATTTAACTTCCACCCCCCAGGGACTGAGCCTCCCGGTACCTGACATATGGCATTTCCATCAACAAAGCAAACACCACATGAAAAGCCTACAGGTCTGCGTGAAAACAGTAGGGGAGCCCTAAGCTCCAGCCCAGCCCCCTCACTGCATTGCACCTCCATACCGGTTTACCCCTGTTTACCCTCTAAACAGTCAGGGCCTGGGTCCCTGCCATGTGTCAGGGACACAGAGGAACAAGGCAGGCCCTATCCTCTAATTACTCAACAGTCTAGAAAGGGCAGCAGGTCGGAGGCACTTTGCAGGGTCATTTTAACCTAGAGACAGGGTTCCCGGCCCAGGCCTGGTGTGACACCGTGCTCCCTGATTGTAATGACTTATTCTCTGAATTATTTACTCCACTGAATGGTGGCCTCTGTCGTTATGTATCTTGTCATTAACACATGCTGACTGACGGCAGACACATTTCCATGCTGGTGTGGTGACAGACAAACAGAAAGATTCAGTGCCTGCTTTTAAGGAATTCTATTGCTGGTGAGGGATAAAATCATGAGGCTTCCTTTGATGAGATAATATGTGTAAGTCACTCAGCTTAAAATAAAACGATCATACAGGAGAAAAACGTGCAGGGCTAGAGACAGGCACACGTGCATACGCGTAAGATTAATCCAAATGAATCAGAGCACATTACTCTGGGAGGGGTCCTTGGATAATCCGCTCAGTAACAGATGAACACAGAGTGGCCAGGGGAGGGGCCTTGGGTGGGGGGCCTGCCTGCCACCCCTCTGCCAGATGGGTGGGCATCCTCCCCTCCCACCCACGTGTCCCCTGAGTACAAGGCCTTTGTAGAACCCCTCCTACAACCCTCCCAGGCTGGCACTATTAATATCTCCACTTTTCAAATAAGAAAGACTCTCAGAGATGAAGTAACTTACCCAAGGCCACAAATCTGAGGGGTACGCTCAAAGGAACCCACCATTCGACCTTGTGCCTCTGCAGATGGTGAGGTTCTTGGTTGTTTTTCCATTTCTATTTGGATTTGTGTCTCCTGCCTCCCAAGACCCCTATCTGCAAGTAACTGCCCCCTCCGCCTGCAGAATACAGATGAACAAGTACGTCCCCTGCAGAGTCAGCCTGGGACCCAGAGCTGTCGCTATTATTATTCACTGATTAAAGAAACGTTTTGTGATCTCATTTGAGCCTCACAACCACCTACAAGGTAATTTTTACCCGTGCTCTACAGGTGAGGTTGGACAATGCACCCTAAGTCACACTGCTGGCAACAGTGAACACAAGCTTCTGGACCAGGGAAAGCGTTCAGGGACCCAAGCTGACACAGTGGCAGAGCTCTCATCATTCCTGCCTTCCCACCTCCCATTCCACCTTGTTCTCTGGCTTCACTTTTCTGGCCTTCGGGTAACCAAAGAAGTCACCCCACAGAGCTGGCTCACCCACTTCCACCAGGCAGTGGCTAACCTTATTCCCTAGCCGAGAAGGCAAACCTGCCTGCTCCCTCCCCAGGCCACCAGCCCCCAGGCCAGGATTGCCCAGCTGCAGCTAAGGAAAGCAACCGGAGGCTTCTCCCTGGAGCTGCAGTGTGCCCCATCTCTTCCCCTACAGAACACCCCTACATGTAGAATTACCACCCCTCAACCCTTAGCCTCCCCGAAACCCAATCCCAAACCAATAGAACCCTCCCAGTGGAACGTGGCAGCCTTGACTATCTGAAATCTCTGCCTCCCCCCTAAATACCACCAACTCAGAACTGGGGGTACAGAGTGCGGCCCCTTCAACTTTTACAGTACTGGCTGAAACCACCAATTTAAGACCAGCACTTCCTCATCCTCCTTCCCTCGACATTCCTCTCATTACTAGAAAAATAAGACGACAATTATATCGCGACAATTACATCTCGAAGGATCAAGGGGCCCTGGATGCCAAGGCGAAGCAGCAGAGAATCTCTGCCGTTCCCAAAAGAAGAGCTGAATAACAAAAACTGTTACGAGCCCTGGAGGTGAGCCACGCAGCCGGCTTCATGGAGAGGCAGGGCCTGCCTGGGCAAGTTCTTCTTCAGAAACTCCTTTTGACAAACCAGTGAGAACATCAAACGTGCTGATCCTGGCATTTAACGCCAAACCCAAGGCAAAGGAGAAACCTCTGTTTTTTCTTTTTAACGACTTGAGAAATCCATTTCTCTCCTTTCTGTCACAAAAGGAACTGGTTCCTCCTGCCACTTCCTCCCACTCTGGCGTTTAGGGTATGTCCATAAAGTGAGCTGTGTTTCCAACCTTCATTCACGCCCGCATCACTCGATTCCCACAACACTCATCACCCACAAGTGCAGCTTTCAGTCGGAGCTGAACAAGAGCTAACTAAGAATGAGCCTGACAAGCACCGGGAACACCAAGCACAGCTCACTCGCGGCTTCTGCAAGCTTAACATACATCGTTTCAGCCATAATTTTTCCGGAAGCACAAATTCAGACCCCTTGCCCTCCGATCAGGGGATCACTCAGCTTCCACTCCTAGAAGCTTTGTTGCTTACTTTGTGCTCCCCAAGATGGGCTCATAAACACACATCTCTGTAAATAAATGGCCATGAATTAAGAAACAACTTCAAGAGTTCGAGACCAGCCTGGGCAACACAGGGAGCCTCTGTCTCTACAAAAAATCAGAAACATAAATTAGCCAGAAGTGGTGGTGCATGCTGGTAGTCCCAGCTACTCGGGGGGCTGAGGCAGGAGGATTGCTTGAGCCTGGCAGGTCAAGGTCGAGGCTGCAGTAAGCCGTGATCGCACCACTGCACTCCAGCCTGGGCTACACAGAGCAAGACCCTGTCACCAAAAAAGAAAGAAAGAAAGAAAGAAACTTGAGCAAACGGTGAAAAAATCAATTCTTGACATGGTAAGATAACCTGTATCAGAAACATGATTCTGGAACAAACACCAATAGGGGAGGGAGCGGGGCCTGGGGGAAGTCCCGATGTGTCAATGTCCAGAGGTGGGCAGGTCTCCAAGCAGACCCTGTGAGGCTGCACGTTCTGAGCATCTGGGCTCGGCGCTGTGCCCAACAGGCCCAGGCAAGGGGACAGCCACAGGGGCCTGGGTGGCATCCCCAACACCAAGAGTGAAAGCAAGACTCCTGAGCCAAACCTCCTTCCCGCAAAGGCTGAGGAAAGGATGGCCGCTCCTGAAACACGAGAAAAGCCCCAGCAAATCAAGATCTTGACTCAAGTCCTAGAGAAGGAAGCCTCAGAGAACAGAAAGACTGTGTACACACACACACTCACACACACTCTCACAAACAAACACTCACACACTCTCACACTCATACTCAAACACACACACACATTCTCTCCATCTCCTTGCCCTGGCTGAACTCCAACTCTGCTAATTACATCAAACCCACCTTTCGCCCTCTGCAACCCCTGCAATTAACCCTGAATCTCTGCTTCCTGCCGCTCTGGGGTGAGGGGTGAAGTCTGAGGCCAGCTGCTCCCTGTTCCACCCTCCGCCCAACCCCGGAAGTTTCAGAGGTGCCTGAAGCAACCCGGTCCCTTCCTCTGGGCTCCAGGCTGGTGTGAAGCCGGGTTATCACGGGAGCCCACACTCCCAGCTGGGGGGCACACCACATGCAGCACCCCCACCGAACTGCGGGTGCAGATCCTGACTGGCCCTGCCAGCCTTTACAGGGCAGCAGGTCCACCTGCAGCAAGTTACCTCCCTACATGATTCTAGAAAGCCTGGCTTTTAGAAAGAAGCTTCTCCAAGCAGCTGATGATGAAGAAAACTTGCAGCTTTCTGGGGCTATTTCCTGATCTTGCTCCACGAGCCTTGGTTTCCTAATCTATAGAATGGAGACGGTAATTTCTTCTTTATAATACCGAAGTAACAGTGAAAAACGACGAGGCTCTAAAGCCCCCAGCACGGGCACTCAGGAAAGGTTAAGCTCCCTCCCATTCACCTCTCAGCCTTTTGATTTGGGCACAGATCTGAGTCCCACAGTTCCTCGCTGCTATCTGATATGCCTGGACAGCATTTCTTCTGACAACAAAAAGGAGACAAAAGAAAGGAAAACAAGTCCAACTGGCACTCTAACAGCTTACAGAAACCAAACCTGCCTCCCAAGAGGTTTGGGCGTTCAGCACACCACCAGGTCCTCAGCCCGTTTGCTTCACCCCTGGCCAACAGTTGAACCACTGAGCTTGTAACACCAACACTGGCTGGCATGGTGGCTCACGCCTGTAACCCCAACACCCTGGGAGGCCAAGGCAGGAGGATCGCTTGAGCCCAGGAGTTTGAGTAGCCTGGCCAACACAGTGAGACCCCATCTCTACAAAAAATACAAAAATCATTAGCTGGGCATGGTGGTGCGCACCTGTAGTCCCAGCTACTTGGTAGATTGAGGCTGGAGGATTGCTTGAGCCCAGGAGTTTGAGGTTACAATGAGCTATGATCGCGCCACTGCACTCCAGCATGGGTGACAGAGTGAGACCCTGTCTCGAAAATAAATAAATAAAAAGGTAAAATAAATAATTGAAAGAAATACAAGCAGCAGGAGCCAGCAGGACAGGGAGCACCACTGGCTGGGAGTGCAGGCCTTTTGTTAAGTGTGGAAAAGGGGATTCTAGTGGCCCTGAGAGCTGCAGCCCTCTTGTCTGGCTGATCAGGAAGCTACTGCCAGCAGCCTGCAGCCCTGGGGGCGCACAGGTCTGCTGCAGAGCATGGCTTTCCTCGGCCCAGACGGCTGTTCCTGCTCCTCTAGGGTCCTTGCTCCAGGTGGGCACTGAGCCGCCCACAGCTGAGTGGTCTCCTGGGCCTCGGGCAGCCCTGTGTGCTGGTGCCCTCTCTCCTCAGGGGTTCTCCTCTCTGCGGAACACTCTCCCTCTGGTCCTCCCACTTGGGGGACTCCTCACTGTCATCTTGGGGAGCCCCATGTGCTCTGCCCAGCCCTAACCCTGGGGTCTGCTCCCACCTCCTTAGCCGTGGGCAGCTCTCATTCTCCATGCCTGCTTGTGACTCTTGAGCCAACCTCACCATGGCTCCCATCTGCATTCCCAGCCAGGAACGCTCAGATCCACCTGACCGACACCAGTGACACCAAGCTGGCTTGCTCCCCACTAAGCCCACTTCTCCTCACCCAGAGCCCCAGGCCCACCCAGAGAAGAGCACCAACGCCCCACCCCCAAGTCACACCAGGAACCCAGGGACCCCTCACCCTTGGATTCCCACATCTGGGCTGGATCCCCATAGAGTCTCCTAGAGCTCGTCCTTCTCTCTGCTGCCGTGGCCTCAGTCCAGGGCCCTGCGACCTGCCAACCCCTCCCAACACCTGTGCATTCTCCAAATGGGAGCAGGAGTTTTCTTTCCTAAGCTCTCTCTTTTAGAAGTTCAGGTTCCTAGGCCAGGCTCAGTGGCTCACGCCTGTAATCCCAGCACTTTGGGAGGCCGAGGCAGGTGGATCATCTGAGGTCAGGAGTTCAAGACCAGCCTGGCCAACACGGTGAAACCCCGTCTCTACTAAAAATACAAAAAATGTGCCAGGCATGATGGCAGGTGCCTGTAATCCCAGCTACTCAGGAGGCTGAGGCAGGAGAATCATGTGAACCCGGGAGGCAGAGGTTGCAGTGAGCCGAGATCGCACCACTGCACTCCAGCCTGGGCGACACAGTGAGACTCCCTCTCAAAAAAAAAAAAAAAAAAAAGAAGAAGAAGTAGTTCAGATCCCTAAGCACCTAAGCACAGCCTGGAGCCTCACCCCCATACCCCCAAGAGACGCCCCAACCTTCAGGCTGCTTTATGTCTCCAAAGCTCTGCAGGTGCCGCTCTTCCCCAGAGGACACCCCTTCCCTGCCAGTCAACCCCACCAGCTGCAGGCAGACATCTCCCCCGAGAAAGCTCTCCAGGATCCCTGCTCCCCGGGCCTGTGTCTGGCCATATCCCATGTCCTGCGTACACAGGTTTTATTGCAGCTGATTTACCTGGCCACTCTCCCACCCCACAAAACGTGAGCATCTCGGGCATGGAGAGGACAAGAAAGAGAAACAGAAAGAGGAAGAGCTGGTAACCCGGCAAGTCCCACCCACCTGGGGGCCACCAGAGCTTCCACATCCTGCATTTCCTTCTTCTATTATACAAGCTCTAGCTAGGGAATGGGGATTGGGAGGAGGACGGGGGACCCCCCGCAGACCATTGCCCTCCTCAGGCACATATCCCAGCAGTCTGGAAGATTCGCTCTTGAATTCCGAACGGACTGCAAACCTTCACATGGAAGCTGACTGTGACCTCCGGATGGTTGGATCCACAAAAGCTCCCGCTGCCGACATGGGGACAGAGCCCAGGCCTGAGCTGGACTCCCGGCCACAGCCAGGCCCTGCCCCTAATGGCTGCCTTGTTCTCTAACCCCACTACGATTCCCTCAGGCAGTCCTGCTGGAGAGATCCCCAAAAGGCACTCAAGATCCTCCAACACAAACGAAGTCCACCCAGACATTGCAAACACAACCTCAGGACCTCACCGCCTGGCAGGGACTTGAGAATCTTCAGCATGCAATAGCAATTTCTTAAAATAGCTGCATTTTAACCAACACAATCACAAAGGGTGAAGAACACAAATGGGTAACTGACCAAAGAAAAAGGAAAAAACCTATAAATAAGGCTATTTTGGCAGTAAGTAGCAAAAATTCTCAAAGTATTCATGTCCTTTGACCTAGGAACTCCCTGCTAAGGAAATAAGAACATTTGTTGAATGACTTATGTACCAAGTATGTTCACAGTGGTATGGTTTATAATTCTGAGACAATGATAGCAGTTACACCCACACGATAAAATGTTACACAGACACCAAAATTCATATTATGAAAGAGTATTTAATGGCAGGGAAAAGCTTGCTCACTGCCTGGTAAATGAAAAAAAGGCAGGTTACAAACAGTATAATGATACGAGCCACACTTTAGAAACACACACACACACAAAGCAAGCACAAGTACCAAAATGCTGGCAGTGGTATACCTAGGTGTTGAGGTAACAGGTGAACTTAAGTTTCTTTCTATATCCTAATCCATAGTAAGAATATATATATTATATATAATATATATTATATATTATATATATTACATATAATATATATTATATATTATATATATTACATATAATATATATTATATATTATATATATTACATATAATATATATTATATATTATATATATTACATATAATATATATTATATATTATATATATTACATATAATATATATTATATATTATATATATTACATATAATATATAATATATATTATATATATTACATATAATATATAATATATATTATATATATTACATATAATATATATTATATATTATATATTACATATAATATATATTATATATTATATATTACATATAATATATATTATATATTATATATATTACATATAATATATTATATATTATATATTATATTATATATTTTATATATTATATATATTTATATTTTATATTATATATTATATATATTACATATTATATATTATATATTATATATTATGTATCATATTATATATTATATATTACATATTATATATTACATTACATATTATATATTATATATTACATATATTATATATATATTATATTATATATATTATATATTATATATATATTTTTTTTTTTTGAGACAGAGTCTTACTCTGTCGCCCAGGCTGGAGTGTAGTGGCGCGATCTCGGCTCACCGCAACCTCTGCCTCCCAGGATCACGCCATTCTCCTGCCTCAACCTCCTGAGTAGCTGGGACTACAGTCACCCACCACCACACCAGGCTAATTTTTTTGTATTTTTAGTAGAGACAGGGTTTCACCATGTTAGCCAGGATGGTCTCTATCTCCTGACCTCATGATCCGTCTGCCTCGGCCTCCCAAAGTGCTGGGATTACAGGCGTGAGCCACCGCACCTGGCCAGAAAATATTTTTATAATCAAAAATGTTATTTTTAATTTCCTCACAATGTGGACATGAGCTACAAAATAAAAAATATGGCCCTCCTCTTTAACCTTTGAAGTCAAAAGTGGAGAAACTAATTTCTCCTCTGCAAATTCTGCACAACGTATTATTACTCCTAAAGCAAATGCCTCTTGTACCAGTAGCCATTGCCTGAGTGGACTCTAAGTTCCCTTGAATCCTGTCCCTGCCCATCAAAGCAGTTAAGTGGACTAAACCCTCTAGACCACACAAATGAAACACAGCCACAAGTTTAATGTGTTCTTTCCACCAACAATGTCAAATGGACATTTCCTTCTATTCCCGCTTTTGACAAAAGATTTTCCGTGGTGGATCATGCCTGTAATCCCAGCACTTTGAGAGGGTGAGGCGGGAGGATCGCTTCAGCCCAGGAGTTTGAGACAAGCCTGGTCAAGTTAGCGAGACCTTGCTTCTACTAAAAATCAAAAAAAGTAGCCAGACGTGGTGACGCACACCTGTGATCCCAGCTACTCAGGAGGCTGAGGTGGGAGAACTGCTTGAGCCTGAGAGGTTGAGGCTGCAGTGAGCTATGATCATACCACTGCACTTCGGCCTGGGAAACCGAGCAAGACTGTCTCAAACAGCAACAACAACAACAACAACAAAAAACACAAATTAAAAGACTTTCCTTCTTCAAACAAAATGTCCACATTTCTTAAAGATAATCCTAATTTTTAGTTAACAGAGCATGCTTATCTAATACAATTACCACAGAGGCTGACATCTCAGAAACAAGGCTGAGCAGAGGAAGAAGTTACAGGCAGTGTGCTGCCGTTTATGGAAGTCTCGAAGAAAGATCACACAAAGCTCTGTGTGTGTGTGTACACAAGTGTGTATAGTGTGCACACACGCATATATATTCAACACACACACATAAACACAGCAAGCGGATAAAAGTGTTAAGTAGATACCACCCAATTAATGAGAGGTGCTAACCCCAGGAAGGGAGAGGACAACAGGGCTTAGTAGTGGCTGCTGGGAACGTCTATCTCAACAGAAAATTTTTATTTCTTAAAAAAGGAAAAGGTCTCAAGCAAATATGGAAAAATAGAACCATATGTTCATATTTATTTTGAACGACGGGTATGTGAGTGTTCGTTATGACCACTTGTACTGTTTTATTTTTAATTCTTCAAAACAATAAAGGAAAAAGAAAAGGGCTGGGAGAAGCTAAGGCACCCGGGCTGTATTTATTCTGCTGTTTCACTTGAGATAAGGAACCTTCTGGCCTTGTGCCCATGCTAGAGGCCAGAAGTCAGAGAGCCGAGCTCAAGGAACCCAGAAAGCTAAACTTCCTTGAGCTGATCGTAAACTCTAAATCTCGCAGTTTCTGGTCACCATGCAACTGTAGCATTTCAGGCCCACCCCCTTTTGCTTGAAGGAAGGCACTCAGGAGGCTCAGAGAAGGAGAGCAGCCCGCCCAGAGAGACGGCGGGACCCCAGCCTTGCTGCCTCTGCACCTGGCGAGGAGAGGCGCGTGAAGAAACAGCAAATTCCTCATTTCAGAGTGAATCCTATGGGTAAGTCCCCACATCCATCCAAGGGGCCCGATCTCACTGGATGAGATATCCACGTGTGGACTCGATGACAAAGACATACGTCTCCAACAACACACAGGGAATGTATCCAGGCCACCATCTGAAGTGCTTCCCACCACACAAAGCCAAAGAAACCTCAGAAACTTCACATGACAATGAGGCCCTTTCCAGACAAGGCGCCGGACTGAAGGTGTCCAGGGCAGGGAATGGGGATGGGATGCCATGCACAACCCCAGAGCACAGACAGGCCAGCCGCTGCTGCACAGGGCGGACTTCTGCTGGAACAGCCTCACTTTCAGCCTGACTCCACTATCTGCATTTAATGTAAATATTCAAGGCTCTTAATGAAAAAAGTGAACCATTACATAAATCCAAAATTTAATTTTAACAAAAGCCAGGCCAGATGCCGTGAGCCTTACAGGCTCGTGCCTATAAGCCCAGCACTTTGGGTGGCCAAGGCAGGAGGACTGCTTGAGCTCCCAAGTTTGAGACCAGCCTGGCCAACATAGTGAAACCCTGTCTCTACTAAAAATACAAAAAGTAGCCAGGCATGGTGGTGCCCACTGGTGGTCCCAGCTACTCGGGAGGCTGAGGTAGGAGGATCGCCTGAGCCCAGTGGAGGGGGAGGTTGCAGTGAGCTAAGACTATACCACTGTACTCTAGCCTGGGCGACAGAGAGAGACCCTATCTCAAAAAATTAAATTAAATTTTTAAAACGCCAGATGAAAAGGAGGTTGGCTGTTGAATGAGTAAAACAAGCATCGGAGGACACAGAGTAAACCTGGCCAGCCAGGCTGAGGCAGCGTGGGACTCTGGCCCAGACTTGCCTGTCCTCCAGGCTGCTCAGCGGATATCCCATTTGAGGGTGCTGTCCTAAAGCCGGTGTCCCCACATTGGACAGGCCAGCCTTTTCTTCTCCAAAATGCAGAGACTGACCCAGGTGCTCTCTCTCCAAGGCTTTGTCCTACTCTGGCTTTCTCTGCCCCTTCTCAGCTACCCCCTCAACACCCCCTGCTCCCTCTGGTAACCTCCTGGTCACCGCATCCTCTCCTTCCCCTCCTCCAGTCTGAGACCCTGCCTTCCTGTCCTGGGGCGGTGAGACGTGCATCTGGTGTATGTGATGGAGAAGGGTCACCTGGTGAGGACTGAGCTCCTTCTACCCAGGAGATCCAGCTCAACGTGACTCTTCTAGAAATCACCAGAAATGTTCTAACCCATTGGTTCCAGTGGTTCCCATGGGCATGTGCGTCAGAATCACCTGGGGGCCTGTTAAAATACAGACTCCCAACTTACACGCAGGCCCAACAATCTGCATCTCTAACAAGCTCCCAGCGCGGCTGCAGATCTGGGGACCACCCTTTGAAGAACCACCACTCTCACCCACTGATTCTCAATCCTGTTGGAATGGTGAGACTCAAGAAGCTGGGAAACTTTTGAAAATGCAGATTCCTTGGCTGGGCACGGTGGCTCACGCCTGTAATCCCAGCACTTTGGGAGGCTGAGGCGGGTGGATCATGAAGTCAGGAGATCGAGACCATCCTGGCTAACACGGTGAAACCCCGTCTCTACTAAAAATACAAAAAAATTAGCCAGGAGTGGTGGCAGGTGCCTGTAGTCCCAGCTACTCGGGAGGCTGAGGCAGGAGAATGGCATGAACCCGGGAGGCAGAGCTTGCAGTGAGCCGAGATCACGCCACTGCACTCCAGCCTGGGCGACAGAGCGATACTCCGTCTCAAAAAAAAAAAAGAAAAGAAAATGCAGATTCCAGGGCCCCAATCCCAGAAGAGTCCAATGAAGTAAGCCAGGAAGGCGGAGAATCTGCCTCAGACGCCGGTGGTGGGATAGGATCTCAGCCACACTGGTTTCCACCCACTTGCTGACCTATGCCCTGCTCAGGAAAAGTTCAAGGACCCTTTGCCTCCCCAGGTTTTCAGAAGTCAACTTGAGCATCCTAGTGACACGGCCCACGCTCTTTAGGAAAGGCCTGGCCTTCCAGACTGTCACTGCTCCAGTGTGCCACAGAGAAGAAGGGGACAGTTAGGGGCACAGAGCCATCTCCTGGCAAACAAAACCCAGAGCCAGAATGCGCGACCTTGATGTGTCTACCAAAAAGCCACAGGTGAGAGGGAGGCCCACCCACGCAGCACCCCAGTCAGAGTAAGGAACAAGGTTTGTCCCACTTCATTCCAAGCCCTCAGGACCTTCGGGGCTACTTTCCCAAGAAGAGGTCGGGCGGCAGCTTTACGGAAACGTTCTGGAATACCCCTTTACTATAATAACCGGTTATGTTTGTGCTATAATGTTAGGTGGGAGGGAAAAAAGGCAGGATACGCAATTGTATATATGGCCACAACCACAATGGCATAAAACAAAAACTATTCACTCAAGAACTGAAAGGAAATACTACAAACGTTAAGGGCGATTGTCTCTGGGTGCTGGGCTGATGGGTGGGTCTTTTCTCTTGCTACTTGTCTGTTTTCTAAGCTGTTTACAAGGAGCACGTACAGTACGACCTATATGACAAAAACTTTATTTTGTCATAAATCGGAAGGAAAAAAACACACAGCAGAACACCGTCCACACGGAATGTGCCAGCCCTGAACACAAGCGTCCTGTCAGCTTCCTTCAAGAGGGCAGGACTGAGAGGCAGTGACCACTCCCTGGTCAGCAGCAAGTACTGTCAGCATACACTGACTGACCATTTGCTCTGAGCTGGGCCGAGACTGCCAGCGCACACCAGCCCAGTCCTCCAAGAGCTCCCAGCACAAAAGGAGGGAGAGCAGGGATGCAGGGTCCTCTTTCCATCTGGAAGTCCTTCTGGACCCTGAGGGTGGGCTGGCCATCTTTTACTTTGTGTGGCCACTTCCCATCTTCTGGAACTCTGCACAGTACCCCAAGAACAGCAAACTGCTTCTCAAACCCACACAGTCTCAAGTGAGTGTCAAGTCCATTTGGACCCTCGGAGTGGCTGGTCACCAACAGCAGAAGTCCTCCTGGACTGGCAGGGCCAGAGGATGGCATCTCTATGGCCAAACAGCTTGCAGCAAGAGCCTCACTGCCCCATGCTACTCACAAAGACCTGCAGAAACCTCACCTCCATTTGAGACCTTCATCACATCCAAGCTCACCCAAGAGCTCACAGTGCAGGAGGAGGGAGGACAGGGATGCAGACACCTGCCCAGTGCTATACCACTGGCTCTGGCCAGCCCTGCCCATTCCCTCCCATGACCCTCCAAACTGGAAACTCAGTTGCCCACTGAAACTCTACTCAGGTATCACCTCCTCCAAGACAACTTCCCCAACTCCCCGCATGCAGGCTGGGTTAGGGGGTCTTGCCTCTTGAACTTTCAGCACTATGTGCTTCCCCTAGCACTTAGCACACAGTCCTGAAAGCACCTGCCTGTCACGAATGGCACCTGCAGACAGGGCCCATGCCCTGCGTACCTGCTGAGCAGCCGGCACAGCCACCAGGCCCTCATCACAGATGCCCAGGTCATTGACAGCACCATTGCCTTTACCCCACTGCTCCTGTGCATGGCTGTCGCGAGGGAGATGCCAGCAGAAATGCCCCTGCCTATAGCATACACCATGCTGAGTGTGGCTCCCCTTCAAATCCCCAGAGCCAACTCTCACAGGCTCCCACACCAGCCCTCCAGGCCTCTCCCTGACCCTCGGCCCCCTCCTCAGACATCTGGAACTAAAGGGATGGGGCTGGTTCTAAGCTTCCCAGATGCAATGTCCCGAGAGCCCATGGTGCCCCTCTCCCAGTAGTCTCTGGACTAAGCACAGATGGCTCACTGAACTGGCCCACACAGGCAAACCACGCCAGCCCCCCCACCCAACGGGAGGAGGACGGAAACAACCATCTCAGAAAACCCAGGCCATTGTCCACTCCCTCCCTCTCACGTTCAGTTTCAAATTCATGTTGAAACAGAAGCAAGGGCTCCTGCAGCAACCACAGCCCTCAACAGGAACTGGGCCCAGCACAAAGCGCAATGCCACAGCACACATTCTGCCTGGCAGCCCACCCAGCAGTCCCTCAGCGGACCCCAGAACCAGCAACCACTGCACAAGGGCAGAAGGGGAGTCACGGCTGGCCAGACGGCTTCCTCATGTCAACAGAGGCCTCACAACATCCAAAGATGCTCCCGAATCCCAGAACCAAGACTAAGTTACAGCCCAGGAAGCCAAGTGCGAGGCACAGGTCTCAGGCGGAGTCTGGTCACATGTTTAGTGAAACGCTGGCGTGAATCTGGGAGGCAGTTGTTCTTGAGCAGTTCTCAATCTGTGTCCCCTGGAGGCCGAGGAGACAGCTGAGCACAGTGCACTGGGCTTCACCTGGGTTCTCGAGAAAAATCATATGGGGGGAAAGTTTCACTGCTAAGAAAAGGTTTGAAAACCAGGGCTCCAAGGTACACAGTTTCAGTCCATTTCCATCCGTGTTGGCCATACAGAGATCACTAACACCATCAAAGACTCAACTGGCCTTCCCAAGGCTGGGATGGGTTTTGGGTTTAGTTTTGTTTGTTTTTGAGATGGAGTCGTGCTCTGTCACCAGGACAGAGTACAGTGGCATGACCTTGGCTCACTGCAACCTCCGCCTCCCAGGTTCAAGTGATTCTCCTGCCTCAGCTTCCTGAGTAGCTGGGACTACAGGCGTGCACCACACCCAGCTAATTTTTGTATTTTTAGTAGAGGTGGGGTTTCATCGCGTTGGCCAGGATGGTCTTGATCTCTTGACCTCGTGATCCGCCCGCCTCGGCCTCCCAAAGTGCTGGGATTACAGGCGTGAGCCACCGCGCCCAGCCTGGGATATTAAAGAGCAAATCCCCATCAGGCTGGCTTGACTGTCCCACTGACCACGCAGATCAGATGCGGTAAACACTTGAAAGACAGACGTTCCCTAAGCCCAGTGCTCCTGCTTGCAGCTAGAGGTGGGTTAATCACATTCTTGGTCCCATCTTCACAACCCTCCAGTGGTTCCTCCTCTCCCTCAACCCTTGAATGGCTCCTGTATAAAGAGCCACTGAGCCAGGGGCTGGGGACAACCACCTCAGGGTCACCTTCAGGAAGCCCATTCCAGCCAGTCCCCACTCAACTGCATTCTCGGGGCAGAGGCTGCAAACTGAGGCTCCTCTCTGGGACCTTCACAGCATATAGCACGATGCTACACACGGCTCAAAGAACATTCACCAAACAAAGGAAATCAACGCACCATCTCATCCTCACACATGCCCCAACAAAGGGTTCACACGAAAGCAGACCAACTGTCAACAAGTAGAGGCCTAAACATAAGCACCGTTTCCTCCCGGCCTCCTGTGGGAAAACCGTGACAGTGACGATACTGAGGGACACACATCAGAATTCCCGACAGCAGAACTGCCCTTACCTGGTAGTAGGTCTTAATGTTTCTCACCAAGATGGTCAAATTCTGAATGCGAAGGTTCACATCATTGTTGACGTGCTTATTGATGCGTTGATTTGTGGGCCTGGGATCTCTAGGGGAAGAAACACGAGAATGGAAATTGCATCTCCCAGCAGCTGCCACACTTCCTTTCCCAGCCGCGACCCAGCATCTTGTCCTCCAGTCCCTAGGTGACCATGAGGCTGTGCTGCGGCAGCTGTGGTTCAAGTCAAATCCCAATCCTGCCACTGCTAAGCCAGGACCTCAGGTGGGCCACATCGCCTTTCTGCTCCCTGACCCGAGCACCTGGCCCACCGCAGGCCCTCAGTCAGTGCTGTTTCCATTCCCACCATTCCTAGCACCCACAAAAACCAACCACATATCAGTGCAGACCCCAAATGTTATACTGTATAAAACTAACCCAGCCAAATATATTTCAAGATTAGAAGAATTAAAAGCTGAACAAAGAAAAATATGTGAAATATCAAGAAAGACAGAAGGAGAAAAATGGTAGTCTTTTTTTTTTTTTAAATAGAGACAGGTCTCACTCTGTCACCCAGTCTGGCGTGCAGTGGCACCATCACAGATCACTACAGCCTCCAACTCCTGAGCTCAAGGGATCTTCCTGTCTCAGCCTCCCAGGCAGCTAGGACTACAGGCCCAGCTAATTTTTTTTTTAATTTTTTTATAGAGACAGGGTCTCACTATGTTGCCCAGGCTGGTCTCGAACTCCTCAAGCCATCCTCCTGCCTCAGACTCCCAAAACACTGGGATGACAGGTGCGAGCCACTGTGCCCAGCCTAAAATGGTACTTTTTTTTTTTTTTTTTGAGACGGAGTCTTGCTCTTTCGCCCAGACTGGAGGGCAGTGGCACGATCTCAGCTCACTGCAACCTTCACCTCCTGGGTTCCAGCGATTCTCCCACCTCAGCCTCCCAAGTAGCTGGGATTATAGGTGCATGCCACCATGCCCAGCTAATTTTTGTATTTTTAGTAAAGACAGGGTTTCACCATGTTGGCCAGGCTGGTCTCGAACTCTTGACCTCAAGCGATCCACCCGCCTCGGCCTCCCAAAGTGCCGGGATTACAGGTGTGAGCCACTGTGCCAGGCCAAAATGGTACATTTTCTGACTTAATACGCCAATAAAATCATAATGTTCCATTAAACACAGGTCTCCCTCTGTCATGCGAATTGGTCTTGGGCTGGTCCTCCCTGTGATTTACAAATTCCAGGGACAAAAATCCTATCTTGAGAAACTGGCATAATCAATCTATGACAGTCTATGGTGTACAATGCACCCTGTAAGAAATGCTAAGAGACACAATTAATTCATGTGGGAAATCCCCGAAGTGTCATTTATTTTCCAACCTCAGGCAAAAGTTGGGTCTGGTTGTGATGAAACCAGAAATCTACATCAAGTGATGTATCATGTCCCTCCCTCATCTATATACAGGACATTTCTCAAAATGCTCAGTGTCAGAAAACGTTCCCCATTAGACGAGACCACTCAGCATTACTGAGTTCGCTTCCACCCTTCCACAGACTGTGCGCTGCTTTTCATAACAAAGGCCTCCCTTCCATCTGACAGTCCCAAGACACTGCAAAGGATGGCTAATTCAAAGGAGGGCCTGTCTTCACAGTTTCTTCTGTCATCCAGACCCCGTGATGAAGGTGCTGAGCCTCTTGGGGGTTAGTGTGGGGAGTTAAGGAAATCAATCTCAATGCCATCTGGCTCATTCAAAGCCAATAATTAGTAGAAAATTGACAAAGGAAAAAAAAAAACCCTACAAATCGAAAACGTTTCAAATATTTCTGGAAGTACAGTGATGGAGTGTGGCCAAGTCATTTACATGTTACATGTTTCTCTTGGAGTCATGCATAACTGAGAAAATAAAGGTTAAGAGTTCCGTGGAAATTAATTCAGGAAAAGAAGAGGCATTCAGAATTTAAACTGCAAAGGCATTTTTAGCTACAGAAGTGTTCCTGGCAGCATAAAGTAATTTATCTTAAAGGTACAATTCTCCTCCCCTTACTGTAGATACCTTAAAAGATGAAAATCAATTTCACAGTGACAAATGCACTTCTTAAAATAGCAGAACTCAGAGAACATGCAGCGCTTTTTCTGTTTTGTTTCTTCTTTCTTTGGTCTTTGTCATTGTAGTCTCATCTTTCACTGAAGTCAGACGGGACCACCCCAGGAGTGGCCAGGAGCCGAAAGCCTCAGTATACATCGTGGACATCTCCAGCACGTGCAAAGGCATAGCATACACTCAGGGTCGGGAACCTGGGAGTCCCCTCACATCACAGCATAGAAGCCTCTGACCATCCCTGCTATTGTTCTCCCCAGTTCTTGCAAGAAATAGCTCACTGAAACAACTCTAAAAGGACCCTGACATTTACTGTATGAGTAATTAAGCTACTTACCGTGATTATTAGGACTCCCTCCTTTAACTAAGCCTCTCTGGGTAAAGAGACGCTATCAGGACACTAATCAAAACAAAAGCCTCAACTACAGTTAAGGCAGGCACATCTCAATCTCCACTCTGCCCAGCACCCCCGTTAACTCCCACCTTTCCACGCTGTAGGAAATGGGAGTCGGGAGACATGGGTTCTAGTCCAGGTCCCAAGCCCAGCCAAAGTTCACTGGGCTTCAGTGTGCTCATCTGCAAAATGGCTACAGGATCCTTCCGGCCTTCAAAGGCTATATGGTTCCATGAAGCCCACATCTGCATTAGCAAACGTGGACTGTACTTGCTTCTGTACCACAGGAAGATGTTATTATAACCGTTAAACAACTGCACTTCCCCAAAAGTTGTCATTCAGAACAACAATCATCTTTACATGATAGTCCTAAAACATAAAAGGCTAACACTCTAGTATCAGGATCTCAGAGGACAGGATACAAACATGGTAGCTGGTCGGAACTTGGAGAGTTCCAAGAGTTCCAAGTCTAAAGTGTGGGCCCCCAGGGATTCCTTTTCATAAAAACTTCCAACTAGAAAAAAAGAAACTGGCCAAGCACGATGGCTTATGCCTGTAACCCCAGCACTTTGGGAGGCCGAGGTGAGAGGAACACTTGAGGTCAGGAGTTCGAGACCAGCCTGGCCGACATGATGAAACGCTGTCTCCACTAAAAATACAAAAATTAGCCAGACACGGTGGCATGCGCCTGTAATCCTAGCTAATCGGGAGGCTGAGGCAGGAGAATCACCTGAACCTGGGAGGCAGAGGTTGCAACGAGCAGAGATCAAGCCACTACCCTCCAGCCTGTGCAACAGAGTGAGACTCCAGCTCAAAAAAAAAAAAAAAGGAAGAAGAAAGGTAACCAATTCTTCCTAGAATTTTAAAGAGAGTTATAATTTAGGCTTACAGTAACCTTGCCCCCCTCCTTTGGGAAAGCCAGCCCCCAACTTTTGGTCATATTCCAAAACCTTCCTAAATTTAAAGCTAAATCAAGAAACTATGTATTGACACAGAGAGATGTCCCTAATTTATCACAGGTTAAAAAACATGCTAAATGTTTTTATATATGTTTAATGTATTTTTATACAAATATGGACCCATGCTAAAAAACAATAGCAAGAGTCCATATTTGTATAAAAATATTAATACATTAAGGACACGTATTAATATATATCATAGATAACATTCGGAAGGCACTAGAATATTGACATTGCTACCTCCACATGGTAAAATCACAGGCAAGTTTTATTTTGCTCATCTGTATATATTCCTATTCTCCTAAGATGAACATAGTTTGTGTATTTTTTTTCTTTTTTTTTGAGATGGAGTCTGGCTCTGTTGCCCAGGCTGGGTGCAGTGGCACAATCTTGGCTCACTGCAAGCTCTGCCTCCCGGGTTCACGCCATTCTCCCGCCTCAGCCTCCTCAGTAGCTGGGACTACAGGCTCCCGCCACCACGCCTGGCTAATTTTTTTGTATTTTTAGTAGAGACGGGGTTTCACTGTGTTAGCCAGGATGGTCTTGATCTCCTGACCTTGTGATCCGCCCACCTCAGCCTCCCAAAGTGCTGGCATTACAGGCGTGAGCCACCGCGCCCAGCCTGTTTGTATAATTTTTAAGGACTCAAAGCCCCCATGTGCAGCCAAAAGATGGAAATTACTTAAGTTCATAGGTAAAAATTGTTTTTTCCCAAGATTTTTGTGCCACTACAAATTCATTCAACCAACAAGTAAAATTTCCCCTTTTATCCTAAGCTTCTACATCTGCAAAAGGGAAACATAAACTCTCCTTCAAGTGCACTGGGGTAAAAGTTATCCTTCAAATGCTTTTTGGGAGGTAAAGAAACTCTCCTATTTCCCCGAGGATGTTTCTAACCTATGAATAATTAACACAGTATCCTGAATTTTGCAGCTAGCACCAGGGGTCACAAGGAGCCTGAACAAATACGGTTGAACTTAAAGGGCACAAGCTCTCAGCCCTAGTACCAAGTTCCAACTTTAGCCACTGCGTCAAACCGGATGGTTTACTCTCACAAGTAGAGATGTACAGCACTAAGGGCATGGGTACACGTACGTATGTCCACACACAAACTCAGATCTGGGCCTCATCTGCACAATGATAGACATATGTTAGGCTTTTTCTATACATAGTTTTATTTAAATCTCCCCCAAATTGGTAAAATACCATCCCCTTATTACAGATCAGGAAATCAAGGCTTAGAGAGTTTCAGTCATTTGCCCAACATAATAACACTAGGAAGTGGCAGAGTGGGGATTTGAACTTGTCTGCCTGATGCTAGGGTTAAGGCTTTTAAATAATTTTCCTACAAGAGAATGAAAAACGTGTCCAAAGTTAACCAGAGCAAACTTTGTTTTCTCTTGGGTGCTGGTAGGTACCCAAGACACCGTGTTGACAGAGGGGCTACTGAGCAGGCATTCCCAGGCCTCTCCATCCAGGCCACTCAAAGCCTCAGTTTCATTCATGAATTCTCCTAGCCCTGGGCCTCCCCAGAAAGCTGAACCTGTGGGGCTTCCCTGCTTCCAGGTGCTGATGTCACCAGGAGACCAGGGCCAAGAGACTACTAACAACCTTCTCCGGTTGCCGGAGACAATGGCCAGGTGCAGTCACGTGACCCCCAGCCAACCTCCACAAGGCTCCCAGGTGTTAGGTAACAGCCTCTTATCTGAGCTCTGTTAGCAGTACTGCTCAACGCGATTTCCTCAGGTCCTACGAACTTGGGGTGAAGGAATCAAAACAGGCAAATAGCACAGTCTAGGAGCTACTGGTATGGGAGATGAGGCAGAACAGCCTTACCCCTTACCTGCTGGCTAGTGACATGCTGCCATTTGGTAGAAGTGAAAACAGAGGCTTAAGTGCAGTACAGTCTAAATGCGGGGCTAAGACTTGGGTCCCAGGGTCCAATGTTGCCCTAGACCTCATTGGTAGAGGGCTAAGGGCTGAGAACTGTGGGGTAATCCAAGGATCGAAGAATGTGGGGGAAAAGATAGGCCACAAAAAAAAAAGAACTTTTACTTGGTGCCTCAAATCCTTTCTGGATTAAGATGGCACCTACATAGGCAAATAGTTAAATGTTAACACAAGGTTTCATTCTGTCCTCACAACCATCTCTTAAGGAAGGTACTTTATGTCCCATTTTACAGATGAGGAAACTAAGGCACTGAGCGACATGCCCAGTGTCACACTGCTGGTAAAAGGGAGGCCAAGGGTTTGAATCCCAGCTGGCTATGTAGGCTGTCCGATACGGGCCAGGGTTCATTGTTTAGTTGAGGTAATTTTACATAGCATGAAATGCATAAAGATATAATTTGAGGAGTTTTGGAAAATGAAACATACTCCAGCCACTCTGCAGGACATTTCAACTACCCTGAAAAGGTTCCCCCGGGTCCTTTCCAGTCAATCCTCACCACTTCCAGACACAAAAACACTATTCTGACTTCTATCACCTGGAACTGGGTGATTCTGATGACCCATGCAGGAAACCATGCCCACCCGCTCTCTCTTCTCTTTCCTCATTCTGGAAAGCCAGCCATTCAGCCTCCCCACGCTCCCTTCCTCTGTGCCCAACCCATCCAGAGGGACCCAGAAGCACTTCTTGAAGTCTTAAGAGCTACAATTTACCAGTTCCCACTTCTGGAATGATTACCTTGGCATATCACAGAGAGAACATCTAAAATTGCCCTTCCGGGAAGGGGAGAAACCCTCCCACCCCACACCACCCCGGCCGAATTTAGCCACGGGCCAAATGAGAACAAGTGATGAGCTGGCGTTTCTCAAAGGAACGGTCCAACAGGCTTTCCTGATTTACAAGCAAGTGGGAAACGCTTCAGGAATTCCAAAGGTCAGGGAAGAAAGAGAAACAGTCCCAGGGCTTTTGTTCCCCCCTCTGCCTGGGTGTAGGAGCTGAATGAAAAGGCTGGGGATACTGCTGGTTTTTTTAATTAAACAGTCTTGGGCTTGGGTAAGGACAGGTTGAAGTTTCACCGGTCATTGCGCCAATGGAATCCAGTAATTTTCAAGGTCTAACAGAATGAGGGGAGAGTGGCCAGAACTTGAATATGCCACGAGACAGCTTCCGGAAAACTCAGTTTCAACGAAGTTATCTAAGAAGTGCTGTCAAAGCTGGCAACAGATTTTTGTTTTTCAATCTAATCAGACACTGAAGATTGGTAAGATTGGTAGTGACTTTTTTTCCTACACCCACAGCTGTGAACTTTAAAAAAAAAAGCAAAAACCATTAAACAGCATGACATCAAATGACTTATTAAAATAAAAGGAGGCCGGGCACCACAGTGGCTCATGCCTGTAATCCCAGCACTTTGGGAGGCCAAGGTGGGCGGATCACCTGAGGTCGGGAGTTCGAGACCAGCCTAACATGGAAAAACCCCATCTCTACTAAAAATACAAAATTAGCCGGGCGTGGTGGTGCATGCCTGCAATCCCAGCTACTCGGGAGGCTGAGGTAGGAGAATCGCTTGAACCCGGGAGGCGGAGGTTGTGGTGAGCTGAGATCACGCCATTGCACTCCAGCCTGGGCAACAAGAGCAAAACTCCATCTCCAAAAAAAAAAAAAAAAGCAAGGTTCTTGAATTATTTTTTTCTAAACAGGCTGTTTAAGGCAATCTATATAAGCCACTTTCTGGATATGCCAAAGCAAACTGCTCCTCTGCCTTTGTGAGCCACAAACGAAGCTGATCTCTCATTAGCTAATAGATTTATGCTCCAGTATGACAACTTGCTCAGTCGTAGGTGAATAGGTGCGCACACGAGGCTGATCCACAGTGAACATTAGGATGTTTTATTTTGCTTCAAGTGCCTGTGAATCATCCCGACACTCAGTTCCAATGTTCCCTGCAGTTTGAGTTAAAAACAGAATGCAAAGGTAGAAGCCAACACCTACATTGTGGCAAGCTGTCAATCAGGCCGTGCAGAGCTCAGCAACAGGAAAGGATGTGGTCAGATGTACTCGCTGGCAAGAGTAACTTCTACTAAGACCCTGTTCAGGCTGCATGCTTCCAAACAAACAGCACCATGGGCCCCTCCTAACACTGTGACTTTAAACTCAGTCCATACAGTGGGACTTAATGAATTGCACTTGCTCTGGGGCAACTGAAAAAGGAAGATGAAATGTAAAGGAGCTCAGAAACACAGACAACCTCATCTAAAATGAAACTTTACAGTAACCCTCGGATGCCTGGGCCCACCCCGACACTTCCTGTAACCAGACACTCTCCGTTACAGTTCCTTGCCCTCCAAAAGGGGACTTTTTCATTTCATTGCTCAAATCACAATTAAGTCCTTGAGTTTGAAGTCAATTGCACTATCTACACCACGTAAATGACAGTCATTCAATTCCAAATTTCCTTCATCAAACCAACTGCCAGACCCACTGTGCTGGAGTTCTTCAAACACCTACGAATGTCCAACAGGCACGTTAATACTGAGATACCAGCGTCTCCACCTTCAGAGAACTACCCCCCACCCCACACACACCCCGCCATGCAACCTTCCACTCCATTTCTACTCTCAAACTTTCTAACGCACCATTCTTTCCTTCCTCCGAGAAGAAGGTAACTTACATTTGCAGCATAATTTGGTTCAAAAAGATGCCGTCCACTAAATCCATGTACATAGTCAGGTTGTCCTGGCTGCCGCTTCCAAACGGGCCAAAAGTTTTCACCTGCGGGGAGGGGGACGAGGAGAGAAAGACAGGAAGTCACCCCGTGCGCACAAACGGTCCAAAGCTCTCCCAGGCAGAGACTGGCCGGGTCAGTGTGAGCAGAAGGGGGTCACCCACGCCCACACCACCCTTCAGCAGGCACCAAGCCCGGCCTTCTCCTAGGGCCTGTCTCCCCTCCCCGAGCGGGGCAACAGACACGAGACAGGAGGAGAAACTTCCTCGCCACTTTTCTCCCGCGTTCCAGAGCGGAAAAAATAAAAATAAAAAGGACTTTTCAATAAATGTCTGACGTCTCAAATCCATTGTAAATCAGTGCGCCCACCCCAGTCTGTTCACTTTCCCATTCGGCGCCCCCCATTCCCCACCCGTCATCGCCATCCACCGGCTGGTCTCAGGGATTCAGAAAAACTACATGAGATATTTGGTTGGGAAGAATGGGGTCCTTTTCGGGAGTGGCTAAACCCCAGGGACAGGAGTGACCACTGGGACCCGGTCCGCCCCGAGGCAGCCAGCCTAGAGCCCCAGAGGGAACAGGTGTACCCGCCCGGCTCCTGGCCCGGCCGAAAGCGCGGCGGGGTCCCGCGCCGGACGCACAACGGGGGCGCCGACTCCAGAGTTACAAAGCTCCGGACTCCAGGACGCGGCCCCAATCCCGGCCGGGAGCCACTTGCTGCGTCCCTCGCGCCCCGGAGCCACCCGGGGCCCCGGCCGGGTCGGGTCTGCGGCGTCCCGTCGCCGGGCTAGAGAGGAGCCGGTGCACCAACAAAGGGGCGGGGAGCCAGGCGCACTCACCCAGGTCACCAGCGGGCTCTGCAGGAAGAGCTCCAGGAGCTCCGAGACTGTCACGTCCATGCTGAGGCTGCGCCCGCCGGCTCCGCGCCCCCCGCCCCGCGTCCCCGTTCCCCCGCGCCGCGGCACAAAACGGCTCCGCAGCGAGCAGCGGGCCCGGGGCTGCGGCGGCTTGCGCCCGGGAGACAAAGGCGGGGCGCGCGAGCCCACGTTCCGCGGCTCCGGCGGCCCCGCGCCCCGCCCGGGTCTGGGGGAAGGGGAGGGCCCGCCGCTCGGGGAGGAACAATGCGGGCGGCCCCGCCCCTCGGCAGCCCTGGGCGACCGGCGCGCCGCCTCGCGGTGCCAGCCCGGGAGCCCGGGCGCGGGACGCGGCTACGCGGGGCGCTGGGAGGGGACTAGTGGCCCGCGGCGGGTGGGTCGCGGGGCCCGGCTCCCCTCCCGTGGGACCGCGCGCCCTCGCCGAGCGCAGCCTCCCCGCGTGTGGGGCCCCAGCACGTGGCGCATCCCTGCGCGCGTGCGCCTGCAGCCGGGGCCCGAGCGCCACGTGCGAGCTGGGGTGCGCGGGCACTGGTGCGTGCCGGGAGCGGGGACGCCCTGCCCTCCGAGGTCGCCCGCAGGCTGCCGCCCGCTCTGGGCTTGGGGACCTCGGCCCTGCGCCTTTCCGCACTCCTGGCAGGTGCAGCCCCAGGTACAGTCAAGAGGCCCCGCAAACCCCCACTCCTCACGGTTGTGCCCGGCGCAATAAACGCGCCCCGACCCTGGGGCCGGGCTGGAGGGCAAATAAGAAACTTTATGTTGAGTTTAGGCCTTAGGGGCGCGGCCCCTCGCGCCCTACCGTGCCCCACCGTGCCATGTTCCGGGCTGCCTGCCTTCTAAAAGTTCCTGCAGGAAGCAGGTGATGTGGCCTCCCCAACCCGGGCCCGCCCTCACCACTTTGCCGGAGGCGAGCTAAATTCCAGCCGGGGTTCCTAGCAGCAGCTTAGTGGCAGGCGACAGGAAAAAGGGCAAAGGCCCCAACTGGCTGGAAGGCAAGCCCGGGGGCAGGACCTCCTTGCGGGACGGCACGAGGCAGGAGCCGGCTCCAGGCTGGTCTCGGCCTGGTAATAATTTCACACCACCAGCCGGTCATTGTTCAAAGCACTGTAGACCATTTTACTAATTTAACCCCAACGATCGCCGCATTTCCCAGCTGGGCCAACTGGTACAGGGTTGACCCGAAGGGCCCTGCGTGGCGCTTGGCAAGTATACAGCAGGCACTAAATGGCTGCCGACAGGCTCGGTGGTAATTTTGAAAGTTGGCTCTGTGCAGTGTTGGGGCTGCGGCATCTGCTGGTGGCGAGTGGTATTACAGCCCAGCGCTGGCGGACCCCGTTGGGCTGGGGAGGGTTGTGAGATTATGGCCTGAGAGCCAAGGGGGTCGGTTAGGGGTCCCTAGAGACTGTGGAAGGCGGGGTAGCATAAAACACAATGGGGGACTGCGGAGGAACTAAAATTTCGAGACTACATGGTTTTGTTGTGCACCAGAAGTTCATTAGAGAAGTTCCTTAATTGTTTCTCCGCCCGCCGCGATGGCACTCGACCCCGCGGATTAATTTAACAACTCTGATGGTTGCTCTGTGAAATTTAAAGAACAGTGGTTTAAGCAAAGACCACAAGAAAGAAGAATTGAGATCAAAGAGGAGTGTGTGCCATCGCTGTGGAGGAGTTTCAGTTGTGAATCATGAAATGTCCTGTAAGCCATTTCAAGGAGTTTGATTTTTATACCAAAAACAATGGGAAGACACTACAGGTTTTTGGAGCAGCAGCTCAGACGTGTCGAAAAAGATGTTTTGATCCCTAAAATAATGAGAGAAAAGGCCAGAGAGAGGTCTTCTGACAAGTTCAAGATTTTACCAAATGTTGCAAGAACTCTGGAATCCTTATGGTAGTAAAATGCTGGAAAGAAAATTCTGCATTGAAAGAATGTCTTAACAGCTCACTATAATGACCCAGCCTTTTATGAATAATGCAAAGTGGAATACCTGAAGGAAAAGGAAGAATTCAGAAAAACTGGAATTTCTACAAAGAAAAGTCTACAGAAGCTGCCCACAAGTGTGTAGACAAATATTCAGATGACATTCAGGATCTCTAATACTCATGGAAGTCGTTTATAGAATAAACCTTAAATAATGGACTCAAGAATGTGTGTTTGCTAATTATGTGTGTATCCTAATTATGGAAATATTACTTTTATCTGAAATAAAAATCTTTTTTTCTTTTCTTTTTTTTTTTTTTTTTTGAGACAACAGAGTCTCACTCTGTTGCCCAGGCTGGAGTGCAGTGGCGTGATCTCTGCTCACTGCAACTCCGCCTCCCGGGTTCGCGCCATTCTCCTGCCTCAGCCTCCAGAGTAGCTGGGACTACAGGTGCCCACCACCACGCCCGGCTAATTTTTTGTATTTTTTAGTAGAGATGGGGTTTCACCGTGTTGGCCAGGATGGTCTCTATCTCCTGACCTCGTGATCCGCCTGCCTCGGCCTTCCAAAGTGCTGGGATTACAGGCGTGAGCCACCGCGCCCGGCTAAAAATCTTTTATTTAAAAAAGTTCCTTAATTGCTCATAATGTAAGTTAGTTCAAAAATAGGTATGATGTGTACACACACCGCTCTTCGCTCGGAAGCCTCTCTTCTGAAAAGTAAGGGATGCAGATGCGGCCAAAGTTGTTTTTCCAATTTTTTTGGAAAGACAAGGATGAGGGATCTTTACAGTTATTTATTGAGGCCGGGTGCAGTGCCTCACACCTGTAATCCCAGCACTTTGGGAGGCCTAAGTAGGTGGATCACTTCAGCCCAAGAGTTCAAGACCAGCCTGGCCAAAAAAAAATAGAAAAATTAGCTGGGTGTGGTGGTGCACACCTGTGATCCCAGCTACTCTGGAGGCTGAGAATCACTCGAACCCGGGAGGTGAAGGTTGCAGTGAGCTGCTGCTATTGCACCATTGCACTCCAGCCTGGGTGACAGAGCAAGACTCTGTCTCAAAAAAAAAAAAAAAAAAAAAAAAATTTATTGAGTAAGCTTATTCTTTCACACTAAGAAATAAGTGGACAAATGCCTTCTGACAGTTGTGAGACTTTTCCCATCCTGGTGAGGGAATTTTCCCCTGGGGACATTGACAAGGCCCTGGGCCACAGCCATGTCAGGAATGTTTGCTTTGGGGTCAGTTAGCTGCTGTGTCGGTTCATAATCATTGATGTATCTGCTACCATGCCTTGGCTTGACTACGCCACCAGGATTAAAAGGATCTAACTCAGCTCCCTTGTTCCCTAGGAGGCAATGGGGCAGGCAAACTGGATGGTGCCCCAGGTGTAGCAAGGTTGGAAGGCTTCAAAGGATGGGACAAGTTTGGCCTGGACAAGTTTCCTCCTAGAAGTCACTTAATCTGCAAAATCAAGATAAGACCATTTTCCCCATGTGACTTGACAAGACGATATTAAAGCTCAAGATGATGCATGTAAAAAGATTGTGGAAGCCATAAAGCTTTATAGAGATATATAATCACTGTCTCTTCCTCATCTCCTGCCCCATTCTGCTACCCTTGCTTTAATAAAAATTGTTTCCCCGAAGTCTCCGTCGGGCTGGGGCATAAGCTTCAAGGAGCAAATGCACAGACCCTCCACTGACCACTACACAGAGTCCCCATGCCCCTCCTCCATCCTTCCAGAACACCCTTGGCTTTCACTCCATCCATCTGAGCCTTAACTCTTTAGTTTTAAGTTTTTCGTTGTTAATCTCTGGATATAAATGTATCTATTGCTTAATACATTGCTTCCTGGGTAGAAGCAGTATTTTGTGTTCTTCTGATAAAGGAATTTTCTACCCTCTCAGAAAATACTGACTCAGCAGTGTTAGCTAATGGCATTTCTACTTCACCTGAGAGGAGCAGGAGCTTAAATTGTTACTACGACTTGGGGTGGGGAGAGGGAATGGCTATTTTTTTTTTTCGAGACTGAGTCTTGCTCTGTCACCCAGGCTGGAGTGCAGTGGCGCAATCTTGGCTCACTGCAACCTCTGTCTCCCAGGGGTCAAGCTATCTCAGCTCACTACCATGCCGAGCTAATTTTTGTATTTTTAGTAGAGACAAGGTTTCGCCATGTTGGCTAGGCTGTTCTCAAACTCCTGACCTCAGGTGATCTGCCCGCCTCAGCCTCACAAAGTGCTGGGATTACAGGTATGAGCCACTATGGCTGGCCACAAAATACTATATTCTATGACAGTTTTATATTCTGTCACAGATCTGACATTTTGGAACATTCTTTTATTTATTTATTTATTTATTTATTTATTTATTTATTTATTTATTTATTTTTGAGACAGAGTCTCGCTCTGTTGCCCAGGCTAGAAGTGTAATGGCTGAGCAATCATAGCTCACTGCAGCCTCAGTCTCCTGGGCTCAAGTGATCCTCCTGCCTCAGGCTTCTTAGTAGCTGGGACTACAGGTGAGCCCCACCATGCCCAGATAATTTTTTTTTTTAATTTTTTAAATCTTAGTAGAGACAAGGTTGCTATGTTGCCCAGGCTGGTCTCAAACTCCTGAGCTGAAGTGATCCTCCTGCCTCGGCCTCCCAAAATGCTGGGATTATAGGCATGAGCCACCATGCTGGGCTGGAACATTCTTAAAATATTGGAAATTAGGCTGGGCGAGGTGGCTCACGCCTGTAATCCCAGCACTTTGAGAGGTCAAGGTGGGCAGACCACAAGTCAGGAGTTCGAGACCAGCCTGACCAACATGATGAAACCTCATTTCTACTAAAAATACAAAAATTAGCCAGGCGTGGTGGCGTGCACCTGTAATCCCATCTACTCAGGAGGCTGAGGCAGGAGAATCGCTTGAACCCTGGGGGCGGAGGTTGTAGTAAGCTGAGATTGCGCCACTGCACTCCAGCCTGGGTGACAGAGCAAGACTCCATCTAAAAAAAAAAAGAAAAAAAAATTGGGATTAATATTATTGTCAAATTCAGGAAAAACATAAAGGATTTGGGGTCCTTTGGGATGCAAGGCATAGGAGAGTATCTGTGTTTCAACCTGCTGCTTGTTAATGTGAGACTGATATTTTGGGGAAAATTTCAACCTATTTCAAAGATTTTTTTTTTTCAGAGAATAGGAAACAATACACTAAAATGTGGAAATGCTGCTGAGCGCGGTGGACTCATGCCTGTAATCCCAACACTTTGGGAGACCAAGGCAGGCAGATCACGAGGCCAGGAGTTCAAGACCATCCTGGCTAACACGTTGAAACTCCGTTTCTACTAAAAATACAAAAAAAATTAGCCAAGCGTGGTGGCACGCACCTGTAGTCCCAGCTACTCGGGAGGCTGAGGCAGGAGAATTGTTTGAACCCAGGAGGCAGAGGTTGCAGTGAGCTGAGATCGCGCCATTGCACTCCAGCCTGCGCGACAGAGCGAGACTTCATCTCAAAAAAAAAAAAAAAAAAACATGGAAATGCTGAAGTATACACGTAATATTGGAAACCAGGATGCTCAAGGAAACATATTTTCAACTGATTTATTTTTCCTTTAACTTTTTCTTAAAGATATAGCTTAAATCATATGAAATTGCTGATATTTGTCAAATATGGGCCTACAAAAATGGCAATTTCATATGTTGAAACTAAAGACTAACAATATTTAACAATTAAAAAATAAACATTATAGAATTTCTGCTAAGTGCTAAACATTATGATAAGCACTTTAAACAAGACATGAACCTGCTCTCAAGAAACAGTAAGAGTGCCAGATGTGGTGTCTCATGCTTGTAATCCCAGTACTTTGGGAGGCCAAGGCAGGAGATTGCTTGAGCCCAGTTCAAAACCAGACTGAGCAAATATAGTGAGACCCCATCTCTACAAAAAATCTAAAAATTAGCTGGGTGTGGTGGTGTGCACCTGTAGTCCCAGCTACTCGGGAGGCTGAGGTGGGAGGATCACTTGAGCCCAAGAGGTCAAGGCTGCAGTGAGCCATGATCATGCCATTGCACTCCAGCCTGGGCAACACAGCAAGACACTGCCTCAAAAAAAAAAAAAAGGAGTAAGAAATAATCACAGATAAATTTAAACCTTTCGCATTTTTAAAAGTTATGTGCAGACAAGTAAAAATAATGAAAGTTCAATCATTTATTATGATGCTAGATGCATCTGAAACTGGATAATACAATATAGTTTTTTTTTTTCTTAAGACAGAGTCTCACTCTAGCGTTATCTCAGCTTGCTGCAACCTCGGCCTCCAGGTTCAAGCAATTCTGCCTCAGCCTTCTGAGTAGCTGGGACTACAGGCATGCACCACCACACCCAGCTAATTTTTGTATTTTTAGTAGAGACAGGGTTTCACCATGTTGGCCAGGCTGGTCTCGAACTCCTGACTTCAATTGACACACCTGCCTTGGCCTCCCGAAGTGCCGGGATTACAGGTGTGAGCCACCACGCCCGGCCATACAATATAGTTTTATGTCATAAGACAACCTTACATGAAACCTTACTAGAAAATGCATAAATTTGGGGTCACCAGATATATGGGTTTGAGTCCTGGCTGTGCCATCTACTAGCAGTGTGACTTGAAACAAATTCTTAATGTCTCTTAGCAAAGGTTTTCTTGTCTACACAGTGTGGCTCCTGCTACCTCCCTCCCAGGAATGCTGTCAGAATGAGGAACAATCTATGTAAAGCACCTGGTACAGCCTAAGTGTTCAATGAAAAGTGGCTTTTTTGATTGTTGAAATTATTAAATTGTTGCATTTATAGCACTTGATATTTTTCAAAGCATTTTTACTTATACTGTCATTTGTCATAAATCTCAATGGAAAAGAGAGTCTAATTAATGTGATCTGCCTAAATTGGCTGAGCAAATTTAGATTTGGGACTAAAAGCCAGGCATCCTGAATGGTTCCATGCTTTCTCTTCCTGATCACAGGCACTGAAGACATAAGCTGTATTGTAAAGCTATGTGTTAGCTCAGAACTATGTCTTCAGTGACAACATAATGAAGACTAGACGTGACCCTTGACTTTAAGAGCTTGATTGTGCATAGGAGGGACAGCATCTTGGAAAGCATGTATAAGGTACAGAAATAGTACAATGGAAAGTGTGTTTACACCTTAACTTCTTTTGGGGAATTGTGAAAGGCTTTGCTGAGGATGTGATATTTGGCCAGAGTACTTAAGGCTGAATAAAAGCTTGTCCTGCAGATAGGTGGGGAATGTTGCACGTGGCGACTTTCTGGGGCCGCTGTCATGAGGGTGATAAAAAAATTTTACTAAGATAGTTGTAAGTAAGGAAAGGCAGATTTATTAGAGAAACTAGGAAAACATGTTGCAAGGAAGCAATGGGCAGGTCAGAAAGAGAAGAGCTGACTGCAAAGAGACAAAGGCTTGCTGGGGATTTTACGGTATGCTGCTTGTACTGTGTGCTGAAGAGAGCTTTGTGCATTGCTGGTAATGCCAAGGTTGCAGTGAGCTAACTTGCATTTTTCTATCAGCCGAGGGTCTGCTGATAAGTTGGGTGCAGGAAGATTATGAGTTATTCGTGAAGGAGGGCTGTGTGTCCTGGACCATAAACAAAGGCTGACTTACAGCTTATCTGCTTTCTCCTTTTGCTTTCCCCTGGTCCTGCCAAGCCTAGCTCCTTTTCCCTTACTAGGACTCACAGTAAGGACATTCGAGGCGGAGGGCACACCATGTGGAAAGGCATGTGGGAACCACAACATTGCCGAGACACAGAGGGAGGTGATGTTACTGGGATATGGGGGAGGTGGGCAGGGGCCAGCTTGTGAGAGGGCCAATGGGTTCAGTCCAGGAGTTTGGACTTTATCTTAAGGAAAGGTGGGAGCCAGCAAAAGGGCTAAAGCTGGAATGGGCCTTGACTGGGTTTGCTTTTCTTTCTTTCTTTTTTCTTTTCTTTCTTTTTTTTTTTTTTTTTTTTGAGACAGAGACTCAGTCACCCAGGCTGGAGTGCAGTGATGCAATCTTGGCTCACTGCAACCTCCATGATATGGTTTGGCTTTGTGTCCCCACCCAGATTATCACCTTGAATTGTAATAATCCCCACATGTCAAGGGTGGGGCCAGGTGGAGATAATTGAATCATGGAGGCGGTTTCACCCATACAGTTCTCATGGTAGTGAATAAGTCTCACGAGATCTGGTGGTTTTATAAACGGGAGTTCCTGCGCACAAGCTCTCTTGCCTCCCGCCTTGTGAGATGTGACTTTGTTCCTCATTTGCCTTCTGCCACGATTGTGCGACCTCCCCAGCCATGTGGAACTGTGAGTCCCTTAAACCTCTTTCCTTTGTAAATGCCCCAGTCTCGGGTATGTGTTTATTAGCAGTGTGAGAACAGACTAATACAGTAAATTGGTACCAGGTAGTGGGGTGTTACAGTAAAGATACTCAAAAATTTGGAAGCAACTTTGGAACGGGGTCATAGGTAGAGGTTGGAAGAGTTTGGAGGTCTCAGAAGATGACAGGAAAATATGGGAAAGTTTGGAACTTCCTAGAGAGTTGTTGAATGGCTTTGACCAAAATGCTGATAGTGATAAGGACAATAAGGTCCAGGCTGTGGTGGTCTCAGATGCAGATTAGGAACTTGTTGGGAACTGGAGTAAAGGTCACTCTTGTTACTTTAGCACTAAGAGACTGGTAGCATTTTGCTCCTGCCCTAGAGATCTGTGAAACTTCGAACTTGAGAGAGATGATTTAGGGTATCTGTTTGGAAGAAATTTCTAAGCAGCAAAGCATTCAAGAGGTGATTTAAGTGCCGTTAAAAGCATTCAGTCTTGGCTAGGTGTGGTGGCTTACACCTGTAATCTCAGCACTTTGGGAGGCCAAAACTGGCAGATCAGTTGAGGTCAGGAGTTCCAGACCAGCCTGGCCACATAGCAAAATCCTGTCTCTATTAAAAATACAAAGATTAGCCAGGTGAAGTTGTGTGCACCTGTAATTCCAGCTACTTGGGAGGCTGAGGCACAAGAATTCCTTGAACCTGGGAGGCAGAGGTTGCAGTGAGCAGAGATTGTGCCACTCCAGCCTGGGTGAGACCCAGTCTCGGGAAAAAAAAAAAAAAAAAAAAAAGTGAGACTTAAAAAAGGTGAGACTCAGTCTCAAAAAAAAAAAAAAAATTCAGTTTTATGTATTCACAAAGACATGGTTTGGAATTGGAACTTCTGTTTAAAAGGGAAGCAGAGCATAAAAGTTAGGAAAATTTGTAGCCCGATGATGCCACAGAAAAGAAAAACCCATTTTCTGAGGGGAAAATTCAACCCACTGCAGAAATTTGTGTAAGTAACTAGGAGCCAAATGTTAATCACTAAGGCAATGGAGAAAATGTCTCCAGAACATGTCAGAGGTCTTCATGGCAGCCCCTCCCATCACAAGCCTGGAGGCCTAGGAGGAAAACATGGTTTCCTGGGCTGGATTCAGGGCCCCGTTGCTTTGTGTAATCTGGGGACTTGGTGCCCTGCGTCCCAGCCGTGGCTGAAAGGGGCCAATGTAGAACTCAGGCCATTGCTTCAGAGGGTGAAGCCCCAAACCTTGGCAGCTTCAACCTGGTATTGGGCCTGTGGGTGCACAGGAGTCAATAATTGAGGTTTGGGAATCTCTGCCTAGATTTCAGAGGATGTATGGAAATGCCAGGATGTCCAGGTAGGGGTGTGCTGCAGAGGCGGTGCCTTTATGAAGAACCTCTGCTAGTGCAGTGTGGAAGGGAAACGTGGGGTCAGAGTCCCCACACAGAGTCCCCACTAGGGCACCACCTAGTGGAGCTGTGAGAAGAGGGCCACTGTCCTCCAGATCACAGAATGGTCGACCTACCGACAGCTTGGACTGTGGGCCTGGAAAAGCCACAGATACTCAACACCAGCCAATGAAAGCAGCCAGGAGTGGGGCTGTACCCTGCAAAACCACAGGGTGGAGCTGCCCAAGACCATAAAAACCCACCTCTTGTATCAGTGTGACCTGGACGTGAGACATGGAGTCAAAGGAGATCATTTTGGAGCTTTAAGATTTAATGACTGCCCTGCTGGAGTTTGGACTTGCATGGCGCCTTGATTTTGGCCAATTTCTCCCGTTTGGAACAGGTGTATTTACCCAATGCCTGTACCCCCATTGTATCTAGGAAGTAACTAACTTGCTTTTGATTTTACAGGCTCATAGGCAGAAGGGACTTGCCTTGTCTCAGATAAGACTTTAAGACTTGGACTTTTGGGTTAATGCTAAAATGAGTTAAGACTTTGGAGGACTGTTGGGAAGGCATGATTAGTTTTGATATATGAAGACATGAGATTTGGGAGGGGCCAGGGGCAAAATGATATGGTTTGGCTCTGTGTCCCCACCCAAATCTCACCTTGAACTGTAATAATTCCCATGTGTCAAGGGCGGGACTAGGTGGAGATAATTGAATCATGGGGGTGGTTTCCCCCATACTGTTCTCACAGTAGTGAATAAATCTCATGAGATCTGATGGTTTTGTAAATGGGAGTTCCCCTGCACAAGCTCTCTTGCCTGCCACTGTATAAGATGTGACTTTGCTCCTCATTCACCTTCTTCCATGATCGTGAGGCCTCCCCAACCATATGGAACTGTAAGTCAATTAAACCTCTTTTCTGTATAAATTACCCAGTCTCGGGTATGTCTTTATTAGCAGCATGAGAACAGACTAATATACTCTACCTCCCAGGTTCAAGTGATACTCCTGCCTCAGCCTCCCAAGTAGCTGGGATTACAGGTGTGTGTCACCATACCTGGCTAATTTTTGCATTTTTACTGGATGGGGTTGTACCATGTTGGCCAGGCTGGTCTCGAACTCCTGGCCCCAGGTGATCCACCCACCTCAGCCTCCCAAAGTGCTGGGGTTACAGGCATGAGCCACCATGCCTGGCCAAGGTTTGCATCTTAGAAAGATCTCTGTGCAACCTCAAAAACAGGATTAAAGAGGAAAAAAGGCAAGGAGATAAATCAGGAGAGTTTTGCAATAATTCCTGTGAGGATGATCAGGGTCCAAACTAGAGCAGGGGAGGTGGAGAGGAGGGTTGGTGATTGAATGTGGAGGGCTTGGGGGATTTGGATGGGATAGGAAGACTGAGTTGTGTCACCAACTTTGGGGAGCCTACCCAAATTTCTTTCATGGCCCCTTGCTTGGCAAAGCCTAGTCAGTGGATCAGCCACAAGCTTGGTAAAAATGCAGTCTCAGAACCCTCCCAAGGCCTACTTGAATCAGAATCTGCATTTGAGGCTGGGCGCAGTGGCTCATGCTTGTAATCCCAGCACTTTGGGAGGCCAATGCAGGCAGATCACTTGAGGTCAGGGGTTTGAGACCAGTTTGGCCAACATGGTAAAACCCCATCTCTACAAAAAAATAAATAAATAAATAAATAAAAATTAGCCAGGCTTGGTGGCAGGCATCCCAGCTACTTGGCAGGCTGAGGCACGAGAATTGCTTGAACCTGGGAGTGAGCCAAGATTGTGCCACTGCACTCCAGCCTGAGCAACAGAGTGAGAGTCCATCTCAAAAAGAAAAAAAAAGAATCTGCATTTGAACAAGGTCCCTAGTTGATTCCTAGGTGCCTTTAAGTTGAAGCAGCAGAGCTCAAGAAAGCATTGCTTTCATTCACTCTTTCATAGCCAGCTGGCCTCCAGCAGGAGCCTCAATTTGGTAAAGATAGGTTTACTGTAAAGGTGCAGGATTAAAGGACGTATCACAATATATCCGTGTTCAATAGTATCTGGCACCAGAAGTATCTGGGTGATGGAAGAGAAACAGGTTTGAAATGTACAGGACTAGCCAAGTGACACAGAGTAGATAGCTGGCAGGAGGAAGCAAAGAGGGAGATTTCTTTGAGCCCCAGACTCTGCTGGTTCATTTCCAAATTTTAAACTCGTAGCATGTTTTCATGTGTAACAGTCAATAAGCAAGACTAATATTTATTGTTTAATACCTAAGAGTGAGCACATTTTCAACAATGGCTTACTTGTTTAAGGGTATTTTTAAAACATCAACAGGGAAATAAATGACTTTGAGACCTTGTCGCTGAAAAGTTTCTTGTAATCTTTGCTCATGTAACTGAGGCAGAACAGGACAAAGCATTTTTGGGACCTGATGCAGCCTTTGAACGGGGGTCCTAACTCTGGGGTTCTGAAAACACCTTTTTATGATTAAATGTTAAGACCAGGCCAGGCGCAGTGGCTCACACCTGTAATCCCAGCACTTTGGGAGGCCAAGGCAGGTGGATGACTTGAGGTCAGGAGTTCGAGACCAGCCTGACCAATATAGTGAATACCCGTCTCTACTAAAAATACAAAAATGAGCCAGGCATGGTGGCGCACACCTGTAATCCCAGCTACTCAGGAGGCTGAGGCAGGAGAATCACTTGAACCCAGGAGGTGGAGGTTGCAGTGAGCCAAGATCGCGCCACTGCACTGCAGCCTGGGCAACCGAATGACACTCTGTCTCAAAAAATAAAAGACCTAAGTGAACCACCAACAATATGTGAAAGTGCTTGTTTCTCTACCCCGCCACTGTACCACCAGAGGGGACTGTCAAACTTTTGAATCTTTGCAATGTGATCAATTAGAAATGGAGTCTCATTGTAGTTTTAATTTGCCTTTTCTCTTATTGCAAGTGAACTAGAACATCATGTTTCTAGTACATCTTTTAATATCTCATCCAGGTGTGGTGGCTTACGCCTGTAATCCCAGCACTTTGGGAGGCCAATGTGGGCGGATCATCTGAGGTAAGTAGTTTGAGAACAGCCTGGTCAACATGGCAAAACTGTGTCTCTACTAAAAACACAAAAATTAGTGGGACGTGGTGGCAGGCACCTATAATCCCAGTACTCAGGAGGCTGAGGCAGGAGAATTGCTTGAACCTGGGAAGTGGAGGTTGCGGTGAGCTGAGATCGTGCCACTACACTCCAGCCTGAGTGACAAATGAAACTCTGTCTCAAAAAAAAAAATCTGTTTGTGAACTATCTGTTCAAATATCTTTTTTCCATTTATCTATAGGATTTTTGGACATTATCAACATTTTAAAGAGTTCTTCATATAAATTAGGATTTTTGCCCCTTGGTGATGTATGTCACATATATTTTCTGCCAGTTTATCATTTTTCTTTTGACTTTGTTTTTGCTACAAAAATGTTATGTATTGTTATATATTTATACCTGTCAATATGGTGGATTACATTGATTGACTTCTCAAAGGCTGAACCAGCCTTCCATTCTTGGGATAAACCTTAGTTGGCCATGATGATTTATTCTTTTCATGTATAATTAGATTCAATTTGCCAGTAATTTGTTGAGAACTTTCACATCTATATTTATGAGGGATATTGGCCTCTAGTTTTCTTTTTCTGTAATGTTTTTGGTCTTGGTGTCAGGTAATGATGACCTTAGCAAATGAATTGGGAAGTGTTTCTTGTTCTTTATAGCCTAAAAGAGTTTGTGTAGACTTGATATTTTTCCTTACATAATTGGTAGAATTTGCCAGTGAAGATATGTGCACCTGTAGTTTTTATTGCTAAAAGGTTTTAAATTATAAATTCAATTTCTATAATAGATAAAAACTAACCAGGTTATTTCATCTTTGTTAAGCTGTATAATATGATTTGGCTCTGTGTCCTCACCCAAAACTCATGTTGAATTGTAATTCCCAGTGTTGGGGGAGGGACCTAGTGGGAGGTGATTGGATCACAGGGGCAGACTTCCCCCTTGCTGTTCTCGTGATAGTGAGTGAGTTCTCATAAGATCTTGTTGTTTAAAAGTGTGTGTCACCTTCCCCTTTGCTCTCTGTCCTGCTCCGCCATATGAAGATGTGCCTGCCTCCGCTTCACCTACCACCATGGTTGTAAGTTACCTGAGGCCTCCCCAGCCATGCTTCTTATACAGCCTGTGGAAATGTGAGTGAATTAAACCTCTTTTCTTCATAAATTACCCAGTCAGGTAGTTATTTGTAGCAACAGAAAAACGAACTAATACAGAAAATTGGTACCAGAGGGCCGGGTGCAGTGGCTCACGCCTGTAATCCCAGCACTTTGGGAGGCCAAGGCAGGTGGATCATGAGGTCAGGAGATCGAGACCATCCTGGCTAACATGGTGAAACCCCGTCTCTACTAAAAATACAAAAAAAAAAAAAAAGAAAATAGCCGGGTGTGGTGGCGGGCACCTGTAGTCCCAGCTACTCAGGAGGCTGAGGCAGGAGAATGGTGTGAACCTGGGAGGTGCAACTTGCAGTGAGCCAAGATCATGCCACTGCGCTCCAGCCTGGGCAGCAGAGCGAGACTCCTTCTCAGGAAAAAAAAAGAAAAAGAAAATTGGTACCAGAGAAGTGGGACATTGCTATAAAGATACCTGAAAATGTGGAAGAAGCTTTGAAGTTGGTTCATGAGCAGAGGTTGGAACACTTTTGAGGGCTCAGAAGAAAAGGGATGATGAGAGAAAGTTTGGAACCTCCTAGAGACTTATTAAATTGTTGTGACCAAAATGCCGATAGTGATATAGAAAATGAAGTCCAGGCTGAGGTGGTCTTAGATGGAGATGAGGAGCTTATTGGGAACTGGAGTAAAGGTCACTCTTGCTATGCTTTAGTAAATAGAATGGAGCATTGTGCCCCTGCTCTAGGTATCTGTGGAACTTTGAACTTGAGAAAGATGATTTAAGGTATCCGGCAGAAGAAATGTCTAAGCAGCAAAGCATTCAAGATGTGGCCTGGCTGCTTTTTTTTTTGAGACAGAGTCTCGCACTGTTGCCCGGTCTGGAGTAAAATGGCATGATCTCGGCTCACTGCAAACTCTGCCTCCTGGGTTCACATGATTCTCCTGCCATAACCTCCCAAGTAGTTGGGATTACAGGTGCACACTACCACACCTGGCTAATTTTTTTTTTTGTATTTTTAGTAGAGACAGGGTTTCACTATGTTGGCCAGACTGGTCCCGAACTCCTGATCTCGTGATCTGCCTGCATTGGCCTCCCAAAGTGCTGGAATTACAGGCGTGAGCCACTGCACCCAGCCCTGCCTGGCTGCTTCTAACAGTGTATACTTACATTCATGAGCAAAGAGATGGTCTAAAACTGAAACTTATACTTAAAAGGGAAGCAGAGCAGAGAAGTTTGAAAAATTTGCAGCCTGCATGTGATAGAAAAGAAAAGCTTATTTTCTGTGGAGGAATTCAAGCCAGCTGCAGAAATTCACATAAGAAAAGAGGAGCCAAATGTTAATAGCCAAGACAATAGGGAAAATGCCTCAAAGCCATTTCAGAGACCTTTATGGCAGCCCTTCCCATCACAGGCCTGGAGGCCTAGGAGGGAAGAATGGTTTCATGGGCCAGGCTGAGGGCCCTGCTGTTCTGTGCAGACTCAGGACACGGTGCCCTGCATCCCAGCCACTCCAGCTTCAGCTGTGCCTAAAAGGGCCCCAGATGTGGCTCAGGTCACTGCTCCAGAGAGTGCAAGCTGGAAACCAGCAAGGTTTCCACATGGTGTTAAGCCTGAGGGTGCACAGAGGGCAAGAATTGAGGCTTGGGAGCCTCTGCCCAGGTTTCAGAGGTTGTATGGAAACACCTGGACGTCCAGGCAGAAGTCTGTTACAGGGGCAGAGCCCTCATGTAGAACCTTTACTAGGGCAGTGCAGAGGGGAAATGTGGAGTAGGAACCCACACACAGAGTCCCCACTGGGGCACTGTCTAGTGGAGCTGTGAGAAGAGGGCTACTGCCCTCCAGACCTCCGAATGGCAGATCCACTGACAGCTTGCACCATGCACCTTGAAAAGCTTCAGGCATTCAATGCCAGCTTGTGGAAGCAGCTGCAGTAGCTGTACTCTGCACAGCCACTGGGGCAAAGCTGCCCAAGAGCTTAGGAGCCCACCCATTGCATCAATGTGGCCTGGATGTGAGACATGGAGTCAAAGAAGATTATTTTGGAGCTTTGAGACCTAATGATTGCCCTGCTGCATTTCAGACTTGCATGGGGCCTGTAGGCCCTTTGTTTTGGCCAATTCATCCCATTTGAAATGGGAGCATTTAGCCAATGTTGGTACACCCATTGTATCTTGGAAGTAAGTAACTTGTTTTTGATTTTACAGGCTCGTAGGCAGAAGGGACTTGCCTTGTCTCAGATGAGACTATGGACTTGGACTTTTGAGTTACTGATGGAATGAGTTAAGACTGATGGACTGTTTGAAAGGCATGATTGTGTTTTGAAATGTGAGAAGGACATGAGATTTGGGAGGGCTCTGGGGTGGAATGACGTGGTTTGGCTCTGTGTCCCTACCTAAATCTCATGTTGAATTGTAATCCTCAATGTTGGAGGAATCTGGTAGGAAGTGTTTGCATCACAGGGGCAGATTTTGCCCTTGCTGTTCTCATGATAGTGAGTGAGTTCTTGTGGAATCTGATTGTTTAAAAGTGTGTGGCACCTTCCCCTTTGCTCTCTCTCCTTCTCCACCATGTGAAGATGTGCCTGCTTCCCCTTTGCCTTCTGCCACAATTTTAAGTTTCCTGAGGCTTCCCAGCCATGCTTCTTGTAGAGCCTGCAGAACTGAGTCAATTAGACCTCTTTTCTTCATAAATTACCCAGTCTTGGGTAGTTCTTTATAGCAATGTGAGAACAGACTAAAACACTTTGGTAGCTTGTGTCTTTCCAGGAATTTCTCCCCTTTATCTAAATCCAAATTTATGGGCATAGAGTTGTTCCTACCATTGCCTTATTATCCTTTTAATGTCTTTAGAGTGTGTATTGATGTTTCTATTAATTTTTCTGTTCTTAATTTCATTGATTTGTGCTCTTTATTTTCTTCTATCTGAGTTTGGTTTAATTTCTTCTTTTTCTAGTTTCTTTTTTTTTTTACTTTTAAATTTATTTATTTTCTTTTTTATTTTTTTAGACAGAGTCTCACTCTGTCACCTAGGCTGGAGTGCAGTGGTGCATTCATGGCTCACTACTGCCTCAATCTCCCAGGCTCAAGTGATCCTCCTGCCTCAGCCTCCCAAATAGTTGGGACTACAGGTGCACACCACCACACCCAGCTAATTTTTAAAATTCTTTGTATTAGAGATGAGGTCTCACTATGTTGCCTCAGCTTCTAGTTTCTTAAAGTGGAAACTTATATAATTGTTTTGAGACCTTTCTTTTAGCTTTTTTTAGACACCTTTTTTGAAATATAATTCAAGGCTGAATGCGGTGGCTCATGCCTGTAATGCTAGCACTTTGGGAGGCCGAGGTGGGTGGATCACCTGAGGTCAGGGGTTTGAGAACAGCCTGGGCAACATGGAAAAACCCAGTCTCTACCAAAAATACACAAATTAGTCAGGTGTGGTGGTGTACCCCTGTAATCCTAGCTACTCAGGAGGCTGAGGCACGAGAATCACTGGAACCCAGGAGGCAGAGGCTGCAGTGAGCCAAGATAGCACCACTGTACTCCACCCTGGGAAACAGAGTGAGATTCTGTCTCAATCACATATTATACAGTTCACACATTTAAAGTGTACACTTTGGCCAGGTGTGGTGGCTCACGCTTGTAATCCCAGCACTTTGGGAGGCTGAGGAGGGCGGATCACCTGAGGTCAGGAGTTCAAGACCAGCCTGGCCAACATAGTGAAACTCCATCTCTACTAAAAATACAAAATTAACCAGTAGTGGTGGCAGGCACCTGTAGTCACAGCAGACTTTTCAGTGAAACCTTATAGGCAACTCTCTGACATATTTAAAGTGCTGAAGGAAAAAACCTTTTTTTTTGAGACAGAGTCTTGCTCTGTCACCCAGGCTGGAGTGCAGTGGTGTGATCTTGGCTCACTGCAACCTCTGCCTCCCAGGCTGGAGTGCAGTGGTGTGATCTTGGCTCACTGCAACCTCTGCCTCCCGGGTTCAAGCGATTCTCCTGCCTCAGCCTCTGGAGTAGCTGGGATTGCAGGCACCCGCCATCATGCCCAGGTAATTTTTGTATTTTTGTAGAGACGGGGTTTTACCGTGTTGGCCAGGCTGGTCTTGAACTCCTGACCTCAGGTGATCCGCCCACCTCAGCCTCCCAAAGTTCTGGGATTACAGGCATGAGCCACCACTCCTGGCTGGAAAAAAACTTTTATCCTCGAATAGTATATCCAGTAAATATATCCTTCAAACGTAAAGTAGAAATAAAGACTTCCCCAGACAAACAAAAGCTAAGGGATTTCATCAACACCAGACCTGTCTCACAAGAAATGCTAAAGAGAGTTCACCAGTCTCAGAGAAAAGGACATTAATGAACAATAAGAAATCATCTGAAGGTACAAAACTCACTAGTATTAGTAAGTACACAGAAAAACACAGAATATTATAACACTGTTAATTGTAGTAAGATGAAAAGATGAGCTAATCAAAAAATAATAACTAAACTTTTTGAGACATAGCTAGTACAATAATATATAAATAGAAACAACAAAAAGTTAGAAAACAAGAAGTCAGGTGCAGTGGCTCACGTCTATAATAGCACTTTGGGAGGCCAAGGCAGGTGGAGCACTTGAGCCTAGCAGTTTGAGACCAGCCCGGGCAGCATGGCAAAACCCTGTCTCTACAAAAAATACAAGAATTAGCTGGGCATGGTGTTGCACACCTGTGGTCCCAGCTACTTGGGAAGCTGAGGCAAGAGAATTACCTGAGCCCAGGAGTTTGAGACTGCAGTGAGCTGGGATTGCACCACTGCATTCCAGCCTGGGCAACACAGTGAGACCCTGTTTAAAAAAAAAGTGTAGAGGTTTCATTACTTTTGTTTTTGCTTGTTTATGCAATTGGTGTTAACTTGCCATTAGTTTAAAATAATGGGTTATACTTGCAAGCCTCATGATAGCCTCAAATCTAAAAACATACAACGATACACAAAAAATAAAAAGCAGAATATTAAAACATATTACCAGAGAAAATCACCTTCACTAAAAGCAAGACTGGAAGGAAGGAAAGAAGGAAGAGAAGATCACAAAACTATCAGAAAACAAATAACTAAATGGCAGGAGTTAAGTTGTTACTTATTGATAATAACATTGAATGTAAAAGGACTAAACTCTCCAATCAAAAGACATAGAGTGGCTAAACGGATTTAAAGAAAAAAGACACAATAATCTATTGCCTACAGGAAACACACTTCACCTCTAATACACACACAGACTGAAAATAAAGGGATGGAAAAATATATTCCATGAAAACAGAAGCAACAAAAAAAGCAGGAGTAGCTATACTTATATCAGGCAAAATAGAGTTCAAGACAGAAACTATAAAAAGAGACAAAGGAGATCTCTCCTTTATCTCCTTATCATTTTGTATATATATATATATATATATATATATATATCATTATATAATGATAAAAGGATCAATTCAGCAAGAGGATATAACAATTTTAATTATATGCACCCAACACTGGAGCACCCAGATATGTAAAGCAAATGTTGTTAGAGCTAAAGAGAGAGATAGACCCCAATACAATAGTAGCTGGAGACTTCAACGCTCCACCTTCACCATTGGATAAATCTGCCAGACACAATCAACAAAGAAACATCAAACTGAATCTGCACTGTAGAACAAATGGACCTAACAGACATTCAGAGAACATTTCATCCAATGGCGGCAGAACACATTCTTCTCAGCACATGGATCATTCTCAAGAGTACACCCTATGTTAGGCCACAAAACAAGTCTTAAAACATTCAAGGCTGGGCACGGTGGCTCATGCCTGTAATCCCAGCACTTTGGGAGGCCGAGGCGAGTGGATCATGAGGTCAGGAATTTGAGACCAGCCTGGACAACATGGTGAAACCCTATCTCTACTAAAAATACAAAAATTAGCCAGGCATGGTGGCAGGCGGCTGTAATCCCAGCTACTTGAGAGGCTGAGGCAGAAGAATCGCTGGAACCTGGGAGGTGGAGGTTGCAGTGAGCTGTGACCATGCCATTGCACTCCAGATATTTCATATTCATAGATTGGAAGGATCAATATTGTTAAAATGTTCATGCTGTCCAAAGCAACCTACGTATTAAATGCAATCTCTATCAAAATACCAGAGCCTGGGTGGCAGAGTGAGACTCTGTCTCAAACAACAACAACAACAACAACAACAACAAAAATTCAAAAAAATTGAAATGATATCAATTTTCTCTGACCACAATAGGATAAAAATAGAAATCAATGACAAGAAATTAAGGAAACTATACAAATACATGGAAATTAAACAATATGCTCCTGCATGACCAGTGGGTCAATGAAGAGGTTAGGAAGGAAATTGAAAAGTTTCTTGAAACAATGATAATGGAAACACAACATACCAAAACCTATGAAATACAGCAAAAGCAGTGTTAAGAGAGAAGTTTATAGCTATGAGTGCCTACATCAAAAAAGAAGGAAAACTTCACAACCTAATGATCCATCTTAAAGAACTAGAAGAGCAAGAGCAAACCAAACACAAAGTTGGGAGAAGAAAAGAAATAATAAAGAACAGAGCAGAAATAAATGGAATTGAAACAAAGACAACAATACAAAAGATCAATGAAACAAAAAGTTGGTTTTTTTGAAAAGATAAACTTGACAAACCTTTAGCCAGACTAAGAAAAAAAGAGAGAAGATCCAAATAAATAAAATCAGAGATGAAAAAGGAGACATTATAACTAATACTGCAGAAATTCACAGGATTATTAGAGGCTACTATAATCAACTATATGCCAATAAATTGGAAAACCTAAAAGAAATGGATAAATTCCTAGATACATACAACCTACGAAGACTGAACCATGAAGAAATCCAAAACGTGAACAGGTCACCAATAACAAGTAACAAGATCAAAGCTGCAGTAAAGTCTCCCAGCAAAGAAAAGCCCAGAACCCAATGGCTTCACGGTTAAATTTTACCAAACATTTGAAGAACTGATACCAACCACTCAAACTATTCTGAAAAATACAGGAGGAGGGAATACTTCCAAACTCATTCTAAGAGGCCAGTATTACCATGATACCAAAAGCAGACAAAGACTCATTAAAAAAAAAAGAGAGAAAGGAAGGAAGGAAGAAAGAAAGAAGAAAGACAACTACAGGCCAATATCCCTGATGAACACTGATGCAAAAATCCTCAACAAAATGCTAGGACTGAATTCAATAACAGATTAAAAAGATCATTCATCCTGACCAAATGGGATTTACCCCAGTGATGCGAGGATGGTTCAACATATGCAAATCAGTCAGTATGATACAGCGTATCATCAGAATGAAGAATAAAAACCACAGGATCATTTTAATTGATGCTGGAAAAGCATTTGGTAAAATTCAACATCCCTTCATGATAAAAACCCTCAAAAAACTGCATATAGGAGGAACACACTTTAATATAATGAAGCCACACATGACTGACCCACAGCTAGTATCATACTGAGTGGGGAAAAACTTAAAGCCTTTTCTGTAAGATCTGGAACATGACAAGGATGACCACTGTCACCACTGCTATTCAACATAGTACTGGAAGTCCCAGCTACAGCAATCAGAAAAGAGAAAGAAATAATGAGCATGCAAATTTGAAAGGAAGAAGTCAAATTATCCTTGTTTGCAGATGATATGATCTTATATTTGGACAAACCTAAAGACTCCACTAAAAAGCTATTAAAACTGATAAATTCAATAAAGTTACAGGATACAAAATCAATGTACAAAAATCAGTAGCATTTCTATATGCCAACAATAAACAATCTGAAAAAGAAATCAAGAAAGTAATGCCATTTACAATAGCTACAAATAAAATTAAATATCTAGAAATTAACCAAAAAGGTGAAAGATCTCTACAATGAAAACTATAAAACAGTGATGGAAGAAATTAAAGAGGATGCAAAAAAATGGAAAGATATTTCATATTTATAGATTGGAAGGATCAATATTGTTAAAATGTTCATACTATCCAAAGCAACCTACATATTAAATGCAATCTCTATCAAAATACCAACATTCTCTGCAGAAATAGAAAAAAAAAATCCTAAAATCTATATGGAACTACAAAGACCCAGAATAGCCAAAGCTATCCTAAGCAAAAAGAACAAAACTGAAGGAATCACATTACCTGACTTCAAATTATACTACAGAGCTATAATAACCAAACAGCATGGTACTGGCATAAAAACAGACACATAGACCAATGGAACAGAATAGAGAACCCAGAAACAAATCCATAAATCCAAAGTGAACTCATTTTTTACAAAGGTGCCAAGAACATACACTGGGGAAAAGAGTCTTCAATAAATGATGCTGGGAAAACTGGCTATCTATGTGCAGAAGAACGAAACTAGATCCCTATCTCTTGCCATGTACAAAAATCAAATCGAAGTGGATTAAAGACTTAAATCTAAGACCTCAAACTATGAAACTACTGCAAAACAAAATTGAGGAAACTCCAAAACATTGGACTGTGCAAAGATGTCTTGAATAATACAAGTACAGGCAACCAAAGCAAAAATGGACAAATAGGATCACATCAAGTTAAAGAACTTCTGCACAGCAAAAGAAACAACAAAGTGAAGAGACAACCCACAGAATGGGAGAAAATATTTGCAAACTACACATCTGACAAGAGATTAATAACCAGAATATATAAGGAGCTCAAACAACTCCATAGGAAAAAAAATCTAATAATCCAATTTAAAAATAGGCAAAAGATTTGAATAGACATATCTCAAAAGAAGAGATACAAATGGTAAACAGTTATATGAAATGGTGGTGCTTGGCAGGGCACGGTGGCTCATGCCTATAATCCCAACACTTTGGGAGGCCGAGGCAGGAAGATCACTTGAGCCCAGGAGTTCAAGACCAGTCTAGGCAACATGGTGAGACTCCCAACTCTATAAGAAAACAAAAAACATTAGTTGGGCATAGTGGTGCGTGCCTGTAGTCCCAGCTGATCACTTGAGCTGGGAGGTGGAGGCTGCAGTGAGCCATGATCACACCACTGCACTCCAGCCTGGGCGACAGAGCCAGTCTCTCTGTCTCTCTCTCTCTCCATATACATATGGTGTTCAACGTCATTGATCATCAGAGAAATGCAAATTAAACTACAGTGAGATATAATCTCACCCCAGTTAAAATGGCTTTTATCCAAAAGACAGGCAATAATGAATGCTGGCAAGGATGTGGAGAAATGGGAATCCTTGTACACTGTTGGTGGGATTGTAAATTCATGCAAACACTATGAAGGACAGTTTGGAGGTTCCTCAAAAAACTAAAAATAAGGCCAGGCATGGTGGGTCCGCCTGTAATCCAGCACTTTGGGAGGCCAAGGCATGTGGATCACCTGATGTCAGGAGTTCAAGACCAGCCTGGCCAACATGGTGAAACCCCATCTCTACTAAAAATACAAAATTAGCCAGGCATGGTGGCACATACCTGTAATCCCAGCTACTGAGGAGGCTGATGCAGGAGAATCACTTGAACCCAGGAGGCAGAAGTTGCAGTGAGCCGAGATGGTGCCACTGCACTCCAGCCTGGGCGACAAGAGTGAAACTCCGTCTCAAAACAAAACAAAACCTAAAAATAGAGCCAGCATATGATCCAGCAATCCCACTGCCGGGTATATACCCAAAAGAAAGGAAATTTGCATAATGAAGAGATCTCTGCGCTCCCATGTTTGTTGCAGCTGCGTTCACAATAGCCAAGATTTGGAAGCAACCTAAGTGTCCATCAACAGACAAATGGATAAGCAAAGTGTGCTATACATATACACAACGGAGCACTATTCAGTCATAAAAAGGAATGAGATCCTGTCATTTGCAACAACATGGATGGAACTGGAGGTCATTAAGTGAAATAAGCCAGGCAGGGAAAGAGAAACTTCACATGTTCTTGCTTATTTGTGGGAGCTAAGAATTAAAACATTTGAACATGGATAAGAGAGTAGAAGGATGGTTACCAGAGGCTGGGAAGGGTAGTAAGGGGTTCGGGGTGGGGAGGGTGGAGATGGTTAATGGGTACAAAAAATTAGGGGCTGGGTGCAGTGGCTCATGCCTGTAATCCTAGCACTTTGGGAGGCCAAGGTGGGAGAATCACTTGAGCCCAGGAGTTTAAGACCAGCCTGGACAATGCAGTGAGACTCCCTCTCTACAAAACATAAAATTAGTTGGGCACGGTGGCACACGCCTCTAGTCCCAGCCACTTGGGAGGCTGAGGTGGAAGGATCACTTAAGCCGGAGAAATTGAGGCTGCAGTGAACTGTGATCATGCCACTGTACTCCAGCCTGGGTGACAGAGCAAGACCCTGTCTCAAAAAAAAAAAAAAAGAATAAGATCTAAGATCTAGTATTTGATGGCACAACATATGATGACTGTACTCAATAAGAATTTAATTGTACATTTAAAAATAACTAAAAGACTATAATTTGATTGTTTGTAACACAAAGGATAAATGTTTGAGGTGATGATACCCCATTTACCCTGATGTGATTATTACATATTTTATGCCAGTGTCAAAATACCTGCATATACCCTATAAATATATGTACCTACTGTGTACCTGTAACAATTAAAAATTTTAAAAAAGATTCTGTTCTCTAGATCTACTCTTCGTATTAAAATAGTTATTAGTGGCTTGGCGCGGTGGCTCATGCCTGTAATGCCAGCACTTTGGGAGGCTGAGGCAGGCTGATCATGAGGTCAGGAGATCGAGACTATCCTGGCTAACACGGTGAAACCCTGTCTCTACTAAAAATACAAAAAATTAGCCGGGCGTGGCGGCGGGCGCCTGTAGTCCCATCTACTTGGGAGGCTGAGGCAGGAGAATGGCGTGAACCTGGGAGGCGGAGCTTGCAGTGAGCCGAGATTGTGCCGCTGCACTCCAGCCTGGGCGACAGAGTGAGACTCCGTCTCAAAAAAAAAAAAAAAAAATAGGTATTCGTTTGCTAGAGCTACCATAACAAAATACCACAGACTGGGTGGGTTAAACAACAGAAATGTATTTCTTGACAAATCTGCAGTCTGGAAGTCCAAGATCAAGGTGTTACCAGGATTGGTTTCTTCTGACACTTTTCTCCTTGGCTTCTAGATGGTCAGCTTCTCCTCCCTATGTCTTCACATAATCTTCCTTCTGTGTCTGTGTGTGTCCTAATTACCTCTTCTTAAAAGTATACCCCAACGACTCATTTTAACTTAGTTACCTTTTTTTTTTTTTTTTTTTTTTGAGACAGAGTTTTGTTCTTTCGCCAGGCTGGAGTGCAGTGGCGCGATCTTGGCTCACTGCAACCTCTGCCTCCTGGGTTCAAGCAATTCTCCTGCCTCAGCCTCCCAAGTAGCTGGGACTACAGGCACACGCCACTAGTTACCTCTTTAAAGACCCTGTCTCCAAATACCATCACATTCTGAGGGACTGGGGGTTAGCATTTCAACAGACGAATTTTAGGTGTACTCAATTCAGCTTGTAACAATATCCGTGTTGCAAATCAGTTGACCATAGACACATGGTTTTATTTCTGAACTCTCTCTTCCATTTCAATTGATCTCTATTTTATATGCTAGTACAACACTGTCTTGATTGCTCTTGCTTTGTAGTAAGTTTTGAAATTTGGAAGTGTGGGTCCTCCTACTACTTCTTTTTTTTTTTTTTTAAAGATTGTTTTAGCTATTTTGAGACCTTTGCAGTTCCAGATGAATTCTAGAAGCAGCTTTTCAACATCTACAAATAAGTCAGCTAGTGATTCTGATGGGGATTGCATTCCGTCTGTGGATCAAGTTGTGGAATATTGCCATTTTAACAATATTAATCTTTCAATCCATAAACATGGGATGCATTTCCATTTATTTAAATCTTTAATTTTGGCCAGGCCTGGTGGCTCATGCCTGTAATCCCAGCATTTTGGGAGGCTGAGGCAGGCAGATCACTTGAGGCCAGGAGTTTGAGACCAGCCTGGCTAACATGGAGAAACCCCATCTCTACTAAAAATACAAAAAAACAGCTGGGCGTGGTGGAGTGCACCTGTAATCCCAGCTACTCCGGAGGCTGAGGCACGAGAATCGCTTGAACCCAAGAGGTGGAGGTTGCAGTGAGCTGAGATCGCGCCACTGCACTCCAGCCTGGCTGACAGAGCAAGACTTTGTCCCCAGACAAACAAACAAACAAAACTTTAATTTCTTTCAACAATGTTTTTTAGCTTTCAGGGTATAAACTTTGGACTTCTTTTGTTAAATGTGTTTGTATCTTATTTTTCTTTATGCTATTGTAAATGGAAATGTCTTCTAAATTTTCAGATTATTCATTGCAAGTGTATAGAAATACAACTTTTTTTTTTTTTTTTGAGTCTCTTGTTGCCCAGGTTGGAGTGTAATGGCGTGATCTCGGCTCACCACAACCTCTGCCTCCCAGGTTCAAGCGATTTTCCTGCCTCAGCCTCCCAAGTAGCCAGGATTACAGGTATGTGCCATCATGCCCAGTTAACTTTGTATTTTTAGTAGAGATGGGGTTCCTCCATGTTGGTCAGGCTGGTCGTGAATCCCAACCTCGGGTGATCCGCCCGCTTTGGCCTCCCGAAGTGCTGGGATTACAGGCATGAGCCACCGCGCCCAGCCTTTTTTTTGAGACGGAGTCTCACTCTGTTGCCCAGGCTGGAGTGCAGTGGCGTGATCTCGGCTCACTACAAGCTCCACCTCCCGGGTTCATGCCATTCTCCTGCCTCAGCCTCCCGAGTAGCTGGGACTACAGGCACCCGCCACAACGCCCGGCTGCTTTTTTGTATTTTTTAGTAGAGATAGGGTTTCACCGTGTTAGCCAGGATGGTCTCGATCTCCTGACCTCGTGATCTGCCTGCCTTGGCCTCCCAAAAGTTCTGGGATTACAGACGTGAGCCATCGCGCCCAGCCCCAGAAATACAACTGATTTTTGTATGTTGATGTTACATCTGCAACTTTGCTGAACCTGCTTATAGTTCTAAGAGTTTTGTATGAATTCCCTAGGACTTTGCATGCAAGATCATGGCATCCACAAACATCTACAAACAGTTTTACTTCTTCCACATTTTTTTTTTTTTTTTTTTTTTGAGGCAGGGTCTCACTCTGTTGCCCAGGCTGGAGTATGGCGGTGTGATCTTGGCTCACTGCAATCTCCTCTGCCTCCTGAGCCCAAGTGATCCTCCCACCTCAGCCTTTTGAGTAGCTGGGACCAACAGGTGCATGCCACCATGTCCAGCTAATTTTTTTTTTTTTTGAGATGGAGTCTCACTCTGTTGCCCAGGCTGGAGTGCAATGGCATGATCTCAGCTCACTGCAACCTCCGCCTTCTAGGTTCAAGTGATTCTCCTGCCTCAGCCTCCGGAGTAGCTGGGATTACAGGCATGCACCACTACGCTTGGCTACTAATTTTTTAAAATATTTTTTGTAGAGAAGGGGTTTTGCCATGTTGGCCAGGCTGGTCTGGAACTCCTGGGCTTAAGCCATCCACCCTCCTTGGACTCCCAAAGTGCTGGCATCACAGGGGTGAGCCACTGCACCCAGCTACTTTTTCCTTTCTAATCTGATGCTTTTCATTTAATTGTTTTACCTAAATTGGCTAATACCTGCAGTACAATGTTGAAGAGGCAAGAGACACTTCTTGTTTCTGATTTTAGGTGGGAAACATCTAGTCTTTCACCATTATCATGTTAACTCTAGATTTTTCTTAGATGCTCTTTATCTGGTTGAGTTTGTGTAGTGTTTTTATCATGAAATGGTGTTGAATTTTGTCAAATGCTTTTTCTGCATTTATTGAGATAATCATGTGGTTTTGTATTTTAATCTTTTGATATGGCTTATTACATTAATTGATTTAAAGATGTCAAACCAACCATGCATTCCTAGGATAAATCCCACTTGGTCATGGTATATAATTCTTTGTTGCTGGATTCAGTGTCCTAGTATTTAGTTGAGAATTTTTGCAACCATATCCAGAGATACTTTGTAGCTTCCTCTTCTTGTGATATCTTTGTCTGGATTTTGTTATTAGGGTAATACTGATCTCACAGAATGACTTGGGAAGTGATCCCTCCTCTTCTGTTTTTTGGAAGTTTGTGAAGAATTGGTAAAATTCAGTAATGAAGCCATCTGGACTCCAGGGTTTTCTTGTGTGTGGGGATAGTCTTTTGGATTACTAATTCAATCTTTTCACTTGTTATAGATCTCTTCAAATAGTGTTTCTTCTTGAGTTTCAGAAGTTTGTCTCTAAGAATGTGTCCATTTCATCTGAGTTATCTAATTACTGGCATACAATTATTCATACTACCAACCTTCAAGGTTGGTAGTAATGTCCCAACCAAGTGTCTTTTATTTCTGACGTTAATAATCTGAGTCTTCTTTTTTTTCTTGGTCAAGCTACTGCTTCTGTGAACAAGCAGGGGTGTGTTTTTCCCCTCCACTCCAAATGAAATCTATCCTGCTTAGTAGAACTACCCAGCTGGTTGAGCTGAGGGATTGGGAGTGGGGAAGTAAGGTGGCTTCGGGGGATGGGAGTAGCCCCAGGCCAAAATTCTAGATAGACTCCCACTGTTCTTACCCAAGATTATTATTTTTTGAGACAGGGTCTCACTCTGTCACCCAAGTGGGAATGCAGTGGCATGATTACAGCTTGTTGCAGCTTTGACTCCCTGGGCTGAGGTCATCCTCCTACCTCAACCTCCGGAGTATCTGGAACTACAGGGATGTGCCACCATGCCCAGCTAATGTTTGTATTTTTTGTAGAGGTGGGGTTTCACCATGTTGGCCATGCTGGTCTCGAACTCCTGAGCTCAAGCGAGCTGCCTGCCTCGGCCTCCCCAAGTGCTGGGATTACAGGTGTGAGCCACTGCACCCGGCCCACCAAGATTGTTTTCTTAATTTGTTATATGTCTTTGGTTGATTTCTACAGTCCTGAAATGGTTGGTTTTGGCAATTTTGCTGTTTTGTTTTTTGAGACAGGGTCTCTGTCACCCAGGCTGGAGTGCAGTGGTGAGATCACGGCTGTCTGCAGCCTTAAACTCCCCTGCTCAAGTGATCCTCCCACCTCAGCCTCCAGAGTAGCTGGGACTACAGGCACACCATCATGCCTGGCTAATTTTTGTATTTTTTGTAGACAGGGTTTTGCCATGTTGCCCAGGCTGGTCTCAAACTCCTGGGCTCAAGCAATTCTCTTGCCTTGGCCTCCCAAAGTGTTGGGATTACAGGTGTGAGCCACTGTGCCCAGGCAATTTTGCTGTTTTAACGTTGCTGTTTGGGGAGAGATTTGCCAAGTTCCTCACTCAGCCATTTATGGATGTATAATCTTAATATATTAATTCCCACTGCATAGACTATGAATGACTCCTAAAAGTAGATAATTTACAGACTTGTTTGGACTATATTAATATATATTAAATAGCTACTACTTATTGAGTACCTACCATTGGGATAGCTGTTTTATATATACCTATATTCCACAGCCCTCATGTTGTTTTGTGGATGTTATTCCTATCACAAATGAGAAAACCAAGGCTAAAGGAGCTTGCCTAAGATCTTATTAGCAGAGTAAGAATTTAAACCCAGGCCCTTCTATGCTCTTGCTATTCCATTTTGTCCACTTTTCACTGCTGCCTTACCAGGAAAAGCGTTCTTAGAATCAATTTATCAATATACAAGCAGGGAACACATATTGTGGGATTTCCTGAGTGCTGATTTAGCCTCTTTTATTTGGCACCCCAACCCCTATCCCATTCCAGTCTTCCAAAGTAGGCCCTTGAAGGGCTTGAATTGGGGGTTTCGGGTGAAAGGTTTTCACTAATTCTTCATTCTCTACCTTTGTTGAAAGCCACCCTAAACATTCCAAAGGCCAAATATTTCTGGGCTCTTAGTTTTGGAGAGATTTTTACCTCTCACAGTATAAGCCAATCAGAATTATCTTGGAGGTTGGTTAATAAAGTATTATTATTTCCTCACCTTCCTTTAGAGCAGTGGTCCCCAACCTTTTTGGCACCAGGGACTGGTTTCATAGAAGACAATTTTTTCACAGACCAGGGTGGGTGGGGGGATGGTTTTGGGATGATTCAAGTGCACTTACATTTATTGTGCACTTTATTTCTATTATTGCATTGTAATATATGAGATAATTATACAGCTCACCATAATGTAGAATGAGTGGGAGCCCCAAGCTTATTTTCCTGCAACCAGGCCATCCCATCTGGGGGTGATGGGAGACAGTGACAGATGCCTTGCATGTGCAGTTCACAATAGGGCTTGCGGTCCTGTAAGAATCTAATGCCACTGCTGATCTGACAGGTGGAGCTCAGGTGGTAATGCAAGCAATAGGGAGTGGCTGTAAATATACAGCTTTGCTCGTTTGCCTGCTGCTCACATCTTGCGGTGTGGCCCAGTTCCTAACCATGGACTGCTACTGGCCTGTGGCCCGGGTATTGAGGAACCAACCAGCTCATACTAGGTCTGGTGATGAAAGTCCTACTCAGGGGTAAAGACCTACGACCAAAATGAACGCTGAGCTAAGGAGTTAGAAGTGCTGGGGCAGAGATGAATAAACCAGGAAAGCTTAAAGAAGCAGGATTGTAGGAATTGTTGATTCAACAAATGTTATGCCAAGGGGGTATTTTGGGCTTTTAGAATTACCCTAAGGTCTCTTTCTAGCTGCAGTTCATTAACAAAAGAAAAAAGAATAGGAAATTTTGTGGTCAAGAATAAGTCAAACTCTTGACTGTTTTAAGAGCATCAGCTGCTTTCCTAGTCTGTATTCTGTGTGCACATTATTCAGTCTTTCCTTCATTTACTCAGATTACCCAAAATCTGCCTGTGGGTTCAGTATCATGCTATATGCTAGGGATACAAAGTTGAAAAGGATATAGCCCCTTCCTTCAAGAAATGAGTGGGGGTATCAGGGGATCACTTTTGAATGTTGAAAGAATTTAAGTTCATCAGCAGTCAAGACAGAGAAAAGAGCACTCAAGAAAAGGGGCACAGTGCAGGTAAGGGCGGATCCTTTAGAGCACAGCATGATTGTGTCAAGGACCTAACAAGAAATGTGGTCTGGTCAGAGCTTGGGAAGTTGAGTGCACAAAGGTGGAAACCTAATGAATCCCAGCACTGAAAGGGTAGAGAATGGAGATGTCAAATTTGAGACTGGCCTGGGCAACATAGTGAGATCCCATCTCTTAAAACAAACAAACAAAACCCATGGTGGCACGCACCTGTAGTCCCAGCTACTTAGAGAGTCCTGGCTATTAGAGAGGCTGAGGCAGGAGGATTGCTTGAGGCCAGTTCAAGGCTGTAATGAGTGATGATTGTGCCACGGCACTCAGCCTTGGCAACAGAGCGAGACCCTGTCTCTTATCACCACCACTCTGGGCAACACAGTGAAAACCAGTCTTTACAAAAAAATACAAAAATCAGCCAGGCGTGGTGTCACATAACTAGTTCCAGCTACTTGGGAGGCTGAGACAAAAGGATTGCTTGAACCCAGGAGGTCAAGGCTGCAGTGAGCTGTGCTCGCCCCACTGCACTCCAGCCTGGGCAACAGAGGCCCCATCTCCAAAAAAAAAAAAAAAAAAAAAAGTTAAAACACATGTGTAGAAACCAAGACAAAGATATCAAAAAAACAGTGGTTGGTAGCTAATGCTGCCTCAGCGTCAAATAGAGAACGAAAAAGGATCCAATAAACCTGCAGGTAGGATGTTACTTATACCAGAGCACTTTCTTTGAAATGGTAAGAGGCAGAGGAAATTAAATAAACAAAAGCCCATCTGGCCTCATGTTGAAGTAACCACTATTTCCTCTGAGTACATGGAAGAACCTTTTATCCAGGAGACTGAAAAGGGTCAAGGAACGTTGTGTCTCCAACAAGAACTATTTGAAGAAATGAGACATTTGACTCCAGCGTTAACATACTCAGCTGAAAACAGGATCTCTACAGTTTTCTTTCAGATTCATCGTTCTACAAAGCCAAAATAAGATATTAAGGCTGAAGAAATAAAAACTGAATTAGCATTGGGAATCACAATATACTGATGACTCTCATTTCCTCATATGCTCTCAAAGCCCCAGTGTAGTGGTAGATAATAGTCCATACATAAAAATGTCTATAATCTTTCTTGAAATAACATTGTCAGAAAAAGTTAATATAATCTGAATAAAAGAATTTTGAAGGCCTAATTTTTCCTCCAAAAGGAACTCTGACAATGCTGTTTTAGCAGTTATTTATGGTTAAATACCAGAAATCTGCTGACAACCTGAAAAAATTTCCACTTAAATCTTCCAGTTTAAACTTGTTGCCATTCTAATCTTGCAGCCTTTACAATGACCAATTGTTAATTAAGAACAAATAGTAGGGAATGTTTTCCCCTGCTCCATGCCTCCCCTGCATTTCCAAATTCAAAAAGACTGACTTGCAAATTGGAGTTCTGGGAAAAATTAGATGCAAGATCTGAGTATAATTGGGCAGAAAAAAAAGACACATCATTCTATTAAAAAGATGTCAAGGTGTTTCCTGCGATAATTATAAATCTTTTTCAGAAACTGTTGAGTTCACTCTGGGAGGTGAAAATGTTTTCATTTTAAACACTGCAAAATGACTGAAAGAACCAATTGGTATCGTTAAGGTGGGAAATAATTTTTAACTACATTCATGTCAGTTACCAAGATATTATCTTTGATTAAGGGTTTGGACTTTTGGTCAGGCATGATGGCTCACACCTGTAATCACAGCACTTTGGGAGGCCAAGGCAGGAGGACCACTTGAGACCAGGACAACATAGGGAGATCCCGTCTCTACAAAAAATAACCAATTAGCTAGGCATGGTGGTGTCCCTTTGGTCCCAGCTACTTGGGAGGCTGAGGGAGGAGGATCAGTTGAGTCTGGGAGGTCAAGACTGCAGTAAGCCATGGTCATACCACTGCACTCCAGACTGGGTGACAGAGTGAAACAAAGTATGGACTTTTGAGTCAATGGAACTGTGTGTAGTGTTGTATTTCTAGCAATTTCTAACAAACAGTATTCCTTCATAAGATGACAAGCTATTTCTAACCTCATTTCTCCTTCTGTTTTAGGAACACTTGTGTCAGGTTTCTATTTCAGTAACCATAATCACTAATAACTAAGGGAACACAAAAGTCCACCAATGAAAAGTCATCTCAACTGTGGAAGGCCAGCAGTTAATATACTGGACCACAAAATGAAATCAAGTGATGCAAGTTCTTCCCTCAATCTAAGAACCTGCAGAATACCAAGACAAGTGTTTCAAGAATCACCCAGAAAGGTCAGTTTTAAATTGTATGTTTAAGGCAGAAACATTACTTGGCATGGGGCTTTCTAGGTAAAAAAGGAAGACATAATATAATTGGCTTAGATCCTAAGAGTTTTTCTTCTCTTTATTTGCAAGATAAGTTGATTAACTTCATTAATAGCCAAAACTTGTGCCTCCGAATTAGATCTATACTCTAGTGAGATATAATCTCATAATTAAGCACCCAAAGTTTTTGTTGTTAAAAAAAGGTATCAGCCAATAATAAAACTTTTAATGACTGTAGCAAGTTGACACTTTCTGGTTTTCTATCCAACTATGCAGTATAGTCTTGTTTTTGGTACCACCATTGTAATTTACTGAGGAATAAACAAGACAAGACAGAGAAGCACACAGCGCTTGCTAGATACTCTTAAAGTATATGATACTTAAAATAGCATCCTTTCCTGGATATGAAGTTTTATTCACATTTGAAAATATATTCTTAAGTTCTAAACTCTTCACTTTAAAAAGTGAGGGTAAGTAGAATTATTTTCATTTTCCTTGAAATAATTTGATCACATCTAAGACAACAAAAAGAACCTATTTAAAAATACTGTTTTAATAAGGTGACAGGTGATGGTCCTCTGGCCAGGTATTTATTTAGAAACCACCACTTACAAGTCAAACTGGTATTCCAAAGGGAGTAGTTAAAAACAAAAACAAGAAACATACAACTAATACAATTTCTCTTACTCTTCACTTTTCTTTTTATTATTCAAAAGTCAAGTCAAATGTTTTTAAATCATCCATCCTCAATTTTGATTTAATGTACCGTCATTTCCCCAAGAAAAGAAATTTCAGAATCTCTTTGGAATACTAATTTCATGTTTCTAGATTTAACAAAACTGTTGGAAGTTTTAAATTCCATTCTATTTCCCTGAATTCTCAAGACAGTTGCTGATGTAAATTTTAATATAAAATATTTAGTCACAAAATAGTATTGCTTTTGTATGCACATAGTTGTAAGATTACTTTGCTTTTGTCAATAAAAACTATACCATCTTTCATAAAACTCTAAACAAATTAAGAACTGTGATGTAGAACAAAAATTACACATGGTAAAACAGGTACCAGCACAACGTTAGGTTATATTACATCAAAAAAAGTTTTAATGGTCCCAAATATATATACTCAACAACTAAGCATACACTCAGGGGAGGAAAAAAAAAATCAATCAAAAACAAAATAAAACAAAAAAATTATGACACAAATGACCACATCTAGAATTCCACTCAATCTTTAATCAAGTAGGGAGAAGTCTCCACTTAAAAAAAAAAAAAAATCTGCAGTTTGAAGGGCAAAGGGAACAGTTAAAAAAGAGGAAAACTTTATACTCGCCCCTCCCCCACAGAGATTTTCCAAACCTGTTGTAGCTTGACTAAAATGTTCAGAATGTATGATTTTAAAGGCAGGTCTCTTTATACAAAGAAACTGCTGGCATTCTTGACTAGTGAAGAATTATGGCAGAAAGGCCCATTCTTCTGAGTCTCAAACATGGTCCAAGAAAGCATATTCTGATTGTAGCAACTGACCAGTCAATCCAGAGTTCCACTTACAAAACCCCTGCCCTGTTGGCTTTTTGTTTCCATTTCCTTCCCTGAGAAAAGGGCAATGTGTGGTCCAAGCTGGAGAGCTCAAAGGCTTAAGTCTTTCCCCTAAATGTATGATATCCCCTCCTCCTGCTCCATTGAATTGGCACTTGATGAGCAGAAGTCAAGTGTAAGAGGCTGATCTGTGTCAGTCATTCACAAGAGACCACTGCGCTTTGTTGTGGATTTTGTATGGGGGAGGGGTGGAGAACCAGTTTTTTTCAACAGGTACTGATCCTAGGCCGTTGCCATTATTATATTATTATGAATCAAATTTTGCTTTCTTTGACAATGGTAACGTATCTTCCTTATCTTCATCCTCATCATCATCTTCATCATCATCAGGATAATCTACCAGACCCACCAGGCCTCCCTGTTAAGAAATAAGGATTATTTAAAGAACAGAAAACAAAACATATAAAAACACTGGTGTTTTCTGGCTGGAGAAAGAAAATAGATCCTACCAACATAGTAATGGTGGTTATTTCTGGGTGGTGGGACTGTGTTAAACTTCAATTCATTATGCTTACATATTTTCTAAATTTCCTGTAATAAACATGCATACTTTTTTACAATAAGGGAAAACTTTGAGTTGATTAGAATTAAAGCAAAAAAAAATTTTTTTTTCCAAGTCGGAGTCTTGCTATGTCACCCAGGCTGGAGTGCAGTGGTGCGATCTCGGCTCACTGCAACCTCCACCTCCCGGGTTCAAGCAATTCTCCCTGCCTCAGCCTCCCGAGTAGCTGGACAGGCGCCCGTCACCACGCCTGGGTAATTTTTGTATTTTTACTAGAGACAGGGTTTTGTCATGTTGGCCAGCCTGGTCTTGAACTCCTGACCTCAGGCGATCCACCTACCTTGGACTCCCAAAGTGCTGGGATTACAGGCATAAGCCACTGCACCCAAACTAAAGCAAAAAAATTTAAGTAGTTTATAATCCTAGCAAATTACCCAGGAGTTAGAAAATGAATGAAAAATGTTTGTTTCAAGACTTAATAGCACATTAAAATTTTTTTAAACATAAAGTCTAAAATAGTATAAAAATGAGGCTGAGCACGGTGGCCCCTGCTTGTAATTCCAGCACTTTGGGAGGCTGAGGCGGAGGGATCACATGAGGACAGGAATTTTAGACCAGCCTGGCCTGTTAATTAACATAGTGAAACCCTGTCTCTAATACAATTACAAAAATTAGCCAGGTGTAGTGGTGCACATCTGTAATCCCAGCTACTCGGGAGGCTGAGGCACAAGAATCGCTTTAATCTGGAAGGTGGACATTGCAGTGAGCTGAGATCACGCCACTGCACTCCAGCCTGGGTGACAGACTGAGACTCTGTCAAAAAAAAAAAAGTACCAAAATGAAAACTGCAGCAGATAAAGAGATCACCAGAAATGAGGGTAGACAGGCTTTTTCTATTTATTAGAGGTTAGGAAAGCAGTTCTACCCTGACTCTTCCTCATCATTTCATCTGGGTTTCCTTTTAGCCCTGCTCCTTCACCAGAAACCACTGCCACTTGCTTTATTTATTTTTTGAGATGGAGTCTCACTCTGTCACCCAGGCTGCAGTGCAGTGGCGCCATCTCAGCTCACTACAAGCTCCACCTCCCGGGATCACACCATTCGCCTGCCTCAGCCTCCTGAGTAGCTGAGACTACAGGCGCCCGCCACCACACGCGGCTAATGTTTTTGTATTTTTAGTAGAGACGGGGTTTCACTGTATTAGCCAGGATGGTCTCGGATCTCCTGACCTCGTGATCCGCCCGCCTGGACCTCCCAAAGCACTGGGATTACAGGCGTTAAGCCACCACGCCCGGCTGCCGCTTGCTTTATTTCGATGCTAAGGGAAAAATTCACACTGCCCTGCTCTCAAGCCTGCCTCTTCATTTCAGCGTGTCTCAGATTCACTTCTTAGCCGTCAGGAGTCTCCAGCTCACGCCAGAAATAAAAAGACTGAATGGGCATTACGTGTCTGATTTAGATCAGTGATTCCCAAATGCCAGTCTTAACTGCTAGTCTGCTAGCCCAATAATCAATATATTATGTCTCAAAAGAAAAGGGTAGTTGGCATAAGGAGCCCCCAAAACTGGTTTTATTCTGAGATTGCATGTTTTCTACATTTTTAAAGATTTTGTTCCTTTTTTTTTTTTTCTTTTGAGATGGAGTCTCACTGTTGCAGTAGCGATCTCGGCTCACTGCAAGCTCCGCCTCCCAGGTTCATGCCATTCTCCTGCCTCAGCCTCCAGAGTAGCTGGGACTACAGGCACCCGCCACCACGCCCAGCTAATTTTTGTATTTTTAGTAGAAACGGGGTTTCACCACATTAGCCAGGATGGTCTCGATCTCCTGACCTCGTGACCTGCCCGCCTCAGCCTCCCGAAGTGCTGGGATTACAGGCGTGAGCCACCGTGCCCAGCCCTTGTTCCTTTCTTCTATGAAATGTTAGTGATAGTAGATGTTTAGTTTTCTTAACAAACCTTAACTGGCAAAATAAAGTTAGAAGTATCCAGATATTTAGATTATCATTTCCCCACAAAGGCTTTATCTGGGTATTAGTTAGGAAAATTTATTCAAGAATAACTGAAAACCTTGAACATTTCTGTAAATGTTTTGACATACAAATTTGAATTTTCAGTTCTAAAATCCAAAATACCCAAGTGAGAATTCACACTATATTCAGACTTGCATTGGTCATAAAAAAACTTATAGAAATTTCTCAACCTTTATATAAGTTCAAGCTGTGGGGGGATTCATCCTCTAGTTCAGGAATGTTAAATCAGTTCTAGGTGGCAGTAACCAAAGGGAATCTTAGTCAAAATTATTGTTGAGAAAGCTTCAATTGGGAAAAAAGGGGGCAAAATGGGAGTCAAAAATGTACCTTTGTAGTAATAGCTGCCGTGTGAGATGTATTTTTAGGTACGGATCCAGGAGAGCCTGGAGATCCTGGGGATCCAGGTGATCCCGGAGAACCAGGCAGATTTGTTGTAGATGACTGGCTGGTGAGGTTAGTCTTCGTTCCACTGGACAGGGAAAGCTTGAAACTTGGGCTCTGCCGTCCAGAAAGATTTGTTTTCAGAAGCACTTCCTTTTCCTCACTTTCTTTTACTAAAAATGAGAATACTGTCAATAGTCGTCCCCCATACTTCTTTTTTAAATTTCCCCAAATGAGGTAACACTAAAACACATTTAACTAGCTTACTACGCTGGGTAGAAACATTGAAGTTCAATTTATAAAAGAAGCTTACCAAAATACTAACCACAATTCCATTCATTGGATCTTACCCCAGAGAAGAAGTGAAACCTTCAGAATCATATTTAGTGTCCCTACCCTTCCTGAAATAGTATATTCCTTATTCAACTCAAATTAAGAAAACTTAAGTCTATGCCTACACAACACTGCTATTCAGTCACATCCCATAAAGCAATGGAGTCTTTAAACCCTATGCCATCACACATTGCAAGCAAATAATCATTTTGTCAAGAAATAAGAATAAATCTAGAGTAAGAAAGCCTTAATTTTCTCTTGCCCATTTTTTTTCAACATACATTTCTTCCTTTCCATGAATTTACTTATTGGATCCATAATATCATCATCATTTTTAGTTTTGTCAGATGGAGACACTACAGCTTCTCCATCTTCCATGTCATCTTCATCTGTGTTAAACCACATCTCTTCTTCATCTTCTAGTGTTCTGGCATCTCTTCGATATCTGTGATTCCTCAAAATGGAACGCATACTATACGTAGAGAAGAAAGAGTAAATACAATCATATATGGACTTAATTGTACTGTTACAGATGACTTATTAAACTTGTTAACATAGGGAATTAACATGAAATTTACAAATATTAAAATATCAATGTAAATCCAGGTATTTAGATTAATGTACAAAATTTTAAAGAATAATTTGTAACCTTAGTAACTTGTAAATTCAAAGCAAGTAATATAATCCTCTGATTTTATTTTGAACACATGAAGCCTCACTTCCACTGTTTGGTCTTTTTTTTTTTTTTCCCCTTATCTAGCCTGATACATGCCTGAGGTATTATACTAATAACCAGCCTAATCTTCAGGGAAACATTTATGCTGACCCTTACAGGAAGCTACAATTTCTATTTGCTATCTGCTGATTTCCCTGTTCCTTGTCAAGCCAAATAATATCAAATAAACAATAAAGCCACTACCATACAACTTGATGCTGAACAAATAGGTTTAAGTATATGGTAATTTACCTGTCAAGTTTGGGATTATCTTGCCTTTCTCTTTGTTGTTCAAATCTCAGTTTTAATCCTTTAAATGTCTGTACATAATCTACATCTTCCAGTGCTTTCCAGTAATTTTCAACTACATGAGCAGTTAATGATTTTATATCTTCCTACAGAAAAGAATAGTAATGAAAAAATGATAGAAAAATGTCATTTTAGCAAGATGAGGCTTAATTTAATCAATTCATACCCACCAAAAATAGCTTAATTTAATAAAACTACATAATCTTAGAGATAACCAAACAATAAAAAATGGGAAAAACGTACACTGGCTACTATAGTAGTCCCCAATTTATCTATGGGTCTTTTTTTTTTGAGATGGAGTTTTGCTCTTATTGCTCAGGCTGGAGTGCAATGGCGTGATCTCGGCTCACTGCAACCTCTGCCTCCTGGATTTAAGCGATTCTCCTGCCTCAGCCTCCAGAGTAGCTGGGATTACATGCATGCACCACCACGCCTGGCTAATTTTGTATTTTTAGTAGAGATGGGGTGTCTCCATGTTGGTCAGGCTGGTCTCGAACTCCCGACCTCAGGTGATCCGCCTGCCTCGGCCTCCCAAAGTGCTGGGATTACAGGTGCGAGCCACTACACCCAGCTATCTATGGGTCTTTACAAAGTAAATGCCCAGGTCTTGCCCTAGGTGATTCTGATTCTGATGTGCGGGCTGGGTATGTGTATTTTTTAGAGATGGGGTCTTGTTCTGGCACCCAGGTTGAGATATAGTGGTATGATTATAGCTCACCACAGGCTTGAACTCCTGGGCTCAAGCAATCCTCCCACCTCAGCCTCCTGAGCAGCTAGGACTATCGGCATGCACCACCATATGGGGCTAAGTTTTAACAAAAAATTTTTGTAGAGATGGGGTCTTGATATGTTGCCCAAGCTAGTCTCTAACTCCTGGCCTAAAGCAATCCTCCCACTTTGGCCTGCCAAAGTGCTGGGATTACAGGCATAAGCCACTATCCCTGGCCATGGACATATACGTTTTATTAATTAATTTTTATTTTAGGTTCAGGGGGTCCATGTGCATATTTGTTATATGGGTAAACTGCGTGTCACAGGGGTTTGGTGTATAGCTTATTTCATCACCCAGGTAGTAAGCACAGTACCCAATGGGTAGTTTTTCAATCCCCACCTTCTCCTACTCTCTACCCTCAAGTGGCTCTGGTATCTGTTGTTGTTCCCTTCTTTATTTCCATGTGTACTCAAAGTTTAGTTCCCACTTACAAGAGAGAACACACAACAGCCATGCGTATTTTAAAAGCATGTCACAGGCCGGGTGAAGAGGCTCATGCCTGTAATCCCAGTAGTTTGGGAGGCCGAGGTGGGCAGATCACCTGAGGTCAGGAGGTTGAGACCTGCCTGGCCAATAGTGAGACCCTATCTCTACTAAAAATACAAAAATTAGTCGGGTATGGTGGCGCATGTCTGTAATCCCAGCTACTCTAGAGGCTGAGGCAGAAGAATCGCATGAACCTGGGAGGTGGAAGGCGCAGTGAGTCGAGATCATGCCACTAAACTTCAGCCTGGGTGACAGAGTGAGACTCTGTCCCCACCCCCCTCCCTCAACCCCCAAAAAAAGCATGTTACAGAAAAGTTCTGGAGATGAATAATGGTGATGGCTGCCAACAATGTGAATGTTTACTTTAAAATGGTTAAAATAGCAAGTTTAATGTTTTATATTATTTTATCCCAGCTTTTAGAAAAGCACGACATCCAGGTACTGTGGTATGCACCTACAGTCTCAATTACTTGTGAGGCTAAGGTGGGAGGATCGTTTGAGCCCAGCTGGGCAACATAGTAAAACCCTGTCTCTAAGAAACAAACAAAACAAAAAGCCATGCCAGATAAATTTGCACAGCATCAATGAGAACCACTAGCTTATTACATTACTAGAGAATAAAGAGTATTATGAAACTGGTCTTTAGAAATGTTTAAGTTAAGAAAAACACATTCAAATGCTTATCTGTCAAGTGTAGTTTTGCTTTCTTAAAATGATTACTGTGACCATCCTACAAAGCAGCAGTCACTAACCTTTTTGGTTTCATGAAAGACAATTTTTCCACCAACTGGGGTGGGAGTGGGGGGGCATGGTTTCAGGATGAAATTGTTCCACCTCACAGTTAACCAAAGGGTTCATGCTCCTAGGAGAATATAATGCTGCTGCTGATCTGATAGGAGGTAGAGCTCAGGCAGTAATAATGCCTGCTTGCCAGCAGCTTACCTCCTGCTGTGCAGCCTGGTTCCTAACAGGCTATGGACTGGTCCGCGGCCAAGGGGTTGAGGACCCCTGCTATAAAAGATTTGTAGCTGCTGAGAGGTAAGATGTAGCTTGAATCAAATCTCTCACAGGCTTTTGGTACTTGTGTTTTTTTTTTTTTTTTTTTAAATCTCTCCAAATATTATCTCAAGCCAAAATACTAGGTAATGCATATTCAATTTTCTCAAACAATTAAAACGAAAATTCTAATTAAAAATACAGAACCTACCACTCTAATAAATTCAAACATCTCTATTATGGCAGAGTTCATCAGATTGTAGCGGGATCCATTGTTGAGAAATGCTTTCACTACTGGTTCAAACAAAAAACTTTTCATTATGTAGCGGTTGTAAAACTCATCTTTTAATCCAATAATCTTTCTTTTAAAACGAAGGGCACCTGAAACACAGAGGCATGGTTGTTTAAATCACATACCACTCTTCCATACTTTAGACTTACCAAACAAAAATAACCATCAAACCAAAAAAAACTGTTTAACACATATCAATAATTATTTATGATGTTTGCACTTCCGGAACTGTGAACCTAAAGATAAGGATTATGAAAATGTTATCAGAAAAATGTCTTCTAAAAGTAGTATATGTCATCATAGAACACAAGTCTTAGAAAGCCAGAAAAATCCTGAAAATAAACCAGTTACTAATGACCAAAATGTAATTTACATCTAAAATAAGAGCTAAGACAAACGAATGAACCTATCACACTACTTAAGATGAAAAAATTCAACATGACCTTTTATATCCACCTTAATAGAAAAAACCAGTGTTTTATTAGGGCAATCCACTGTATAACTTGATCTTCAATATTTTTGGACACTCTTATTATTTTGCATTGTAGTTCATGGAATTTTATTTATTTGTGGATGTGGCTGTAGAAAGGCCATCAACCCACAAAAATCTGCATGACCCAAAATTTGCCTTGCCATAGTTTAAAAATAAATTTAGAGGATGTTACTTAAAATGTGGTCCTCTATGCTTATTGTAGCGAGTATGCTTTTTAATTTTTTTCTAGTTTTCATTTTCATAATTAATTAGGCTTTAACTTACAGATTAAAAGGTATATTTACATCTTGAGGTATGGGGAGTTACTTAAGTCACCATTCATCAAGACACAAATATACTCAGACAGCTAGACTTCAACAAAGCCCTCTTTACCTAAATGGAATTATCAGTAAGTTAATGCCCCAGTTATTGTAAACAGTGCAAAAAAGCATACTCACTTCATGCAGTCACATCGTCTTCGGTTGGCAAGATTAAATATTGTGTTTGTATTTTGGTTTCTTTGGAGATCATGGAAGTGGCTCGTTAAATTGCCAATTTGCTATTAATCAAGTCCTTCATGAGCAGGTAGCCAGGCAACCATGCTGACACGGTTTCTGGGTGGGAAGGCAGAGGAGTAAAGCAGCTCAATTTTTCTTTAGTTGGCAGAAAAGAGGTCCACAAGTGAATGCCCAATTAGGTACAGTTGATTATTAACTGCCTTAACAATGCAACTTATTTAAGAGTGTATCTTTCTTAAGAAACACTCTGGGCAGGGAGTTTCTAAATAGTTTATAGAATAATAATTGCATTTTATTTTTTAAACTACTGAATATTTTTAAAAACATATTCATGGTGAACTAAGACATTTTAAACACTAAGAGGCATCTTTCTGTGTGATAAGTCAAAGCCTAACAAGGGTTTATTTTCCCAAAACAATATTTTCAGTTTGTATTTTTAAGGTTATTTGACAAAGGAACTTACTGAGGCATTTCCATTTGTTAGGAATAAAAATCAGTACTTTAGAGCTCATGCTAATAGACCACATTTTAAACTTGTAATAATTAAGGCAGGAGTATTACTATTTTAAGAATTTGTACTCCAACTTTGCGGGCTTTGTGGAGACTTGTGTCCTACCATAACACACACACACACACACACACACACACACACCCACCCCTCTTGTCTGACTGTAGTTCCTAGGTGAGTGAAAAACTCCTTTCCTGAAATTCACTAAGACAAGGGAATGTAGATAGCACCACTGCACTTCTTCCAGAGCACTTCTATCCAGAAACTGCTGGGGTAGATAGAAGGAGGTTCTAGTGGTCTTTTTGTTTTGGTCCTTATTTCCATTTGCTCTTACATTTTTATATCAAGAACTTTGTATTATTACCACTCAAATCCATCCCTTAAAAGAAACCTGCATCAAAAATATCCAACCACTATTCTTTGCTGTTGAGTAAAAAGCTGCTTTCAAAATTTTACCAGTAAGATCTAGGAAGTCACTCAAAGTAGAGTGGAGAAAGCTTTTAGGATAGGCCAAGTTGGCACTGCCATTGGATTTTCAATGTAAAGCACATTCTGCTTCCACTCACATCTCTAACCTTCATTAACATTTCCAGGAACCTCTTGTGCTTAGTTTCAATCATCTCTAAAAAACATTATTTATCTGTACTTTATAAAACGTGAATTTCATGTAATAAATTTGTGACTTTTTACCTCGTAACTAATGATAATTGAATAAATGTCTCTACAATAAAGCTTTATTTCATTCTTTTTTAAGATTTCCATGTTTTTAACAAGAACAACAAAACACCCTCAAACAACATAAAAGTATGAGCTAAAGGGCTACAATGTAAGATCCAAGGAACTTAATAAGGCCAAGGAAATTGATAGATGTGATATCTAGCCTATAAAGACCGAGTTTAGAAACGATTGCTAGACACACCTACATACTTAACTAGTTGTCTTTAAAGATGACAAAGTATAATAATTAAGCAGCAGCAAATATAAAAAAATTAAAAGCTCCCTAAATCCCCAAACTGTTACATTTAATTGCTCATTCCTGTCTGCATTTATATATGTGCACCTAAACTTAAATATCAATAAACCCTCCTTTAAAAAATACTATACCGAATACTTCAACGTACACTTTTTTTCAGAAGAACCACAAGTATCTTAAATTTCCTCAAATTTATTTTAGTTCTTAGATATCTTTGATAAAAACTCCTATTGCATACTACAAAGCCAGTTCTAAAAAGCTTGTTCCTAATGACAGGCATCTTTGTTAGGAAGATACTTATATATCCTCAACCCTGGGAAGAGAGGTACACCAAGAGGTCCTTTCAAAGAGTTAGGTTTAATGATAACCTGACTCAGTTTGGAAAATATCAACAATGAAACATAACTAAGATTTTGCTAACATAGTTTCCAACAATAAACTTTCATTTACTTAAAAGATTCCCTCCAAAGTTCTCATTAGATTATGAGAAATTTTCTTTGCAATACTGCAAGCAAAATAATGAAATGATGAACTGAACTAAAGAAAAGTCCTTTCCTTTCAGCTGCACTGTCCTGAATCTCTTTAAAAATGACCAAGTAGGCTGGGCGCCATGGCTTACGCCTGAATCCCAGCACTTTGGGAGGCCGAGGCAGGCGGATCACGAGGTCAGGAATTTGAGACCAGCCTGACCAACATGGTGAAACCCCATCTCTACTAAAATACAAAAATTAGCTGGGCGTAGTGGTGCGCTCCTGTAATCCCAGCTACTCAGGAGGCTGAGGCAGGAGAATTGCTTGAACCCAGGAGGTGGATGTGCAGTGAGCCGAGATCGTGCCACTGCACTCCAGCCAAGGCGACAGAGTGAGACTCTGTCTCAAAAAAAAAAAGGAAAAAAGAAAAAAAAGACCAAGTATACTTTGTCCACATGCCACACTTTTTTTTTTACCCAATTAACATCTTAACTATGTATTCAACCAAGAATGCAATACTCTCCCATGACCAAGACACAACTCAAGTTACCAATTGTGTGAAATTTTTCATCTGCCTCATTAAATTATAATGAACTATTTCCACTATGCATCCAAACACACCTCAATATAGTGCTTATTACTGTTGCATTTTGATTTTCACATGACTCCCTCCTCCTAATGAACTGATTCCATTGATGGCCAAGTCCAGGTCATAACCATCTTCATTTTCCTAGTACACCAGATATAAGATAGTAATCAAATCTAAGATGCCACTGACTAAGCTACCAATTATAGTGACATGCCATTAACCCATTCATGCTAGAGGTTGCAAATTTTTTTCTGTAAAAAAAAAAAAAATCAGACCTTGGTGTTGACCTTAAGCAGGATATAAATAACTCCCACAAGCTTAGCGTTCCAATAATGGAACACTAGGCATAAATGGGTTAATTGTAAGACTCATCCTGATTTCAGAGATAATGTGTAAAAGTGTATATTTTTTGAATCAATGAAATATAGTTGTGTTTAATATGTTTGGTAAAATAAAACAATTTATTCATTTATTCAGTTTTTCCATTCTGCTCTCAAATCCCCTTTTCCACACTTGAACAAAACTCTATTGTCAACATAAAAGAACAAATCAAAGAGCTATAAACTCACCCTCTAAACTTGGCCTTGGTGTTCTCACTTTTTCTGCGATAGTATATGATAAAAATGAATATAATGTTGCCCTGATAGGAAGTTTAATGAATTTTAAAAGAAATCAATGTTGCTTTTATAAAATATAAAATTTATTATTTTCTTGGGTGGGGAGACAGTGTCTCTCTGTTGCCCAGACTGGAGTGCAATGGTGCAATTTCAGCTCACCGCGATATCTGCCTCCCAGGTTCAAGCGATCCTTCTGCCTCAGCCTCCTGAGTAGTTGGGACTATAGGCGTGCACCACCACACCCAGCTTTCTATTTTTAGTAGAGACGGGGTTTCACCATGTTACCCAGACTGGCCTAGAACTCCTGACCTCAGGTGATCTGCCAGCCTCATCCTCCCAAAGTGCTAAGATTATAGATATGAGCCACTGCACCTGGCCATTTATTTATTTATAAATTTAAAATAAAATTTTAATTTATAATTATTTTAATATGTAATTACATGATTTAAGGATTTTTAAAAAAATCAATTAAGCAAAGCAATTAGAAATGAAGTAGATTAGCAAAAATGGATATATATTCAGGCCTCTAATTAGTGCATGACTATGACTGCTTCAAACAACAACAACAACAACAAACACTCAAACTTACCTTTAAAAACCAAAGGGCAAAAATTAAATTACCACCAGAAATCTCTTACAGAACCTCTAGGGTACCCCTAAATTTGGTCTAACAACTTACCAGTAAGGACCACTTACATATGGCAACTCATTACCTGAGATGTCTGGCTGCTGCTTGATAAAGAACATTCTGGATTAACCTATTTTCAATTCAGAAACATGGTTTTCTCTAACAAACTCGGGTCTTAAGAACACTGTGAAAGTCATTTTGAAAAACTTATCTCTAAGAACAATCTTGTTATGAGACTATATTGCTCTAAAAGAGTCTACAAACGTTTTCATAAAGGTCCACCTAGTACATATTTTAGGCTTTGTGGGCCACATATGGTCTCTGTACCATATTCATTTCTCTCTTCTCAGGCCACCTTTTAAAAACATAAACATGTTTCAGCTTGTAGGCTGTACAATCATAGGCCATGGGCTGGATCTGGCCTCAGCTGTAGTCTGTCACCCCTGCTATAAAATATCCAAGGTAAAATGATCAAAGTGCTGTTTTAGTAATGGAATATAACACTGTAGATACATTCTACTCCCTTACTGTATATTAAGTAAGAAGAGAGTCAAGAAAAACACCTGCTCAACATGGCAAACCTGCATAATCAGTGGCAGAGCTAGTATTACGACCTAGATCTCCTGACCTGTAATCAGTGGTCTTTTCATTTGGGCGATAAGATGTAAAAAATACCAACATGTCAATATACAAAGATGATAAATAATTCTAACACTTACATAATGCCAAGAAAGCATGCTTCGAGGCCATAAGAACTAGCACTCTCCGGAGGATATCCTTATTAATAATGTAGTTCTTTATGTGGTAGGTATGGTGCTCCACACAAAATGTTAACAATTCCAATACAAGTGCCAATAGTTGGGCAGTCTGAAAATCATCTAAAAGAAACAAAACACAACTAATTATATTTAATGACTAACATTTTTCCTTCTAAAATGTAAGAACTCAAATTCTAATCAAGTAAAATCTCTTCTATTAACCTAAATATATTAACTTTAGGGAGGAGGAAATTAGCATTTACTGAATGCCTAACATGTGCCAGGAATGGTGCTTTACTTTTTTTTATTTAATTTTTTTTTTTTTTTTTTTTTGAGACGGAGTCTCGCTCTGTCGCCCAGGCTGGAGTGCAGTGGCGCGAGCTCGGCTCACTGCAAGCTCCGCCTCCTGGGTTCACGCCATTCTCCTGCCTCAGCCTCCCGAGTAGCTGGGACTACAGGCGCCCGCCACCACGCCCGGCTGATTTTTAGTATTTTTAGTAGAGACGGGGTTTCACCGTGTTAGCCAGGATGGTCTCGATCTCCTGACGTTATGATCCGCCCGCCTCGGCCTCCCAAAGTGCTGGGATTACAGGCGTGAGCCACAGCGCCCGGCCGCTAAATTTTTTTTGTATTTTTTTAGTAGAGATGGGGTTGCACCGTGTTAGCCAGGATGGTCTCGATCTCCTGACCTCATGATCCGCTTGCCTTGGCCTCCCAAAGTGCTGGGATTACAGGCCTTTTAGGGACATTTTTGTCATGAACCTTTCTTTTCAAAATACATCATTAATTCTCCAGGTTGCTTTTGATAAAAACAACCAACCAACCAACCAACCAACCAATTATTAAGACCTCTATGTTAACCTGATGGTTTGAACTTTTAAAGACTACTACTTTTTAAAAGGTGTGTCCTCCCAGCCTCTACCTCCCACTAACTGCCTCCTAAAAAGACTGACTTAACACCAACTTTGAATTCAGCATTCAAGAACAGAGAACTTAACTACCAACCTGAATTATCTTACCTTTACTAGGTTTGTCTTCTGTTGTATTTGCTAGTAAAGGAGCAGTGAGAACATGCATACAGTGCTTGTAGAAGAAACCCAGAAATTCAGTCTTTTCTGTTTTCTAAGGAATCAAGAACAATTCCATGAACTTTAACCGCACTGGTTCCTACCAGCAATACACAATATACTAACTATGAAAAAGAGGGGAAATGCTCATGGCTTACATTGGCAGTGGCTAGCATGTTCTCTGGGTCAACTAAAGTTCGAAGCAGGCCCATAAGCTGGACTGCTCCTCCAAGTTCAGGATCTGTATCACAAATCATATGTTCTATAATGAGGTTGATGAGCAAAATATCCTGGAGAGAAAAATAGACATACTCAGGATCACTTATTATGAGAGAACGGAAAAAGCAAAAACTAAGACACATACCACAGCATTATACCTAGGCTCTAGCTGTTTTGTTAATTGCAAAGTGAAATGTTTAACTCAGTTATCTGACAGGACATATGACAGTGTTTCATTCCCTAAAGTGTGGTACAGGGACATAGCCCTAAATAGAAATTTGTCTATTATCTTTAAATTCCTCTTAATAAAGCAAAAGCAAAGTTTTAGTTTGGTGATAATATATCTTTACAACTTTCTAATAATGTAATCTACCTTTTGAAGAAAGCCAGTGGGTTTTATGACCATAGCTTTAAGAGTAAGAATATTTAGGTAGGATTTAGAACATCATTCTACTTTCGTTGCTTTTATTTTTATTTTTTTGAGACGGAGTTTGCCTCTTGTTGCCCAGGCTGGAGTGCAATGGCACGATCTCAGCTTACTACATCTCGGCTTACTACAACCTCCACCTCCCGGGTTCAAGCGATTCTCCTGCCTCAGCCTCCCTAGTAGCTGGGATTACAGGCATGCACCACCATGCCCGGCTAATTTTGTATTTTTAGTAGAGATGGGGTTTCTCCATGATCGTCAGGCTAGTCTTGAACTCCCTACCTCAGGTGATCCGCCTGCCTCAGCCTCCCAAAGTGCTGGGATTACAGGCGTGAGCCACCGTGCCCGGTCTATTGCGTTTATTATTATAGAGTCCTTCTATTTATGGCCAATGATGTATGTTCTCCATTTGTAAAAGTGATATAAAATTTCCTTTTAAAATAAATTTAGGAAAAAATTATCTGAATGTCTGAAATTGGAGAAAATGAGACTATGGTATTTAGAGAGTGCAGAGAACAAATGGATTATACACATTCTAAATATCAAAGAAAATAGATGGCTGGTTTTCCTGAGGTCCTATTATGACTGGTATTCCTCACCTAAGTAGTAAATAAGATTGAGAGGGATTCAGTGAGAAAATCCCTGCTCTTGCCTATGTGTATGCAAAGGCAGGATGGACAAGGGATAGAGAAAATGCAGACAGTAGATGGAAATGATGATTAAGAAGAGTGGGAATCAAGAGTCCTAGTGACTGAAATGTTATTCTGTTGCAAAACAGGAGAAAAAAAAAAGAGTCCTACTGTGTGTATTTTGAGGTATATCAATACATGTTCATATGTTCAGCTCATGGGTTAATGGGACCAACAATAGCCTTTATTTTCAATAATACAGATACTTTGGTTCTCAAAGAATTTTTTTTTTTTTTGAGATGGGGTCTGGCTTCGTCACCCAGACTGGAGTGCAGTGGAGCAATCATAGCTCACTGCAGAGTCAAACTCCTGGTCTTAAGAGACTCTTCCTTCTCATCCTCCTGAGTATCTGGGACTATAGGTGCATGCCACCATATCTAAGTTTTAAAAATTAATCTTGTACTAAAAGAGGGTCTTGCTATGTTGCTGAGGCTGATGTTAATATTTTATAAAAGAAAAACATGACACAACAGTTCAAACTGGTGCTTTTTTGCACCTATCCTGCACTATAAAAATAAAAACTTAAACACAGCAGTTACATGGCATTCCATTTCCTTTTGACATCACAATACATTAAATAGGATCTTTTCAAAAAGTAAGACAGTCTATTTTCTTATTTCGTAAAAATACCGCAGGCTGGAATTCTAAACAGATTTTTTTTTTCCTTAGGGGATCTTTATTCCCCTCCTCCCTTAAGAAGGACCTGAGAGCAGGTCCTTCTTACTCATTCTTACGTAAAAAGTTGCTTCCAAATTGTTACAGGGGAAGCAGGAAAAAATCAGAATCATTGGTTCAATTATTTTAAAATAAAGGAGAGCACACACATTTAGTGCTCTCACATGTCACGCACTATGTGATCCAGGCGCACCCTTCACATTACCAGGATATATTCTCTATTACTTTAAAATCTGGTATATCTCAGATGCTAACGTGTGAGTGTTTGTGAACAATGTAACAGCTTGTTCTCTATGGCTAGGCAGTAAAGAAACAGCACCCTTCATACTTTAAGGGACTGTGCTACATTTCTTCATTCTTGACGATTTTGAGAATCTACCCTAAAGTCAATGTTTTCCTAGGTAACTTACTCTTAATTCCCCAGATACAAGAATTGATTGACTAAATGATTTAAAAAAGACAACATAGCAAGTTGACTTCAGAATTAAAACAAAACAAAACAAAAACCTGACATGAATATTTTAAAAGGCAATTTAAATGAACATAAATAATTGCTGTAGGACAAATTGATAAACTGAGACAGGAACCAATTTAGGGGAATAATAAGCCGTCTGATATTATGGCTACACTTTTCCCAAACAGCAACAATTAAATCTTAAAAGTGAATAATAAAAACAGTTATAGCTTCCTATGTATAAATACTTACTATTAGTACAAATAATATTTACCTTGCTGGTTATTTTTTGCTCTGTTAACTTCTTACTTACATCATCATTCTGTTGTGCCTCCTGCATGACAAACTCTCGTACCATGGATGGATTATATTCAACCAAGTATGAGAATATATCAGTAGCAGCACTTCGCACCTGTGTATCATCCATGCCCTGCAGACAAAAAACATTTATTTTTCCTGTAATTATAAAAATACGGAACCTATAGCTATGTAAATATCCAAACCTAACAAAACATATGAAAAAACTGCAATGTAAAAGGTGAAAGAAATTCTTCTGCATATAAAACTCTTATTGTACGGATAAAATTATACTTTCTAAATCATTTATTTGTTTGCCTATTTTAACATTTCAGCTAATAAGCTGCAAAGCTGACAAATTATCATTAAATTATGGAAAATTCCTTTACTGCATTCTTTCAATACTGTGTGAAAACTGTCTAATATTGGAATTTTACAGCTTCTTTAACTTAATGAACTACGCAGCTAATTTTAAATATTGGCTAATAGAATATTTGCATGTAGCATTAAAAATATTAATTTTGGGATTAAAAAATGGTAATTAAAAATGAGGAGACACAAAACTTACAAGGATGACTTCTAAAGCTGGTAGTATGCCCATGTTTGACAAAGTCTTGAAAAAAGCATCTCTGTTTTGAGGCTGTAGCGTTTGGGAAAACGCACAAAATTCTTTTAAAAAGTTAACCTGAAATTAGAAAAAAGGATAAGTGATATAAAAAGTTTATTTTATTTATTTATTTATTGAGACGGAGTCTTGCTGTTGTTGCCGACGCTGGAGTGCAATGGCACGATCTTGGCTCACTGCAACCTCCACCTCCCGAGTTCAAGCGATTCTCCTGCCTCAGCCTTCTGAGTAGCTAGGATTACAGGTGCCCGCCACCATGCTTGGCTAATTTTTGTACTTTTTAGTAGAGACGGAGTTTCGCCACGTTCGCCAGGCTGGTCTCAAACTCCTGACCTCGTGATCCACCCACCTCGGCCTCCCAAAGTGCTGGGATTACAGGCGTGAGCCACCAAGCCCGGCCAGTTGTTTTATTTTTATGCCTTTCATAGTATCTAATTTCTTACCAATTCCTGTCTTTTTTCCTCATCTGTTGCTTCATCTGTTAGTTGTGCAAACAAATCTGTCAGAAATTTTTCATCTTCCTGTGAAACAAAGGACAAATGCAATTATGTTAATGCTAAGATTGTCCTAAAATATAATTTCAGGAATGCTTTAATATACACAGCAATAACTATAAAAAGGAAAGGTGGTATTGGCAATGCTCTTTTTTTTTTTTTTTAACAGAAGGAAAAACCACACTATTAAAGTATAAAATTTTGTCAAGGCTCTATTTTCTAAGCCTATATAAAGGCCAGGTAGTAAATATTTTGAGCTTTGCGGCCCATGTGATCTCTACTACGAGTACTCAACCCTGCTCCAGTAATATGAAAGTAGTCACAGACAACTGGAAATGAGTGGATATGGCTGTATTTCAATAAAATCTTACAAAAATAGCAGGACCAATACTTGCTGACCCCTCACTTTCATAGGTTTTATAATCTTATTAACTTTTAAAAGGTAGGTTCTACAACCTCTCAAATGAGAATGAAAATGAAGACAAAGCTACTTTAGTGTTTTAAAGATACAGTGAATGACTCAATTATTTAAAAAGCAAAATTTAGAACTTTTTGTTTTACTTCCTCATTTTATAATTGAGACTTGGATTTTAAAATTTACCCAAGCCCAATTAAGGTGGCAGAGCCTTCATGACTGCCTGGTCAATGTTTCTCATCACTATTTTTTCATCAAGATCTTGGCTTTTGTTTTGTTTTGCTTTTTGAGACAGAGTCTTGCTCTGTCACCCAGGTAGAGCACAGTGGTGCCATCTCGGCTCACTACAACCTCCGCCTCCCAGGTTAAAGCAATTCTCCTGTCTCAGTCTCCTTAGCAGCTGGGACTGCAGGCACACACCACTACGCCCAGATAAGTTTTGTACTTGTAGCAGAGATGGGGTTTTGTCATGTTGGCCAGTCTGGTCTTGAACTCCTGGCCTCAAGCAATCCACTGGCCTGGGCCTCCTGAAGTGCTGGGATTACACACATGAACCACCATGCTCGACCAAGATTTTATTTTAATTACATACTACCTCAGCTTGTGCAAGTAGATTCAATACCACTCCAGCCCTAGACATGCCTCACTCTAAATACACATACACATGGATGTATATACAAGCTCCCACTAGATTACTAGCTCCACATTCACTATTTTGAGTGCTCCAGAAAAATCTTCTGTGGCACTAAGTTAGTTTGGTTATTCCCACCTTTACTTTTTCTAAAATGAACAAATAGGTCATACCTCATTAATATGATCTTGACCATGTTTGTTACCCAAATGGCATCCAATTTCAAGACACATCTCCAATATACTATATTCTACCAAATGGGTATCAAATGGTTAAAAAAGACATTCTCTGAACTGCAGTTGGGGGTACAGAAATAGAGAAAATAAGAATGTTTATGGTACTACAAAGGAAGCAGTCAATGTTAAGAGGGTGTGATATTTATTTTGTGTGCATGGGGCTATACAAAGTGGGCAGGAACCTGCATTAAACTGTACCTCAATCACTTCTTGCCAAAACATTTGTAAAATGCTACAGCCTTCACAGCAGCACTTTGGATAGAAGTGTCCAGCATCAAGAGAAACAGACGTATTGGCAGCCAGTATTTTACACAGCATATTACAGGGAAGCAAAGATTTAACAACTTGAAATTATTCATACTTAATGAATAAAACTGGCATTTTACATGTATGAAGACCAAGAAAACACAGAAGTGACAAATCCCCACATAACAAAAACAAAACCATATGGAACTAAAGAAAAGGATCAGGAGAACTCAGTATTTTAGTTCATACTTTTCCTTTTTTTGCCTATCACTGGCTAATACCTTACAAATACAAAATTTTCTAAACAGGAACAGACACGATTAAACATACTGCTTTATATGTAATGTGTGCTACCAAGCAGCTCTTACTACATTTATTGTCTTCCTTTCTATACTTAACAAATTCAGGTTTCAAATAAATTTTACTTATACACCTGAGGTAAAGTCTTAAAAGATCTTCCAAGTCATATTACACTTATCTGCAGTGGTGCGACCTTGGCTCAATGCAACCTCTGCCTACCAGGTGCAAATGATTCTCCTGTCTCAGCCTCTGGAGTAACTGGGATTACAGGCATGTGCCTCTGCATCCTGGATTCAAGCGATTCTCCTGCCTCATTCTCCTGAGCAGCTGGGATTACAGGTGTCCACCACCATGCCTGGCTAATTTTTGTATTTTTAGTAGAGACGAGGTTTTGCCATGTTGGTCAGGCTGGTCTCGAACTCCCGACCTCAAGTGATCCACCCACCTCAGTCTCCCAAAGATCTATTATTCTTACAATACCACAGGCATCAAAGAATAAAAAACGTGTGTGTGTGTGTGTGTGTATGGGTGCAAATAACAATTCTTTCTTTGTACTACACAAACTTATTTTTTTGTTGTTGAGATAGGGTCTCACTCTGTTGCTCAGGCTTGAGTGCGGTGACATGATCATTGCTCACTGCAGACTCAAACTCCTGGGCTCAAGCGATTCTCTCAACTCAGCCTCCCATGTGGCTGGGATTATAGGCATGCATCACCATACCTGGCTAATTTAAAAAAAAAAAAAAATCTTTTTTGAGACGGAATTTCACTCCTGTTGCCCAGGCTAGAGTGCAATGGTGTCATCTCAGCTCACTGCAACCTCCGCCTCCCAGATTCAAATGATTCTCTCGCCTCAGCCTCCCGAGTCTGGGATTACAGGCGTCCACCATCACGTCTAGCTAATTGTTGTATTTTTAGTAGAGACGGGGTTTTGCCATGTTGGCCAGGCTGGTCTTGAACTCTTGACCTCAGGTGATCCACCCGCCTTGGCCTCCCAAAGTGCTGGGATTATAGGTGTGAGCTACCGCATCCAGCCCCAGGCTAGTCTTTAACTTCTGGGTTCAATCGATTCTCCTGCCTTGGCTTCCCAAAGTGGTGGGATTACAGGTATAAGCCACTAGGCCCAGCCTATGTAAACTTCTATTTCAGTTAGAATAGACCAATTCACACACTGGGATGACACAGTAAGAGCTTTTCTAACTTTGGGGGTGTTACAAACGCAAATTATTGTCTAGCTCTCAGAGACTTTGACTCAGGTTTTGTGCAGAATTCATTATACTGCACCCTAGGGGACTGTGATGCAAACACCCTAAAACACCAGATCAGAGAGATTGGGCATACTGTAAGAAAAAAAAATCTACATTTTAATAAGCAATTATCAATAGACACTTAAAAAATTCCCATGAATCTTACATCATATTAAACACTTTCTTTACATGCCTGACCTCACTTAATTTTCAGACAACTTTACAGGGTAGGCATTAATGTCACCATCTTTCAGATGGGGAAACTGAAGCTTTAAGAAGTTAAGGCTGCCCAACTTACATAGCTACTGTTATTAAGTGACAGACGGAGCTGAAACTCAAATTCACTTGGGTTTAACTCACCCACAGGCACACCCCTTAGCAAAACGTGGCTTTTGGTAGGGATACATGCAGTTATAATTTGCCTCCTCTGCTACATTCCCTAGACCCTGAAACTGGACTTTTACCATATCATTATCTGGGAATTTTACAAATTCGTTTTAAATTTTATTTTTTTGGTAGAGACAGGCCATAGCGCCTGGCCCACAATTCTCATTAGAATTTATATTCTGTGTTTGGTGACATTTCTCTTGGCTTTGTGCTTCACTCTTTCCTCTTCCAATCTGTTCTATTCTATGCATAATTCATAGAGTAATAACCCCAAAGTTCAGCATTCAACCATTTCATTAATATTATCCTCCTATAGTTGAGTATGGTAGCTCACAACTGTAATCCCAACACTTTACGAAGCTAAGGTGGGAGAATTGCTTGAAGCCAGGAGTTTGAGACCAGCCTGGGCAACAAAGGGAGATCCATTCTTTACAAAAAAATTTTTAAAAGGTGGCTATGGTAGCATGCATCTGTAGTCTTAGCTAATTGGAAGGCTGAGGTGGGAGGATGGCTGAAGCCCAGGAGTTCAAGGTTGCAATAAGCTATGGCTGTACCACTGCACTCCAGCCTGGGCAACAGAGCAAGACCCTAACTTAAAAAAAAAAAAAAATCAGGCTGGGCCCAGTGGCTCACACCTGTAATCCCAGCACTTTGGGAGGCCAGGGCAGGCAGATTGCTTGAGCTCAGAGGTTTGAGGCCAGCCTGGGCAGTATGACAAACTCCATCTCTCCAAAAAATACAAAAATTGGCTGGGGGTGGTGGTGCACACCTGTGGTCCCAGCTACTCAGGAGGCTGCGGTGGGAGGATTGTTTCAGCCAGGGAAGCGGAGGTGGAGGTTGCAGTCGTTGAGACTGCATTATTGCCCTACAGCCTGGGTGACAGAGCAAGACCCTGTATCCAAAAAATCATCCCCTCATACCATTTCTTCAAACTACATTTGTCACACTTACCTCTCCTACCCCAGATAGAGTAACCTTCTGGTCTCGTATTATTATTGTATATTATAATCTCTTAAAATATCTCACAATACTTAACTTTATACATTAACAAAATTAAAACTCAATGTATTTAAAAGGAGCAAATTGTTTTCGCTGCATCTCTTGAAGTATGAAAAAATGAATGATCTAACTCACCTGCAACATGCCAACAATCTCTACCTTATTGAAAAAGATAAAAGAGTGAAGTGTTGATAACATGTTTTCTTCAAAGACCGAAGGAGTTGGTAGAACCATATCTTGTATATACTGAACTCTGTATGTCTGATGAATTTTTTGTTTCAGCTCAGGATCTGATATGGGAATCACTTCTTTAAACTTGGCTGTTTTTGTTAGAAATTCCCTGTGTTTTCGTGGTTGTGATAAAGCAGGATCATATTCTAAACATCCAATGACGTCCATTATACATTCTTCAGAGAACATAACTTCAAAAAGAGCAGTTCGATTCAAGAGAAAGATGCCTTTGATAATTTCATACAAGTGGTGCAGTCCTTCAATATTTTCCAAATCTTCACACACATGAAAAAGCTCCAGGAGCTTTTTAATATAACCCTCATTTTCTAGTGCCAGTGCAAGTTTTTCACGACGAAGAGGTGAAGGTAAAGATGATGCCACAAGTTCTGCAATTTCTTCAAGGCGACTTAATTCACAAGATGGCAATTCTAAGCCTGGCGATGACATATCATCAAAACGCTCCTCTTCAGATTCATCCACAAGGTCCTGAGTGATGTCCACGGAAGGGTCCTTTCCTTGAACCTATGAAAAAAAATTCAATTGCTGACAAAATAGATAACAGCTGACCAGCAAACCTTAATGCTACTCTAAGATGAATACTAGAAATGTTGTAAGAAACCTATAATGATAATTTTCAAGACAAAACTGCCTACTTTTCTACATTACATTTCTCCAAATAACGTATACTTTCAATTTTAAGGAAGTTAGTCAAAGTTCAAAAACAGAATGAGCTTCCCTATAAAGTATGAGGTCTGCTGGCAAGAACAACTTTCTAGGACAGGCTAAACTAAGTGAGACTGTTACAAAACAGCCCTCTGCAGACCCACAACATAGAAGCCTGATGCTAAAACAGCCACTAACATCTCATATCCCTGGCCCTCTTTTCCAGCAGACCAAGGCAAGTCTCAGAAACAGTCCTAGGACTGTGCTAAAGGATAGCTGCCACCACCAAACTCTTCAATATTTAACTCTGAGGTGAAGACCAAATAAACACCAAATATCATAATGTTATGATCATAGAAAATATATATAATTATAAGCAAAAAGGCAAATATTTAACATCAATTGATTGTAGAAACCAAGGGCCAAAGAGCATGAACAAACTGGCTTTGGACCAAAGTGAGTCACTGATTTGCTATAAATACTGACAGCCCAAACACAGGATTTAAAAAACACTAGGCAGAATACAAGTGTACCTACATAAAAATGAAGCCACATATAAAGTAAATACAACCTATATGTAGTAGAGTTATTCCCAAAAAAGGTCTGCTGAAGGTTAAGTAACCAAACCACGAAAATATTTTCCTTTCTACACACCCTAACCTGTAGCCTTCATGATCCCTCTAGGAGCCTGAAAATCTGTCATAAAACCTAATTTTATGCCACTGGAGGGGCTCTTATTATAAAAAGGTAACTTACATTGACTACATTTTAAAGTAAGGCATTTTTTTTGGTAACAAAAGGTCAAGGATAAACTTTGAAATGAAACAAATTTTGTTATCTTGGCCCTAGAATTTGGGACAGTGACCACTAAAGCAAGTAGAAGGCCAAGTAGAATGGTAAAGCGATGAAGAAAATTAGACCTTATATGAAAAAGCCAAGAAGCTTAAATTGCTTAGTGTAATGAACAGATGCACTGATAGATACTAGAAAAGATGATGACCTGGAATACTTTTCTTGAAATGTGCTGCAAGGTGATATGGTCTTGACCTCAACCAAGTGGACAGCAGCACTGAAAGGAGGCAAGTCACATTCATGGCTTGTACCTGCATGGTCTCACACTGGCTCTGAATTTGTTAATTATGTAAGCTCTCATTATAGTTTTAAGTTCCTGATACCCAAACTATGACTTTATCCACAGAAAAAATGTTAGATTTTGATTAGCAAACCAAATGAAAAGAGAGGAGTGCCCTTATTATATTAAGAATGCCATCTTTTTGAGTTGAGCAAATTGGTGAACATGGTTCAAGAAATAGAAAAACATTTAATATCTCAGAGAGCAAAATGTAATGACTTTCTTGGATCTAGAAAATGATTGAGAAGTTCAGACAGAACCCATAAAAAGAGTGACTGAGAAATGACACCTTGAACATAAACTATGTAAAAGTTGAAAGGGAGTATCAGAAAGAATATAAGCAGCTAGTGATAAAATTATTAAGATGATGAAAAACTTTATGACATTAAAGACCAAACTAAGGTAAAGATCAGACAATATTAAAGGAGAGCCAGGCATGACAATGACAGAGTGAGTTCAGGTTTGAGTTACACATTGGCATAAAGGAAGACTGTATCCAGAGTGGAAGTGTTTGATTCAGAAAGATGAAAGAGAGGAGAACAAGATTTGTCTGAATAACAGATGCTATTAACATAGCCTGAACTCATTAATGTCACCTCTCTCTCTTTGGGATAACTCTACAAGACAAAATCTAGAGAAATATGCTATAAATATAATTGTTGGATGGAAAGCAAAGAAAAACTAAAAAGATGGATGGTATTCAGATATAAATGTTAGTCCTTTCATGTTTCAGAGAAGGAAAGGGACAGCTTAACAGACAGGTTAATTTATGAAAAGCACAGCGAAGTAGAATATATTCTTGAAATAAATTCCATTAAGTCAAGGAAAAACTGTGCTAAGGACACTATATCTTCTATGAATGCTATAGCTGTCAAACTTTAGGGTGCATCAGAATCACCAAAAGCAGGGGGCGACAAACTACAGCCAAATTTGGTCTGCCACCTGTTTTTGTAAATAAAAGTTTTACTAGAAGACAGCCCCTCCATTCATTTATGTGCTGTCTATGACTACTTCCGAACTAGAACAGCAGAGGTGACCTAGCTGTGACTGAGACTATATGGCCTGCAAAGCCTTAAATATTTACCATCTTGTTTTTTACAGAGAAAAGTCTGGCCTATAGGGCTTGTGAAAACAGAATTCCTAAGAAAGGATTTTAAAGAACAATTATTGGACCCTACTTGCAGTTTTGGATCCAGTAGGTCTGGGGTCGGCGGGAGGGGTGCTAGTCTCAGAATTTGCATTTCTATCAGTTCCCAGGTCATGCTTGTGCTGCTGGTTTGAGGGCCACATTCAAAGGAATTAAGGAATCTGGTGAAGATTATTCTCTAGATAAAGTAAACATGGAGATGGAGAAACCTTCTCTAGAAAGAAATGGCCTAAGAAGTGTATAACAAGAGCCAACAGCATTAGCTACTAGAGCACATACAAATGCAAATTCACAAAAGATTGTGATTATGTCACTAGGGAAACTCCAGAATAAATCAAGAACATTCGAGCCTAGAGGCACGGTAAGGCTGAATAGTCAGTCAATAGCCATACTGCTCAAGACAAGTACAAGGGTGGGTTTTCTTTCAAGAGCCACAAGAAGTTATGAACAAAGAGTGATGTAATCAGACTTGCATTTTTAAAAAGATCACCTAATCGCTCTAGCTAAAATGTTGATTTAGGAAGATCAGTCAAGACAAAACCAATAAACCAGGCAAGAAATGATGGTGGCTTGGAAAACTACAAAAGTAAAAATGAAGATAAGCCAATGGATCTAGATTTATTATCGAGGGACTGAATGGATAAAAGCGATGATGGAAGGATAAACATGATCCACAAGTTTCTGATTTCAGCAACTGGATGGCACTTAGGAGATGGGATAGATGTATGTGAGAAGATTATGTTTGGTTTTGGAGTACTAAATTTGAGATGCTAGTGAACACGAAAGGAGAAAGTTTCAAAAAGGCAGGTGGATATAAAACAATGGAGTTCAGCAAAGGTATGAGCTAGAGAGTTTAGTGTCAATAAATTATACCTTCCTTTAAATCAAGTTCAAAGACAGCAGTGAATTTAAAAGATCAATTTGAAATTTATTTAAACTCTTGGGCATTAGTTGAAAGCATGGCAAAAAACTAAACACTTAAAGAAAGCATGTTGATTTTTTTATTTAAAAAATTACCTGACATATTTTCTCCCAAATTTCATCACATCCAGCTTTTTCTTGAAAGCTAAGGGCCAAGTCATAATTTTCTGCTTCAGACCACACAATCAGAGTGTCCTTTGGAGACATAAAAGGAGTCTGAATGATTAACATACACTATCACAAACGAAAATGAACAAACAAAAGGAAATAAAACTGTGCTCATTTTTACTTTTTGCAACACTAATACTGGCAATTATCAATGTCTTTCTTTTTCAAAACAATGACTTTTTACACTTCACTTCCCCCAATCTATAAAATAAAAATAATGTTTCCTTAAGGACAACTTAAACCAATATATGAAATATATTCTTTTCATGCATTGCAAAAGATAAAAACAAAACATTATACCAATTATACCAATGCTATCCGAGCATACTGACTTACATTTTATGCTGTCATTAAAATGTCCAAAGAGGAAATCTAAGCATAAAATAGCTAGGGCATGTTAGGACGATAGGGTTAATAAAACTCCTTCTCTCCTCCCTCTATTGTCAGCAGGTGTGTTTCACCAGGGGCCTCTGAGGTCCATGAAGCCCTTGAAATTATTGGCTAAATTTGTAGTATGTGAGCATTTACCTATACATAGGTTTTTTTTTTTAAACTTAGCAAAGTGCTATGGTTCAAGAAGCAGCAAACTCCTAGCACCTACCACCCTTTCATTCCTATTCAGAACTTCTTAGTTTTATTTTTTGTAGAGATGGAAGGCTTGTCATGTTGCCTAGGCTGGTCTTGAACTCCTGGCCTTGGGCCCTCCCGCCTTGGCCTCCCAAAGCACTGGGATTACAGGCATGAGCCACAGTGCCTGGCCATCTAGACAGAACTTTAATGAAAATTTAATGAACAGTTCAACAGTTTTTATTAAGATGTAATCTCAGCAAGACACTGCACATACAATACTGAGACCATTTTATATTCCTCATAGTACCAAGAGCATATATTCTACAATATGCATGGTATAATGAAAATATTTGGCTGGGCGTGGTGGCTCACGCCTGTAATCCCAGCACTTTGGGAGGCTGAGGTGGGCGGAGGTCAGGAGTTTGAGGCCAGCCTGGCTAACCCGGTGAAACCCCATCTCTACTAAAAATACAAAAATTAGCCGGGCATGTGCCTGTAATCCCAGCCACTCGGGAGACTGAGGCAGGAGAACTGCTTGAACCCAGGAGGCGGAGGTTGCAGTGAGCTGAGACTGCCCCACTGCACTCCAGCCTGGGCAACAGGAGCAAAACTCTGTCTCCAAAAAAAAAAAAAAAAAAAAATAGTCAAAATATTTATAAGGCCTAATATATCCTTTTGGCAGGGTACGGTGGCTCATGCCTCTAATCACAGCACTTTGGGAGGCCAAGGTAGGCGGATCACCTGAGGTCAGGAGTTCAAGACCAGCCTGGCCAACATGGTAAAGCCCCGTCTCTACTAAAAATACAAAAAAATTTTAGCCGGGCATGATGGCGGATGCCTGTAATCCCAGCTACATGGGAGGCTGACGTGGGGGAGTCACTTGAACCCAGGAGGCAGAGGTTGCAGTGAGCCGAGATCGTGCCACTGCACTCCAGCCTGGGTGACAGAGTGAGAGTCCGTCTCAAAAAAAAAAAAGAAAAAAAAATCCTTTCAAATCTTACTGGCAATAAATAAATATACATAATGTTTGATAGCAATCAACCATTTCAAAAAAGGACCCTCTCATTGAGAGCAATCTATAAATCATCTCATACAAGAAATACTGAATGGTACTAGGGAGAGTTACATTTAATGGCTAACTTCAAAATCTGAAGGGCTATGTCACTCAAGTGTTTTTTCAAGCTGGTACAAAGAGAATTTAGAAGAGTAAAGTTAGATGGATTTGAGTATGGTATAAAGAAAAAAATAATTCAATCTGACTAGCAAGTAACCAAAAACAGCTATGCAAAGGCCGACTGGGTATCCATCAGGATGATAATGGTTCCTGTATTGAGAAGGAAAGATGACTAGCTTAAGGTACCTTTAAGGACCTATGATTCTATTGCAGCAGTTTCTAATCTTTCTCACTAGCAAGAACACTTCTGTTTTTTTTATTTGTTTGTTTTTTGAGATGGTGTCTCTATCACTCATGCTGCAATGTAGTGGCGCCATCATGGCTCACTGCAGCCTCTACTTCCCTGGGCTCAGGTGGTCCTTCCACCTCAGCCTCCCAAGTAGCTGGAACTACAGGCATGTGCCACCATGCCCAGTGATTGTATTTTTTGTAGAGGCGGAGTTATGCCATGTTGCTCAGGCTGGTCTCAAACTCCTGGGCTCTAAAAGTGCTAGAATTACAGGCGTGAGCCACCACTCCCAGCCAAGAACACTTCTTAATGTAACACAAATGGATTCCATGTTTAAAAATGTGTCTAAGCAAGGCACAATGGTGTATCCCTGTAGTCCCAGCTAGTTACGGGGCTGAGGAGGGAGGATTGCTTGAGACCAGGAGTTGGAAGCTGCAGTGCACTATGATCACACCTGTGAATAATAGCCACTGTACTCCAGCCTGAGCAACATATCAAGACTCCATCTCTAAAAAAAAAAAAAAAAGAAAAATTTATCTGCCAAACTGCATATTAACTCTGTTCAGTCATTTATATAACTGTCAATCATGAGACCAGTAGTCTCACTGGACTAAAGTGCTGCCAGCCAGAAATAAACAGATGAGAATCTGATTTGGTTGTGCAGTATTACTAAGTCTATAATTTTTATTGAGAATTTTGGAAAACACCTCAAACTCCACTTTTTATACTATCTTAAAGGACTCCCAGATATCACAGACACCAGGCAGGCAATCTGATCCAGACTGAGTAGCAGTTCAAGCTCAAAACTATTAACATTCTAAGATCAACATGCCAAAAATTAGTAAGGTTTCATTTTTAGTTTACCTTTATAATTCACCAGAACAGAACAAATGGTAGAAGAATTTGCAGTTAATCTATAATTCTGGCAGCCTAAATACTTTACAAGGTTATCCGCTCAGTAAATACTGAGCACTTATTATAAGGCTCCAGATAAGACAAAATTAAAGTTACGTTATTTTCCCTCAATATAGCATGGAATGAAAATACTAAGAAATTTAAGAGGTAAAGAGGCCACGGTATAAATTCTAATACCACCATCTATGTGGCAGGTGATGCTTAGAAAGTGAGGCAACCTCTCTGAGCCTCAGTTTCCTCATCATTAGGATGGGAAAGATATATACTGTTATGAAAACTAGTCATAATATAGATACCACTTTTTTTTTTTTTTTTTTTTTGAGATGGAGTCTCACTCTGTCGCCCAGGCTGGAGTGCAGTGGCGCAATCTCGGCTCACTGCAAGCTCCACCTCCCAGGTTCACGCCATTTTCCTGCCTCAGCCTCCTGAGTAGCTGGGACTGCAGGTACCCGCCACCACGCCCAGCTTATTTTTTGTATATTTAGTAGAGACGGGGTTTCACCGTGTTAGCCAGGATGGTCTCAATCTCCTGACCTCATGATCTGCCCGCCTCAGCCTCCCAAAGTGCTGGGATTACAGGTGTGAGCCACCACGCCTGGCTGGTACTACTTCTTAGTGATGAAAACAAAGTTGGGAGAAAATAACAATCATCTTGGGAGTGAAGGGAACAACCTGCCCAAATTAGATGGCTCCTAAAATTCTGATAAATACTTACGATTATCAGCCCAATAAAGGCTACTAGGATAAGCGTAAAGCCAATAACACATTCTGCTATAATGTATATTCAGAATCACTTGGTGGCTGATGCTTAAGTCAGGGTATAGCCAGACATATGCTCTTAATTACCCATTTGACAAATCTAGCAAGTTTATAAAATTTTAGAAACTGCTCTTGTTTTCCTTGAAGATTCCAAATATTACAGCAACTTTTCTCCAAATTATCTTGCTTATCACCCAAAAACCTATAGGCTGAGACACATGAATCTGTTCATTCATTCTCAAAACAGTTTCAATCTTTCCTTTTTCTTAAGATGTGCTTTTACTCTTCAACTGAATACAACTTCAAAACATGAATTTAATGTATTTAAGTATGGAAGACCAAAGCCAAATATTCCAGGCTCTAGATTTTTCCATTAAACTTAAGTTTTCTTAAGAACACTAAATGCAATACAGTATTATATCAGACTATCAAACTATCAAGAAAATATACTGTATGAATGTTTGGTGGACAAATAAATCACAACTAAATATATTTAGGAGTTGACACCAGCATTCCTAACCACTATTTGTGTGGTCAAACAAGTCACGACCTTTACGCATCACCTAATGGGAAAAATAAAAACAATACTAACTTCTTTCTAGTATTTTAAAGATCAATGATGAAGCAAAGCACTTTATGAACAAGCTGGTAATCTTCTTTCTTCTCAATTAACTATTTTGTATCTGCATCTTCTGGGCAATGAGGGAACTGATCTTGACTTCATTGGCTATATAGAGCACTCATCTTGTGTGTCTGTGTGGGTGTATGTGAAGCGCACGCGCGTGTGTACTGAATGAATACCATTAAATAACAGCACTAGTTGATACTAAGTGAAAGATTTACTAATATTTCTTTGCATATTAGAAAGGTTTAAGAAAGTGTATTTTGAGTACACTGTACTGTGAAGTACAGTTACCTTCAAAACTGTAGTATCATAATAAGACCCTATTCAGGAATCTGTAAAAGAAATCGGATTCATATGACAGATTCCTATCTACACAGTACTGCTGTAGAGGGAGATACTAATGTTCCTTCTGCACTATCATCTACAACAGGAATTTTCACCATTTAACTGTGTTTGTAGCAGCTTATCACATCAATGGTCACCTTTTTTTTTTAGGTAAAAACAAGGAAATTTTAGGGCTCAGTTGCTATAATAGTTGGAACACAAACTCCATTTTAACTTGTGGCAAGCTTTTTAAATTTAAAATTATTGTGTTAAACACTATAGGAATTGGCAGAAATCCTATTTTAGAATCTCACTGGCAAACTGTTGTAATCTCTTATAAATTTTTCACTATAAGCAATCAGATAATAAACTTTCATTTACTCAAAAGGAAAATACACAAGATAAAACACATCTTCAAAATTTTACCTGTTGTTTCTGGTATGCAGTGTTAGGATTTATTTTGGACTCTAAAAGTAGAGAACCTAGGAAACAGAAAAAGACATTCCATTATGTTACTGTAAAACAACAAAATTATATTCCCTTACATATACACATATTTCCTTAAAAAAAAAATAAATTTTTTTTTTTAATTTTTTATGAGACAGGGCTTCTGTCGCCCAGACTGGAGTGCAGTGGCGCGATCCTCAGCTCACTGCAACCTCCGCCTCCCAGGTTCAAGAGATTCTCCTGCCTCAGCCTCCCGAGGAGCTGGGATTACAGGTGTGTGCCACCACACCAGGCTAATGTTTTGTATTTTTAGTAGAGACGGGGTTTCACCATGTTGGTCAGGCTGGTCTCAAACTCCTGACCTCAGGTGATCCACCAGCCTCGGCCTCCCAAGGTGCTGGCATCACACCCGTGAGCCACTGCACCTGGCCTCAAAAAATATTTTTAAATATTTTTCCACTTTTTGTAGAGATAGAGTCTCGCTATGTTGCCCAGGCTGGTCTCCAACTCCTGGGCTCAAGTGATCCTCCCACTGCCCCCTCCTCCCAAAGTGCTGGGATTGCAGGTGCAAGCCACTGTGCCCGACCATATTTCCTTTTCTGAAAATTTGATGCAAACTCAACTTCAGTTATAGAAAAATTATTATTACTGGGGACAGAGTCTCACTCTGTTGCCAGGCTGGAGTGCAGTGGCGCGATCTTGGCTCACTGCAACCTCCGCCTCCCGAGTTCAAGCGATTCTCCTGCCTCAGCCTCCTGAGAAGCTGGGAGTACAGGCATGCGCCACCACGCCCAGATAATTTTGTATTTTTAGTAGAGATGGTGTTTCACCATGTTGGCCAGGATGGTCTCAATCTCTTGACCTCCTGATCCACCAGCCTTGGCCTCCCAAAGTGCTGGGATTCACAGGCGTGAGCCACCGCGCCTGCCTAGAAAAATTATTTTTAAAACAAGGTAAGTTTAATTACAGTAACTTGTAACCTAAGAAATGTTTTTCTGAGACAGGCTCTGTTGCAGTTGTGCGATCTCAGCTCACTGACTGCAACCTCCACCTTCTGGGTAGTTGGGACAGGTGCCAGCTACCATGCTTGGTTAATTTTTTTATTTTTTGTACAGATGGGGTCTCCCTTTATTGCCCAGGCTGGTCTCTGGGCTCAAACAATCTACCCATCTTGGCCTCCCAAAGTGCTGGGACTACAGGCATGAGCCACTGCACCCAGCCAATAAATGTTTTATATACGTGCTTACTTTTAACAGGAAAGACATGATAATCTGACGAGTAAGGACTGGGTAACAATAGAAATCTACTAATTTATGGACAGCAGAAGGTAATTAAACAACACAGTGTGAAGTCAGATGATCTGGGTTAAAATCTCTTATATATTGTATGACTTCCCATACCCCTCTCCTCTTATCAACCAGTTCTAGTTTATACCTGCCAAGTACTACCTGAAGACAAACTCTGGCCCAAAATATTTGAGAAAAAGCAGTTTTCTCTGCAACTGTCTCTCATACGGAGCTTTCATTTCTTCTGTTACACTTAACAATTGCTTTACCCATTCCAAATAGTGGTTAGATGGCTAAGAGTGCTCTTAACATTTCCAAATTTAGTTTACTTTTACATCAAAATTCATTTGTTTTATGAATGCTGCCCAGTATTAATGATTTAATGACCATTCACCACTGTGTGCTCAGAACAGTATCAAGTAATACCGAACACAGTAAATTAACCAAGTTCTGATAACTCAATTTGTATATGTCTCATGCACATGAGCAGCTTTCTACTTCACACCAACCCTCCCAACTATGTCTAGGACAGGTGACCTAATTAATCCAAAATCTCTTTCTTATCCTTTGAGTACTTAAGGTAACTAAACATTTACCATATTATTTTTTCCCACCTGTATTCCCCACAAACTCCATTTCTTTGGGCTTTTCTTCTTTACAAAAACTGGTTTTGGCTTAGGACGCTCAGATAAGCATTCTCACATTTTGGAGAAAATACTGTTTTAATCTTCTTCCTCTTTATCCAACTTTTGCCAGATTAATCAAAACACATTTTCCAGTGCCCCTTCAATTCTCTTTATGCTCAATTTTCAGGATTTTATTTTGGTTATTAAGAGCTGTGCTAGTGATACATTCATAACAAGAAAAAGCAGCAGGTGGCCAGGTGCGGTGGCTCACACCTATAACCCAGCACTTTGGGAAGCTGAGGTGGGAGGATCGCCTGAGGCCAGGAGTTGCAGAACAATTTGGCCAATAAAGCAGGACCTTGCCTCTGCAAAAATAAAATAACAATAAAATAAAATAAAAATAAGAAAAAGTAGGCTGGGCGTGGTGGCTCATGCCTGTAATCCCAGCATTTTGGAAGGCTGAGGTGGGCAGATCGCTTGAGGTCAGGAGTTTGAGATCAGCCTGGCCAACACGGTTAAACCCCATCTGTACTAAAAATACAAAAATTAGCCGGGCATGGTTGCAGTGAGCTGAGATCGCATCACTGCAATCCAGCCTGGTCAACAGAGACTCTGCCTCAAAAAAAAAAAAAAAAAAAAAAGAAAAAGAAAGAAAAAATAAATTAGCTGGATGAGGTAGGGCATGCCTATAATTCTAGCTACTCAAGAGACAGGCAGGAGGATCTCCTGAGCCCAGGATCTCAAGACTACAGTGAGCCATGGTTGCGCCACTACACTCCAGACTGGGTTCTAGACTGGGTGATAAGAGATCCTGTCTCAAAAAACAAAGGCAGGGTGCAGTGGCTCATGCCTGTAATCCCAGCACTTTGGGAGGTAGAGATGGGAGGATTGCTTGAGGCTAGCCTGGTCTAATATACATGATGTTGAGACCCCATACTATATATTTTTAATATAAAATTTTAAAAAAAGTATAAAAATCTCCAACTATCTTTGTAGTCTTTCATTATTTTAATTACTAGAATAAAAATTGCATTCTATTATTCTCCACGGAAATCATAAAGTGTATAAAGTACATTATGGATCAATATTACCTTTTTTTTTTTTTGAGACGGAGTTTCACTCTTGTTGCCCAGGCTGGAATGTAATGGTGCAATCCCGGCTCACCACAACCTCTGCCTCCTGGGTTCAAGTGATTGTCCTGCCTCAGCCTCCTGAGTAGCTGGGCATGTGCCACCATGCCTGGCTAATTTTGTATTTTTAGTAGAGACAGGGTTTCTCTATGTTGGTCAGGCTGGTCTTGAATTCCCAACCTCAGATAATCTGCCTGCCTCGGCAGTCAGGTGGGTCACTTGAGGTCAGCAGTTCGAGACCAGCCTGGCCAACATGGTGAAACCCCCGTCTCTACTAAAGACACACAAAAACCTACTTTGAAATAGAACTCATATTCTCAGACACAATCTATCTCCATAAAATTACAAAAGTAAAATAGAGTGAAAGAATTGCATTACTTTATCAAATTATATTTCAGAAGATGCAAGATCTCTAATGGCATAGGACCCAACTAGGAAACACTTCTCTACAAGTTAAACTGCACAAAAGTACAACCTATATAAAAGAAAAAATTGGGCATCACAATTAAAAACTTGTTTGTGCTGCAAACAATACCATCAAGTAAAAAGAAAGCCCACAGAATGAGAGAAAAGATTTGGAAAGCATGTATCTGGTAAAGGACTTGTATCCAGAATATATAAAGGATTCTTACAACTCAATATTAAAATGTGGGCAATGAATTTGAATAGAAATGTATCCAAAACGGATATACAAAAAACTAGTAAGCATATGAAAAGATGCTCAGCATTAGTCATTAAGGAAATGCAAATCAAAACCACAAATAAGGGCCAGGCACGGTGGCTCACGCCTATAATACCAGCACTTTGGGAGGCTGAGGCAGGTGGATCACTTGAGGTCAGGAGTTCGAGACCAGCCTGGCCAAAATGGTGAAACCCCATCTCTACTAAAGACACACAAAAAATTAGCTGGGCATGGTTGTGCATGTCTTTAAACCCAGCTACTCAGGAGGCTGAGGCAGGAGAATCACTTTAACCTGGGAGGTGGAGGTTGCGGTGAGCCAGGATTGCACCACTGCACTCCAGCCTGGACGACAGAGACTCTGTCTCAAATGAAAACAAAAACCGAAACCACAAATGAGATACCCTTTAGTACCCACTAGAATGTCTACAATCAAAGACAAGACAATAACAAGCGGTGACAAGGCTGTAGAGAAATGGGAAGCTTCATACATTGCTTCTGGGAATATAAAATCAGGCATCAATTTTGGAAAAGTTTGGCAGTTCCTTCAAAAGTTAAGCAGTTACCTTGCAATTTCCCTCCTCGGTATATATCCAAGAGAAATGAATACATGCCCAGACAAAAACTTGTACATTTATATTCACAGCAAGATTATTTACAACAGCAAAAAATGAACAGATAAATTCAATGTGGCATATACTCAGCTACACAGAGTAATGAAAACCTAACACATTACAATACGTATAAACCTTGAAAACGTATGAAATTAAAGAAGCCCATCACAAAATACCACATGTCCAGATAGATAGTGTGTGTGTGTGTGTGTGTGTGTGTGTGTGTGTGTGTGTGTGTGTGTGTATGTATGTTTTTTTTTTAGACAGTCTCTCTGTCGCCCAGGCTGGAGTGCAGTGGCATGATCTGAGCTCACTGCAGCCTCTGCCTCCTGGGTTCAAGCAATTCTCCTGCCTCAGCCACCTGAGTAGCTGGGACTACAGGCACGTACCACCATGCCCAACTAATTTTTGTATTTTTAGTAGAGACTGGGTTTTACCACGTTGGCCAGGCTGGTCTCAAACTCCTGACCTCAAGTGATACGCCTGCCTTGGCCTCCCAAAGTGCTGGGATTACAGGTGTGAGCCACCGTTCCCAGTCCAGACAGGTAAATTTAGAGACAGAAAATAGATTAGTGGTTGTTTAGGGCTGGGAGGAAGTGAAAGGGGGTAGTGATTGCTAATGGGCACATGATTTTTTTCAGAGGAGACAAAATGTTCTAAAATTAGATTGTGGTGATGGTTGCAAACCTGTGATTATACTAAAAAACAATGAATTGTACATTTTGAATTGGTGAATTATATAGTATGTAAATACTGTTAAAAAAAAAAAAACAAAAAAACAGGCTGAGTGCAGCCTAGGCAATATAGTGAGACCTTGTCTCTATAAAAAAATTTTAAAAATTAGCCAAGTGTGGCAGCGCACGCCTGTAGTCCCAGCTGCTCAGGAGGCAGAGGTGGGAGGATTGCCTAAGACTTGGAAATGCAGGTTGCAGTGAGCCAAGATCATGCCACTGCACTCCAGCCTAGGCAACAGAGCAAGACCCAGTCCCAAAAAAACAAAACAAAACAAACACACACAAAAAGGTAAACTGTAAAGTATAAATATTCATACAATGGATACCGCGAACAATGTTAATATATGAATCAAAGAGTAAACACAACAGATATTTTACAAACCTGAGTAAAAGACAGCGGAGACAAAGGTATAAACCACAGAATTCCATTTACACAAAGCTCACAAAGTGGCAAAATTAACCTATCATTAGGCTAGCAGTTTTCTCTGGGTAGGATAGTGACTGGGGAGGAACATGAAGTAGGCTTCCAGAGTAGTGGTTATGTTGTTTTTTCAATGGTGTGCTGGTTATTTTTTGAAAATTCATCAAATTGAATACTTATGATTTGTGTACCTTTTTGATGTATTATACTGCAATTCAAAAGTTTTTTTAAGTTTAAGAAGTCAGAAACACATAGCACAGGGGATTGAGGTTGTTATTCAAGTTGTGCTTTCAAGAAACACACGCCTGATTTTTACAGTCACTAAAACAAAAAACACGGCAGTGCAGTGGTATGACATTGTCAGCCACCTAATCCCTAATAGCAATTATTTCTCAAGTACCAGTCTCTTTTACATTTTCTTCAAAACTCTCTTAGTAGTGTTTACAGCATCAGGATAATAAGAAAGGGGGGGAAAAAAGGTTTGACGTACTTCCTTCCAAAGTTCTGGCTAAAACAGGACACACTAGAAGCTTCTAGTGTTGGGAAATGTTTTTCTGGACTATTCAGGATATTAGAGGGAAGTATCCCCTGAAACTCTCTTTTCAGCCATATCACACAGTTTTGGTCTAGGAAGTCCAGCTCTGATCCCCAATACCATATTCCCAAAGAGATAAGTAGGCTGTAGAGGCTAGAACACCGGAAAGTCTTTCAACTTGAGGGCTCAGTAAGACAATAAATAAAAGACACAATACTAGGTTTATTCCTAGTCTATTAGGTTTCCCTCCATCACCTAATAGGTTTTATTGAGCCAAGTTATAAACACTAAACCAATCAACTATAACAGATCCAGTTCAGTGTTAATATCAATTAACACAATCCTTCCCCCCAACAAGTTTGTTTGTATTTTGTTGCTATAGCTACGGTATTAGGCACAGTAATTCTATCCTACTAAGGTATGGGTATGAATGGGGATATAGAGCTCAACTTTAGGAGAGGAATTTATTAAATAACATGGTAGCAGAGATGACAGGCGAGAAATGATGATCCTTAGCAGGAGACCTCAGCAACATTAAGAGGGAGGCAGAGAAGGTTCTAAGAGCAACACATGTTTATGATAACAGTTATGTCTAGTGGAACTCAATAACTGAAGCACACACTCAAGACAGACCCCATTCACCCCAACTCATTTGAGAAACACATCTATCCTCTCCAATGAAACAGATGCCCTTATCTCCCAATCTTTTATTTACACACACACACACGAGATACCTTTCCCACACATCTGAGACAGACATTGTCACAAAGACCAAGGAAAGGAAATCCTACACTCCAATTCAAGAAAACTCCAATATTGAGACTTGAGAAAGAATGAGAAAGGAAACAGAGAAAAATGAAAATCAAGAGAGTGCTCAAGCTAAGCGGAATGCATCAGTACAATTAGATCTGCCACTGTGGAATCTATCATTCCTAACAAGTTCTAATGTCTACTAATTGATATGTGCACTTGGACTTTCTCAAAAAAATAAGGCGTCCTTAATACTCATTTACCAGTACCAAGACTGAAAATTGAATCATCTTCACCTACCCAACTTTTAAACACATACTACTCTTTGGGCCAACCATTCTTCTAGGAAATTACCCTATACCCTCAGATAAGTGCCAAGGTATATGGATACAGATTTCATTAGCAGAGTCTGTAATGGCAACAAACCAAAAACAATCTATACCAGCCGTTCCCAAAATGTGATCTGAGGACACTATGGGGCCTGCAAAGTCAAGATTATTTTCAAAATGATCCTACAAGGTTACATGCCTTTTCCACCATTAATTCTCTCAGAGTCTACACTGATACTGCCAAAGACTGAATGCAGAAGCAGATGAGAATCTTTCTGGTTTTTTAAAAATTAGGCCAGATGTTGCAATTTGTAAAAGTAGGCCAGGCATGGTGGCTCACACCTGTAATCACAGCACTTCAGGAGGCCGAGGTAGGCGAATCACTTGATGTCAGGAATTCGAGACCAGCCTGGCCAACATGGTGAAACCCCGTCTCTACTAAAAATATAAAAATTAGCTGGGTGTGGTGGTGCATGCCTGTAATTCCAGCTACTAGGGAGGCTGAAGCAGGAGAATTGCTTGAACCTGGGAGGCAGAGGTTGCAGTAAGCCAAGATTGTGCCACCGCACTCCAGCCTAATTGACAGTGAGACTCTGTCTCAAAGAAAAAAAAAAAGACACTCTTCTCATTAAACTCTTATTTTAGAAAAGTTATTTTTTCTTAATGATATTTTGTTAACATGCTAACTTAAAACATTATTTTTAAGTGATTTTTTTCCTAAAGTCTGTTTTAATTTCTAATATGGTAAATATTGATAAATACAATCCAAATGAACATCTGGGGAATCCTCAATTTAAGAGTATAAAGGTATCTAGCTAGGCGTGGTGGCACGCGCCAATGACCCCAGGTACTTGGGAGTCTGCTATGGGAGGATCACTTAAGCCTGGCTAATTTTTTTGGCCGGGCGCGGTGGCTCATGCCTGTAATCCCAGCACTTTGGGAGGCAGAGGCAGGCGGATCACGAGGTCAGGAGATCGAGACCATCCTGGCTAACACGGTGAAACCCCGTCTCTACTAAAAATACAAAAAATTAGCCGGGCGTGGTGGTGGGCGCCTGTAGTCCCAGCCACTCAGGAGGCTGAGGCAGGAGAATTGCATGAACCCGAGAGGCAGAGCTTGCAGTGAGCCGAGATCGCACCACTGCACTCCATCCAGCCTGGGCGACAGAGTGAGGCTCCAACTCAAAAAAAAAAAAAAAAAAGAAGCCCAGCTAATTTTTGTATTTTTTTTTTTTTTAGTAGAGACGGGGTTTCACCATGTTGGCCAGGATGGTCTTGATCTCTTGACCTCATGATCTGCCTGACCTGGCCTCCCAAAGTGCTGGGATTACAGGTGTGAGCCACCACGCCCAGCTGAGACCTCTATCTCTACAAAAAATAAAAATTTGCCAGGCATGGTGGTACAGGCCCATAGTTCCAGCCTCTTGGGAGGCTGGGGTAGGAGGATTGCTTGAGGCCAGGAGGTTGAGGCTGCAGTGACCTCTGATCACACCACTGCACTCCAACCTGGGCGACAGAGCAAGACCCTGTCTGAAAAAAACAAAATAAAATATAAAAATGAAAACAAAACAAACAAAAAAAAGAGGCTAAAGGTATCCTGAGAACAAAAGTTTGAGGAATGCTACACTGTGCCACCAACAAGCTACTGTGTGAATAAGTACAGTGGAATACTACACTACTTTTAAATGAGATCTGTGTATCCTGACATTAATTGATGTCCCAAATATACTGATAATAGAGGTGTTTACAGTTAGGAAATGGGAAAACAATGTCAAAAGGAGAAATGCGACTCAGAACATCACCAAGACAACTGCAGGTAGAAACTGTCACATTCCAATAGCAAGAAAAAATATAAGAAAGGCCAAGGCGGGCGGATCACAAGGTCAGGAGTTCAAGACCAGCCTGGCCAACATGGTGAAATCTCATCTCTACTAAAAATACAAAAATTAGCTGGGCATGGTGGTGCGTGCCTGTAAACCCAGCTACTCGGGAAGCTGAGGCAGGAGAATCGCTTGAACCCGGGAGGCAGAGGTTGCAGTGAGCCGAGATCGCACCACTGCACTCCAACCTGGGTGACAGAGTGAGACTCCATCTCAAAAAAAAAAGTTCCCTCCCTGCTTCATATCTTGGTTCTTCCTATAAAATGAAATGTGAGGCCCTTTCTTGTAGGGTGCTACCACCAAAACACAACACAACACTACACCTCTGGGGATTGGAGATAAAGATGGCTGGTAGTACAGAGTGAGGTATCCTTCTAACAAAGTCTACATTACAGAGAACTCAGCAAATATTTTTAAAAGGAAAGGTTTTGCATAAAAATTATAGATTTCTTGCCGGGTGCAAGTTAATACAACAAGATTTATAGTTAAGAAAAAAATAATACCTACCTCACAGGGTTGCCATTAGCATTAACTGAAATTTTTTATTCAAGTGCCTGCCCCAATATGTAGTACATAACCAGCACTCAATACTTTTCTTTGAGACGGAGTTTCGCTCTTGTCAGGCTGGAGTGCGGTGGCACGATCTCGGCTCACTGCAACCTCCGCCTCCCGGGTTCAAGTGATTCTCCTGACTCAGCCTCCGGAGTGGCTGGGACTACAGGCGCACACCACCACGCCCAGCTAATTTTTGTATTTTTAATAGAGACGGGGTTTCACCATATTGGCCAAGATGTTCTAGATCTCCTGACCTCATGATCTGCCTGCCTCGGCTTTCCAAAGTGCTTGGGATTACAAGCTGAGCCATCGCGCCTGGCCTCAATACTTGTTTTTTTAGGGCATCATCATACAGTCATTTCACTGGTAACACTGTACTGTTCTATAGCAGGAAAATGAGTATTAATAATGACCCATAAACACCAAGCATTAATAATGACCCATAAACACATTACGAATAAGAGGTTAACCAATATATTCATTTACTGTTTAGGAAAAACATTCCAGTACACATTTAGTCAACATTCCATAAAAAAATTACTGACTTTTAAAACTTATGGTAGGCCAGGCATCGTGGCTCATTACTGTAATCCCAGCACTTTGGAAAGCTGAGGTGGGTGGATCACTGGAGGCCAAGAATTGGAGACCAGCTCAAGACCAGCCCGGGCAACATGGCAAACCCTGTCTCTACAAAAAGTGCAAAAATTAGCTGGACATGGTGGTATGTGCCTGTAGTACCAGCTACTTGGGAAGCTGAGGCAGGACGACTGCTTGAACCCAGAATGTTGATGCTGCGATGAGCTATGATCACGCCACTGCGCTCCAGCCTGGGTGAAAGACCGAGACCCTGTCTCTAAAATTTAAAAACAAAAAAACCCAAAAAACACCTTCTGGTACACAGCTTTTATTCATCTGGAAAATTCACTTGTTTAGAAGATTTAACTTCCTCTCACTGAAGAAACGAGATAGTATAGAGAATTCCTGTAATTTTTATGGTTTTATCTTCACTATCAACCAACTAGACTCAGGTAGCAGGGAAGTAATATGGGAGTGTTTGGGTTTGGGTTTAAGTAACTTTGGTCTTCACCACAGCCCTGATTTGGATAAATACTGAAGGATTTCAGAATGAAGAGCTACACCCTTGTCACTCCTAAGCAAGCAGCTCAATCCATCAGCTTCTAGAGTATATTGTCCTTATCAATATTCAAGGCTTAAGGCAGGGACTTATGTACTATGCTTCATTAGTAGAGATAATGCACCATCAAAAATGAGTTAATGCCAGCCTGGGCAACATAAGGTGACCCCATCTCTACAAAAATAATAGAAAAAATTAGCCAGGTATGGTGGTGTACACCTGTGGTCCCAGCTACTTGGGACACTGAGGTGAGAGGATTACCTGAGTCTGGTGGTCAAGGCTGCAGTAAGCCCTGATCACTGCACTCCAGCCTGGACAAAAGAGTGAGATCCTGCCTCAAAAAAAAAAAAGTCAATGGGGCCCAAAATCTTATGTAGGTGGGAGACTAAAGTGTGCTTTTTTTTTTTTTTTTGAGACGGAATCTCGCTCTGTTGCCCAGGCTGGAGTGCAGTGGCGTGATCTTGGCTCACTGCAAGCTCCGCCTCCCAGGTTCACGCCATTCTCCTGCCTCAGCCTCCTGAGTAGCTGGGACTACAGGCTCCCGCCACCAAGCCCGGCTAATTTTTTTTTTTTTGGTATTTTTAGTAGAGATGGCGTTTCACCGTGTTAGCCAGGATGGTCTGTATCTCTTGACCTCGTGATCTGCCCGTCTCGGCCTCCCAAAGTGCTGGGACTACAGGCATGAGCCACCGCACCCGGCTGAGACTAAAGTATGCTTTAAACCCATAACAGGTATGTGCTCCAAGTCCTTCTTTCCTGATTTTTCCAAAAAAAATTTAAATGCCTCATTACATAGTGGCATTTAAAAACTAAAATGGGCCAGGTGTGGTAGCTCACAGCTATAATCCTGGCTACTCAGGAGGGTGAGGTAGGAGCATTGCTTGAGGCCGGAAATTCAAGACTAGTCTGGGTAACACAGTTAAGATCCCACCTCCCCTGAAAAAATTTAAAAATAAATCAGCTGTGCATGGTGGCATGTGTCTATAGTCCCAGCTACTTGGGAGGCTAAGGTAGGATTACTTGAGCCTAAGAGTTTGAGGCTGCAGTGAGCTATGATCGTGGCACTGCACTCCAGCCTGGGTGACAGCAAGACCTTGTCTCTAAATAAACAAACTTTCCAAAGTGAAATACTTCCCCTTGTACCGACACTGAGCTCTTCTTGATAAATATACAGAATGCTTGGCATATACAAGATTCTATACTACTGACTGATCTGTTCATTTCTCTCACAGCTCTTACCCCCAAAAGCTTTTCCACCCTAAGTGTTCTGACCTCCTTTTCTAATCACAGTAGGGATAGAGGCAGACCCACCTACAACGAACATGGAGTTCTATCAAGAGGCAGAAACAGCACAGAATCCCAGTTTTACCATTCGCTAGCACTGCTGCCTTGAACAAAAACATTTCTCCATGTCTCATTTTCTTCATGCCTCAAGTAACAGTGAGAATTTAACCTGTTTAACTGTAAGATATGAGTCAGAGAACAGATAAAACTATTTTGAAATGTAAAGAATACTTTATAAAATTCAAGGTAAAAACTCAATGTAAGCACACTATTCTGGATGCCTTGGCAAGTACTTCATAATAAGGAGCACAAATATGATTATGGCCAAAGACACTCTTCAGTGTGTGGAGGAATTCCAACTCCCTTACATTTCTTTCTTTTTTAAATTTTTTGTTTTTAGAAATAGGGTCTCATTCTGTCACCCAGGCTGGAGTGCAGTAGCACGACCAAAGTTCATGGCAGCCTCAAACTCCTGGGCTCAAGCAATTCTCTGGCTTCAGCCTCCTGAGTAGCTAAGACTACAAGTATGTGCCACATGCCCAGCTAATTTTCTAACTTTTTGTGGAGACAGGGTCTTGCTATGTTGCCCAGGCAGGTATCGAACTTCTGGCCTTGAGCAATCCTCCCCCACCTTGGCTTCCCAAAGTGCTAGGATCACAGATGTGGGCCACTGTGCCCGAGCTACATTTTTTTTTTTTGAGACAGGGTCTTGCTTCATCAGCCAGGCTGGAGTAGTGGCTCAGTCACAGCTCACTGTAGCCTCGACCTCTGGGCTCAAGCAATCCTCCTGCCTCAGCCCCAAGCAGCCGGGACTACAGGTGTTTAACACCACACATGGCTAATTTAGAAATTTTTATTTTGTAGAGATGGGGGTCTCACTTTGTTCCCTAGCCTTGCATTTATCAACTGTAAAACTGGCAGGTGGATATGGTAAAAATCATAATGGTGAAAAGTAGTACAAAGGGGCAGAGGGAGAGAGTATCAGGAAGAATAGCTAATGGATGCTGGGCTTAATACCTAGGTGATGGGTTGATCTGTGCAGCAAACCACCATGGCACACATTTACCTATGTAACAAACCTGCACACGTACCCGGGAATTTAAAATAAAAGTTGAAGAAAAAACGAAAGAAAAGTAGTATAATGATTTGACCACAAAGGGAAAGCACAAGGTATGAAATTATTATCCTTACTTCAAGTTAACAGACACAGCATACACTGAAAGAATTAAAAATAAAAACAAAATAATCTGAAATGGAAGATGGAACTTTGCAGGTATACGGCTATCACAAAAACTGAGAGAAATAAGGTAATCTATCTTCATTAAAGAAAAGCATGGGCCAGGTGCGGTGTAATCCCAGCACTTTAGGCGGCCAAGTGGGAAAGATCACTTCACATCTGGAGATCGAGACCATTCTGGGCAACACAGTGAGAACCTTTGAAAAAATTCAAAAATTGGGCCAGGCATGGTGGCTCATGCCTGAGCCCAGGAGTTCGAGACCAGCCTGGGCGACAAAGTAAGACCCACCCCCTTCCACCTCTTAAAAAAAAAAAAAAAAAAAAAAAAATTTTTTTAATTACCCAGGCGCAGTGGTGTGCACCTGTAATCCTAGCTAGGCGGGAAGATCAACTGAGCCCAGAAGTTTGAGGTTACAGTGAGCTATGATCCTGCCACTGCACTACAGCATGGGCAACAGAGCTCTTAAAAATTAAAAAAAAAAAAAAAAAAGAAAAGAAAAAGAGCAGGGTGCGGTGGCTCACCTGAGGTCAGGAGTTCGAGATCGGCCTGGCCAACACGGTGAAACCTCGTCTCTACTAAAAACACAGAAATTCACCAGGCGTGGTGGCAGGCACCTGTAATCCCAGCTACTCGTAAGGCTGAGGCAGCAGAATCGCTTGAACCCGGGAAACGGAGGTTGCAGTGAGCCGAGATTGTGCCATTGCACTCCGGCCTAAGTGACAAGAGCAAAACACTGACTCAAAAAAAAAAAAAAAGAAAAAGAAAAAAAGAAAACAAAAAACGAAAGGGATGTGTTCTTACAACCTATTTTGCCAGCAGAAACCTACTGGATAAAGATGCAATCCAAGAAATGGGCCCAGAAGCTTAGTGGGACATCCCTTTTCCTCTAAAGCAAGGTAGGTTGAGTGCCAAGTTACTCAGTTTTGGAAGGGAAGGCATACAGTACTTACCAAGACAGATCTGCTCTGTAACATGAAGGCCACAAGTACTTCCATTTAGAAATTCCCTTCTGTGATTTTTAGACGAGCATATAAGCTCCCCTAACAAGAACTGAGCCTACAGTTGAGATAGCATCATTATAGCTTCCCTGTCCACAAATATAGACCCAATAATGAGAAAATTTTAAAACTACCCAGCCTTTCTATACCCATGCTAACACTACATACATTATAAAATTCCCAAACGCTTTGTCATTACTAAGTAGTGTATACAGTTTAAAATGAATTGCCTGAATTTGAATCCCAACTCATACTATCTTAATAGATGAATGACTTTGGACATGTTGTCATCCTTTCTGAGAGAACTTATCAAAAAAAAGAAACGCGGCTGGGTGTGATGGCTCACGCCTGTAATCCCAGCACTTTGGGAGGCTGAGGAGGGCAGATCACCTGAGGTCAGCAGTTCAAGACCAGCCTGGCCAACATGGTGAAACCCTGTCCCTACTAAAAACACAAAAATTAGCCATGCATGATGGCGGACGCCTGTAATTCCAGGCTTGAGGCTTGAAGCATGAGAATCCCTTGAACCTGGAAGGTGGAGGTTGCAGTGAGCCGAGATCATGCTACTGCACTCCAGCCAGGATGACAGAGATTCTGTCTAAAAAAAAAAAAAAAAAACACACACACACCATTTATTTCACAGGTATGCAAAAGCCCCTATCACGCTATCTCTAGCACTGACCACCAAATTAGCTGATAGCCTATTTCTAAGGTGGATGATTAACACATCACAAAAACTTAATTTTACAGACAATAAAATACTTGAAAAGTGTTAAGAATCAAATATTTATTTTGTTTTAAAGAAATAATCTGAAAATCAAACGTTTTTTTGGGGAAAAGCTACAAGTAATTTAGAAAAGAAAAACTTCAACACAATAATGACTAGGTCTAGCCCAAGTATGGAAAAGCGCAATAATTTTAAGTTTCTATTGGACAAATGACTCAATTTATGGAAAATCAGAAATACTTTCCATTTTGCTCATGACAACAAAAAGAAAATATCAATTATCCTATGATGGAGAATGGAGCAAGCACACAATAATGGCTGACCCCAACTGGCAGTCAACACAAAAACATTCATGTAAAGCTTGTAGATAAACTATAATTGAAAAAAAATTTTTTTTTTTGAGACGGAGTCTCGCTTTGTCACCCAGACTGGAGTGCAGTGGCGCTGATCTTGGCTCACTGCAAGCTCCGCCTCCTGTGTTCACACCATTCTCCTGCCTCAGCCTCCTAAGCAGCTGGGACTACAGGCGCCCGCCACCACACCTGGCTACATTTTTGTATGTTTTTAGTAGAGACAGGGTTTCACCATATTAGCCAGGATGGTCTCGATCTCCTGACCTTGTGATCTGCCCGCCTTGGCCTCCCTAAGTGATGGGATTACAGGCATGAGCCACCGTGCCCGGCCGAAAATATCTTTAGGCTAAAAGTAATTTTCATTTTCTTTGAAATAAACCTTCAGGCTAATAAAGCAGCAAATGCAAGTAGACAGTAACATGTGAGTTTAATATGGCTAATAGCATTAAATCAGACACTGTGGTTAAGAATTATGTAAGTCAATATAAGAAAATTGCTAAAAGAGTTTGGCACATAGTAGGTACTCGGTAAATTTTGACTTATTATCCCTATTTAGATGTTAGAAGAAATGTTAATCATCGACTAAAGATTACTGACAGTATTTCACAAGTATCCTGGAACTTTTTCTAAGTCCATGGTGTGTGTGTATGTGTGTTTGTGTGTGACGGGGTCTCCCTCTGTCACCCAGTGCAGTGGCATGATCACAGCTCACTGCGGCCTCCACCTCCTAGGCTCAAGTGACCCTCCCACCTCAGCCTCCAGAGCAGATAGGACTACAGGCCCGTGCCACCGCACCAGCTAATGTTTGTATGTTTTGTAGAGATGGGGTTTTGCCATGTTGCCCAGGCTGGTCTTGAACTCCCGAGCCCACACAATCCATCGGCCTGGGCCTCCCAAAGTGCTGGGATTATAGGCGTGAGCCACCGCACCCAGCCTAAGTCCATTCTTTGCATTCAGTTTTCCTTACAGCCTAAATTTACAAGGGCACATCACTAATTTAGTTAAGCTCTCCCTGCTAGATAAAAATTAAACTCATTTTGTTTTAGTCATTTAACCTCCAACCTGCAAAATGGAGGAAGAGAGATTTGTGGCTATTTCCAAAATGGTAAAAATATAAATGGAGGTTCGGCACAGTGGCTCACGCCTGTAATCCTAGCACTTTGGGAGGCCGAGGCGGGTGGATCACCTGAGGTACAGAGTTCGAGACCAGACTGGCCAAAATGTTGAAACCCCGTCTCTACTAAAAATACAAAAAAATTAGCCAGGCATAGTGGCACATGCCTATAGTCCCAGCTACTAAGGAAGCTGAGGTAGGAGAATTGCTTGAACTCAGGAGATGGAGGTTGCAATGAGCCACGATCGTGCCATTGCACTCCAGCCTGGGAGACAAGAGCAAAACCCAATCTCAAAAAAAAAAAAATCTATACATATTATATATACTATATAGTATATATACTGTAATTATATATAGTATATTATATATACTATAATTATATATACTATATATTATATATACTATAATTATATATACTATATATTATATATACTATAGTTACATATACTATTATATATACTATAGTTATATATACTATATATTATATACACTAGTTATATATACTATATATTATATATACTATAGTTATATATACTATATATTATATATACTATAACTATATATGCTATATATTATACATACTATAGTTATATGTACTATATATTATACATACTATAGTTATATATACTATATATTATATATACTATAGTTATATATACTATCTATTATATATACTATAGTTATATATACTATTATATATACTATAATAATATATACACGGAAAAAAATTGCTTATATTAATTATGCAGAAAAGCATACTTCTGATAGTACGACATTAAACTTTTATACTTAAAAATATCTTAAAGGATTTTTTGTATAATGAATCAAATTAAACACATGATGTGAAGGTTATATGTATTATTTTTAATATGGATTTCAATAAATTGATCTCAAATCTACATATGCTTTCAGCTGGGATGGGGGTCATGCCTGTAATCCTAATACTCCGGGAGGCCGAGGCGGGTGGACTGCGTGAGGTCAGGAGTTTGAGACCAGCCTTGGCAACAGGGCAAAATCCTGTTTTTATTTTTTTGAACGTAAAAAATTAAAAAGAAATCTACAGATACTTTCATCTCATAAGAAGCTGATACAAAAAGCCCGTATCTTCCAACATACTATGTAAAGTTTTCCAAATGTGTGAAAGATCTAGAGTAGGTTATTATGTGAGTCACATACAAAATTACACTAACACTTGACATTCAAATTGTATTTTAAGAAGCCAGTAACTCAGGCCCAGAAAAATACACCCAACATTCAAAAAGTTTTAAATGCCCCCAAAAGAAAATAATTTATCTCCAGATTTAAGTTACTTTGGGTAACCTTATAACCTGTGGGCAATATACTCCAGATTACCACTTTCAATTTAAATAGAACGTCAATATTCCCAGAGTCTTCAATTACAGAAGGGCTAGTCTTGTTGGTTTTTCATGGAATTGGAGTTCTGGGGAGAGTCCAATTGAAGAAAATTCCTTGAAATTAGTTTGCAATAATTCAGATACAGAATCGCTACAATCATAATAAACTGGCATCGTTAGCAACTATAAAATACAAACTAATGTACAAAGAGAAGTGGAAGATAACTTACTTTCACGTTTGGAAGTAACAATTTGAGAATAGTTTTACCCCACTTGAGTATTTTAAGTGAAATTCACTGTATATCGCCAAAAACAGTGGCAATCCCTACAGAGAATAAGTCTTTTAAAATATGAAACAGCACATGTGGAAAAAAGAAAAAACGTGAAACACTTAGTTTCAAACAACTTAGTCTTTGAACCTTGAGGGCTGTTTCAAAATTTGTGAAGCATAAACACTAGGGAAGATCCGAAAGGTTTTAAAAATTATCTGCCAACTTCTCTGCACCTGTTAACCAAATTATGAACACCCATTTAAGCAATCAAAAAAAGCTCATATGATTCCAAATTTGCAAGATGTTTATATAGTGAGCTACACACAAAATTCTGCATTACTATAAAAAAGACAACCAACACTGGTGAACAAAAATCTTCGCAAGGGAAAGCGTTTTCTCTTAGTGTAGAGTTGCCAGATACAGTGTTGCCAAGCTTCAACACGATCAGAAACATGTAGCAAAAAGATGTTTAAAAAGAAAAACAAAAAAAGCACAGCAAAACGTTCTTCAAAGTGTGAAAGGTCCAAGAACTTTCTTAGCTGCAAGCAAAGTTTCATGCCTGCTTTACAGATGGGTGAACTAAGGCAGAAGATCGGATTAATCAGTGTCTTTCTCAAGGTCACTCTAGTGCAAAAGAACAGCACGCTCCGGACTCCCTATCTCAGGTCCTCGACCTCTCCACACTCCAGGGCGGCACAGCTCAAACACGCTTGGCCCTCCTCGTACCCAAAATGCCACCAGGCACTCAGAGAAAGGAAACATTTCAAGCGCTCTCCGGGGAGCTCCCGCAGGACTGGGGTACCTGGGGACCGTCCTCCCCCGAGGTGGCTGCCCTCCCCAGCCGTCCCTCTGTTCTCGTGGAGCGAGCGCCGTGCCCCGCAAGAACCAGGGAGGCGGCCCAGGGCCGTGGGGGCTGCGAGGGTCCCGCCGCGAGGGGCTTCACTTACCGTCGCTCTCAGCCCTGACAAGCAGGGACATGCCCTTCAGCCGCTCCACGTAGCCAGACGACACATGCCCGGTGCCCCGGTCGTCCCACTGCCGGTCCTCGTTGAGCGTGTACACCTTCACCCGCCGCCGGGTGTCGGTCATCGTGCCGCCCGGGAACCGGGGCGGGGGCCCCGCCAGCAGACGCCCAGGAAAGGGGCCCTGGAGAGGCGAGGGGCGAGGCGTGAGGGCGCCCGCGAGCGGAGGGCTCCCCGGCCTCACTGCCGCCGCTGGGCGCCGCGGGGCCGCGCCGCCGCCTGCATGGCCCGCTCCAGGGACCGAGCTCTGGGCCGCCGCCTTTCCTCGCCTCCGGCTCCCCGGCGCTATTGTCCAGGCCCGGCGAGCCCGGCGCCCGGCAGCCCCGAGGGGGCCGCGCAGCGCTTCGTAGCCTCCCGCCCCGCAGCGCTAGGAACTCGGGGCTCCCGTCACTGCCCTGCTCCCGCCTCCGCCATGATCTCCGCGAAGCAGCTTCCCGCGCCGCCGCCGCCTCCTCAGGCCGCCGCCGCCGCCGCCATATTTTCCTTCCTTATACCTGGCCCTGCCACCGCGGCCAGTGGCTCCCTTCCGCTCCCCCTGTTTTAAACGTCAGAAGCCGACAGGCGCCTGATCCTGCTGCAACTGCTACCACTGCCCGGGAGACTCTGAGGGCCCCCGGCCGCCCAAGCGACCCGGACTAGTGGGAGTCGGTTTCCCTCCGCCGCCGTCTCTTCCGTTTTCCTCACACAGCCAAAACCGCCGCCATCTTGGTTCGCCCCTCAAAAGCGGCGCGCGGGGCCACCCAGGGAGCAGCTGCAGGGGCGGCTCGTAGCCCCACCATTTAAAGAGACAGCAGCGAGACCGGGAGCCTTACTGCGGCGGAGGCTTCCGACGGAGGCGGGAGGCGGGCGCGGAGTTGCCGAGGTGGCGGGAGCGCAGGGAGCGGAGGAGGCGGGACGCTGATTGCGCCGGTGACAGCCCGAGGCTCCCTCCCGCCTCCTTGCACGCACCGTCGTGCGAGCGCGGGGCGGTGTGTGCGTCCGTCGCGCCCTGTGTTCGTCATCAGCCCCGCTCCAGGAGGCACGAGGGGCGTGGATCCGTCTGCGGCCTCTGCCCGCGGGCCCCGGCGCCTGGGCCTCGCCTCCGCCCGCCGCCACCTTCCCTTGTTCCTGCCCCGTCCCTGCCTCTGCCCCTGCCCCTGGCCTGCGGACGCCGGGCAGCGTGGGCCTGGACCCCTACCCGCTTCCTAGAGCGTTTTCCCGGGGCCGCCTTTATGGCTGAGTCGGGCGCTCGGGACCCACCCGGCGCCTTGCGGACTTGAGGGAATGAAATGGAAACGCTTCCGGGGAAGGTCGCGGGTGTGGGCGCCTAGGTCGGCGCAGCCTTGGGAGCCGCCGTGGGTCGCGGACTGGCGTGGCCAGTGTGGAAACGTGGGACTGTTTGCGTTTTCTGGGCGTGGGACCGAGTCCCAAGTGACAATTCTAAAACTTCACCTTACAGCCTAGGCAAGCCCCAAGTGCTCCATTCCTTCATCCTATCAGAACTGTCTGCCAGCCTTTCTTGTCGGAAAAGGAACTTAAGGCGCTCACAAAAACAAATGCGACACTGTGTAATCGGGAGGAGTAATTCTCAGCATTAGGTAGTCCTGTGTTTTGAAGACCTACTTGATGTCAAGTATTGCTGATCTTCACAAAGGAATATCATTCTCGTTCCTATCATGCAGCTCATATGCCACCATTTTGGTGGCTTTTACTATTTGCCAGGCCTTGCCAGGTCGGGCTTGTCCGCTCGGAATATAATGCAGCCACACACATAACTTTAAATTTTGCAGTAGCCACAAAAAGTACGAAGAAACTGGTGAAATCAGTGTTAACGTTTTAGTGCGGGATTTTCAAAATGTTATTTCAATAATCAAATTACTAATGAGACATACGTTCCTTATTTACCGTACAGTGTCTTAAAAATGTGATATATTTTGTCCTTCCAGCAAGTCTCTGTTGGGATACTCAATTTTCATCAGAAATATCTACGTTTAGATTTTATTGAAAAAAAATTTTTTTTGAGACAGGGTCTCTCTGTCACCCATCCTGAAGTGCAGTGGCTCAGTCTCAGCTCACTGCAGCTTCAACCTCCTGGGCTGAAGCGATTCTCCCATCTCAGCCTCCCAAGTAGCTGGGACCACAGGTGCGCAGCACCACTGCCAGTTAATTAATTAAATTTATTATTATTATTTTTTTTTCGGTAGAGATGGGTTTCACTGTTGCCCGGGCTGGTCGAGTTTATTAAATTTACAGTTGAAAATGTAGATTCACATATTCTGTTATTCCAATCATACTTAAAAGTTTTCCAAAAGCTGAATCAAGTATCAGTTTTTAAATTTAGCTGGGCGCGGTGGCTCACGTGGTCAAGGAGTTCAAGACCAGCCTGGCCAACATAGTGAAACCCCGTCTTCACCAAAAATACAAAAAAATTAGCCGGTCATGGTGGTGTGCGCCTGTAGTCCCAGTTACTCGGGAAGCTGAGGCAGGGGAATCCTTGAACCCGGGAGGCGAAGGTTGCGGTAAGCCGAGATTGTGCCACTGCATTCCAGCCTGGGCAACAAAGCGAGACTCTGTCTCAAAAAATAAAATAACAATTTAAATTTAAAAATTAAGTAAAATAAAAAATTCAGCTTGTGAGTCGCAATAGCCAAAATTTGAAGGCCTGGTAGCCACATGTGGCTAGTGGCTAGTTTTGGAAGGTTCGAGTGCTTGACATTGCCAGGAATCTTTTAAACTTGCAATGTGGCCGGGCGCAGTGGCTCACACCTGTAATCCCAGCACCTTGGGAGGCTGAGGCAGGCGGATTGCTTGAGGCCAGGAGTTCGAGACCAGCCTGGCCAACATGGCAAAACCCTGACTCTACTAAAAATACAGAAATTAGCCAGGTATGGTGGTGTGCGCTTGTAGTCCCAGCTACTTGACTGTCTGAGGCACGAGAATCCGCTTGAACCTGTGGAGGCGGTGAGTGCAGTGAGCCGAGATTGTACCACTGCACTCCAACCTGGGTGTCAGAGCAAGACTCTGTCTTAAAAAAAAAGAAAAGAAAAAGAAGAAACCTGTAAAGTAACTGGTGTTATACCCGTCTATTAGGAAGGAAGCTAATAGCATGAACAGGGCTGAGGGGTTTGTGGGATACAGGACTTTCAGTTTTAAAATCCTTTAGAAGTTGGGACCTTCCTCCCCAACAACTTAAAATATAAAGATATAAACAGGGCGCGGTGGCTCACGGCTGTAATCCCAGCACTTTGGGAAGCCGAGGCTGGCGGATCACGAGGTCAGGAGTTCGAGACCAGCCTGGCCAACATGGTGAAACCCCCGTCTCTACTAAAAATACAAAAATTAGCAGGGCACGGTGGCGCGTGCCTGTAATGCCAGCTACTCGGGAGGCTGAGGCAGGAGAATTGCTTGAACCCGGGAGGCAGAGGTTGCAGTGAGCCGAAATTGCACCATTGCACTCCAGCCTGGGCAACAAGAGGGAAACTGTCTCAAAAAAACAAAAACAAAAAACCGATAGAAACGAGTGCTTGCAAAGACCAGTCGGAAACACATTGTTCACAAACAAAACTGGAAAATTATGAAAACAAAGCAATCGCTTTTTCTTTAAAAAAAAAAAGGCAACAATTTATTTATGTATTTTGAGGTGGAGTCTCCTTCTGTCACCCAGGCTGGAGTGCAGTGGCACGATCTCAGCTCACTGCAACCTCTGCCTCCTGGGTTCAAGTGATTCTCCTGCCTGAGCCTCCCAAGTAGCTGGGATTACAGGCGCCTGCCACCACGTCCAGCTAATTTTTGGTATTTTTAGTGGAGACGGGGTTTCACCATGTTGGCCAGGCTGGTCTCGAACTCCTGACCTCAAGTGATCCATCTGCCTCAGCCTTCCAAAGTGCTGGGATTACAGGTGTGAGCCACCACACCTGGCCAACAATTTCAAGTATTAGGGCATGAGAGCAATTTTGTCAATTTTTGATGCAATGAAGACATCAGTAAATTTATTCATATGCTAATACTTATTTGATCCCCAAACCAAACATGAAATACTTTGTAGAAAATAATAAAGTAAATTAAAAAGAAATTATTTAGTATATGGAATAAGGTTAAAAATTATAGTTTATGGAACATACCATAAAATATTAGATTTAAATGAAATTTAATACAATACAATCTTAACAGTTCTATGAGTCTAGATTCTACCAGAGAAACAACCAGTAGAATACATCTACACAAGGATGGAGAGAGTTATCTCAAGAAATTTGTTTGCATAATAGTGCAGTCTGGCTAGGCAAGTCTAAAGTATGTAGAACAGGTCAGCAGCAGAGGGGAAGCGCTGAGGCAGGAGCTGACACTGCAGTCAACAAATTCTTCCTTGGAGAAATATATTTGCTCCTTTTTTTTTTTTTTTTTTTTTTTTGAGACAGAGTCTCACTCTGTCGCCCAGGCTGGAGTGCAGTAGCACAGTCGCAGCTCACTGCAACCTCTGCCTCCCCAGGTTCAAGGAATTCTCATGCCTCAGCCTCCCAAGCAGCTGGAACTATAGGTCTGTGCCACCATGCCCCGCTAATTTTTGTATTTTTAGTAGAGATGGGGTTTCACCAAGTTGGCCAGGCTGGTCTTGAACTCCTGACCTCAAGTGATCTGCCTGCCTCAGATTCCCAAAGTGCTGGGATTACAGGCTTGAGCAACCACACCCAGTCCTGATTTGCTTTTAAGACCTTTAGCTGATTGGATGAGACCCATCCAGATAACTTGGGATAATTTTCCTTTAAAGTCAACTGGTTGTGGATGTTTAATCACAGCTACAAGTACTCCCACAGCAATGCTTAGATTAGTGTTTGTTTGAATAACTGGGTAGTATAGCCTAGCCAAATTGCCAGAAGAGCTGGGTGTGGTTGTTCATACCTATAATCCTCGCATTTTAGGAGGCTAAGTGGGAGGATTGCTTGAGGCCAGGAGTTCGAGACCAGCCTGGGAAACCCTATCTCTACAGAAAATACAAAAATTAGCTAGGTATGGTGCTGTGTGCCTGTAGTTCCAGCTAGTCAGGAGGCTGAGGCAGGAGGATCCCTTGAGTCCAGGGGGTAGAGGCTGCAGTGAGCCAAGATCACACCACTGCACTCCAGCTTTGACAACAGAGTTAAACCCTGTCACTAAGAAAAACAAACACATGCAAAAAAATAAATTGCCACAAAACTAACTTATAATAATTTAATCATATTCCATGCACAAATGGTGATATAGTTAAGAAAATTCCTAATGGAGTTCAATAAGGGAGGTTGCAAATCACAAAAGGCTGAGATACGTTGTCTTAGTGGTCAAGCGTGTGGAGGATGGATCACCAGTCCAGGTATTGCCTCTTAGCAGTTGTGTGACATTTCCAAGCTTCTTCAGCTCTCTGTACCTCAGTTTCCTCATTTGTAAGATAGGAATAATGTTAACTTCTAGGGTTGTAAGAAATAAGAAACTGATTCTTCATTCTTCCTGTGCTCTAAACATAAAGCTTTCCCACTGAACCTTTGTACCTTCACCTGCATGCATAACACAGATTTGTAAAGTATGTACTGGAAGGAGCCTGTTCATTATGTAGTATCTGTACCTGTTTATGTTACTTACCTTGATCCATGTTGCATTCATCATTTTATAATATTGCCTGCCTTAGGTTTAAAATCCTGGAAAGGACAGGGACAAGGCTGCTGGCTTGTACGCTGCCCATATCCAGAAGGTGCCACCAACGTAGATGACCTCTGTGTTTGCCAGTGAAGATAATGTTGTCTGTATGGTGAAAAGGGCATACCACCAGAAGTTAGAGGAGTTGAGTCCTCATTTTGGTTCAGCCACTAAGTTGGTGGTCTAGGATAAGACCTTAGCCTTTTTTGGCCTTAGTTTTCTAATCCTGATAAGATGACTTAAAATTTTTTAAAATTTATTTTTATTTTATAAATATATTTTTTATTGACACATAATATTTGTAAATATGAGGTACAAGTGATATTTTGTTACATGCATAGAATGTGTAACCAGCAAGTCAGGGTATTTAGAATCTCTACCACCATGAGCATTTATCAATTCTGTGTGTTGAGAACATTTCAAGTCCTTACTTGTAGCTATTTTGAAATGTACAATACATTGTTGTTAGCTATAGTCACCCTACTGTGCTACAGAACATTGTAACTTATTCCTTCTGAAACAACCCTTGCAAAATTATGACAGTAAAAGAAATCTGACATAGTGGACTCCATCTTGTGTCTGACCCCCAAGCTGTCCTTTGTCATTCCTGGGCATAGGCCAAGCTAGCTTTGGGAGGAATTCAGTTTATAGTTTAACTTGAAAACAAGGACAATAACAATTCCTCCCTAAAACTAACCCCTTCCTTGCTCAGGGACAGAAAACTGCATTTTTAAGACTAATGAAAGGCCACAAGAATAGCATTATGGGAGGAGCATGAACTCTGCTAAAATGTAGGCATAATTTCTATAACCCATTACTGTGCAGGAGTCCTGTGGCCGGAGGTCACAAGACTTGTGACCTTCCCAATTGCTCCTATAGATAACAACAATATTGTTGAACCTAAGATTTTTTTTTCTGAGATGTTTTTCAGACTGACCCCACCCAGACTCATGACTCAACTGGTCCTGTGACCCCACCCAGAGGCGGACTCAGCACACACCTTTATGAGTTCATCTTCAAGCAGTCAGCAGTACCCATTCCCTAGTCTCCTGCCCACCAAATTGTCCATAAAAACCCTAGCCTCTGAGCCTTCAGGGAAACTGATTTGCGTGATAACTCCAGTTCTCACAAGTGGGTGGCCTCTAGTCAGTTACACTCTTTCTCACTGCAGTGCCGTGGTCTCAGTGGATTGATTTTGTCTGTGCAGCAGGCAGGAAGAATCCCTTGGGCAGTTACATTTCTATTTATTATAACTGCATGTTTGCATGTTTGTACCACCCCCCCCCCCCTTTTTTTTAGGCCGAGTCTCACTCTGTCACCCAGGATGGAGCGCAGTGGTGCTATTTCAGTCACTGCCTCAGCCTCCTGAGTAGCTGGGAGCACAGGTGCTCACCACCATGCCCAGCTAATACTTGTAATTTTTTTTAGACACGGGGTTTCACCATGTTGCCCAGACTGATCTCAAACTCTTGAACTCAAGCGATCTGCCCACCTTGGCCTCCCAAAGTGCTGGGATTACAGGTGTTAGTCACCGTGCCTGGCTGTTTGTACCCATTAATTAGCCATTGTTTGTCCTAACCCTCAACATCCTTCCCAGACTCTGGTAACTATCATTCTACTCTGTACCTCTATGAGATCAGCTTTCTTAGCTTCCACACCAGTGAGTACATGTGATACTTGTCTTTTTGTGTCTGGCTTATTTCACTTAATATAATGACCTCCAGTTCCGTCCATGTGGCTGCAAATGACATGATTTCATTCTTTTTTATGGCTGAAAAATATTCCATTGTGTAAATATGCCACATTTTCCTTATCCATTCTTCTGATGATGGACACTGTTGTGAATAATGCTGCAATAAACATGGGGATGCATGTATCCCTTTGAAATTGTGATTTCCTTTCCTTTGGTTATATGCCCAGTAGTGGGATTGCTGTATCGTTTGGTAGTTCTATTTTTAGTTTTTTGAGAAATCTCCATACTGTTCTCCATAGTGTCTGTACTAATTTACATTCCAACCGCAGTGTATGAGAGTTCCCTTTTCTCTGAATCCTTACCAGCATCTGTTATTTTTCTGAAATGATGATGATTTTTAAGGAAACTTCTAGCTTTCAGATTCTGTTAAGTGTGCAATAATGGTTGTAAGAACAATAGAAATCACTAAATTCTCCCCATAAAGGTGGATGTCAATATGACCACACATGAGCATTTTTATGACATTCATTAGAATCTTACTACAAAGCACCATGTTTTATATATGTATATATATATATATATGAAAATAATCACCAGAGAAAATACTCAACAAAATAGGTATTCCAACAATCATCTCATCCATTTTTATCCTATTTTCTTTTTTTCTTTGAGATGGAGTTTTACTCTTGTTGCCCAGGCTGGAGTGCAGTGGCCCGATCTTGGCTCACTGCAACCTCTGCCTCCTGGGTGCAAGCGATTCTCCTGCCTCAGCCTCCCAAGTTGCTGGGATTACAGGTGCCTGCCACCACGTCCAGCTAATTTTTTGTATTTCTAGTAGAGATGGGATTTCACCATGTTGGCCAGGCTGGTCTCGAATTCCTGACCTCAGGTAATCCACCCGCCTCAGCCTCCCAAAGTGCTGGGATTACAGGCGTGAGCCACTGTGCCCGGCCTTTTGTCCTATTTTCATAAGTTATGTACATACTTAATTTGCAATGTAATATTTGTGATAAAATTATTAAAGAAAAATTATTCATGACGCTATTAAAGTGATAAGGCAGACTTTATTCAAAGGGAGCCATGGTGATAGGAATAGGGACCATTGCAATGGGGTCTCACAGTCAGGGAGAGAGATTGGACTCAACTCTGTCTCCAACAAGGATGAGTGAGGACTTATCACCAAGGAGCAAGTTGGGAGTGGGTGGAAAATTGCTAAGAAGAAACATGAAGGATAAGAGGTTTCTGGCTAAACCAACTTGATAGGATTATTGCTAAAGGCAGATCAGCGTGATAAGATATGGAGGCTGGACAGATATAAGTGTGGAAGACTTTTCACTAAACCAATATGTCAGGATTCTTGCTCAAACTGGATTTAATAAGGACAGAGAGAGAAGCCCAAGGTCGAGCCTAGTGCAGGGAGGACTCAGAGGAGCCTGACTGAGGTTTTGGTCAAAGGAGAGTCTTTGTCAAATGTTGAAGTTTCCCTTATCCTACCCTTAACATAATGACATTGGGAACAAATCAGAAAAGAAACATAATTTTAGATAAAAGCTGGAGCAGCCACAAACTAACAGCTTAGAACTCACTACCATTCACAATTCATTCCTTTATATGTAAAAACAACCTCACAACGTGCTGACAAGCAAGTCTTCCTAGTTAACAATAATCAAAACAAATGGGAAATATATTTGTAAAGAACAAAGCGAATCAAAGAAATTCCTTAAATCTGTCATTCAGCTAGCATGCTTGGGAATTATTCAAAATACTGCTAGGCTTGGTGCAATGGTTCATGCCTATAATCCCAGCACTTTGGGAGGCCAAGGCAGGAGGATCACTGCTTGAGCCCAGGAGTTTGAGAGCAGTCTGGGCAACGAAGTAAGACTCTGTCTCTATTAAAGTAATAATAATAATAAATATATAAAATGCTTCTGGGGGGCTGGGCGTGGTGGCTCATGCCTATAATCTCAGCACTTTGGGAGGCCAAGGTGGGTGGATCGCTTGAGGTTAGGAGTTTGAGACCAGCCTAGCCAACACAGTGAAACCCCATCTCTACTAAAAATACAAAAATTAGCTGGGCATGGTGGCATGCGCCTGTAACCCCAGCTACTTGGGAAGCTGAGGCAGGAGAATCGCTTGAACCCAAGAGGCAGAGGTTGCAGTGAGCCGGGATCATGCCATTGTACTCCCGCGCTCCAGCCTGGGTGACAGAGCAAGACTCCATCTCAAAAACAAATTTTTTTTTTTTTTTTTTTGTAGAGATGGGGTCTCACTTTGTCACCCAGGCTGGTTTTGAACTCCTGGACTTAAGCGATCCTCTTGCCTTATCTTCCCAAAGTGTTAGGATTACAGGCATGAACCACTGTGCCTGGCCTAAAATGGCAAATTTTATGATAAGTATATTTTACCATGATAAAAGAAGTCTACACTTTAGAAGCTGAATTCTGGTGGTGATACTGAAGACAGATTGAAGAAGGTCAAGACCGGAGTCCGGGAGGCCTGCTTGGACATGATGTCCTAGCTAGCAAGAGATTCTCAGGAGGGCCTGCACCAGCACCAGGGCAGAGTTTTGGAAATAGAAGGGTGATGACAGAGCTATTTTAGATATACAGTCAAGAAGAATAACACACTCACTGACCATTGAGGTTGGGAGGAGTCATGAATTTCTAATATTTCCAAGTCACATGACAGAAAGAATATGGGAAAGGGAACACAAAGGAAAATTTGATAGAAATAAGTATAATTTACAAAATGAAAAATACAAAAGCAGTTTTAATTAAAGGATTGTGAAGCAATCATTGCCTCTTTATCTAGGTGCAGTGCAGTCAACTCTGTTCTGTATTTGCAGGACCAAAGTTCATTAGTGGGGCTAAGAGCAAAGTTCCAGATTCAGATTGTACTTTACCATGCTTTATTCTTTTTTTTTGGAGACAGGGTCTCGCTCTTTCTCCCAGGCTGTAGTGCAGTGGTGCGATCTCAGCTCATTGCAACCTCCGCCTCCCTGGTTCAAGCAATTCTTGTGCCTCAGCCTCCCAAGTAGCTGGGATTACAGGTACCCACCACCACGCCTGTCTAATTTTTGTATTTTGAGTAGAGACGGGGTTTCACCATGTTGCCCAGGCTGGCCTCGAACTCCTGATCTCAGGTGATCCACCTGCCTCGGCCTCCCAAACGGGAGTATAGGCCTGAGCCACCACGCCTGGCCATAGTCTTTCTATCCCTAAATTTTCCTGACATCAAGGTACAAGAGATAAGTCTATCAGATGAGTTTAAAGTCTGTTTTAAGTTATGAAATGTATTATACATACATAAAAATATATAAACATATTGTACAATTTATTGAATAAGATGAACTGTGAATTGCCATCTAAAGTACATCTTTCTTGTTTTGTTTGTTTTTTGTTTGCTTGAGACAGAGTCTCATTCTGTTGCCCAGGCTGGAGTACAGTGGTGCAATCTTGGCTCACTGCAATCTCTGCCTCCCAGGTTCAAGCAATTCTTATGCCTCAGCCTTCTGAGTAGCTGGGATTACAGGTGTGCACCACTGTGCCAGGCTAATTTTTTATTTTTTGTAGAGAGGGGGCTTTACCATATTGGCCAGTCTGGTCTCAAACTCCTGGCCTGCCCCCCTTGGCTTCCCAAGTGCCAAGATTACAGGTGTGAGCCCCCATGCCCAGCCTCAGATAGATCTTTACCATTATCTTAGAAGTACTCCGTGACACCTTTCCTTTCCATCCTCCATCAGGAGAATCACTTGTTCCTTTGTTTTTCTTTTTAGTGTTAACTCCAACATACTAATTTCTGGTGACAGAAGTCCTCATCTGCACATATCTTCTCAATTAAACTGGCAATGAGCCCTTCCGGTACAAAAACAAAGTGGACCAGGCCTCTGGCCGTGGAGCCTCTCCTAGCTCTTCATCCCACTCGAACACTTTCCCCTCTCCCAACTGTCCCAGTTGTAACTCAAAGGGTGGCATATCAAGGTCTTTAAATATATATATGAATTTCTAAATGATATGCTATTAACGTGTAAAGAACTGAAAAACAAGCACAAAATTAGCTGTGTAAAAAAAAAAGACTACTGCCACTGTTAGAAAAAGACTCAGTCATTGCTATAGACTGAATGTTTTTGTCCCCCAAATTTCATATGTTGCAACCCTGACTGCAAAGCTGCTGGTATTTGGAGATGGGGCCTTGGGAGATCATTAGGTCATAAGGGTGGGGCCCTTGTGATGGGATGAGTGACCTTATAAAAAATGTGAGGGTTTTTCCTCTCTCTGTTCTCCGCCATGTGAGGATACAATGAGAAGACCATGCACAAACCAGGAAGTAGCCCTCACCAGACACCAGATCTGCTGCTTGATCTTGGACTTTCCAGCCTCCAGAACTGTGAGCCACTCAGTATATGGAGTTTTGTGACAGCAGCTTGAGCACACTAAGACAGTCATAGTCTGGGTAACTGCCTGGATTCAGCTTTCCTCAGAGTTCATAAATGCCCCTTCTGGAGAATTCAGTGGGCAAAGCTGTGAGTGAGTCCTGGGAAACAAAGACTTCCCCTTCTGGAGCATCTGCAGGTTCCCCTTCTGAAGCATCTTCAGGTTCCCCTTCTGGAGCATCTGTAGGTTCCCCTTCTGGAGCATCTGTAGGTTCCCCTTCTGAAGCATCTGCAGGTTCCCATTCTGGAGCATCTGCAGGTTCCCCTTCTGGAGCATCTGCAGGGCTGAGCATGGGGAAGGGAGAGGTCAGGGGAGTGACCACTTTCTATTTTCTACTTTCAGGAAATGTTCTCAACTCTTCTTTCCAACTCAACTATTAATGTCTTTTTCTTTTTTTTAGAAACAGAGTCTCACTCTGTTGCCTAGGCTAGGGTTTAGTAGCATGATCATAACTCACTGTAACCTTGAACTCCTGGGCTCCAGTGATCCTCCTGCCTCAGCCTCCAGAGTAGCTAGGACCACAGGCCTGTACCACCACACCTGGCTAATTTTATTTTTTTTTAATTTTTGTAGAAATGAGGTCTTGCTATGTTGCCCAGGCTGGACTCAAACACCTGGTCTCAAGTGATCCTCCCACCTTGGCTTCCCACCTTGTATAGAACCACTACACCAAACTGAATTTTTCATTTTTTAAATTATACTTTTATTTTCCAAGATCCCTCTTTTGTTCTCTGAATCAATCTTTCCTTCTTTCTTTCTTTGTTTCTTTGTTTGTTTGTTTGTTTGTTTCTTTCTTTCTTTCTCTTTCATTTCTTTCTCTTTCTTTCCCTTTCTTCTTCCTTCCTTCCTTTCGTCTTTCTTGTCTTTCTGTCTTCCTTTCTCTTTCTTTTTTTTGAGACAGAGTTTCACTCTGTCGGCCAGGCTGGAGTGCAGTGGCACAATCTTGGCTCACTGCAACCTCTGCCACCCGAGTTCAAGCACTTCTCCTGCCTCAGCCTCCCGAGTAGCTGGGATTACAGGTGCCTGCCATTGCATCCAACTAATTTTTGTATTTTTAGTAAAGACAGGGTTTCACCATCTTGGCCAGGCTGGTTTTGAACTCCTGATCTTGTGATCCACCTGCCTCAGCCTCCCAAAGTGCTGGGATTACAGGCGTAAGCCACCACGTCCAGCCTGTTTCTTTCTTAAAGTATTTCATTTTTGTTTTATGGATACCACATCTTCTGTCTCTGAGGATATTGGCAGGTTTTTATAAATTTTTTTTTTTTTTTTTGAGACAGGATCTTGCTCTGTTGCCCAGGCTGGAGTGTAGTGGTTTGATCATAGTTCACTGCAGTCTCAAACTCCTGGGCTTAAGTGATCCTTCTACCTCAACCTTCTGAGTAGCTAGGACTACAGGCATGCACCACCACATCTTGCTAATTTTTAATTTTTTTTTTTTTGTAGAGACAGGGTCTCACTTTTTTGCCTAGGCTGTTCTCAAACTCCTGGTCTCAAGCAATTCTCCCACCTTGTCCTCCCAAAGTGCTCGAATTGCAGGTGTGAGCCACTATACCCAACCAAGTTTTTCATTTTTTAAATTATGCCTTTTAATTTCTAAGATCTCTCTTCTGTTCTGTGAACATTTCTTTCTTAAAACATTCCATTTTTGTTTTATGAGTACCACATCATCTGTCCCTGAGGATATTGATTTCTTTTTTAGAAATTTTCTTTTTTCTTTTTTTTTTTTTGAGACAGGGTCCTGCTCTGTTGCCCAGACTGGAGTGTAGTGGCACAATCATAGCTCGCGGCAGCCTTGACCTATGGGCTCAAGTGATCCTCTCACCTCAGCCTCCTGAGTAGCTAGGACTACAGGTGTGCACCACCACACCCTGCTAATTTTTAAATTTTTTTTTTTTTTTTTGAGACAGAGTCTCGCTCTTGTTTTCTAGGCTGGACTGCAATGGTGTGATCTCGGGTCACTGCAACCTCTGCCTCTGGGGTTCAAGTGATTCTCCTGCCTCAGCCTCCCAGGTAGCTGGGATTACAGGCATCTGCCACCACGCTCGGCTAATTTTGTATTTTTAGTAGAGATGGGGTTTCTCCGTGTTGGTCAGGCTGGTCTCGAACTCCTGACCTCAGGTGATCCGCCTGCCTCGGCCTCCCAAAGTGCTGGGATTACAGGCATGAGCCACCGCACCCAGCCAATTTTAAAATTTTTTTTATAGAGACAAGGTCTTGCTTTGTTGTCCAGGCTGGTCTTGAACTCCTGGTCTCCAGCACTTCTCCCATCTTGGCCTCCCAAAGTGCTGGGATTACAGGTGGGAGCCACTATACTCAGCCAGAAATTTTTCCTAAGAATAGTCTCTGTTTCCTCCAAGTTACTTTTCTACTTGTTTGTTGTTTGGCATCTGTCTTTCATGTTATGGACTTTTCTCAAATATCTGATGATCCTTGGCTGCCTACTCATGTTTAAGAACAGGGCACTTAGAAGCCATTTGGAAGCTATGTGAATAAGTTAGATTTATCAACTGTGGATGCATTGATCTGGCTGGACCATTTTGCTGGGAAACCCAATGATTTAACATCTTTAAAACATTTTCCTCTATGATCAAATTCTGCAGAGAAGAGTATGCCAACTGCCTGCATAGGAGGGGCAAAAGGCTTCTCATCAGCCCCAAGATTTAATGGGAAAACTTTCACTTAATTACCTTTTAAAAAATTAGTCCTTCTTCATACTCTCAGGCTCACCTTACTCTTATTCTAGGCACCACTGCAGTGACCACTGCTGTATGGGCACTCATCAGATTCACACAGACGCACCTTGACAGCCTCACCACAGTCCTGTGTCACATGCTTCTCACCTCCCTCCCCAGGGCTCCTCTAATGCTGTAGGGGGCGATGCTGTGAGAACCTGCTCTTTGTCCATGAAAGCATAACCCATAAGTGCAGGAGAATTAACACTCCATCAGGTCAACTTTGGATTTAGGAACATTTGAACTAATGGACAGATGCTATCCCTTTCTCTCCACCAGACCAATGCTTCTGAGGGCTCAAGCAATCATCTACGCATGGCAGTGACCGTCTTTGCTAACACCTCCCTCAACTGGCTCCTCCTCCTGGTCTGCATTGTATTCGTCTTTTTTTTTTTTTTTTTTTTTTTTTTGAGATGGAGCCTCACTCTGTCACCCAGGGTTGGAGTGCAATGGTGTGATCTTAGTTGACTGCAACCTCCATCTCCTGGGTTCAAGCAATTCTCATGTCTCAGCCTCCCGAGTAGCTGGGATTACAGGCCTGCACCACCACATCCAGCTAATTTTTGTATTTTTAGTGGAGATGGGGTTTCACCATGTTGGCCAGGCTAATCTCAAACTTCTGACCTCAGGTGATCCACCCATCTCAGCCTCCCAAAGTGTTGGGATTACAGGCGTGAGCCACCACGCCCAGCTCTTCCTTGCTTTTCTCCATAGGATCACACTCCCCAACAGAAAACTCATTCTCAAGACTTTGTCTCAGCCTCTGCTTTCTGGGATCCCTCAGGTAAGACACCCTAACGTCAGCCATACTTGATGTCCTCCAGCCTATGGCTTCCATGTGTGTGCTTCTCAAGCAAACTCATCCAAATGGACTGCATCCAGGTGAAACAGGCCTTCAGGATCACATCTGAGGCTGAGCCTTACACTAGGAATAGGCCTGTCTGCCAGAACCTCACTCAAATCTTAATGCTCAATAGAGGTTCTGGAAGACACAGACTGTCTCTTGTTCACTGTTGGATGCGTAATGCCTCCTGATTCATTCAGATATCAGCTGAATGAATGAGTGAATCCATTTGCTAGGGAAAATGCTAGAAATGACCAAATGCTAATAATGACCAAACGCATTAGTCATTGTTCCTCCCCTAGTTTATCTTGAGAGACTGAATATTTCTGCCCAGGTCAATACTCTACTTGTGCCATTATTTTCCTCATGGTAGATCAAAAAGGGCTACTGTGTTAGGCCGTTCTTGCATTGCTGTAAAGGAATACCTGAGACTGGGTAATTTATAAAGAAAAGAGGTTTAATTGGCTCACAGCTCTGCAGGCTGTACAAGCATGGCGCTGGCATTTCTGCTTGACTTCTGGGGAGGCCTCAGGAAGCTTTTACTCATGGTAGATTTTACTCGTGGCAAAAGATGAAGTGGGAAAAGACACATCACATGGCAAGAGTCAGAGCAAGAGAGAGGGTTGGGGAGGTGCCACACACTTTTTTTTTTTTTTCCAGGCAGGTTCTCACTCTGTCTTCCAGGCTGGAGTGCAGTGGTGAAATCTCAGCTCACTGCAACCTCCACCTCCTGGGTTCAAGCGATCCTCCAGCCTCAGCCTCCTGAGTAGCTGGGATTATACGTGCGCAGTACCATGCCCAGCTAATTTTTGTATTTTTTGTACAGATGGGGTTTCACCATGTTGCCCAGGTTGGTCTCAAACTCCTGAGCTCAAAGCGATCTGCCTGCCTTGGCCTCCCAAAGTGCTGGGATTACAGGTGTGAGCCATCACGCCTGGCTGCCACACAGTTTTAAACAATCAGATCTCATGTGAACTGAGTGAGCACTCACTCATCACCAAGGGAATGGTGCTGAGCCATTCATGAGGGGTTCATCCCCATGATCCAAACACCTCCCACCAGAACCCATCTCTAACACTGGGGATTATATTTCAACAAGAGATTTGGATGGAGCATCCAAACTATATCGCATAGCTCCCCCATGTCTGCTTGGATTTCTGGGGGCCAAAAAGAAGCCTATACTTTTTCCTTTTTTAGCCATGTTGTCCTATGTGTACTAATAGCTGGGAAAACTAAATGCCATTTGGTCTGTACCAAACTCCCATCAATACCAGGAGAGACTATAAAACTGACAGATTGGGAACAAGAGGGTTCACAGCATGGATCTGGGATCCTATGTCACACCTGGGATCATCTCATCATGATTAGATGATTAGCTCTCATCATGATTTTTTAACTTCCCACACTACACCAACCTAAAGGGCTACCTTCTTTAAGACATGTTGGGGTAAGAGCTGGAACACTTAATATGTTGCAGTGGGCTCTAGGTGAGAAATGATCAGGCTGAAAGCCTATTTAGTTTTCCTTTCTCTGGGTTGCCTGGGCTCTTTCCCTGGGCCTCCTCTCCTCGGCTTCTTCTCTTGACTATGACTTTTTGCACTCTCTTGCTCAGCTCTGGTGTTTCTTCATGGCCTCCCAAGATCAGTCTTGGCTGAGAATCTGCCTCTTGGACCATGAATTCTCTCCTTTCCCATGCTAACCGTGTAAGCCTCTGCTCTCAGCTTTAATCGGTCAGTACTAGCATAGGGCCTGGGAAAATAATGCTGACCTTTAACTGCTGCTCAGAGAAAGCACAGTGTTCCCATTTCAGTGGTTGAAGGAGGGTCCTGTTTTCATTCTTTATCATCATCTCTCCCTTCATATTTTTCTTTGATCCAACTTCAAATAGAAATTTTCAACCTGAGAAAGTTGATTGGAAAAGAAAAAGAAATAATATTATAAGCCCAAGTTAAACTAAACTAAACAAAAATTTCAAGGCCACCCATGTTAGGAAAAAAAAATGATACCACTGATTTTTCGTACAACAAAATACATGTGCAGTCCCTGTAAGACTGTGTGGTAAGATCTGATCTATACTTGACAAATCAAATCTTGGAACCAGAGTCAGACATTTAAGATCTAGACTGTGCTCAAAAATCCATTTCAGACCAGGTGTGGTGGCTCATGCCTGTAATCCCAGCACTTTGTGAGGGTGAGGTGGGAGAATCACTTGAGGTCTCCAGTTTGAGACGAGCCTGGACAACAGAAGGAGACCCCATCTCTACAAAAAATAAAAATAAAAATAAAAAAATTAGTTGAGCATAATAGCACAAGCCTGTAGTCCCAGCTACTCAGGAGACTAAGTCAGGTGGATTGCTTGAGCCCAGGAGTTTGAGGCTGCAGTGAGCTATGATCATGTCACTGCACTCTGGCCTGGGTGACAGAGAAAGACCATGTCTCAAAAAATAAAAAATCAATACATTTCATATAGTCATTGTAGCTGTTAAGAAAAGAGTTTAATAATACGTAAGGAACATATCAGCAGAAGTTTTTAAAAAAACACATAGAATTTAGATCTCATCCATTCCATCCATGGAAAATGTACCACTACTGCCATTACTTTGAGATTGGAATCAATTGCCCAAGCAAAGATACATTCTAGTTACTATTACCCTGTAACAAATTCTCTCTAAACTTAGTGGTTTAAAGTAGGCATTTTATTTTGCTCCCAATTTTGTGAGTCAGGTATTGGGGAAGGGTTTTGCTGGGCAGTTCTCATTTGAGGCCTCTCATGTAGTTGCAGTCAGATGTCAGCTGTGCTGCTGACATCCGAAGGCTCAACTGGGCTGGGAATGTCTATGATGAAACACTGACATGGCTTGCAGGGAATACTGGCTGTTGGCTGGGAGCTCAGCCAGGCCTGTCTGCCAGAACAGGTATGCATGGCCTTTTTGAGAGGGGAGTTAGACTTCTACATGGTGGCTGCATTCCCTACAGAAAGCATTCCAAGAGAACCAGGCAGAAGTTGCATGGTCTTTTCTGACCTAGCCTCCAATGTCACACAGCATCATTTATGCTTTATTTTATTGGGTACAAACAAGTCACCAAAGCCAGCCCACATTTAACAGGAGGGAATAGAGACTTCACTTCTGATGGGACAAATGTGAAAGAACTTTATAACAAGTTTAAAAATCACCTTAGATGATGTTAACCCATAGAGTTATAAGGAAAGAGATTGCATTTACAGCCAATAATACAAAATAAATTTCAGAGAGGTTGAGGTAGGGTGTAGATTAAAAGAATCAGTTCATCTCAATTCCGTATTAATTTTTTTTTCAATGTAGACACGCAGTCTTGCTCTGTTGCCCAGGCTGGAGTGCAGTGGCATGATCATAGCTCAGGAGTCTTGAACTCCTGGGCTAAAGTGACCCTCTTGCCTTAGCCTCGCAGCTCAGCCTTCTGAGCAACGGGTACCACAGGCATGCACCACTACACCCGGCTAATATGTGTGTGTGTGTGTGTGTGTGTGTGTGTGTGTGTGTATAGAGACAGGGTTTCACCCTGTTGGCCAGGCTGGTCTTGAACTCCTGGATTCAAGCAATCCTCCCACCTCAGCCTCCCAAAGTGTTGGGATTACAGGTGTGAGCCACCATGCCCAGCCCCTTATCTCACTTCCTAATAGACCCCAGAAAGATACTGGTCTGGTTTGGAGGATAACTGGGATCCCCACACAATGTTCTGCTTTCTTCTCTCTGATGCAGACATATTTGCCCACATTAGGAGTAGCAGTCGGGGGTCATGGTTATAGGCAGCCCTATACCTCACCCTTCTAAATTTGATGTTCAGGAGTTAAAAGCATTTCTCACCCCGTGACAATCTGAAAAATCCAGGCAGTGTATTTGAGTGGCCTGGCTTTTCTCTAAGTATTACCCTAACCACTGTGGCTGGGGGTAAGGTATAAAATGTTTGCATCATTTAAGGATAAGCATATTCTTCTCAAACACAGAGTTAGAAAGATTATTTGAAATGACAAAAATTAAGTCACAATCATACATTTGATTTGATTTTTTTTTTTTTTTTTTTTTTGAGACGGAGTGGAGTCTCGCTCACTCTGTCGCCCAGGCTGGAGTGCAGTGGTGCGATCTCGGCTCACTGCAAGCTCCGCCTCCCGGGTCCGCACCATTCTCCTGCCTCAGCCTCCTGAGTAGCTGGGACTAGAGGTGCCCGCCACCACACCGGGATAATTTTTTGTATTTTTTAGTAGAGACGGCGTTTCACCATGTTAGCCAGGATGGTCTCAATCTCCTGACCTTGCGATCCGCCCGCCTTGGCCTCCCAAAGTGCTGGGATTACAGGCATGAGCCACCGCACCTGGCCCATTTGATTTGATTTTAAAATAGCTAAATAAAAATTTTTAATATTTACTTATTAACACCATCATCCTTGGCTTCCTATTCTACCTGTATTGGTTTTCAAAAGGTGGAAAAAGAAATTGAGAGTAATGAATGCATGAATGCGTTTGTACATTCAGAAAATACTTATAAGTTATTTCCTTTTTGCCAAAAGATAGATAGTCTGAAAAGATGATCTATCACAAAGAACACCCTGAAAATAAGAAGCCCTTTGTGATCTGGACGTCAAAGATATTAATCTGGGTACATTTCAGGATTGGGGGGTCGGTAGGGTGCACACATAAAAGAAAATGCAGATTTAACATGACCTAAAAGGGATCTGTTCTACTCAGATGAGAGCAGGGAAGATGCACACGAGCTTTTACTCCTGACAGCCTTCTCAAAACTTAGGCAGATATGAATTTTATTTTATTTTATTATTATTTTTTTTGTCTCACTCTGTTGCCCAGGCTGGAGTGCAGTGGTGTGCTCTCAGCTCACTGCAACCTCTGCCTCTCGGGTTCAAGTGATTCTTCTGCCTCAGCCTCCCAAGTAGCTGGGATTACAGGTGCACGTCATCACACCTGGCTAATTTTTGTATTTTTAGTAGAGACAGGGTTTCACCATGTTGGCCAGGCAGTCTGGTCTCGAACTCCTGACCTCAGGTAATCCGCCTGCCTCGGCTTCCCAAAGTGCTGGGATTACAGGTGTGAGCCATCACGCCTGGCCTTTATTTTAAAAGAGAAATCTCTATTTGTATTGCAAATTTTGATATTAGACACAACTCAGAATTCTTAAGAAAAAATCTAAGAAAGAACAAAGTCAAAGCTATGTTAGAAATGCTATTTTTCTCATTTTATAGAAGAGTTTCAGCAAACATCCAAATCAAAAGACACTGAGGGGCTGGATGTGGTGGCTCATGCCTATAATCCCAACACTTTGGGAGGCCAAGGTGGGACGATCACTTGAGCCCAGGAGTTTGAGACCAGACTAGGTAACATAGAAATCATCTGTACAAAAAAAAATTTTTTTAAAAGACACCGAGAACATAAATGTCAACTCTCAGTGTCTAATTTGGCAGTCCCTCAGCATAGCTGTAAATGAATTTCAGTTTTCTCTTACTTATGGTTAATTTCTTATGAACTAAATCAATACTTATATATTTTATATTTAAAAGACTTACTGTGTCTAAGAGCTGAATTTAGCACTGTCTTGTTGGGTTGGACTGGGCCCTCCAAAATGCAGACATCAAGATGGAATTAAACATGCAAGGATTTTATTAAGGGAAATGCTTGTGTGAAAGGAAATAGGGAGAGAGCCAGGATGGCTGGGAGAGGCGTCACTTGGTGATGCAAGTGTGACCCTGAGTGAAGGAAAGAGAGAGAGAAGGCTGAGCACAGTCATCCTAGAGAGCATTGCAAGGAAGATTTGGCAAAGTTTTTTTTTTTTTTTGAGATGGAGTCTCGCTCTGTCACCTATCAGGCACGATCTTGGCTCACTGCAACCTCTGCCTTCTGGGTTCAAGCAATTCTCCTGCCTCAGCCTCTCAGGTAGCTGGGATTACAGGCGCAAGACATCACGCCTGGCTAATTTTTGTATTTTTAGTAGAGACGGGGTTTAGCCATGTTGCCCAGGCTGGTCTTGAACTCCTGGCCTCAAGTGATGTGCCCACCTCGGCCTCCCAAAGTGCTGGGATTACAGGTGTGAGCCACTGCGCTCGGCCTCGGCAAAGTTGATAAGGGAGTCCCTGAGCCAAAGTCAGCCTGCAAAGGAGGCCATGCCTCCCGGGAGTGTGTCTGCCTTGGTGTCCTGCTGCATCCAGTCCCTAGCGGGAGCAGCCTATGAGCAGTAGCACCGTGCCCAAGCATACTGATGAATTTCAGAGCACAGCAGCTGGGGCCTTTGGTCAATTATGTTCCAAAAAAGAAGTCTATGAGGCATGTTCTCATGGCCACCACGTTTGCCATCACTGGAGCAGTATGCAGCACTACAGTTTTTCAGACACCAAGAAATAGGAAGCAGGAAGCAGGAAGAGGGTGTCCAGTTGCAAGCACTCAGCCCTGAGGGAAATGTAGAAGATCGAAAAGGCATGTGTATGCTGCAATTCCCTGTGGATAATGCCAGTGCCCAATCCATCCTTCTCTTCCCATCCTTTTCACATTGAATCTTGGGGCCCCTGAGGAGACTTCCCCTACCTAAGCAGGCAGCTGTTGGAACCTTCTCTGCAGAACCTTTTTTTTTTTTTTTTTTTTTTTGAGAAAGAGCCTCACTCTGTGGCCTAGGCTGGAGTGCAGTGGTGGGATCTTGGCTCACTGCAACCTCCACCTCCCGGATTTAAGCAATTCTCACGTCTCAGCCTCCTGAGTAGCTGAAACTCCAGGTGCTCACCATCACAACTGGCTATTTTTTTTTTTTTTTTTTTGGTATTTTTAGTAGAGCTAGGGGTTCGCCATGTTGGCCAGGCTAGTCTTGAACTCCTGACCTCAGGTGATCCACCTGCCTCGGCCTCCCAAATTGCTGGGATTACAGGTGTGAGCCATGGCACCCGACCCTCTGCAGAATCTGATCACAAAGGAAAAAAAGATTTAAAGACACTAAATCATTGAGTTTCTTAGCAAAATGGTCAAGGCAAATCAATATTCACACAGTTTCCAAATAGCTTTTCAGTGCCCCATTCCTAAACATGAGTAGACAGCTAAGGATCATCAGACATTTGAGAAAAGTCCACGGCATGGAAACAGATGGGAAACACCACATAAGCAGGAAACGGCAACCTAGAGGAAATGGAGACTATCCTTAGAAAAGAAAACTGCTACAAACCTATCAATGTTCTCTGAGACAGAAGATGTGGCACCCATGAAACCAAATGGAGGGTTTTATAAAGAAAGGAACATTCAGAGAACAAAAGAGAGGTCTTGGAAATTAGTAGTAACAAAAATGAAAAATTCAACAGATGGTACGAAACAGAAGCTGAGAATAGCTCCTGAAAGTAGAGCAAGAGGACGTATATAGGAGGAAAGTGATAAGAAAATCAGAGAAGCTTACAGGTAGAACAAAGCCAGAATATTAGGAGTTACAGGGAGAACAGAGACAATGGAAGGAAGACAATTATTAATCACACGATTCAAAAAGATTTCTCAGAATTGAGGGATGTGAACTTGTACACAGAAAGGTCCACCACAGTGTCCAGAGCCCATAACATGGATATAGAACAAAAACAAAGCCCACCAGGCCCGATGTGGTGGCTCATGCTTGTAATCCCAGCACTTTGGGAGGCCGAGGCGGGTGGATCACTTGAGGTCAGGAGTTTGAGACCAGCCTGGCCAACATGGTGAAACCTCGTCTCTACCAAAAATAGAAAAAAATTAGCGGGCACAGTGGCATATGCCTGTAGTCCCAGCTCCTCTGGAGGCTGAGGCAGGAGAATCACTTGAACTCAGGAGGCAGAGGTTGCACTGAGCCAAGATCGCGCCACTGCACTCCAGCCTGCGTGACTGACTTGAGTGAGACTCCATCTCCAAAAAAAAAAACAAACAATGAAACAAAACACAAAGCCCACCAGTATGAAATGTCATAACACTAGGGACAATGGAAAGATATTTAAATCTTTCCTTACAAAAGAATCAGACAAAATAATGGCACTGGGCTTCTCAATGGTAATACTGCAAGCTAAGGGACAAAGGAGCAATGCTTTTGAAATTTTGAGGAGAAGTGGTTTCAAGTAGAGAATTATATACGCAGCCAAACTATTAATCCAGTGGGAAGTAAATAAAGATATTTGCATACACGAACAATCTCAAAACACTGGCCACCCATCTATTTTTTCTTTGAAAGTTACTGGAGGAAGTGTTCCACTAAAATAAGGTATTATATTAATAAAGTAGAATATATGAGAGCCGGGAAACAGAAGATCCATTAGAGGGAGACAAAATAGTGAACAGTGCATAGAAAACTAAGTGAAAACAAGGACATGTATTAACACCAAGAACAAGAAAATGTTATCAGGGAAGAAAAAGAAATGTGGCTGTACCGTGAATGTGGCTAACATTTCCATAATAACACCAACAGTGAATCTGACTCAACTATTCTATTTTTTGAGATGGAATCTCACTCTGTCACCCAGGCTGGAGTGCAATGGCGTGATCTCGACTCACTGCAACCTCCGCCTCCCGGGTTCAAACAATTCTCTTGCCTCAGTCTCCTGAGTAGCTGGTATTACAGGCAAGTGCCACCACGCCCGGCTGATTGTTTTTGCGTTTTTAGTAGAGACAAGGTTTCACTATGTTGCCCAGGCTGATCTCGAACTCCTGGGCTCAAGTGATCTGCCCGCCTCAGCCTCCCAAAGTGCTGGGATTACAGGGATAAGCCACCACGCCTGGCTTAAGCTATTTTATTTTACTTTATTTTAATTTTTAGAGACCAAGTCTCGCTCTGTCACCCAGGCTGGAGTACAGTGGCAAGATCATAGCTCACTATAGTCTTGAACTCTTGGCTCAAACTATTGCATGAGATGCTCCCACCTCAAGCCTCCAACTGACTAAACTCTTCATAAAACTTTAATGTGGGAGGATGAGAAGAGTGAGTGTTTATGTATGGCATTGATAGTAGGGCTTAGAAAAGACCTAAATCCTCATCTTTCATAGTGGAATGTTAATAGATTATACTTTTTTTTTTAACCTTTAAGTTCAGGGGACATGTGCAGGTTTGTTACACAGGTAAAGCTGGGGGTTTATTGTACAGATTGTTTCGTCACCCAGGTATTAAGCCTGGCACTCATTAGTTATCTTTCCTGATCCCCTCCCTCTTCCCATCCTCCATCCTCTGACAGGCCGTTTTTCCCCTCTAGGCGTCCATGTGTTCTCATCATTTGGCTCCCACTTATAAGTGAGACCATGAGGTATTTGGTTTTCTGTTCCTGCTTTAGTTTGCTAAGGATAATGGCCTCCAGCTCCATCCATGTCGCTGCAAAAGACATGATCTCATTCATTTTTATGGCTGCATAGTATTCCATAGTGTATATGTACCACATTTTCTTTATCCAGTGTACCATTGATGGATATTTAGGTCGATTCCATGTCTTTGCTCTTGTGAATAGTGCTGCAATGAACATACACATACCTGTGTCTTTATGATAGAACAATTTACTTATAACTTAAAAAAAATGGCAGTATAAGTCCAGGCACCGTGGCTCATGCCTGTAATCCCAGCACTTTGTGAAACTGCGGTGGGTAGATCAATTGAGCCCAGGAGTTTGAGACCAGCCTAGGTAATGTGGCAAGACCCGGCTCTAAAAAAAAAAAAAAAAAAAAAAAAATTAGCCAGGCGTGGTGGCATGTGCCTGTAGTCCTAGCTACTTGGGAAGCCCAGGAGATTGAGGCTGCAGTGAGCCAAGATCGCACCACTTCACTCCAGCCTGGGCAAGAGAGTGAGACCCTGTCCCCAAAAAAAAAAAAAAAATAGCAGTGTAAGCAGGTTATTTAGAGATTCCGAGGCAAATGTCCAAATAAACAGATAAAATAATTTTATGTGGTTGCCTCTGAAGAAAGGGAAATGGAAGAGGGATATGTACAGGGAACTGTTAGATTTTATAATAATTTAGGATTATTTGACTTTCTGAAGTATGTGCAGGGATACATTTAATGAAAATGATAGCAAAATGAGAAACTTAAAAACAGAAAGCTAGGACTAGTTCAGGTTGATGAATGATTTTTAAAAGCTTATAGACATCTGGAATTACCCATAAAGTTATTTACTAAATGTTTATTTGGTTGCTTGGTTATTCAGTGGGCATTAGTGTAAGAAATCTTGCTTTCAAGTTTATTGACAGCATAAGTAAGTACTTAATCTTCACTTTTTAATATTTACTTAACAGTATCCAAAGCATATGGTGCAAGTTGCTCAACTTATGGATTCCAGCAGCTATTGTGCAACATATAACTACATCAATGGCAATGATATCTATTTGTTTAAAAACCCGTTGGGTAAGCACAAAAATTAGCTGGGCATAGTGGCATTCACCTGTAGTCCCAGCTACTCGGGAAGCCAAGGTGGGAGGATCACTTGAGCCCGGAAGGTTGAGGCTGCATTGAGCCAAGATCACGCCACTGCACTCCAGCCTGGGTGACAGAGCAAGGTTCTGTTTTTTGTTTGTTTTTGTTTTTGTTTTTTGAGACGGAGGCTCACTCTGTTATCCAGGCTGGAGTGCAATGGCGTGGTCTCAGCTCACTGCAACCTCTGCCTCCCGGGTTAAAGCAATCCTCCTGCCTCAGCCTCCTGAGTAGCTTGGACTACAGGCACGTGCCACCATGCCCAGCGAATTTTTGTATTTTTAGTAGAGATGGGGTTTCACTATGTTGGCCAGGCTGGTCTCGAACTCCTGACCTTGTGATCTTCCTGCCTCAGCCTCCCAAAGTGTTGGGATTACAGGCGTGAGCCACTGTGCCCGGCCAAGGCTCTGTCTTAATAAAACAAACAAACAAACAAACAACCCCCTACCCCACCACCAATAAAAACCACTGGGTAGATTTAAACTACTCTGCTAAAGTTAAACTTTTCCCCTGAAAATTATAAAAGAATTCACTATCCTAAAAAAATGGCTACGATAAATGGGATAAAAAGATGTTTTAATCAGTGAGAATAGTGGAGCATATATTTAACCATCTGTATCATACCAACCATATTTTGATTATGGGTATAATTATCTAATTCCTTTTTGAGCTAGGAAGACTTTTGAAACATAGAGAGCAACGTAGTGGTTCTATCCATGAAATGAAAATGGGATTTTATGTAACGCATTTAATATTATTTGAGCTGAGACCTGGGATGTTTGATGAACTCTGTCAGAACATGTGATAATCTTGGAGGATAAGAACGGCATTTGGGGCCGGGCGCGGTGGCTCATGCCTGTAATCCCAGCACTTTGGGAGGCTGAGGCAGGCGGATCACCTGAGGTCGGGAGTTTGAGATCAGCCTGACCAACATGGTGAAACCCCGTCTCTACTAAAAATACCAAAAATTAGCTGGGCGTAGTAGCGCGTGCCTGTAATCCCAGCTACTCAGGAGGCTGAGACAGGAGAATCACTTGAACCCAGGAGTCAGAGGTTGCAGTGAGCTGAGATTGCGCCATTACACTCCAGCCTGGGCAACAAGAGTGAAACTCTGTCAAAAAAAAGAATGGCATTTGGCAAGATGAGACTTTGGTTCCTAACTGCTCTAGGACCTAGGCTGGCTTGAGGTTTAGAGTGCCAGTTACTCTCCATTTGACTGTTCCCATTTCCCCTGCAACATCCATTCTTTGCTCTTCTCTGCCCTACTCTGTGACCTGAAGTCTGATCCCCATGGAGTGTTTCACCCAGGCTCTCTTGCTCTCTGGCTTCTCACTTCTGGTTGAGCTCAGCCAGTAGGAGGAATGGCACAAGATGGGAGGGGAATATGGGCGGAGAAAGTAGTTGCAGTACAGTTGTTCTTGGTATCTGTGGGGGATTGGTTCCAGCACCCCCCAACCATGGATGCTCAAGTCCCTTATACAGTTAAGTCCTCCCCTAGCATCATCAATAGGTTCATGGAAACTGTGACTTTAAGTGAAAAGATGAATAAAGGAACTCATTTACCATAGGCTAATTGATAGAAACAAGAGCTAAGTTCCTATGGCATATTTCTGGTTATAAAAAATCACCAAACTTCTAAATAAAGACCCAAAACCTTTCTAATATTAAACACTGAAATAGACTGGGCATAGTGGCTCATGCCTGTAATCCCAGCACTTTGGGAGGCCGAGGGTTGGAGGATTACTTGAGGCCAGGAGTTCGAGACCAGCCTGGTCAACATAGTGAGACCTTGTCTCTACCAAATATTCAATAAATAAAAAATTGAAATAAATGTGAGTGATACATACATTTAAGAAAGATTAATAAAATCAAGCAAGATAATTATTTACCCAATGATTCCATTTCAGGGTTGCAGGTGGCCAGAGCCTATCCTGGCAGCTCAGGGCACAGGTGGGAACTAACCCTAGGCAGGACAGAGTTCCATTGCAGGGCTCTCTCTGTCTCTGTCTCTCTCTCTCTCTCTCTCTCTCACACACACACACACACACACACACTCACTCACACTAGGACAATGTATTTATTTGTTGTAGAGATAGGGTCTTGCTCTGTTGCTCAGGCTGGAGTTCAGTGGTGCAATCATGGCTCACTGAATCCTCAAACTCCTGGGTTCAAGCAATCCTCCTACCTCAGCCTCCTGAGTAGCTGGGACTACAGGTGTGTGCCATCATGCCCTGTTAATTTTTAATTTTTTTGTAGAGATGAGGTCTCACTTTGTTGCCCAGACTGGTCTTGAACCCCTGGACTCAAGTGATCCTCCTGCCTGGACCTCCCAAAGTGCTGGGATTACAAGTGTGAGCCACTGCACCTGGCAACACTGGGACAATTTGGACACACCAATTCCCCTAATGTGTACAGCTTTGGAATGTGGGAGAAAACTGGAGTCCCTGAGAAAACCCACGCAGATGTAGGGAGAATGTGCTGACACCACACAGACTGCAGCTCTGGCCAGGAATCGATTTTTTCTCATCAATATTATAACAAAATGATGTCGAATGAAATGATGTTCTTCAAGGATCTGCAGTATAAAATCATTAGTATTTGCATATTACCTACACATATCTGCCCATATACTTTAAGTCATCTCTAAATTACTTGTAATTCCTAATACTACATAACTGCTATGTAAATAGTTATACTGTATTGTTTAGGGAATAATGACAGGAAAAAATGTCTACATGTTTAGTAAAGATGTAGCCATCCATTTTTTTCTTCATCTTTTAAAAGATATCCTCAATCTGTGGTTAGTTGAATCCATGGATGCAAACCCCATAAATATGGAGGGTTGACTGTATTTTTTGTCTCTCTTTGCTTCCAGGCCTCAGTGCTTTCAGGGACTGTCTTCCAGGACAAGTGCTTTGATACAGCTGATCTACAGGGTTCCCTAGTTGTATTTGTCTGTTCTCACATTGCTATAAAAGAATACCTGGGACTGGGTAATTTATAAAGAAAAGAGGTTTAATTGGCTCACAGTTCCACAGGCTATACAGGAAGCATGATGCTGGCATCTGCTTGGCTTCTGGGCAGGCCTTGAGAAATTTACAATCATGGCAGAAGTAAAGGAGGAGCAGGCACATCTTACACGGCAGAGCAGTAGCAAGACAGAGCGAGAGAGGAGGTACCACAAAACCAGATCTTGGGAGAACTCACTATTGAGAGAACAGCACCAAGAGGATGGCACTAAACCATCATGAAGAACCAGCTCCCATGATCAAATTGCCTCTTACCAGGCCCCACTTCCAACATTGGGGATTACAACTGGACATGGGATTTGGGTGGGGACACAGATCTAAACCATACCATTCTGCCCTCAGCCCTTCCCAAATCTCATGTCCTTCTCACATTGCAAAATACAATCATCCCTTCTCAACAGTCCCCCAGTCTTAACTCATTTCAGCATTAACTCAAAAGTCCAAAGTCCAAAGTCTCATCTGAGACAAGGCTAGTCCCACTTATGAGCCTGTAAAATAAAAAAGCAAGTTAGTTACTCTTAAGATACAATGGGGGTATTGGCATTGGGTAAATACTCCCATTCCAAAGGAAGAAATTAGCCAAAAGAAAGAGGCTACAGACCCCACACAAGTTTGAAACCCAGAAGGGCAGTCATTACATCTTAAAGCTCCCAAATAATCTCCTTTGACTCCATGTCCCACATCCAGGCCACACTGATGCCTTTCTGCCTGTGTGACTTTGCAGTGTTCAGCCCCCAGTGACTGCTCTCACAGACTGGTGTTGAATGTCTGCAGCTTTTCCAGGCACACAGTGCAAACTGTTGGTGGATCTACTATTCTGGGGTCTGGAGGAGGGTGGCCCACTTCTCACAGCTCCACTAGGCAGTGCCCCAGTAAGGACTCTGTGTGGGAGCTCCAACCCCACATTTCACCTCTACACTGCCCTAGTAGAGGCTCCCTGTGAGGGCTCTGTCCCTGAAGCAGGCTTCTGCCTGGACATCTAGGCTTTTCCATACATCCTCTGAAATCTAGGCAGAGACTCCCAAGCCTCAACTCTTTCACTCTGTGCACCTGCAGGCCTAACACCATGTGGAAGCCACCAAGGCTTATGGCTTGCACCATCTGAAGCAGAGGCCTGAGTTCTGGGCCCCTTTGAGCCATGGCTGGAGCTGGAGTGGCCAGGATGCAGGGAGCAGTGTTCAGAGGCTGTGCAGGGCAGTGGAGCCCTGGGCCTGTCCCACAAAACCATTCTTCCCTTCTAGGACTCTGGGCCTATAATAGGAGGGGCTGCTGTGAAGGTCTCTGAAATGCCTTCAAGGGCTTCTCCCCATTGTCTTGTCTATTAGCACTTGGCTCCTTTTTACTTATGCACACTTCTTCAGCCTGCTTGAATTTTTCCCTGGAAAAATGGGCCTTCTTTTCTACCACATGAGCAGGCTGCAAACGGTTCCAAACATTTACGCTTTGCTTCCCTTTTAAATACAAGTTCCAACTATAGGCCATTTCTTTGTTCATGTATATGTGATAGGTTGTTAGAAGCAGCCAGGCCACATCTTGAACATTTTGCAGCTTAGAAATTTCTTCTGCCAGATACCCTAAACCATCACTCTCATGTTCAAAGTTCCACAGATCCCTAGGGCAGGAGCACAAGGCAGCCAAGTTCTTTGCTAAGGCATAGCAAAAGTGATCTTTGCTCCAATTCCCAATAAGTTCCTCATTTCCATCTGAGATCTCCTCAGCCTGGACTTCACTGTCCATATCACTATCAGTATTTTGGCCACAACCATTTAACCCAGTCTGTAGGAAGTTCCACACTTTCTCTCATCTTCCTATCTTCCTCTGAGCCCTCCAAACTATTCCAATCTCTGCCCATTACCCAGTTCCCCAGTCACTTTCACATTTTTAGGTATCAGTATAGCAATTCCCCACTCCCAGTACCAATTTTCTGTATCAGGCTGTTCTCACATTGCCATAAATAAATACCTCAGGCAGGGCACTGTGGTTCATGCCTGTAATCCCAGCACTTTGGGAGGCTGAGGCGGGCAGATCATTTGAGGTCAAGAATTTGAGATCAGCTTGGCCAATATGGTGAAGACCTGTCTCTACTAAAAATACAAAAATAAAAATTAGCTGGGTGTGGGCATATGCATCTGTAATTCAAGCTACTCAGGAGGCTGAGGCACAAGAATCACTGAACCCAGGAGGCGGAGGTTGCAGTGAGCAACATTGCACCACTGCACTCCAGTCTGGGTGACAGAGTGAGACTGTGTCTCCAAAAAAAAAAAAAAAAAAAAAAAAAAAAAAAAAAAAAAGAAATACCTCAGGCTGGGTAATTTATAAAGAAAAGAGGTTTAATTGGCTCATGATTCTGCAGGCTGTACAAGAAGCATGACACTGGCATCTGCTTGGCTTCTGGGGATGCCTCAGGAAACTTACAATCATGGCAGAAGGTGAAGAGGGAGCAGGCATGTCTTACATGGAAGAGCAGAAGAGAGAAGAAGCGAGGAGGTGCCACACATTTTCAAACAGCCAGCTCTCAGGAGAATTCACTCAGTATCATGAGAATAGCACCAAGTGGATGGCGCTAAGCCATCAGGAGTAACCCACCTCCATGATCCAATCACCTCCCACCAGGCCCCACCTCCAGCAATGGGGATTACAACTGAACATGAGATTCGGGTGGGGACGCAGATCCAAACCATATCACTAGTGGAGTGAGATGTTGCTGGAAAAGTTGGCAGGGACCAAGTCCTGAAGGACTCTCTTTGTGTTGGATTTTATTCTGGAGAGTGTAGGGATTCATGAAAGGATTTTAAGTAAGGGGATGTGATGACTGGGTTTATGTTTTGTAAAGATCACTCTGCAAGCATTGTGGAGGAAGGATGGGAGGAAGAAAATGTCAAAGTTGGGGAGTCCATTTACAAATTAACTGTCCCAGACCAGGCATGAAATGACAAATATTGAGTTAAATCAATTCCAGTGTATACAGAGAGAAAGGAATGGATTTCAAGCACCCCTGCCCTTCTCATACTGAAAGGTATTAGTGGAGGCCTAATGAGGTGCAGGAACTCTCACCCCCACACAGTAGAGACATGGAGCACCCCAGCTTGGTGTCAAAGGAGGCTGAGTGGGAATCTGGACCTTTGTCCACATTTGGCAGTAACAAGGCAGCAGTGCTCCCTTCTCCTGCTGGAGTAGTGTCACACACATATAAGAAAACCAGCCAAAAAGAAGGTTAAGATCTAGAGTCACATAACACAATACTCAAATATCTCAGATTCCATTGAAAATGAGTGCCATGTCAAGAGCTAGTAAATCTCAAACTGAATGAAAAAAAAAATACAATCAATAGATGCAAACACCAAGATGACAGAGATGTTAGAACTATTTGAAAAAGATAAAAATGCTTCAGTGAAAAATTATGAACATGCTTGAAGTAAGTGAAAAAATTGAAAGTCTCAGCGAAGAAATAGAAGAACGAAATAGAAATTTTTAGAAATTAAAAATACAATAAGTAAAATAAAATATCCAGCAGATGAGCTTAATTTGCTGAGGTGACAGAGGAATGAATCAGATAATTTGAAGATAGAACAATAGAAATTGAGCAATAGAGAAAAATAGACTTAAAAGGAATGAACAGAGCTTCAGGGACCTGTGGGTCTATAATGAAAGGTCTAACATTCATGTAATTGAAGATCCAAAGAAAAAGAGAAAGAAGGGACTTACTTGTAAAAGTACTCAAATAATAATACCAGAAAAATTCCCAAATATGGTAAAATACCTAAACCTACAGATTTAAGATGCTGAGTGTATTCCAAACAGGATAAACCCATAGAAATCTACAACATTAACATAGTCAATCTTCTGAAAACAAAAGACAAAGAAAAAACATTAAAAGCAGAGCAAGAGAAACAACACCTTAAGTATAAGGGAAAAAAGTATAAATATCAGTGAATTTCTCCTCAGAAACCACAAAGGCCAGAAGGAAATGGCAAAACAGTTTTCATGTGCTAGAAGACTATCAACCCAGAATTTTATACCCAGAGAAAATATCCTTCATGAATAAAGAAGCCACAGCACTCTCAGATGAAGAAAACTATGAGAATTTGTTGGCAGACCACCCTAAGAGAATGACTAAGTGAAGTCCTCTAAGCAGAAAGGAAACAATAAAAGAAGGAATCTTGGAATATCAGAAAAGGAAAACATGGAAGTCAAAATACAGGTGAATACAGAACACCTTCCAAAACTCCTACTGAGTTTTCTAAATTATATTTAGTAGTTGAAGCAAAAATTATAACACTGTCTGGTATTGTTCTAAATGTATAAGGAGAAAGTAGTTAACATAAATAAATCTGGGAGGATAAAGGGAGGTAAAGAAAGGTAAAGCTTCTATACTTGAACTGGTAAAATGATGACACTTGTAACTATGATAAAATTTTGTATATATGTGTGCTTGTATACACACATATAATTTTATATTATATATAACTATATTCTATATATAAATTCATATTTTATAAAATTATACAATAAAATATGTTATATTAGAAATCATTTATTATGTATCTAAATTATAACACATTATTTAAATAATAAAATATGTTATATTTTATATTTCTGTAAAATGTAAAATTATATAAATATAAATTTATAATTATATAAAGTATATTTATATAATGTACTATAGATTAAATATTTATAATTCAATATTTATAATTTAATTATAGACTAAATATTTTATAATATACTATAGATTAAATATTTATAATTCAATATTTATAATTTAACTATAGACTAAATATTTTATAATATATTATAGATTAAATATTTTATGTTTCCAAAATAGTTTTTTTTTGAGACAAGGTCTCATTCTGTTGCCCAGGCTGGAGTGCAGTGGTGCGATCTTGGCTCACTGCAACCTCCACCTCCCAGACTCAAGCGATTTTCCTATCTTAGCCTCCCAAATAACTGATATAGTTTACCACAAGGTAAACTATAAGGTATTACCACAAGGATCCCTCCTCTTGCTCCTTTATGGCCACACCCATTTCCCTCCAGCTGCACACCTCCTATCTCCTTAACCTGTGGTAACCACTAATCTGTTCTCCATTTTTAAACCTTCTTTTTGGCTGCTTTGTGTGTGTGTATGTGTGTGTGTGTGACGCTACCCCAGCAGTAGAAGGGGGCACTGCCTTGTGACTAACAGATGGGGTAAAGGTCAGCCTCCTCTGACACCAAGGTAGGGTGCTCTGTATCTCTACTGTGTGGGGGTGAGAGTTCCAGCACCCCACTAGGCCTCCACTGACACCACCACGCTCAGCTAAATTTTGAATTTTTTGTAGAAATGGGGTTTTGTCATGTTACACAGGCTGGTCTCAAACTCCAGGGCTCAAGTGATCTACTCACCTTGGCATCCCATAGTGCTGGGACTATAGGCATGAGCCACAGTATCAATATCCTGACTGTGATATTGTACTATATATAGTTTTACAATACAATATTGTATTATTATATTATATTGCATTATATTATAAAATGGTATTGTAATAATATAATATAATATAATATAATATAATATAATATAATATAATATAATATTCATGCCCAGCCGAGAACCCAGAAATTTTTTTTTAACTTCATTTACATATATGTACATTTTTTATAGAGACAAGGTCTCACTATGTTGCCCAGACTGGTCATGAACTCATGGGCTCAAGGTATCTTCTTGTCTCAGCCTGCCAAAGTGCTAGGATTACAAGTGTGAGCCACCGCGTCTTGCTGAGAACCCAAAAATAGAGCCACACAAATATCCCCAACACATATTTTACAAAAGTGCAAAAACAATTCAATGAAGGAAAGCTAGCCTTTTGAACAAATGGTCCTGGAATATTTGGACACCCATAGGCACAAACACTAACAATAATGAACTTGGACCTAAATCTCACACCTTATAAAGAATTAACCCGGCCTGGTGCAGTGGCTCACACCTGTAATCCCAACACTTCGGGAGGCCGAGGCGGGTGGATCACCTGAGGTCAGGAGTTCAAGACCAGCCTGACCAATATAATGTAACTCTGTCTCTACTAAAAACACAAACATTAGCCAGGCGTGGTGGCATGTGCCTGTAATCCCAGCTACTCGGGAGGCTGAGACAGGAGAATCACTTGAACCCGGGAGGTGGAGGTTGCAGTGTGCCAAGATCGCACCATTGCTCTCCAGCCTGGGCAACAAGAGCGAAACTCCATCTCAAAAAAAAAGAAAGAAAGAAAGAAAAAAAAAGAAAGAAGGAAGGAAGGAAGGAGGGGAAGGAAGGGAAAAAAGAAAGAAAGAAAAAATAAAGATTAATCCCAATGGATAATGGATGTAAATGTAACACGTAAAACTATAAAATTTTAGCAAGAATTCTAGCAGAAATTCACTCTTCGGGACCTAGGAGTAGGAAAAGAATCATTGGACTTGACATTAAATGCACAATTCATAAAAGAGAAACCTGGCAAATTGGACTTTATCAAAATTAAAAACTTCCTCTGTGATAGATGCTGTTAATAGGATGAAAAGATGAGCTACATACTAGGTGAATATATTTGCAAACCATATACCTGATAAAGAATTTCTTTCTTTCTTTTTTTTGATGCAGAGTCTCGCTCTGTTGCCCAGGTTGGAGTGCGGTGGCACCATCCAGGCTCCCTGCACCCTCTGCCTCCTGGGTTCAAGCAATTCTCCAGCCTCCGCCTCCCAAGTAGCTGGGATTACAGGCACACACCACCACACCCATCTAATTTTTGTAGTTTTAGTAGAGACGGGGTTCACTGTGTTGGCCAGGCTGGTCTCAAACTCCTGGCCTCAAGCAATCCACCTCCCTTGGCCTCCCAAAGTGCTGGGATCACAGGTATAAGCCACTGTACCTGGCCAGTATTTCTTTTCCATTCCTTGCCTTTTTCTTGCTTCCTTCCTTCCTTCCTTCCTCCCTCCCTCCTTCCCTCCCTTCTTTCTTTTTCTTTTCCATCCCTCACTCTCACTTTTCTTTTCCCTTTTCTTTTCTCCTTTCCTTTCCTTTTCTTTCTTTCTTTCCTTCCTTCCTTCCTTCTTTCTTTCTTTCTTTCTTTCTTTCTTTCTTTCTTTCTTTCTTTCTTTCTTTCTTTCTTTCTTTCTTTCCTCTATTCCTTCCTTCCTTCCTTTCCTCCTCTCTCTTTCTTTCTTTCAACAGAGTTTTACTCTGTTACCCAGGCTGGAGTGCAGTGGTGCCATCACAGCTCACTGCAGCCTTGACCTCCTGGGCTCAGGTGATTCTCCCACCTCAGCTTCTGAGGTAGCTAGGACTACAGGCAAGCATCACCACACCCAGCTAATTAAAAAAATTTTTTTTCTTTTTTTTTTGGTAGCAACAGGGTCTCCCTATGTTGCCCAGGCTGGTCTCCAACTCTTGGGCTCAAGTGATCCTCACACCTTGGTTCCCCAAAGTGCTGGAATTAGAGGCATGAGCCACTGCTCCCAGCCCCGGATTTTTTTCTTAAATATATGAAGCAGGCTCAAAAATCAATAGTAAGAAACCCACACACAATCCAATTAGAAAATGGCCAAAGACATGAACAGACATTTCACCAAAGAGGATATACAGATGGCAAATGCACACATGAAAAGATATTCAGCATAATTAGCCATTAAGGAAATGCAAATTCAGTTCACAATGACATATCACTACGCACCTAACAATGGCTAAAATAAAAAACCTTGACAACACCACATACTGTGGAGGATGCAGAGAAACAGGTTTACTCATACATTACTGGGAGAAAACAGCTTGTCAGTTTCTTAAAAAAACTGAATTTGGATATGACCCAGCAATTTTACTCCTGGGCATTTATCCCAGATAAATAAAAAGTTACATTCACAAAAAAACCTGTACATAAATGTTTATAACAGTTTCTTAGTAATAGCCAAAACCTGCAAACAACCCTGATGTTCTGTTATGGATGAATGGTTAAACAATGTATGTCCACACCATGGAATACGATCTGCTATGGCTTAAATGTTTGTGCCTCTCCAAAATTCACGTTGAAGCTTAATCCCCAATGCAATCGCTTTAAGAGGTGAAGCCTTTAGGAGGTGATTAGTCAAGAGGGCTTTGCCCTCATGAATAGGATTAGTGCCTTTATAAAAGGGATTGAGGGAGTCTGATCCTTTTTGGCTTTTGCCCTTCTGTCATGTGAGGACCCAAGCATTCAACCCTTCTGCCATGTGAAAATACAGCAGTGAGAAGGAGCCATGTTGGAAGCAGAGAGAAGCCCTTACCAGACCCAAATCTGCTAGTGCCTTAATTTTGGACTTCCCAGTCTCAAGAACTGTGAGCAATACATTTCTATTATTTATAAATTACCTAGGCTAAGGTATTTTGTTATAGCAGCAGGAATGGATGGAGACAGTATTTAACAATCAAAAGGAATAAACTGCTGATGAACACAGCAACCTGGATGGATATCCAGAAATTTATGCTGAGTGAAAAAAAGCCAATCCCAAAAGGTTGCATATTTTGCGATTCTATATACAACGTTCTTGAAATAATAAAATTATAAAAAGGAGCCCGGCTTGGTGGCTCACACCTATAATCCCAGCACTTTGGGAGGGCGAGGCGGGCAGATTGCTTAAGCCTAGGAGTTCAAGACCAGCCTGGGCAACATGGCAAAACCCCGTCTCCACAAAATATACTGGTGGCATGCCTGTAGTCCTAGTTACTTGGGGGGCTGAGGTGGGAGGATGGCGTGAGCCTGAGAGGTCAAGGCTGCAGTGAGCCGAGATTGCGCCATTGCAGTCCAGCCTGGATGATAAAGACCCTCTCTCAAAAAAAAAAAAATTATAGAAATGGAGAACAGATTACTGGTTACCAGAGGTTAAGGAGGTGAGAGTTATGGAGTGGCAGGGAAGTGGGTATGGCCATAAAGCAGCAAGAGGAGGGTAGTGGAAATGCTCTGTATCTTGACTGTATCAGTGTCAATATCCTGACTGTGATATAGAACTATATATAGTTTTACAATATAATACTGTATTATATCATAATGTATATAATTATGATATAATACAGTATTATATTGTGTCATTATATTATATTGCATTATATTATAAAATTGTATTGTAATATAATGTTCCTTCCTTGGAGGAAACTGGGTAAAAAGTACATGGGACCTCTTTATATTATTTCTTACAACTGCATGTACATCTATAATTATCTCAAAATAAAATTTTGGCCAGGTGAGGTGGCTTATGTCTGTGGGAGGATCACTTGAAGCCAGGAGTTCGAGACCAGCCTGGGCAATGTAGCAAGACCCCATCTCTAGAAAAATTAAGGAATAAATAAAACAATTTTAATGAAAATATTATAAAGCAAACAACCATGTAAACACCTGCCAATTAAGAAAAAAGAACTTGCCCAGGGCTGGTCGTGGTGGCTCATTCCTGTAATCCCAGCACTTTGGGAGGCTGAGGCAGGAGAATTGCTTAAGCCCGGGAGTTTGAGACCAGCTTGGGCAACAGAGTAAGACCGTGTCTCTACATAAAATAAAATAAACGTAAAACAAAATAAAGTAAAATAGATAAATAAAGTAAAATAAAAATACAATAAAATAAAATAATAGCTAGGCTAGGTTTATGCCTGTGGTCCCAGCTTCTCAGGAGGCTGAGGTGGGAGGACAGCTTGAGCCCAGGAAGTCGAGGCTGCAGTGAGCTATGATCACACCACTGCACCCCAGCTTGGGTGACAAAGCAAGACCCTGCCTCAAAAACAAAAACAAAACAAAACTTGGCCAGCACTTCAGAAAAACAAAAAACAAAAAAAACTTGGCCAGCACTTCAGAAGCTGCTACATGTCTCTTCCTATTCAAAATTACTTCCCCTAAATGTAACCACTATTTTGACTTTTTTTGTTTGTTTGTTTGAAACAGGGTTTTACTCTGTCACCCAGGCTGGAGCCCAGTGGTGCAGTGGCGATTATGGCTTACTGCAGCCTCAACTTTCTGGGCTCAAGCAATCCTCCCACCTCAGCCTCCTGAGTAGCTGGGACTACAGGCATGCACCACCACGCCTGGCTAATTTTATTGTTTTTTAGAGATGCGGTCTCACCCTGTTACCCAGGCTGGTCTGGAACCCCTGGACTCCAGTAATCCACCTGCCTCAGACTCCCAAAGTGCTGGGATTATAGGCATGAACCGCTGTGCCTGGCCCTTTTCTGAATTTTTACGGCAATAACTTTCTTGCTTTTGTTTATAGTCTTACCACTATCTCAAAAAAAAAAGAGAAAAAAAAAAGAACCTCTGTTCTATACACTCTTTTTTTTGTTTGTTTTTGAGATGGAGTCTCGCTCTGCCACCCAGGCTGGAGTGCAGTGGTGTGATCTCAGCTTACTGCAAGCTCCGCCTCCTGGGTTCATGCCATTCTCCTGCCTCAGCCTCCCGAGTAACTGGGACTACAGGCACACGCCATAGTCCCCGGCTAATTTTTTGTATTTTTAGTAGAGACGGGGTTTCACCGTGTTAGCCAGGATGGTCTCGATCTCCTGACCTTGTGATCCTCCCGCCTTGGCCTCCCAAAGTGCTGGGACTACAGGCGTGAGCCACCGTGCCTGGCCTGTTCTATACACTTTGAAGATGAAATGTTTTCCTCTAAAACTGCTTCAGTTACATCCCCAGCCAGGTTTGATATGAAGTATTTTCCTTATCATTCTATTAACAATGTTCTATAAGATCATTATGATTTCATTTTTGACTCCCACACATAGGGAGTAGCTTTTATGTTGTTGTTTGGTTATTGATTTCTAGTTTAACTGCAGTGCGGTGAGGGAACAAATCTAAATCATTACCATCCTTTGAAATTTGCTGAGACTACTTCACAGGCAGTATATGGTCAATTTTTAAGGAGTTGTCAGTGTGAAAACTCAGTGGCAGTGTTTGTCATATTAAAAATATAGAAGCCACAGTTGTTCAGATGACTAAATTGGAACTTTTCTCCTGCATGTGTCTATATGTCAAATTGTCAGCATGACAAAAGTGACTGATGTGGCCGCGTGCCGGTGGCTCACGCCTGTAATCCCAGCACTTTGGGAGGCCGAGGTGGGTGGATCACTTGAGGTCAGGAGATCAAGACCAGCCTGTCAACATGGCGAAACCCCGTTTGTACTAAAAATACAAAAATTAGCCAGTCATGGTAGTGCAAGCCTGTAATCCCGGCTACTTGGGATGCTGAGGCAGCAGAATCGCTTGAACCCAAGAGGCGGAGGTTACAGTGAGCTGAGATCATGCCACTGTACTCCAGCCTGGGCAACAGAGCAAGACTCCATCTCAAAAAAAAAAAAAAAAAGACCGATGTTATTTTTGTATTTTTAAAAACCAATTTGTTGTATATAAAATTTCACAGATTGTGCAGATCACTTTTAAACTCACATAGGTCGGTGTCTTTACAGTGGTAAACTATGAAATGTCAGCGTTCAGCCAGATGGAATGATGGAGCAGCAGAAGTCAGAATTCAGTGACGGGACACTGAAGGAACAGATAATGCTCTTGCTTTGCCTTGAAGTGTCATCAATTTGTAATTTCAGGGTTAACTGCAGAAGTGTCTGTAAGTACATTTTATATTAAGGACAGACCAAAAACCAACACATCAAAGCTTCAAAAACTTTGGGAAAGGGTGAGATTAAGAACAAGCACATTTGGCTTATAGTAAATGAACTGATTTTTATTAACTGCTTTTGTCCATATAAAATGCTGATATTTACTGGAAACCTAGCCACCTTCATAATTATGATAAAAGTGCCAGGTTATAATCCAGAAGATAATATGCAGGCAATAGCAGATATCTCTGACAAAGTATGTCTCAAAAGTGATTTTATATATATATACACACACACGTATATATTTTTATTTATTTTTTGAGACATGGTCTTGCTGTGTTGCCCAGGCTGGAGGGCAGTGCCACAATCTCAGCTCTGCAACCTCCACCTCCTGAGTTTAAGTGATTCTCGTGCCTCAGCCTCCTGAGTAGCTGGGATTACAGGCATGCGCCACCACGCCCAGCTAACTTGTGTTTTTAGTAGAGATGGGGCTTCACCATGTTGTCCAGGCTGGTCTGGAACTCCCGACCTCAAGTGATCCACCTACCTTGGCTTCCCAAAGTGCTGAGATTACAGGCATGCGCCACCATGCCTGGGTGCATTTATTTTTTAAACATTAGAGGCAGGGTCTTGCTATGTTGCCCAGGCTGATTTTGAACTCCTGGGCTCAAGCGATCCTCCTTTCTCAGCCTTCCAGGTAGCTGGCACTACAGTACAAATTTAATTAATTAATTAATTAATTATTTGTATAGAGTCGAGGTCTCTCTATGTTGCCCAGGCTGGTCTTGAACTCCTGGGCTCAAGGGACCCTCCTACCTCGGTCTCCAAAAGTGCTGGGATTGCAGGTGTGAGCCACTGTGCCCGACCTACAGTACACATTTTAAATAGTTGTATCTTCCTGGTTAATTGACCTTTTATTATTATAAAGTGACTATCATTATCTCTGGTATTGGTTTTTGCCCTAAAGTCAATTTTATCTGATATCATTATGGTCAAACCAACTATCCTATTGCTAATATTTGCTTAGTACTGTATATCTACTTAGAACTCTACAGGACATTCTTTTTCTTGTTTAATACATTTGGAGTTACCCATTTATTGTTACCTATTTTACCTTTATTTTTTTTCTCCCAACTCAGACCCTTCATATGGGATCATTTTCCTTTTGCCAGAAATGCTTCTTTTATAATTTCCTATAGTGGATTTCGATCCTGGCAAACTCTCTTAGCTTTTATTTGTCTAAAAATATTTCTATTTTTCTCTCATTCTTAATAGACATTTTTTTAATTGACATAGAATTCTAGGTTGATGGTTATTTTTAAAAAAATACATTAACAATATTTTTCCATTGTCTTCTGCCTTACATTGTTCTACTGAAGAAATCGATGTTAATGTAATGGTTGCTACTTTGAGGATAATATATTTTATTTAATCTGGCTTTTTAAAAACTGTTTTTATTTATATTTGTTTTTCTTTAGCTTCACTATTTCACTTTTTATTTATATTTCTTAGGTTTTCTTCTTTTTCTTTTCTTTCTTTCTTTTTTTTTTTGTTTGTTTAGAGACAAGGTCTCACTCTGTTGCTTAGGCTGGAGTGCAGTGGCTCAATCATAGCTCATTGCAGTCTTGAATTTCTGGGCTCAGGCAATTCTCCTGCCTTAGCCTCCTGGGTAGCTAGGACGGCAGGTGTGTGTCATCATGCCTGGCTAATATTTAAAAATATTTTATGTAGAGATGGGGTCTCACTATGTTGCCCAGGCTGGTCTTGAACTTTTGTCCTCAACAGATCATCTTGCCTCAGCCTCCCAAAGTGTGATTACAGGCATGAGCCATCACACCCAGCCTACGTAACTAATACACATTATTTACTTGAATCTTATTTCTTCCTAGTAGTGTTTTGATTGTACTAAACCCATTAGAATCTTGGTGCACCCCCGCTATCCCTACAACTTAAGTTAATAGAACATCTGGGAATGAAATGCAAGGTTTTAATTTTACTACAATTGCTTTTCATGTTTAAAACAATTGTTGATACAAAGCATTCAGGTGATGACATCCTTGTAACCAAGGTGAGTGAAGCTGAACCCTGGGAAAGAGTCATAATTGAACTACATGTAATGGCAACTAAAGAGAAAGTTCAATACAAAAAAACGGACTCTAGGGATATCTTTAGGTCTACTTATAATGACAAAGATAAGGTCCTTCTGTTTTTAGGAAAGAGGGTTGCTTAACATTGGAGTGCTAAACTACTATGAGAACAAATAGAATACTGATTAAATAGAATTTAAGTACTAATTATTGATTAACTTCTAAGATACAAAAGAATCCTGCTTTTATAAATATCATTTTATAAATACCATTTGTTAAACAATATCAACATGTCATTTAGCAGTCTAAATTTTATGGCAATATTATGTAAGCATTAATCCATTGATTGATTTAAATGAGAAACTCAATAAACATACAGTGAACAAGTATTTTCCGTTGTCATCCTGTCCAGGCACAGTGGCTCACCCCTGTAATCTCAGCACTTTGGGAGGCCACAGCAGGAGGATCTCTTGAGCTCAAGAGTTCAAGACCAGCCTGGGCAACATAGGGAGACTTTGTCTCTACAAAAAAATTTTTAAAAAGTTGTCATCCTTTCAGTAGCCTGTCTATGAATGATAAGAATTTATATTCAGTAACTGTTTCAATATGTGACACAGCAGGAAGGCTGCCATCTGCAAGCCAGGAAGAGAGAACTCACCAGAAACCAAATCAGCTGGCATCTTGATTTTGGACTTCCCTGCCTCCAGAACTGTTAGCAATAAATGTTGATTGTTTAAGCTACCCAGTGTATGGTATTTAGTTATGGCAGCCCAAGGAGACCAATATGTGTGAAATTTTTCATATTTAACTGAAGATTTAACTGTTAACTTGAGAATATTTTACTTAAGGAAAAGAAAAAAGAAAAACAAAAAACAAAAAACAAACGAACAACTCCCCAGAGAGACTCTATGGAAATGTTGCAACTTCTGAAAAGGAGTTTAAATCACATATACAGTATATGGGATTCTTTATAAGATTATCATATTTCAATTTATCTGTGGATATGATGGCTCATAGGTTAGTCTGTGTTTAAAGGGTTTTCCATAATAAAACATATTTTCATTTTTATACCAACAAGAATAATTTCACATCCTGTAGGTCTCCAGTTAAAAAATGATTGTTATTTTCTTATATTACAATTTTTATCAATGAGTCTAACAATATGTAGGAAGCACTCTAAGAATAAAAATAAACACAATCATAGATGGTTAGAGTGGAAGCAAACCCCAGAAGTCATGAAACCCAAGCCTCTAACTTTACTGATGAGGAAAATGAAGTTCAGAGAGGCTTAGGGCTTGCTTATGGTTCTCATAGCTGGCAAGAAAAAAGATGAAGCTTAAAAGTGGGGCTCTGGGCCCCTAGTTCAATGTCCTTTCTACCACACTAAGCTGCCTCATCAACAAGGTTTACAGCTTTTCCTCTTCAAATGACCAAGACAATACTTTAAAAGAAGCCATTTCATTAAGAGTACATTATAGTATATACATATTATAATACCTTTAGGAGGGTTAAATATATTTTGTTAAGTTTTTAAAAGCCATACTTTGTTACTGATTGTTAATATGGTAAATTAATAGAGCAGATGTCAAATCTTTATTTTAAAAGTTTAAAAAACACTTTTGTATCATCCACATGCAGTTTAGCAACAGATATACATTTTTAAGCAAATTTTAGATACAATATGACAATTTTACCATGGACCAAATGTTTGATATTGGGATTCTACTTGTACTAGATAAGTTAGAAACTTCAAAAATATCCCAGGATATACAATATGTAATTGAAAATAAACTTACAGGACTCCAAGCATGGAATAGTGCTTGGGTAGCCTTTACTTTATCTTCTGTCTTTATAACAGAGATTGACAACTAATGGAATACATGCTTAAAAGACTCACAAGCTAGGTGCAGTGGCTCACGTCTGTAATCCCAGCACTTTGGGAGGCTGAGGCGGGCAGATCATGAGGTCAGGAGATCGAGACCATCCTGGCTAACACGGTGAAACCCCATCTTTACTAAAAATACAAAAAAATTAGCCGGGCATGGTGGCGTGCGCCTGTTGCCCCAGCTACTTGGGAGGCTGAGGCAGGAGAATGGAGTGAACCCGGGAGGCGGAGCTTGCAGTGAGCCCAGATCGTGCCACTGCACTCCAGCCTGGGTGACAGAGCGAGACTCCGTCTCAAAAAAAAACAAACAACAACAACAACAAAAGACTCACAAGCTAACAATCTACATGGCATGGCCAGTGCTGTTGCAGGCCAAATTGTCAAGTGTCCAAGTTATTCTTCATCCCTTTCAAAATTTCTCCATCTTCTTTCTCAGTCTCTTTCTTAAATCTTGTCATATATATCGTTCAGTCACATCCAATTACCAAACAAAGAGAGATTACATGTGCACTATGTCTCCCATATAAAAATAAGTAAGACTGCATGAAAATTGGGCATGTTACCTCTGAAATGTCAGCAACAATTTCTGTAGAGAGAATTGGGTAAACCATTCAGAATACACTGAGGACCCTTCTGTATTATAGATTGCCAGCTCAATGGAAATATCTCTGCCTATCCTCCCAATTTTTTAAGTGGGCAGTTAGTCAAAATGCATACCTGCTTTTGTCTCTCACTCCATCCAGAGCTCAGGGTTAGGTCTTCACTGCCCTGTGTCCTCTACTCCAGGAGGTCTAGGTGATTCTGCCACAGCCTCAGCCTCCACTGCTCTGTGAACTGCTGGTTTTGGAAGATTCATAGCTAAGACTCCAGGGCACCCCTGAAGCCAAGAAATGGTGTCAGTATCTCCAAGCCAGACCTGATCACCTGTCTGTAGCAAGAGAAAGAGCCCTGCAATGTGAAGAGACATGAGACAGTAGCCAAATACCCAGCCAAGGACCAAGATGGCCGACTCGAAGCAGCTGCGGTTGGAGGCTCCCACTGAGATGAATGAAAACGGTGAATGAATCCTACACTGGCAACTAAGGTATCCAGAATCTCTCATTGGGAACGACTAGGTGGTTGGCATGATCTACAGAAAGCGAGGAAAGGTAGGGTTGAGTGACAGCCCACCCAGGAGCCACATGGAGCAAGGGCAGCTCCCACCCCCAGCCAGGGGAGGTGGTGAGTGATTGTGCTACCCTGCCTGGGAAACCATGCTTTTCCCACAGATCTGTGCAACCCACAGATCAGGAGATCCCCGTGTGAGCCCACACCACCAGAGCCTTGGGTCGCAAGTACAGAGCTGCGTAGGTTCTTGTCAGCCGCTAAGATTACCAAGTTCCCAGGGGAAGGGGCAGCTGGCATTACTGCAGCTCCAGTCTGCTGTTTTCCCCTGCTGGTGCCGGGGAGACTGGGCGGTTTGGACCCGGGAGCAATTCCCCACAGCGCAGCACAGTGGCTGTGGAAGATCGTGGCCAGACTGCCTCTTTAGGCCAGACCTGGACCCATATCTTCTCACCAGGCAGGGCCTCCCTGTGGGAGCTTCAGCAATTCCAGCCAGGGTTTTATGGACAGAACTTTGATCTCCCTGGGATGGAACCCCTGGGGGAAGGGGCAGCCACAGTCTCTGCAGATCAGCAGACTTAGTCTTTCCCCCTGCTGGCTCTGTGGAATCTGGGCAGTCTGGGAGTGGGATAACCCCCAGCACTCTGCACCCTCTCTGCTAAGTGGCAGCTAGAGTGCTTGGTTAAGCAAGTCCCTGATCTCTTGCTTTCTGACTGGGTGAGACCTGCCCCCCATCCCAGCAGGGGTCATCAGACATTACACAGGAGTGTTTCTGCTAGCATCAGGTGAGTGCCCCTCTGGGACAGAGATCCCAGAGGAAGGAACAGGCATCCATCTTTGCTGTTCTGCAGCCTCCACTGGTGACACATCCAGGGGTGGGAAGAACCCAGAGGAATAAGGTCTAGAGTGGACCCCCAGCAAACTGCAGCAGCCCTGTGGAAGAGGGACCTGACTGTTAAAAGAAAAACGAACAAAGCAACAACAACAACAGCATCAACAAAAATGTCCCCACAAAAACTCCATCCAAAGGTCAGCAGCGTCAAAGACCAAAGCCAGATAAAATCAGGAAGATGAGAAAGAATCAATACAAAAATGCTGAAAACTCAAAAAGCCAGAAAGCCTCTTCTCCTCCAAATGATTGCAACACCTCTCCAGCAATGGCACAGAACTGGCCTGAGGCTGAGATGGATGAACTGACAGAAGTAGCCTTCAGAAGGTAGGTAATAACAAACTTTGCTGAGCTAAAGAAGCATGTTCTAACCCAATGCAAAGAAGCTAAGAACTATGAGAAAACATTACAGTAGCTGTTAACCAGAAGAACCAGTTTAGAGAGGAACATAAATGACCAGATGGAGCTGAAAAACACAATACAAGAACTTCACAATGCAACCGCAAGTATCAACAGCCAAACACACCAAGCAGAAGAAAGAATTTCAGAGCTTGAAGACTGTCTTGCTGAAATAAGACAAGCAGACAAGATTAGAGGGGAAAAAAAATGAAAAGGAATGACCAAAACCTCTGAGAACTATGAGATTATGTAGAAAGACTGAACCTACGACTGATTGGGGCACCTGAAAGAGATGGGGAGAACAGAACCAAGTTGGAAAACACACTTCAGGATATTATCCAGGAGCACTTCCCCAACCTAACAAGGCAGGCCAACACTGAAATTCAGGAAATCCAGAGAACCCCAGCAAGATACTCCATGAGAAGATCAACCCAAGACACATAATTATCAGATTCTCCAAGGTAAAAATGAAAGAAGAAAGGTCAGGTCTCCTACAAAGGGAACCCCATGAGAATAACAGTGGACTTCTCAGCAGAAACCCTACAAGCCAGAAGAAATTGGGGGCCAATATTCAACACTCTTAAATAAAAAAATTTCCAATCCAGAATCTCATATCTGGTGAAACTAAACTTCATTAGTGAAGGAGAAATAAAATCCTTTTCAGACAAGCAAATGCTGAGGAAATTTGTCACTGCCAAGACTGCCTTGCAAGAGCTCCTGAAGGAAGCACTAAATATGGAAAGGGAAAAAATGTTACCAGCCACTACAAAAAACACACTGAAGTACACAGACCAGTGACACTATGAAACAACTACCTCAACAAGTCTGGAACATAACCAGCTAGCATCATGATGACAGGATCAAATTCACACATAACAATGTTAACCTTAAGTGGAAATTGGCTAAATGTCCCAATTAAAAGACACAGAATGGCAAGCTGGATAAAGAGTCAAGCCACATCAGTGTGCTGTATTCAAGAGACCCATCTTATGTGCAAAGACACATAGGTTCAAAATAAAGTGATGGCGGAAAATCTACCAAGCAAATAGAAAGCAGAAAAAAGCAGGGGTTACAATCCTAGTTTCTGACAAAACCAACTTTAAACCAACAAAGATCAAAAAAGACAAAGAAGGGCATTACATAATGGTAAAGGGTTCAATTCAACAAGAAGACCTAACTATTTTAAATATATATGCACCCAGTACAAGAGCACCCAGATTCATAAAACAAGTTCTTAGAGACCTGCAAAGAGACTTAGACTCCCAAACAATAATAGTGGGAGACTTTAACACCCAACTGTCAATATTAGACAGATCATCAAGACAGAAAATTAACAAGGATATTCAGGACTTGAACTCAGCTCTGGCTTAAGTGGACCTGATAGATATCTACAAAACTCTCCACCCCCAAACAATCGAATATAAATTCTTCTTGATGTCACATGGCAACTTACTCTAAAATCAGTCACATAATTGGAAGTAAAACACTCCTCAGCAAATGCGAAAGAACTGAAATCATAACAAAAAGTCTCTTAGACTGCAGTGCCATCAAATTAGAACTCAAGACTAAGAAACTCACTCAGAACCACACAAATACATGGAAATTGAACAACCTGCTCCTGAACGACTCCCAGGTAAATTATGAAATTAAAGCAGAAATCAAGAAGTTATTTGAAACCAATGAGAATGAAGAGACAATGTACCAAAATTTCTGAGATGTAGCTAAAGCAGTGTTAGGAGGGAAATTTACAGCACTAAAGGCCCACATAAAAAAGCTGGAAAGATCTGAAATCAACATCTTAATGTCACAACTAAAAGAACTAGAGAACCAAGATCAAACAAACCCCAAATCTAGCAGAAGACAAGCAATAACCAAGATCAGAGCAGAACTGAAGGAGATAGAGACAGAAAGAACCCTTTAAAAAAATCAACAACTCCAGGAGCTGGTTTTTTGAAAAAATTAATAAAATAGACTGCTAGCTAAACTTATAAAGAATAAAAGAAGAATCAAATAGACGCAATAAAAAATGACAAAGGGGATATCACCACTGACCCCACAGAAATACAAACAATACTATACGAATACAAAAATACTATAAACACCTCTATGCAAATAAACTAGAAAATCTAGAAGAAAAGGATAGATTCCTGAACACATACACCCTCCCAAGACTAAGCCAGGAAGAAGTTGAATCCCTGAATAGACCAATAACAAGTTCTGAAACTGAGGCAGTAATAAATAGCCTACAGACCAAAAAAAGCCCAGGATCAGACAGATTTATAGCTGAATTCTACCAGAGATATAGAGAGGAGCTGGAACCTTTCTGAAAATATTTCAAACAATTGAAAAGGAGGAACTCCTCCCTAATTCATTTTATTAGGCCAGCATCATCCTGATACCAAAACCTGGCAGAGATACAATAAAAAAAAGAAAACCTCAGGCCAATATCCACGATGAACATCGATGCAAAAACTCTCAATAAAATACTGGCAAACTGAATCCAGCAGCACATCAAAAAGCTTATCCACCACGATCAAGTTGGCTTCATCCTTGGGATGCAAGGCTGGTTCAACATATGCAAATCAATAAACATAATTCATCACATAAATAGAACTAAAGACAAAAACCACATGACCATCTCATTAGATGAAAAAAGGCCTTTGATAAAATTCAACATCCCTTCATGTTAAAAAGTCTCAATAAACTAGGTAGTGATGGAACAAATATAAAAATAATGAGAGCCATTTATGAAAAACCCATAGCCAATATCATACTGAATGGGCAAAAGCTGGGAGTATTCCCCTTGAAAACTGGCACAAGACAAGGATGCCCCGTCTTACCACTCCTATTCAAGATAGTATTGGAAGCTCTGGCCAGGGCAATCAGGCAAGAGAAAGAAATAAAGGATATTAGAATAGGAAGAAAGGAAGTCAAACTGTCTCTGTTTGCAGATTTTATATCTAGAAAACCCCATTGTCTCAGCCCAAAAACTTTTTTTTTTTTTTTTTTTTGGAGACAGAGTCTTGCCCTGTCACCCAGGCTGGAGTACAATGGCATGATCTTGGCTCACTGCAACCTCTGCCTCCTGGGTTCAAGTGATTCTTGTTCCTCAGCCTCCCGAGTAGCTGGGACTACAGGTGCGCACCACCACACCCAGCTAATTTTTGTATTTTTAGTAGAGACAGGGTTTCGCCATGTTGGCCAGGCTGGTCTTGAACCCCTAACCTCAGGTGATCCACCTGCCTCAGCCTCCCCAAATGCTGGGATTACTGGCATGGGCCACTACACCTGGCCACAAGCTTCTTAAGCAACTTCAGCAAAGTCTCAGAATACAAAATCAATGTGCAAAATTCACAAGCATTCCTATACACCAACAACAGATAAGCAGAGAGCCAAATCATGAATGAACTCCCATTTACAACTGGTACAAAGAGAATAAAATACCTAGGAATACAGCTAACGAGAGAAGTGAAGGACCTCTTCAAGGAGAGTTACAAAACACTGCTCAAGGAAATCAGAGAGGACATAAACAAATGGAAAAACATTCCATGCTCAAGGATAGGAAGAATCAATATCATGAAAATGGCCTTACTGTCCAAAGTAATTTATAGATTCAATGCTAGTCCCATTAAGCTACCACTGACATTCTTCACAGAATTAGAAAAAACTACTTTAAAATTCATATGGAGCCAAATAAGAGCCTGTATAGCTAAGACAATCCTAAGCAAAAAGAACAAAGCTGGAAGCATCACACTAACAGACATCTAACCACACTACAAGGCTACAGTAACCAAAACAGCATGGTGCTGGTACAAAAACAGACACATAGACCAATGGAACAGAATAGAGAACTCAGAAATAAGACTGCACATCTGCAACCATCTGATCATTGACAAACCTGACCAAAAAAAAGCAATGGGAAAAGGATTCTCTATTTAATAAATGGTTCTGGGAGAACTGGCTAGCCATATGCAGAAAATTGAAACCGGACCCCTTCCTTACACCTTATACAAAAATTAACTCAAGATGGATTGAAGACTTAAGTGTAAAGCCCAAAACTGTAAAAACCCTAGAAGAAAATCTTGACAATACCATTCAGGACATAGGCCTGGTCAAAGATTTCATGATGAAAATGTCAAAAGCAATTGCAACAAAAGCAGAAATTGAAAATAGGATCTAATTAAACTAAAGAGCTTCTGCACAGCAAAAGAAACTATCATCAGAGTGAACAGACAGCCCACAGAATGGGAGAAAGTTTTTGCAATCTATCCATCTGACGAAAGTCTAATATCCAGAATCTACAAGGAACTTAAACAAATATACAAGAACCAGAACAAACAACCCTATTAAAAAGTGGGCAAAGGATATGAACAGACACTTTTCAAAAGAAGACATTCACGTGGCCAACAAACATATGAAAAAAGCTCAACATCACTGATCATTAGAGAAATGCAAATCAAAACTACAATGAATATCATCTCATGCCAGTCAGAATGGCAATTATTAAAAAGTCAAGAAACAACAGATGCTGGTGAGGCTGTGGAGAAATAGGAATGCTTTTACACTGTTGGTGGGAATGTAAGTTAGTTCAACCATTGTGGAAGACAGTGTGGTGATTCCTCAAAGATCTAGAACCAGAAATACCAGTTGACCTAGCAATCCCATTACTGGGTATGTACCCAAAGGAATATAAATTATTCTATTATAAAGATACATATACACATATGTTTATTGCAGCACTATTCACAATAGCAAAGACACGGAATCAACCTAAACGCCCATCAGTGATAGACTGGATAAAGAAAATGTGGTACATATACACCATGAAATACTACACAGTCATAAAAAGGAACGAGATGTGATCACATCCTTTGCAGGGACACGGATGGAGCTGGAAGCCATTATCCTCAGCAAACTAATGCAGGAACAGAAAACCAAACACCACATGTTCTCCCTTATAAGTGGGAGCTGAACAATGTTGCCACTGCTTTTGGTGTTTTAGTCATGAAGTCCTTGCCCATGTCTGTGTCCTGAATGGTATTGCCTAGGTTTTCTTCTACAGTTTTTATGGTTTTAGGTCTAACATTTAAGTCTTTAATCCATCTTGAATTAATTTTTGTATAAGGTGTAAGAAAGGGATCCAGTTTCAGCTTTCTACATGTGGCTAGCCAGTTTTCCCAGCACCATTTATTAAATAGGGAATCCTTTCCCCATTTCTTGTTTTTGTCAGGTTTGTCAAAGATCAGATGGTTGCATATGTGTGGTGTTATTTCTGAGACCTCTATTCTGTTCCATTGGTCTATATATCTGTTTTGGTACCAGTACCATGCTGTTTTGGTTACTATAGCTTTGTAGTACAGTTTGAAGGCAGGTAGCATTATGCCTCCAGCTTTGTTCTTTTTGCTTAGGACTGTCTTGGCAATGTGGGCTCTTTTTTGGTTCCATATGAACTTTAAAGTAGTTTTTTCCAATTCTGTGAAGAAAGTCATTGGTAGCTTGATGGGGATGGCATTGAGTCTATAAATTACCTTGGGCAGTATGGCCATTTTCACAATATTGATTCTTCCTATCCATCAGCATGGAATGTTCTTCCATTTGTTTATGTCCTCTTTTATTTCATTGAGCAGTGGTTTGTAGTTCTCCTTGAAGAGGTCCTTCACAATCCCTTGTAAGTTGGATTCCTAGGTATTTTTTTCTCTTTGTAGCAATTGTGAATGGGAGTTCACTCATGATTTGGCTCTCTATTTGTCTGTTATTGCTGTATAGGAATGCTTGTGATATTTTCCACATTGATTTTGTATCCTGAAATGGCTGAAGTTGCTTATCAGCTTAAAGAGATTTTTTTTTTTTGAGACAGAGTCTCACTCTGTCGCCCAGGCTGGAGTGCAGTGGTGCAATCTCAGCTCACTGCAAGCTCCGCCTCCCAGGTTCATGCCATTCTCCTGCCTCAGCCTCCCAAATAGCTGGGACTACAGGCGCCTGCCACCATGCCCAGCTAGTTTTTTTGTACTTTTAGTGGAGACAGTGTTTCACCATGTTAGCTAGGATGGTCTCGATCTCCTGACCTCATGATCCACCTCGGCCTTCCAAAGCGCAGGGATTACAGGTGTAAGCCACCGCGCCCGGCCAGCTTAAGGAGATTTTGGCCTGAGATGGTTTTCTAAATATACAATCATGTCATCTGCAAACAGGGACAATTTGACTTCCTCTTTTCCTAATTGAATACGCTTTCTTTCTTTCTCTTGCCTGATTGCCCTGGCCAGAACTTCCAACACTATGTTGAATAGGAGTGGTGAGAGAGGGCATCCTTGTCTTGAGCCGGTTTTCAAAGGGAATGCTTCCAGTTTTTGCCCATTCGGTATGATATTGGCTGTGGGTTTGTCATAAATAGCTCTTACTATTTTGAGATACGTTCCATCAATACCTAGTTTATTGAAAGTTTTTAGTATGAGGGCTGTTGAATTTTGTTGAAGGCCTTTTCTTCATCTATTGAGATAATGGTGGTTTTTGTCGTTGGTTCCGTTTATGTAATGGATTACGTTGATTGATTTGTGTATGTTGAACCAGCCTTGCATCCCAGGGATGAAGCCAACTTGATCGTGGTGGATAAGCTTTTTGATATGCTGCTGGATTCAGTTTGCCAGTATTTTATTGAGGATTTTTGCATCAATTTTCATCAGGGATATTGGCCTGAAATTTTCTTTCTTTTTTTTTTTTTTTTTTGAGATGGAGTCTTGCTCTGTTGCCCAGGCTGGAGTGCAGTGGCACCATCTCCGCTCACTGCAAGCTCTGCCTCCCGGGTTCAGCCCATTGTCCTGCCTCAGCCTCCTGAGTAGCTGGGACTACAGGCGCCCGCCACCATGCCTGGCTAATTTTTTTTTTTGTATTTTTAGTAGAGACGGGTTTTCACCATGTTGGCCAGGATGGTCTCGATTTCCTGACCTCATGATCCACCTGCCTCAGCCTCCCAGAGTACTGGGATTACAGGCGTGAGCCACTGCACCCGGCTGAAATTTTTTTTGTTGTGTCTGCCAGGTTTTGGTATCAGGATGATGCTGGCCTCATAAAATGTGTTAGGGAGGATTCCCTCTTTTTCTATTGTTTCAACTGAGGGGCGGTTGCAGTGAACCGAGATCACACCACTGCACTCCAGCCCGGATGACAGAGTGAGACTCTGTCTCAAAAAAACAAAACAAAACAAAAAACAAAACATGACTACCATGCATAATGAGAATTGACTATATTTAGTGTACATTTTTTAAAAGATGAAATGAAGGGGAAATTATCTTCTGTTTTCCGTGTTGAAATACTTGAGTGCATCATTAGGAGCTATATGTTTATCTTATTCACAATAATCTTATGAATCTTAGTTTTCTTTTTATTTTTCTCCAGCTTTATTGAGTTGTAATTGACAAAGTTGTGTCAGTTTAAGGTGTACAATATGCTGTGAAATGATGACCACAATCAAGTAAGTTAACATGTCTATCACTTCACCTAGTTATGGGTATTCTGAGTTTTGGTTTTCGTGGCGAGAACGTTTAGCTACTAAGATTTTAATTATGCCTTAATATATTATCTATACTTTCAAAATAATAGGAAAAAAGGGGCCTCTTTGTAATATTTCTGAACTAAAAAGAATGCCTCGGGAGTGCAAGTTACAAACTCAAATGCCTGCAGGGCCAAGCAGTAATTTAGCACTGTCAGTCAGGTGTTTTGGAATCACCCCTTTGTTGAAGTTTCATTACCGGGCACTGCAATTTTCAGTGTTTGCAACTAAATTGGAATGATTTGTTACAGCGTTTGGGCCGGATAGAGTAGTAGGCCTATCAGTTTATAGCCTCTACTCTAGAATTTTGCCACTGCATATAACGTTGACTTTTTTCCTTTTTTTTGAGACGGAGTCTCACTCTGTTGCCCAAGCTGGAGTGCAATGGTGTAATCTTGGCTCACTACAACCTCCGTCTCCTGGGTTCAAGCAATTCTTGTGCCTCAGCCTCCCAAGCAGCTGGGAATACAGGCACATGCCACCACACCCAGCTAATTTTTGTATATTTTGTAGAGACGGGGTTTCGTCATGTCGCCCAGGCTGGTCTCGAACTCCTGGGCTCAAGTGATCCTCCAGCCTCTGCCTCCTAATGTGCTAGGATTACAGGTGTGAGCCACCACGCCCAGCCTCATGTTGACTTTTTAACATAGTTTTCTTCTCATTATCTTTTTTTTTTGAGACAGTGTCTCAATCTGTCACCCAGGCTAGAGTACAGTGGCGTGATCTCGGCTCAGTGCATCCCCCGCCTCCCGGGCTCAAGCAATTCTCCCGCCTCAGCCTCCTGAGTAGCTGGGATTACAGGCATGTGCCACCACGACGCCTGGCAAATTTTTGTATTTTTAGTTGAGACGGGGTTTCACCATGTTGGCCAGGCTGGTCTTGAACTCCTGACCTCAGGTGATTCGCCCATCTCGGCCTCCCAAAGTGCTGGGATTACAGGTGTGAGTCATAGCACCTGGCCAGGAGTCATGTTTCATAAGGTCACTGCGATCACTGAATTTGCTCACAGGAGAAATACAGGGTTAGAATCCTGAGAGCCTCTGTCCCAATATTTTTGTAAACTGATCAATACGCAGCCTTGTTTTATGTGTGGTTCTGTTTAAAGACACTTATTTAATATATGTTGTTCACTCATTAACTCTTGTTTTACATGTAGTTCTGTTTAAAGACATCTTGGTTAATATATATTGTTCATTCATGAACTCCTGGCCAACAGCACTCTCACACCCAAATGAAGCTTATCTCACACACATATTTTCTCTGTAAGGCACATTGCAACTTTCTTGTACTTGAAACACTAGATCGCCCTTCAAGCACCATGCTTGGGGGCCATTTCACAGGCAAAATCACCACCCAAACACACAAAATAGGAACAATGTGGCACTAAATAGATTTTGTAAAGAACATTTGTTTGCAGTGGGAGAGTTGAAACAAGAAGGCAGCGTTGTCACCTTGTTTCAACTCAGCTGGGAATGTGCTAGGTGGGCAACTCAAATTTTTGCCACTCTTGAGCATATGTTTGTCCATGAATGACCAGGAAAGTGACCCAAGTTTTGTTTTTGAGATGGGATCCTGCTGTGTTGCCCAGACTGGAGTGCTGCAGTGAGAGCATGGCTCAAGTTAAAACTTGAATGGATAAGGAATTGCTTCCTACAGATGAGCAAAGAAAGTGGTTACTTTTTTCTTTTTTTGAGACATGGTCTTACTCTGTCACCCAGACCGGAGTGCAGTGGAGCCATCATGGCTTACTGCAGCCGTGACCTCATGAGCTCAAGTGATCCTCCTGTGTCCTGAATTTATTCCTTCCAGTGGGTTCTTGGTCTTGCTGATTTCAAGAATGAAGCTGCGGACCCTTGCCATGAGTGTTACAGCTGTTAAAGATGGTGTGTTGGCTGGGCTCGGTGGCTTACGCTTGTAATTCCAGCACTTTGGGAGGCCAAGGCGGGCAGATCATGAGGTCAGGAGATCAAGACCATCCTGGCTAACATGGTGAAACCCTGTCTCTACTAAAAATACAAAAAATTAGCCAGGTGTGCTGGCGGGCTCCTGTAGTCTCAGCTACTTGGGAGGCTGAGGCAAGAGAATGGCGTGAACCCGGGAGGCGGAGCTTGCAGTGAGCTGAGATCGTGCCACTACACTCCAGTCTGGGTGACAGAGCAAGACTCCATCTCAAAAAAAAAAAAAAAAAAAAAAAAATGCTGTGTCCAGAGTTTGTTCCTTCAGATGTTCAAATGTATCCAGAGTTTCTTCCTTCCAGCAGGTTCTTGGTCTCGCTGACTTCAGGAGCGAAGCCACGGACCTTCGTGGAGAGTGTTATAGTTCTTAATGATGATGCAGACCCAAAAAGTGGGCAGCAGCAAGATTTGTTGTGAAGAGCAAAAGAACAAAGCTTCCACAGCATGGAAAGGTACCCAAGCAGGTTGCCACTGCTGGCTCAAGTGGCCAGCCTTTATTCCCTTATTTGGCCCTGCCCACATCCTGCTGATTGGTCCATTTTACAGAGCTCTCATTGGTCCATTTTACAGAGTGCTGATTGGTCCATTTTACAGAGTGCTGATTGGTGCGTTTACAAACCTTTAGCTAGATACAGAGTGCTGACTGGTGCATTTTTACAGAGTGCTGATTGGTGCGATTACAAACCTTTAGATAGACACAGACTGCTGATTGGTGCATTTACAATCCTCTAGCTAGACAGAAAAGTTCTCCAAGTCCCCACTCGACCCAGGAAGTCCAGCTGGCTTCACCCCTCACTCCCACCTCACCCTCTGGAGAAGCTGGGATTACAGGTGTGCATTACCATGCCTGGCTAATTTTTGTAGAGTTGGGGTTTTACAACGTTGGTGATATTACAGTTATGCTTTGATGTATTCACACAATAGAATGTCAAGGATAGTTTTCTTTAAGTCAACAGAATAATAAATTTTCTCATTCTGTCTGCTCAGCCATACATAGGCACAGCTTAGTTTAGTCTTTACATAGACAAGACCCCTGTATATGAAAAACTTAAAGACAGTGCCTTCCTCTGCTTGCTTTCTGAGGATGCCCTACTCTGTAAAGAAGTAGCTTTCAATAAAATAGCTCCTTCTCACCCTTCCAGTGCGAGATCCAAGAACCCTCTCTGGGGGTCTGGATGGAGACCACCTTTTCCAGTAACATTTTCACCTTCTCTTTAATAGAGCGACTGAACACAGGTGTTCTTCTAGGTAGAATCACCTTTCCAGGATGTCTTGGGCCCTTTACGGGTAACTCAACATAAAATCAGATCTATGGGTGCTCGGGGATCTGGAGCCATGGAGGTGGCTCCTCACAGCTCCACTAACAGAGCCTGCAGGAAACCTGGGGTTGGCTGATGGCCACCCTCTGACCCCTGCAGCATTCATTGGAGACAATGCCCTCTGCAGGCCATTCCCAACCAAGGACTGAACCCTGCAAGGGACTTAGACCCTGGCCATTCCTGCTGGACATGAGATTCCTCTCATGTCTACTCGTTGACCAAGACTTTATTAGGAGTTTTTAAGGGTTCCTCTGCTGCTCTTGCTCCCTTTTGCCTCTATCCTCCCTCTTGTACTTCTAATTCCATCTTGGCAGCTGCTTCTCAGATGACCCAGGCTACAACAGGACCCTAAATTCAGCTTTTAGATTTACAAGAAAATCTATAAATTCCTACAGTTAATTCCCTGGATCCCAGAACTTCAGGGCGATTAGCATAGAGGAGTGCATGAGCAGATAGTCTTGGATCGTCTGCTAACTGTGGGCTGTATGATTCAAGACTCATCAGAAGTTACCAACTGTCTAAACAGAACTTCTTCACTGATAATAATTCCTATATTAATAACATTTTCTCCTTTTGGTGTCTTCCTAAATCATTGCCACAGAACCACTTACTTGTTTTTACAGTGGTCTACGGATCAAACATTTTCCCTTACAGGAATTTACAAAAAAGTTCAACCTGTTCCTTCCTTCCTTCCTTCCTTCCTTCCTCTTCTTTCTCCTCTTCTTTCTCTTTCTCTTTTTTCTTTCTTTCTTGCTCTCTTTCTTTCCTTCTTTCTTTTCCTCTTTTTCTTCTCTTTCTCTCTCCCTTCTTTTTCTTTCTTTTCTTTTTCCTTCTTTCTTTTCACCTTCCTTCCTTTCTTTTTCTTTCTTTCCCATAATACTTGCTGTCATTTAGAATCCCCAAGCTGGCATTTTTAATTTCATGGTTGCATTAAAAATTTTTTTAAAAAAATATTTTCATCTTTCTTTGGCTCCCTGGTCAGAGGAAAGAATGAACAAGGTTGAATTTTGGACATCAAATTCTGTTTTTTTCTTGGTTGACTCTGTTGCAGATAAATAGATTTCAGATATCTGTTCCTCATTCATGCAACAGTTGCTTGATAACTACTATATGTAGGGAACTAGTTGCTGAAAGAAAGGACCAGATGAAAAAGAAATATATAGGAATTTCTGAGAAGGAAAGGGAGGATTACATTAAATACAATAGCTGTTAGTCTGTTCAAAATGCTCAAAATATCTTAGACTGGGTGGCTTATAAACAACAGGAACTTATTTCTCACAGTTCTGGAGGCTGGGAAGTCCAAGATCAAGTTGCCAGCAGGTTTGGAATCTTGTGAGGGCCACTTCCTTCATTAAATGGATGTCTTGTCTTTGTAGCCTCATTTGGTGGAATGGGCAAACAAGAGGTTAGTGACCTTCCTCAGGCCCCCTTTACAAGAGCACTAATCCCATTCTGGAGGGTGGGGCCCTGTGACCTAATCACCTCCCAAAGGCTCCACCTCTTAATCCTATCACAGGGGATTAGGTTTTAACATATGAATGGTGCGGGGAGGGGGTGAGGGACACAGACATTCAGACCATAGCACTAACTTGCCTTGGTTGTATTTCAACTCCATATAAAAAACCAGACACTTCCAAAATTGAGGCTGTGGCATATAAAGGTGACAATTCCATCTTTGTAAACAAAAACAACTAATTTCTGAACCTGCTACTCATTTTAGATAGATCAATCTGTGTCAGTGGGGTAATATTTTTCTTTTAAATCCCAAAAGAAAAAACATGCCCTTTATTGTAATATAATATAATTAAAGCAGAACAGAATTCACCAGAAGGAATCGGTATCATTAGATACTTCACTGTAACAGTAGCTTCTGAGATTTATGAATGGCATGATGATAAATCAGAAAGTGAGGGCTGGCTCCCTCTCTTTTTTAAAGTACATTATTTTTATTTTTATCTATTTTTGAGACAGGATCTCACTCTCTCACGCAGGCTGGAGTGCTGTGGTGAGATTGTGGCTCACTGCAGTCTTGACCTCCCAGGCTCATGCAATCCTCCTGCCCTCGTCTCCCAAGTAGCTGGGACTGCAGGTGCACATCACTATACCCGGCTAATTTTTTAATTTTTTTGTAGAGACGGGATCTGGCTTTGTTGCCCAGGCTGTTCTTGAACTCCTGGCCTCAAATGCTCCTCTTGCCTGGGCCTCGCAAAGTACTGGGATTACAAACTTGAGCCACTGCTAACTCTGGCACTCTTTTATTCAATCCTAGGAAACTTTCATGAGATATAGCTAATTACAATCACTTACGCAGAGACAGAATCTATCATAATAGATGCGTCTATAAATAGTTCTAAATTGAGGACCAAAGAGGGGAAAGAGCATTAAAGAGAGAAGGACCAACCACAGTCTGACCCAAAAATATTTTACCAAGAGAAGAACCTAAGCCATGGTCAGATAAGTTATCTGATTATTTTTCTCCATTGTGATACTTATAATATCATTTAAAATTATTATCAGTTTCTTTGCTACAAGCCTAACTGCAAAATTATTTAGAATAGTTAAGTGATAAGCACATAGTATAGGAAGGGCTCATTAAATGTTTGTGGTATCTTCTTTACCTTTAAAGATAAATGCTTGAATTAAAAGGATAAGCATGAATTTGGCCTTCTTTATTTTTACTGTAAATTTACAACATAGGAAAAGCATGTGAGTATGAATGATACTAAAGTATTTATAATAAAGATTATTACTTTTCTGTTCTTTAATCTACATATGATCATGCATAATAATGAATTTCTTTAGGTGTGGAGGGCAGAGAATAGAGAACCAACCTAGGAAATTTATAGAGGCTGTTAAAGAAGACATCAACACAATCAATGCATAGGTAATATTATTCAAATACATCATCAAAGGAAACTTGTCTGAGTTTCAAAAAAAAAATCTAAAGATACACAAAGTGCTCCCTGCATTCTAAGTGACACCTGCTAAAAATAATTTTAATTACAAGGGTAAAGGGAAAAAAAAACTATCAGTATCTGGCAAAAACATGAGTTATTCTCAAAGGAAAGAAATAATTTCTTTCTCATTTTTTCTAGGACAAGAAAAATATCTTTTTAAACCCATATTTTTAACAAAGCAGTTCAGATGAAATATCTTTTTGTTTTTGGTGACCACTATGAAAACAAGCAAATGAAGAGAAAACCTGAACTTGCTAATGGTGTAAACCTTTAACATGTAGGGACTCTGGGCAAAGACTATTTTAACTAAACAAATCAACATAAAGGCCATTATTGCCAGCTAACATGTTCAGTAATTGCAAGCATCTTTAAGAAAATTCACATTGAACAAAACCAGGAGGGGTTTCTTTTGATTTTTGCTTTTTTTTAAATTTTTTTTTTTCTGAGACGGAGTCTCACTGTGTCACCCAGGCTGGAGTGCAGTGGCGCAATCTTGGCTCACTGCAAGCTCCGCCTCCCAGGCTCATGCCATTCTCCTGCTTCAGCCTCCCAAGTAGCTGGGACTACAGGCACCCGCCACCACACCTGGCTAATTTTTTGTATTTTTAGCAGAGACGGGGTTTGACCATGTTAGCCAGGATGGTCTCGATCTCCTGACCTCGTGATCCACCCGCCTCGGCCTCCCAAAGTGCTGGGATTACAGGCGTGAGCCACCACACCCAGCCTTTTTTTTTTTTTTTTTTTAGATTAGAAAAGACCCACATATGGCCAGACATGGTAACTCGTACCTGTAATCCCAGCACTTTGGGAGGCCAAGGTGGGCAGATCACCTGAGGTCAGGAGTTCAAGACCAGCCTAACCAACATGGTGAAACCCTGTCTCTACAAAAATACAAAAATCAGCTTGGCGTGATGGTGGGTGCCTGTAACCCCGGCTATTTGGGAGGCTGAGGTGGGAGAATCCCTTGAACCTGGGAGGTGGAGGTTGCAGTGAGCCGAAATCGTGTCATTCCACTCCAACCTGGGCCACAGAGTGAGACTCCGTCTCAAAAAACAAAACAAAACAAAACAAACAACCTATATTCAAATGCAAAGGAAAGAGGGAAAGACTTTTAAAAAGAAAAAAAAAGACCTACATATAATAAATTACGAATGTCATATGGCAGCAAGCTCTTCATGTTACTTTCCTTTCCATTTAGACCCAGCTAATGTATCTATATTACGTATGTTTAATGTGTATGGACACACACACACACACACACACACACACACACCATAAAAGATTAAGAAGTATGCCTAAATTTTAAGTGGTATGATTTAAATTTTTTTCATACTTTTATTTTCTAAATTTTCCAGTTATTACTCTTAGAAAGTCAGAAAGTTAGAGACCAAAAAAACCAATTCCCTTATAATTATATATATATAATGATTCCCCAAAGCCTCTTATTTTGAGTTCTTTCTTTGTATTCATTTTCAACCAATATTTATTGAGCGTCTAGTTTGTGCCTGAAATGTATTTTATATGAACTTCTCTTATAACAAGATGTTCTTATGTCTTATTTATATTCTCATAGTCTCCCCTGAACCTGATTATAAACAGCATTTTTCTTTTTCTTGTTTTTTCTTTTTCAATCATTTGTTGAATATCAACCATGTGTTGTTGGTCACTCTTTTAGGAAGGCATTAAAAAGAAATGTGACAGAAAATTAGCACTGTCCCTATTGCAGGGGAGAGATAAGCATGTAAATACCAAAACCGGGCCAAGAAGCTTGATATAGAAATGTGCACCATGCTACCCCACTCAAAGGAGAGAAAGAACTATCAGAGAGAGCTGGGGAGAAACTTTTCTACGTAGGTGACATTTCAACTAGGCCTTGAATGACAGGTCAAATGATCTTAGATGAAAAGGGAGGAGGGGGCTGGTGAGGAGGAAGAGGCTGGCAGGGGAGGAGGAGGCTGGCAGAAGAGGGGGAGACTGGCAGGGAAGAGGGGGGTGGCAGGACAGAAGGTTGGCAGGGAGGAGGAAGCTGACAGGGGAGGAGGAGGTTGGTAGGGAGAAAGAGGCTGGCAGGAAGGAGGAGGCTTGCAGGGAGGAGGAGGCTGGCAGGAGAGGACGAGGCTGGCAGGAGAGGAGGAGGTTGGCAGGGAGGACGAGGCTGGCAGGAGAGGAGGAGGTTGGCAGGGAGGACGAGGCTGGCAGGAGAGGAGGCGGCCGATGGGGGAGGAGGAGGCTGGCAGAGAGAAAGAGGTTGGCAGGGAGGAGGAGGTTGGCAGGGAGGAGGAGGCTTGCAGGTGAGGAGGCTGGCAGGCAAGCGCTGCGGGCGACCGTGGGTGGTGGGCGGGTTTTCCCCTCAGGCAGGTGCAGGTCCTAAGGGGGCGGGCCCCGTTGGGTGCTCATGACGCAAAGGTCCCTAGGATTTGCTCCTCACAGCGGGAGCGCCCTCGAGAGGAACCGCGTCTGCGCCTCCCGAGATGGACCACTCGGGCGCCTCCGCCCCGCGCCCTGCCTGGGGGGCCACCCCGCGCGGTGAGCTCAGCGTGGAGGCAGCAGCGCGCTCGCCCTTCCGCGCCCTCCCAGCGCGGTCTCTCCTCGTCCGCGCGCCCCGCTCCCCAGGCGTTTCTGGGATGCTGGTTGGACGGGCACTTACGTGTTTCAAAGCGGGTGACAGCCGCCGCTCGGGTGTACTGTTCGCTCTCTCCCGCCGGGATCCGAGTTCTTGTTCCCCGACAACTGGAGTGGGAGTGCCCGCTCCAGCGTGGTTTCTCCTTCTCCGGGAACGGCCCCAGTGAGCAGAAGAGCTGGGTCTGGATTGCATGGCTCTGTCTCCCAGCCATGGTTGACTAATTTAGGGACACCCATGGCTCTGGACTCCTGCAGCCAGCCAGACGCCTATCTTTCGATTTTTGACTTGGATGAGAGTCCTGTAGCTGGAGGTTGTGGTTGAGAGGGGAGTTTAGTCACATGATGGCAGTGCCTAGAGAGATCTGGGCAGGAGGTTCTGCTGCTGTGGCCCTGGAGGGGCTCAGTGTTGCTGTGCTCAGAGGCCCCTGAGGGTGATGTGAGTTGGGGAGGGGGCTGAGGGATGTAGGTAGTCAGTGACTGCTGAAAGAAGAGGAAATGTTAGCATTTCTGGGTTAGGTGGTTGCTTCTGATGGCACTGAGACAGGCAAATCCCCAAATTACTGATCTAGACAAAATGGTCTTGGTCAGAACGATTTTGTGACTCTTCTGAATGAAGCTCTCATTGCCCGTGGCCAAACGCTGAGATGAAAATGCAGTTCAGAACCGATTTTGTGGATTTCTTAAGTCGAATACCAGTTGAGCTCACAGCTCAAGCAGATTTCTTTGATGAACATCAAAGTTGCAGATTGTGTTTCCAAAGATGACTACAACAATCCCCCCCAAACGACAGGATTTTTTGCAATGTCCCCTTGCCAGTCAAAAGAGGGGGAGTCTACTTCTCCTTCCTTTGAACCTGGGCTGTCCCTGCAACCACCTTGATAGTAGAATGAGGCAGAGGTGACATTCCGGGGGCAGCCAAGACCAGGCATTAAGGAGACTCCAGCAGCTCCCATTTTTGTGTTCTGGTGGAAGCACATCGCCATAGAAGTCTCCTTACCGCTGAGGCAGGAGAATAGGGTCTGGAGGCAGGGAACTTAAGCCCAATTCATGCCGACTTCCTAAAGCTGAATCAAGGGAAAACACCAAGGTCTGGGGGCAGGACTGTGAGGCCAATTCACGATAATTTCCCAAAGCTGGACCAAAAGGGGAGCACCTGTGTCTGGGGCAGGGAACCAAAGGACAATTAATGCCAACTTCCTAAAGCTAAACCAAAAGAGAAAACCCCAGCTCCCCATGCCCAGTAACAAAGGATCAAAGGCCACTCTCCCTACAGCCCTCCCGCTTCCACCACAGCTCAGATGGAAAGGGAGAGTGCCCTGGATTGGCCGCGGGCCGAGCAGGGGCCATGCCTTCATCTGCCTAGGGCGCTAATTCACCCCAGCCTGTAATTAGCCACGGACCAAATCCTTCATCCAGATCAGGGGTAACCGACAGGAATCTCCAAAGGAGGGCTTACAACCCAGAAAACTTTGTAACTGGGCCCTTAAGCTGTGTGCTTGGGCCCACTCCCACCCTGTGGAGTGCTTTCTTGCTTTAATAAATATCTGCTTTCATTGCTTCCTTCCTGTATTTCATTCCTTTGTTACTTTGTGCATTTCGTTCGAGCAATGACTCACTCTGTCGCCCAGGCTGGAGTGCAGGGGCATGATCACGGCTTACTGCAGCCTCAAATTCCTGGGCTCCAGTGATCCTCCCACCCCAGCCTCCCGATTAGCTGGAACTATGGGTGTACACCACCACGCCTGGCTAATTTTTTTTTTTGTGGCTTATTATTATTTTTTTTGGTGGTTTATTTATTTTTTATTTTTTTGGTGGTGGTGGGGGGGGGCAGGTCTCACTATGTTGCCCAGGCTGGTCTCGAATGCCTGGCCTCAAGTGATCCTCCTGCCTTGGCCTCCCCAAGTTTTGGGATTACAGGTGTTTGCCACCAAGCCTGGCTGGCCACGTGATTTGATTTGGGTGATAAACTACAAGCAGATGTGTTGTACAGCTGCCCAAGTGGCCCCTGCTCTTTGGCCTGTGTCCTAGAATGAGAGACATATGGAGCCACCACAGCTGATCGGCTGAACAATGGGCAAGAAATGTTTATTGTTATAAGCAACTGAGAGTGAGATCTGAGGGTTGTTACTGCTATAAAAACTGAGTAATAAGCCTGGCCAACCAAGTATCACCTGAATTCTTCCTACAGTGAAATCTTTGCCATTTCCTAATGTGCTACCCTTGCAGCCGAAACCTCAAAATCCTTCCTGTGTTCCACTGTTTGTCAAGTGGTAGATTCTAAATCAAAATAAACTGAAAGGTGTTAGGCATCAGAATAGAAAAGAGCTACATTGTAGAATTGCAGTTTATAGAAATGTGTTCACTGTATTGCCTAAAGTCTGGGGAAATTTTTACAGGCCAAGTTTGTAAGAATTCCTGGAGCGCAGGAAGTTGAGGCTGCAGTAAGCTGTGATCATGCCCCTGCACTCCAGTCTGGGCGACAGAGTGAGACATTGCATTGAACAAAACGCACAAAGTAACAAAGAAATGAAATACGGGAAGGAAGCAATGAAAGCAGATATTTGTTAAAGCAAGAAAGCACTCCACAGGGTGGGAGTGGGCCCAAGCACACAGTTTGTAACTGGCCCAAGCCCGGTTACAAACTTTTTTGAGTTTTACACAGAAACTCTCTGCACTGTCTTCACAACTTTTCTGTAAATCTTAAACTATTCTAACATTTTAAAAAGTTTACTAAGAGAAAAAACCCAGGCTTTAGATTCTGGAGCCTATACTTTTAACCACTGTGCTATACTCTTATCTCTAGACCCCTGGTCCAAGGGAAGCTCGGAGGAGTTGACAAACACTCGTTTCCTAGGTCCCCAGAATGGTCCTCATTCCTGCCCATGACAAAAACTGATTGTTTAGACTTTGCTTTGTTTATCTGACATTCTGTAGTGTTTGTTCAGTGCATCTCCCTTGTTATTTTAATTAGACAAAAATCTATTACTTACGACCTAAAAACATCAGCAGGGGCAGCGGCATCAATTACAGCCAACACTTAACACACTCACTGTAAATGGGTCCTGTTCTAAACATTTTACACGTATTCATTCATTTGATCCTCCTGAGAACCCTGTTAGTGATAGGGATAGGAGGCAGAGAAATTCTAGGCAGAAAAGGGCAGAGTCCCTGGAGAAGCCCCACCCTCAAGCTTGGAACCATGGCCCAAAGTGAGATTCCTGTTTTCCCGCTCAAATATTGCCTTTTCCAAAACCACACATGGCCTGCCACACGCCCAAACCTGTACCCATTAAAAACCCCTTACCCTACTGGCAGAGAGCAGAGAAGGGGAGAGGAGGAGAAGCAGCTGGACGTTGGAGACTGTGGTCTGATGTCAGAGACAGGCAGCTTGACTTCAGAGGGATGGTTTTGAGAGGTGACAACGTGCTGGTGGCCATCACTCGCTCTCAGCGCCTCCTTGGCCTCCGCTCTGGCCACGCTTGAGGAGCCCTTCAGCCCGCTGCTACACTGTGGGAGCCCCTCTCTGGGCTGGCCAAGGCTGGAGCCGGCTCCCTCTGCTTGAGGGGAAGTGTGGAGGGAGAGGCGCAGGTGGGAACTGGGGTTGGGCGGGAACCGGGGCTGTGCAAGGTGCTCACGGGCCAGCGCGAGTTCCATGTAGGCATGGGCTTAGCGGGCCCCGCACTCGGAGCGGCTGGCCTGGGGCAGTGAGAGGCTTAGCACCCGGGCCAGCAGCTGCGGAGGGGCTGCCGGGTCCTCCAGCACTGCCAGCCCACCCGCGCCGTGCTTGAATTCTCACAGGGCCTCAGCCGCCTCCTGGCACGGCAGGGCTCAGGACCTGCAGCCTGCCATGCCCAAGCCCCCCCCACCCCCATGGTGGGCTCCAGCACAGCCTGAGCCTCCCTGAGGGGCGCCACCCTGTGCTCCATGGCGCCCAGTCCCACGGACCGCCCAAGGGCTAAGGAGTGCAGTCCAGTGGTGCGGGACTGGCGGGCAGCTCCGCCCGTGGCCCTGGTGTGGGATCCACTAGGCGAAGCCAGCTGGGCTCCTGAGTCGGGTGGGGACTTGGAGAACTTTTATGTCTAGCCACAGGATTGTATATGCACTAATCAGCACTCTGTGTCTAGCTCGGGGTTCCTGCATGCACCAATCAGCACTCTGTATCTAGCTAATCTGGTGGGGACTTGCAGAACCTTTATGTCTAGCTAAAGGATTGTAAATACATCAATCAGCACTCTGTGTCTAGCTCAAGGTTTGTAAACGCACCAATCAGCACCCTGTGTCTAGCTCAAGGTTTGTAAACACACCAATCAGTGCTCTGTGTCTAGTTAATCTAGTGGGGACTTGGAGAACTTTTACGTCTAGCTAGAGGATTGTAAATACACCAATCAGCACTCTGTGTCTAGTTATTCTAGTGGGGACTTGGAGAACTTTTACGTCTAGCTAGAGGATTGTAAATACACCAATCAGCACTCTGTGTCTAGCTCCGGGATTGTAAACGCACCAGTCAGCACCCTGCCAAAACGGACCAATCAGCTCTCTGTAAAATGGACCAATCAGCTCTCTGGAAAATGGACCAATCAGCAAGATGTGGGTGGGGTGAGCTAAGGAAATAAAAGCAGGGTGTCCAAGCCAGCAGCGGCAAGTAGCTCTGGTCTCCTTCTATGCTGTGGAAGCTTTGTTCTTTTGGGGTTCACAAGAAATCTTGCTGCTGCTCACTCTTTGGGTCCAACACTGCCTTTGTGAACTGTAACACTCACGGTGAAGGTCTGCAGCTTTACTCCTGAAGCCAGTGAGACCCCTAACCCAACGAGAGGGATGAACAACTCCAGACACGGTGCCTTTAAGAGCTGTAACACTGACTGCAAAGGTTTGGCAGCTTCACTCCTGAAGCCAGTGAGACCCCTAACCCAACGGGAGGGATGAACAACTCCAGACGCGGTGCCTTTAAGAGCTGTAACACTGACTGCAAAGGTTTGGCAGCTTCACTCCTGAAGCCAGTGAGACCACGAACCCACCAGAAGGAAGAAATTCTGGACACGTCCGAACATCAGAATGAAAAAACTGTGGACACACCATCTTTAAGAACTGTAACACTCACGGCGAGGTCCGTGGTTTCATTCTTGAAGTCAGTGAGACCAAGAACCCACCATTTCCGGACACAGTTTGACGGTGTTGCTTCAGAGAGGAGTCTGGCCAGGGATGACCAGACTCCAGGGGAAGATCACATTCGTGCTCCAGCCCCCTTCCCACTCCCCTTCCTGCCGAGAGCCACTTCCATCAGCAATAAAATCCTCCACATTCACCACTCTTCAATTTGTTCATGCAAACTGATTTTTTCTGGAAACTGAACAAGAGCTTGTGTACCAGGGGTGTGGACACTAAAGGCTGTCACACTGACCCTCTGCCCTCGCTGGCAAAGAGCAACTGCCTCCCACAAAAAGGCAGAGAGCCCACTGAGCTGTTTAACACCTAAGCCATCCATGGACAGCAGAGTTAGAGCACTGTAACACACGTCCTCTGGGGCTTTGGGGATCGTGGATACTCCTCCCTACACGCTGCCTTGGGGCCTACATGGAGTTTTGCTCCTGCTGCCACCCAAAAGTGCTCACTCTGGCTCCTACAGCCGCTCACCTGCATGCTCCCCCTCTCATGAGGGGTTGAGAGCTGCAGGCTGAATAAGCGAGGCATCCCTGTCACGAGGCCTGTTAAGGGGTCAAGGAAAATTTCCTGTTTCATTAGGTAGGTGTTACTGTCTTCCCATTTTACAGGTGAAGCAACTCATGCACGAATAAATTAACTTCCCAAGGTTACTTATCTAGTAAATGGCAAACCCAGGAGATCTGGCTCTGGAGTCTGATTCTCTTGCCCACCTGCTGCACTGCCCTCTCTAAGGAATTTCAATGATAGATCTCAGACCTGGATTGGATGCCTTCCTTTCCTTATGTTCTCAAAACTGTGCTCCCCTTCTGAGCTTTTCCAGGGAGCATGAGGCTCTGATCTCTGAATGTCATGGTCATCTTCTGACTATCTGGGGACATTTACTTTGAGAGCACACAGAGATATAGCTTTTGGAATTCTCCATGCTGCATGTAGGTTTATAAACCAATACCCTGCTCAGACACCGCGTTCTTCTAACACCCTAATGATGGGGTCACATTTCCCTCTTTAGGTACTACAATCTGGTTTTGAAGTTGCCCAAAGAAACTTGAATGGCTTCCTCTTTCATTCCCACAAGGCTCTGAAAACACTTCTGCTGATCCGCTGTCTTCACTCCTATCTCACCCTGGCATAACTGCACTCTACTCAAACTCTATCTGGAAGGAGCAGAGCTCAGGGGTTCTGACCCCACAGAATGGGCTCCAGGCACTAAGAGCTGAACAACACAGAACACCTGTTCCATGTCGAGTTGGTTATCATTTTATACTTTTCTAAAAAACCTCAAGGAAGATCTTCAACATAAGCCCTGGCATAAGACATTTTCTATGTATTCAAAATAAGAAAAGGAAATGGTGAATATATTGACAAGTAGCAATTTGAGTTATAATGACAATTCTGTAGGATTTTATGTAGCTTGCATATTTAACATTTAATTTAAATTTAGGTATATTGTTCTAGGAATTGTCTGATAAAACTAGAAAATAAAGAGAAATTATGATCACCATGTGTTCACTCTTCAGACTTTGATCTATGAATCAGCTCACTGAGAGAGATACTTGAAAACTTCTCTTGGTTTCTTCTAATCCATCTTTGGAATGTCCTCCACGGATGGATGCCTTGCAGTTGAAACATAAATGCTATAAAAATTAATCCCCCTAGCACTACCGCTGTTGCCACGGCAATAAGCGTGTGTCCTGGGAATGGCAATGGTGCCTCATCAACATAAATCTGCAACAGAAAAAGCAAACTCTTTAAGCTTTCTGAATTTAGCAATGCAAAACACTGAAAATTTAATGTTCCCCACAATTAATCGGAGAGCAAAACGCTGCCCAGAGTTACAAAGACATTCAGCATCCACAAAGCTTGGAAACAGTCTCTTGACAATTGAACAAGTAACAATTTGCCTACAATAAATAGGGGCTAAGAAGTCCATGTATTATCCTATGCCTTTACCCTGTCTTTAATGGTGGAAGGAGGCAGATAAAATGCTTATACAGCAGAACATTCTCTGTTCAGTCACAGAGGAATGGGCAAAGAGCTCTGGGAATGTGGAGGAGGGAATGCCTACCTGCCTAGGGCAGTCAGGGAATGCGCTTTCTGAGCTGGATCATGACGAATAAGTAGGTTCACAGAAGAGAAGGAGATAAAGGAACATTCCAGGTAGAGGCATATGTCTGTGCTCTTTCAAGTTACCACCTCTTTAGAAAATCCTCTTTGTAGGTGCTGCCAGTATAGGTGACTTTTTATGTATTCAAAATGTTTCCTCTGCGTGAATAGCTAATTAACAGAAGCAAGTAAATTCCTGGAGGACAGCTAGGATTATTGACAGAGAGGGACAGTGATGTCTTTTTCTCTGAGATGTGAGGCAAGGGTGGGGTCATTGTATGTTAAATATAGAAGTGGGGCATAAAGAGAGTAGGGGGTTCAAGCCCAGGCTTATGTTTCCTTTGTGAAGCAGGAAGCCAGATCGTCTTTTGTGGGAGAAGAACGTGCTGATGAATGGAACTAGGACAGTAGGGAATGTGGGAAAGTGCAAAGGACAAGAAAAAGGATGACAGGCTGCTTTAAGGTCTAGCTCAAGTTAAAGGTACCACCATCCTCCCAGTGACCCAAGGAGGTAGCTGATTTCTTAGAAACAGTCCCTCCATGCTATACATTCTCTAAAATTCCCCTCACATTCATTCTTTCCATTCTTTCAGTACTGCTACTGTGATTATTGTGCCACTTTTCATAAATAGGCTACTCTAGTAGCCTCCTTCCCAGCCCACCAGTCTGTGTTGACATCCTAACATTGCCAGATTTATCTTTGTATAAAACACCAGTCTGTGTATAAACACCTTTTTCCAAAAATGTTTAATAGCTTTTCATTGTTGACAGGAATGTTGACAGGAGTGTTCTAAAGCTTTCACTCTGACATTCAAAGCCTTCCACAATTGGACGCTAACCTACCTGGCTTTCTTCTAAATAACCTTATATTCCAGCCAAATGGATTTGAGCTATTCAAAAAGCAAACTTTATGCTTTTGATAGTGACAGGAGGCAGTCAAATGCCTAGGCAGATAGGGGTGGGTCGCCGGTGAAACCTGACCTTCAAGCTGAAGGCAGTCCCAGGTAAATCCACATACCGAATTCAGAACCTGTCTTCCTGTTTGGCGTGCTTTCCTCTGACTGATCCCACCCTTCAACTGTTTTACATATACCTACCCTTCCTAATTGGTTTTCTACACTGCTGTGCCCACCTTTGAGTGGTACCTTTGCTTTAGCCTTTCTTTGCTTAGTCATAAGCCAGTCAGCACACTCTCCCCTATTCTGAGCCCATAAAGGCCCCACTCAGCCACACTGGCAAAGAAACCACCTGACTGCAGGGGTGAGGGACCACACCCTACGTCCCCTGTCTGCTGAGAGCTGTTCCATCACTCAATAAAATTATTCTCTGCCCTCCTCACTCTTCAATTGTTAGTATTTCCTCATTATACTTGGATGCAGGAAAAGAACATGGGTACACACTACAACACAGGTGGGACAAGTGGGCAGGGTGCCTCCAGTGGCAGGCTCAGGGCTGAGCAAGGCCCAGGTGGAGGATGTCACCAGCTGTGGAGGTACCCGGTTGGCAAAGTGGCCAAGAAAAGTCCTGCATCACTTTCCCATATCTGTACCTGGTCTCTCCATCCAGAATGCCTTCCTTATTCATTTCTGCCTAATGAAATTTCAGTCACTCCACCAGATGATGTAAAAGTTTCACTTGTGGCTGGGCACGGTGGCTCATGCCTGTAATCCCAGCACTTTGGGAGGCCAAGGCGGGCAGATCACGAGGTCAGGAGATTGAGACCATCCTGGCTAACATGTTCAAACCCCGTCTCTACCTAAAATACAAAAAATTTAGCCAGGCATGGTGGCGGGTGCCTGTAGTCTCAGCTACTCGGGAGGCTGAGGCAGGAGAATGGCATGAACCCGGGAGGCGGAACTTGCAGTGAGCCGAGATCGTGCCATGGCACTCCAGCCCGGGCAACAGAGCGTGACTCCATCTCAAAAAAAAAAAAAAATTTTCACTTGCTTATTTAAACCATTTATTATATTTCTAAGATTAGAAACGTCTATCACCTCTGAATTGTGTATTCTCCACCTAAATTGCTACCTCTAAAGTTCTGAAAAACACTGTTTCTTCAAATGTTTCCCTTCTAATCTTCTTCAACCATCCAAATATTCCACACCATTTCTAAAAAACGTTAGACCTCAGAATTATGAGTCTGTTTTAGATACAATGTCTATTTACTCCTAAAATACTTTAATTTGTGTTTTTAAGCACAAAAATTCACTTAAATAACCAGAGTGCAATGATCAAAGTCAAGAAATTAACATTAAGACAATACTGTTCTGTAATTACAGATCTTACTCCTTTTTTTTTTCTTCAGTTATCCCCATAATGTATTTTGGGTGAAAGAAAATCCAAGCTTATGGGTTGTGTTTCATTGTTTCAGGATTCTCCTTTCTCCTCCCCTTTCTTTTCTTGACGGAGCTTCACTATGTTACCAGGCTGGAGTGCAGTGGTTATTCACTGGCATGTTAATACTGGACTGAGGCCTCAAACCCCTGGCCTCAGAGGATCCTCCCTCGGCCTCCCAAATAGCTGGAGTTACAGTCATGTGTCACCAGGTCTGGCTATTTCAGGGTACTTTCTTTTTTTTTCCTTTTTTTTTGAGACAGAGTCTCACTCTGTCACCCAGGCTGGATGAAGTGCAGTGGTGCGTCTTGGCTCACTGCAATCTCTGCCTCCTGGGTTCAAGCAATTCTCTTGCCTCAGCATCCTGAGTAACTAGGATTACAGGCATGCACTACCACACCTGGCTAATTTTTGTATTTTTAGTAGAGATGATGTTTCACCACATTGGCCAGGCTGGTCTCGAACTCCTGACCTCAAGTGATCCACCCATGTCGGCCTCCCAAAGTGCTGGGATTACAGGCGTGAGCCACCATGCCCAGCCTATTTCAGGGTACTTTCAAAAGCAGGTTCCAACAGTCCCAAGAACCTTTATACACTTTCTCTATATTTTCTTAACAATTCTTTTCCTTTATTAATGGTGCAGTCATGCCTATCTTTTATCCATTTTTGTTCTTCCTCCATTCCTGAAGCTTCAAGGTTCCTGCTGTTATCACTTTTCTTCTGTTTGAATAACTTCTTTAAGCATTTTCAAAAGAGAAGTTCTCCTGACAATGGATTCTGTTAGTTTTCTCTCATTTGAGAAAGTCTTGATTTTTTATTCCTGAAAGATATTTTCAGTAGATAGAGAATTCTGGATTGACAATCCTTCCTCCCCACTCAACCCTCACCCCTAACACTTTAAAGATGTTGTATAACTTTCTTTTGCCTCTGTGGTTTCTGTTGAGAAATCAGCAGTCATTAAAACTGTACCCTTGTATATACAGTGTTGTTTTTCTCTGACCACTTTTAATATTTTATCATCTTGATTTTTGGTAGTTTGACTATGATGTGTTCAGGCATGGTTTTCTCTATCTTTATCTTGTTTAGGGCTCATTAAGCTTCTTGAATACGTAAACTTATGTCTTCACCAAACTTGAGGCTTTTCAGTCTTTATTTCTTTCCTTTCTTCTTCTTCTTTTTATTTTTATTTTTTTTTTTGAGACAGGGTCTCATTCTGTCACCCAGACTGGAGTGCAGTGGCATGATCTCAGCTCACTGCAGCCTCGACCTCCCAGGCTGAAGCAATCCTCCCACCTTGGCCTCCAGAGTAGCTGGAACTACAGGTGCGTGCCTCCATGCCTGGCTAATTTTTTTGTATTTGTAGAGACAGGGCCTTGCCATGTTGCTCAGTTGGTCTTAAATTCCTGAGCTCAAGCGATCCACCCACCTTGGCCTCCCAAAGTGCTGGGATTTTTTTCCCCATACCAGTCTTTTTCTCCTCTCCTTCATGGGCACTGATAACATAAATGTTAGACCTTCTGATACTGTCACACAGATCCCTGAGGCAAGATCTTCTTCTTCTTAAAATACTTTTTATTCAGGTTGGGTTTCCATTGACTTGTTTTCAAGTTCACTGATTTTTTTCCTGTTCCATATCCATTCAGCAATTGAGTCCTTTTGGTAGTTTTTAAATTTAAATATTATAGTTTTTAGTTCTAAAATTTCCCTTTTGTCCTTTTTAAGTAGCTTCTAGATCTCTGCTTATAATTGATCATTTTCTACTTATTTCAAAAGTGTTTACCTGTACTGCATGGAGCATGGTTATAATAGCTAGTTTAGAATATTTGATAATTGCATTTGTGGTCCTTTGTTGATGTCTTTTCTCTTCAGAATTGATTATATTGTCTTGGTTGTTGATATGGTGAATAATATCAGATTGTATCCTGGTGAATAATGGTGAGTAATATCAGATTGTATCCTGGTAAATACGGTGAATAATATCGGATTGCATCCTGGACACTTTTGATGTTATGTTGGGAGATTCTGGTTCCTGTTTAAAAGTCATCTGGAAAATGCTGATTATTTATTTGTTTGTTTTTAGCAGTCAATCACACTGGTTGAGTTCAGGTCACAAGTTATGCCTCACCTTCTGTGGGTGGTGGTTTCAATGTCAGTTCAGTTTTCCAAGCTGTTGCTATGCTATTTGTGTCTTCCTGGTTGGTACCTGTGCCACTCAGGAGCTGCTCTGAAACTAGAGGATGTTTACTTTGTAGTTTCATTTCAAAGGCTTTGCTATTTTCTTTAGGTGTGCCCTGGTCATATGCAGCTTCTTCCTGGTGCTAGTTTATATAAAGAATCAGGACTCCCTTTCTCCAGCCCTCTTCTCATAGAGATGTCCCCCCATGCTTTCCACTCTTAGAGGTCCTTTCCCTTGTTCTCTGGAAAGAAAGTGGAGCTTCTATGAGAATTTTAGCCCTCTGTGCTATTGTGCTGTTCCCCACAACCAGGGCTGCTCTTGGGCCAAAGAGATGAGAAAAGAGAGAAAAAATAACAAGGATTTTCCTTCACACTCCTCATGTGACAGATGCTTCTTTTCCTAGTTTCTTTATCTAGTGGGTTGAATTTTTCTCTCAGGGTTTTAGAGGTTTGCACTGCTGCAATGGCCACCCACCACTGTAGTAGTGCAGAGCCATTATTGGAGCTGGCCTTAGAGCTGGGCCGGAACAGGAGAGAGAGAGAGAGAGAGAGAGAGAGAGAGAGAGAGAGAGAGAGAGAGAGAATGTTAATGTAACATCAGCATTTGACAATGACTCATTAATTGATTTTTATCAAATCCTTATTTCTTCCCATGCCTCACAGGCAGCACATGTCATTATATGAATAAGCAAAAATGAGTTGTTGCTTTCATGGGATGATTTGGGAAAGACTGATTCTGGTTTTCAATTCCTTTGGATCTTGAAAGCCTTTGAAATATTTAAGACAATGATTACAGTTCAAACAGCCAAAAGGAGGATAATCAGACTAGAAACTAAAAAGTTACAGAAATATGTTCTTTGGAGAAGTAGAGGTGAGAGGAAGAGCATTAAAAGTCAGAAAACTGGGCTCAACAAGGAAGGTGGAGAAGGAACAAAAACAAAGACAGCCACGTATTATTATATGTATTATTAAAATTCTGGCAGCATCAATCAGTCCTGGCACCCATGATGCACCCTGGCTTTGTCACTACTGACAGTGTCAATGCTACCCTTCAGGATCCCCTGTCTTTAAGCCTTGTCCATCACACAAATTCTGCCAATTTTTTCTCTTCGGTGTCTCTTGAATTGGTTTTGCCATGTTTTTTCCCCAGCCATCACCCCTCTGATGCCGAGTGCATCCATTTTACCTGAAATTCTTCAATTAAGTTACAAAAAGTTACTCCTGAAATGACGGTCACTCTAAAGTGGAAAAGTTCAGAGCCCTGTGGAAAAAAGCACACCCGGTTGTTAGCAGCATCAACATGTACATTCCTTTAAGTATTAATAAAAATATACCCTGGGGCCACTGTCCCTATAGATGCTGCATGAAAAGATTCCCATCCTCTTCCTGAGGCTCTCGGACACACACATCATGCATCAAAATAAAAAGATGGATTGAAGCGGAGGATTCAATAGCTGATACTTTTTTTTTTTTTTTTTAGAATGAGGAGACAAAAACTAAAAACTAAACCTGGCCTTGATAAGCACTTTGGGCTAATCCTCGTATTTGTGGCTTCAATATGTTCCCTAATTCTGATTGGTTTTCACAATTATCTGTATTATACCAACTTCATGTATTTTTATGGGCAGCTGGAACCAGAAGATGTGCTCGTGCATATCCAGGTGAATAATACTGAGCCCATTTCTTCCCTTTCACTTTCGGAAACACTCTTTCTTCTCCACTTTGCTAGATAATATGGCTTGCCTATCTGCTCAAAACTTTGGAAATAATAACACCAAGGGAAATGGAGAAAAAAATAAACCCTCTTCATATACTTTAAAGGTATATACTTTAAAGATGTTATTCCCACCATTCCTGGTTACCTATACTTTAGAATTAAAACCAATCTTAGTTTAGACATACATGTTTTATCTAAACTCAACACAGTAAAAACAACAATGCCATCATTACCTTTATGCTTAAGTTGAGACCTGAAGGATTATACACTGCAGCACCAAGAATTGGTTCTACTAATTGTTTCATTCTTTTAATATTTTCTGGCACAGTGTGTTCTAAAAATACATAAAACATATTTTAAGCACACTTATTTTCTCATTTTGTATTAGGTTGGTGCAAAAGTAATTGCTGTTTTTGCCATTTTAATTTACTATTACTATTTCATTTGCAATTACTAATATAAAATTTGTTATGCACATTAAGGTACAATGAAAGATTTCACTCCATAACATGACCAAGTTATCCCATACTTTTAGTTCTGCTTGACTTTGTAGACGATGTATTTAGGGGAGTTAGGCCCAATATCTCACATTGCCTTCAAGGGCATCCTCAAGAAGTTCAAGACTTCTGATCAGCTTCACGCTGACCTTTTCTTTCCAGCCCCATGCTCAGGATCAGTCCTGACCTGCACGTGCTTTGTGTTTTTGGCAGTAAGGTCATCTCAGGACCTCCTTAGTGATAGGTAAACGATTTATAATAAGGTGGCAGTAAAGTTTTACAATGGGATTACTTGACTATTTTCCTGCCTTTCTTGTCATCCTTTCTAAAACTAGATAGGTAGTGTAGGGGTTAGATGTTGCAGTGGTATAAAGGTACACAGAATCTAAAGGAAAAGAAACAGCTGTGATTGTAATTTCCAGTTTCCATAGTGTAAATACTCTCACCCTGACTAATTTCAAGCTACCAATGGTTTAACATCTAGCTTGTAAAATGTTTAAATATTTAATGATCAGGACTCTAAAACTGGTAAGAACAGTTTCCAGCACACCACAGAAAATGGGGATGTCAGTTAATGCAAAATATTTAGTAGCTTTATTTTGCTGGATTTTTCATTTCAAGAATGCATATATGTTGGCCAGAGTAAGACTCACTGAATACCAAATGCCTGGATATTTAGTAACATATTAATGGCCGACCAAAATTTCTGTTTAGTTAATTATTTCTATCTACCTACGTATCTCCTTAGAGTATTCATACATGAACACAAAATGTGCAACAAAAAGTTACATATTTGAGGTAAAGTGAATAGCGGTAAACATCTTATTTAAACTATTTCTGCATCTTTTCAATTATTTTACCATAAAACCTTTAAGAAACCTTTAAGAAACTCGTATAATTAGAAGACAGATCCTAAAGATTATCTGGCCACACCTTTTACAACCTCCTCTGTCACACTGAATGGGCAGAGAAAGGAGATGCCAGACCACCATGCAGCACAAATTCAGTCAGTCATTGTTGTTATTGATCCACAAAATGACCTTCAATTTTTTTTTTGCAGTGTAAATTATTCAAAAATGCTTTTACCCTAGAATCCAGGCCACTGGGAGTGATGATGAAATAAGTAGGAAACAATAGAAGTAAACAGCAATATGCCAACTGATCCAAATCCATTTGCAAGAACTCCTGGCTCTCTTTTGTGTGAACAGGCTTTGAAAACCATTGATCTTTGTAAACCAGTAACAATATTACTTATCAGATAAAATAATTACAGATGAAAGCAAACCCTACTCAGTTTCCAGTTGTGCCTCATGTTCACTTCAGTCACAGTAACCAGATATGGAGATTGCAATGGGACACGTCCATCCTCGTTGATAATTTCCAAAGAAACGGGATACTGTGTAATTGGAAACTTAAAGCGAGGAACCTAAAATACAAATTCCAAGAATGAATGTAAACTTGGAAAAGTCAATAGTCACTTCATTTCCTGGTAAAAAACGAAAAGATATATTGCCAGTAGTTTGGCTGTTCAATGAAATGTGCTCCTGAGGGGTTTCTGCCTTTTCAGTCATGAAAATGTCTTAGAGCAGAATCAATGTGAACTCCAAAGGCAGTATATACATTGTGGTAACAAAACTCATCACTTCTATAGGCCCTTTTCACAGGAATTTACTATGATGTCACTCAAACTTTTTTTGGCTAAATCATATCCCAGGAGGCCGTGCATAGATCGCTCACCCTCCTTTTGCCACTCTTTCAGCCAGTCAGTCTTGCAGGCACAATCTGGGCTCTGGCGTCAGAACTCAAAGCCAGCCCCAATGCATGTTAATAATGCGATCTTTGACAAATTGCCTGACTTCTCTGTGGCTCGAATTAAATGAGATAAATCACGGAGAAGGCTTAGAGTAGCATTTAGTAGATAGTAAGTGCTCATGAAACATTATTTTGGTTCAGCAAGGGGGTATATAAAAACAGCCCTCATAATTTACAGAATGCTGGCTAGACACAATGGCTCACGCTTATAATCCCAGCACTTTGGGAGGCCGAGGCAGGCGGATCACTTGAGGTCAGGAGTTTGAGACCAGTCTGGCCAACATGGTGAAACCCCATCTCTACTGAAAATACAAAAATTAGCTGGGCATAGTGGTGGGCGCCTATAGTCCCAGCTACTTGAGAGGCTGAGGCAGGAGAATCACTTAAATCCAGGAGGCGGAGGTTGCGGTGAGCTGAGATGATGCCATTACACTCCGACCTGGGCGACAGAGAGAGACTTGGTCTCAAAAAAAGTAAAAACGAAAATAAAATAATAATAATTTACAGAATGCTGACTCTACACCAACATATTGTGTATATATATATAAAATATATATCATATATAGTCTCTAGATGTCTTTGTTTTGTTTTGTTTTGTTTTGTTTTTTGAGATCGAGTCTTGCTCTGTCACCCAGGCTAGAGTGCAGTGACTCTCTCAGCTCACTGCAGGCTCCATCTCCCGGGTTCAAGCCATTCTCCTGCCTCAGCCTTCCCAGTAGCTGGGACTACAGGCGCCCACCACCACGCCCGGCTAATTTTTTTGTATTTTTAGTAGAGACAGGGTTTCACCGTGTTAGCCAGGATGGTCTCGATCTCCTGACCTCATGATCCGCCCGCCTCGGCCTCCCAAAGTGCTGGAATTACAGGCATGAGCCACCGAGCCCGGCCTCTAGATGTCTTACATATGTATAGTCTGTGTAATAACAGTTTCTCAATATACAGTGTCACAAGGACTTTGAAATTGATCTGTTTGAAAGATATACCAACTGCATATTTGTTTTTTCTTTTTTTTGAGACGGAATCTTGCTCTGTCATCCAGGCTGGAGTGCAGTGGTTCGATCTCTGCTTACTGCAACCTCTGTCTCCCAGGTTTAAGCAATGCTGTCTCAGCCTCCTGAGTAGCTGGGACTACAGGTGCAAGCCACCATGCCCAGCTGATTTTTGTATTTTCAGTAGAGATTGGGTTTCACCATATTGGTCAGACTGGTTTCGAACTCCTGACCTCAGGTGATCCACCGGCGTTGGCCTCCCAAAGTGCTGGGATTACAGGTGTGACCCAGCGCACCCGGCCCCAACTGCGTATTTGACTCTTCTAATGCAAATTTTGATACTAACAGAATAAAATATTATTTGACACAGAAGCCTTCTCTTAACCAACATATTACACCGTCTTTCATTTGTGACTGTCAGCAGGCTGAGCTTGATTACAATGACATTGTCTTGTATATTCCAAGAACCTGATACTAGATACTCAAAGTTATTTTAAATGAATCAATATTTACCATAACCTGGTATATGTTTTACAGACTACAAGTTGCTTTTGTATACATAGGGGTGTGTGTGGGTGTGGGTGTGTGTGCGTCTTTATACAAATGCTGTGGAATGGACAAGGTAGTGCAGGTATTATTGTTTTATTTTACCAATGAGGTTCATTAACTTGCAAGGTACATTTAAATCCGGATCTTTCTAGCTCGGTGTCATATTTAGCTCTGCATCATAATAAGACATTATTTCTATGTCTTAGTTTTCATGTTTAACCTAAAGGCACATTTCAAAATCTTGTTAATAAGAAAGTATCCTGTATTCAGGTAATTAGAAATGATCTTACTTTTTCCCTGCAATCCGAGAAAGCAACAGCATGTGAAAACTTCTGATCCTTTGTGCAGTTACACTCCTCCCGAGTGGAAACATTAGCACACTGTTTGAATTTACCGGTTTTCTGCAAATAGAAGTAACAGATGTTGACTTGTTTTTCTGCGTTGCGGGATTTCTGCAAACTGATAAATATCTAATAAATATTTATTCCCTGAAGAAGTGAAATTCCTGAGAAGTTAAAAGGGGAAAGCAATTCATTAATAATAAAGTAAGACTAGCAGTACAGTATTTCTGAATTTTAGTCGCCCCCTTGCTTGGTAATTTGAACCCAAGTATTACTCAGCTGCTTGCCGTTCACCTCGTGCAGTTGCATGGGACCTAGAAAGCCTGTGTCATTCTGAATTCTGCATCCCAGGACTACCAAACTAACTGCTCTTGGCCCCTGCCATTGCAGGGATCCAGACGGAAACATAAAATGAGTGGCCTTGATAACGTGGGGCTGCACACTCTCCAAACCTACTATTTCATACTTGTCTTGCTTCATAGCAAATGTTGATATTTTAAATCTCCACTATATCTGCCCATTTGTCATTCATTTATACTTGATCTCTCTTGCCATTCACTTATTTTATTATTATTATTATTATTTTTAGAGATAGTGTCTTGCTGTGTTGCCCAGGCTTTAGTGCAGGGGCTCAATCATAGCTCACTGCAGTCTTGAACTCCTGGACTCAAGCAATCCTCCCATCTCATCCTCCCTAGTATTATAGTTGGGACTACAGGCACACACCACCACACTTGGCTGATTGAAAAAAAATTTTTTTTGGTAGAGAGTCTATCCTGACTATGCAATAGAAAAGAAAAACCCATTTTCTGGGGAGAAATTCAAGCCAGTTGCAGAAATTTGCAAGTAGCAAGGAGCCTACTGTTAATCCTCAAGACTATGGTGAAAATGTCTCCAGACCATGTCAGAGACCTTCATGGCAGCCCCTCCCATCAAAGGCCCAGAGGCCCAGGAGGAAAAAGTGGTTTTGTTGGCCGGGCACAGGGTCCCCACACTATGTGTAGCCTAGGGACTTGGTGCCCTGTGTCCCAGCTGCTCCAGCTGTGGCTGAAAGGGGCCAACGCACAGCTCAGGCTGTGGCTTCAGAGGGTGGAGGTCCCAAGCCTTGACAGCTTCCACGTGGTGTTGAGCCTGTGGGTGCACAGAAGTCAAGAACTGAGGTTTGGGAACCTCTGCCTAGATTTCAGATGTATGGAAACACCTGGATGCCCAGGCAAAAGTTTTCTGCAGGGGTGGGGCCTTTATGGAGAACCTCTGCTAGAGCAGTGCAGAAGGGAAATGTGGGGTGGGAGCTCCCACACAGAGTCCCTACTGGGGCATTGCCTAGTGGAGCTATGAGAAGAGGGCCACTGTCCTCCAGACCCCAGAATGGTAAATCCACTGACAGCTTGCACCTGGTGCCTGGAAAAGCTGCAGACACTCAACATCAGCCCGTGAAAGCAGCCAGGAGGGAGGCTGTACCCTGCAAAGCCACAGGGGTGGAGCTGCCCAAAACCATGGGAACCCACCTCTTGCATCAGCATGACCTGGAGTCAAAGGAGATCATTTTAGAGTTTTAAAATTTGACTGCCCTGCTGGATTTTGGACCTGCATGGATCCTATAACCCCTTGGTTTTGGCAAATGTCTCCCATTTGGAATGGCTGTATTTACCCAATACCTGTAACCCTATTGTATCTAGGAAGTAACTAGCTTCTTTTTGATTTTACAGGTTCATAGGTGGAAGGGACTTGCCTTGTCTCACATGAGACTTTGTAATGTGGACTTTTGGGTTAATGCTGAAATGAGTTAAGACTTTAGGGAAGTGTTGGGAAGGGATGATTGGTTTTAAAATGTGAGGACATGAGATCTGGAGGGGCCAGGGGCAGAATGATATGGTTTGGCTGTGTTCCCATTCAAATCTCAACTTGAATTGCATCTTCCAGAATTCCCACATGTTGTGGAAGGGACCCAGGGGGAAGTCATTGAATCACGGGGGCTGGTCTTTCCCATGCTATTCTCGTGATAGTGAATAAGTCTCACAAGATCTGATGGGTTTATCAGGAGTTTCCACTTTTGCTTTCTCCTCATTTTCTCTTGCTGCTGCCATGTAAGAAGTGCCTTTTGCGTTATTCACAATAGCAAAGGCTTGGAACCAACCTAAATGTCCAACAGCGATAGACTGGATTAAGAAAATGTGGCACATATACACCATGGAATACTATGCAGCTATGAAAAATGATAAGTTCATGTCCTTTGCAGGGACATGGATGAAACTGGAAACCATCATTCTCAGCAAACTATCACAAGGACAAAAAACCAAACACCGCATGTTCTCACTCAAAGGTGGGAATTGAACAATGAGAACACATGGACACAGAAAGGGGAACATCACACACTAGGGACTGTTTTGGGGTGGGGGGATGGGGGAGGGATAGCATTAGGAGATATACCTAATGCTAAATGATGAGTTAATGGGTGCAGCACACCAACATGGCACATGTATACATATGTGACAAACCTGCATGTTGTGCACATGTAACCTAAAACTTAAAGTATAATAATAATAAAAGAAAAAAAAAAGAAGTGCCTTTTGAACTCTGCCATGATTCTGAGGCCTCCCCAGCCATGTGGAACTGTAAGTCCAATTAAACCTCTTTCTTTTGTAAATTGTAAATTCTTTTGTAAATTGGCCAGTCTCCGGTATGTCTTTATCAGCAGTGTGAAAATGGACTAACACAATGGGGAGGTCCCAAAAGCTCATTTTTAGCAGGTTGTGAAACCTCATGTCTTGTGAAGAGAAAATAGAGGGGAGGAAGGGAGAAAAAATAAAAAAAAAAAAAAAGAACAGTCCTGGAAAAATCAATATAGGCCACATTACTCTGAAGTCCATACATTAGTAGGCAGGTATGAAAGTGGCTTATGTATGTAAATAGGTTGTAGTTATTTTCTCCTGAAGTTTAAGTTGTCTGGCTTCAGTTTGCAGGGTTTTAAGAAAGCACAGCTTAGTTTTCAGTGACTCCAAATAAAGACAAAAGGGGGTAAAAAAGAAGGAAAAAAATTGAAAAAATTATTTTGAAGACTTGTAGTCAAGAAAAATTAGAATTCAGTCCAAACTGTAGAAAAACATAAAAATTGAAAAAAATATTAGGCAAGACTAGGATCTAACAACAGGTCTACTGTAGTTTTGAAACATAATTTTTCTCTCTCCAGTTTCCCATTTTTACTAAAGACAAATCACGGTATGACTGGTATGCTTTATTATACTTGGCCTAATATTTGTATACAGTGTAGAAGAATAATTATTTTTTACATAGGCTTTTAAATTGACTTTGATAGAACTTTGTTCTATAGGAGGAATCTCAGATAAGGTTTATTTATTTATTTATTTATTTTTAATTAATTTATTTTTATTTTAATTTTTTTAGTAGAGATGGGGTTTTACTGTGTTAGCCAGGATGGTCTCAATCTCCTGACCTCATGGTCTGCCCATCTCGGCCTCCCAAGGTGCTGGGATTATAGGCATGAGCCACCGCACCCAGCCCAGATAAGACTTTTTTAAAGCCGAGCCCAACCATGGATTTGTGCCGTCAAATATCTATGAGTTGTGTGAATTTCCTCTCCTCTTGAGGATCCAAGATAAACCTGGGGCTTCTGTGCCTGTCAGAAAATGACATTCTTTACTAAGCACAGGTCAGAAACCCTGTACAGGGACTGTGTACACAAAATACGAGGCCAGTTTCCCAAGGGCTTTATTGGCTCCATAAGTCAAGTTTGCTTCCTTAAAGAAAAGCACATCATTCCAGTCAAAGCCTTGGTAAAATAACCAGTTCCTCCAATTGTGTCCTATTGCAAAAGAAAACAGATTCTTACTGCACTTATGCAAATAACTATATTGCTATAAATTAAGAATAGTTACAAATAGTTGCCAAATTCTAGAGAAATCAGGTAGAGGGAAACAAATACGTTCCAAATTTTGTTCACAGGGGTATAATTTACTCAATTATTAAAAGCTGTAAATAGCTTAAAAGAATTGTTTCCTTAACTCTGAAAAACAAAACAAAGTATCAGCAACATTTTAAGCAAAAAGTCAAAAAGATTACTTCCGTTTTCTATTGGTTCAGTTAATTCAGTTAACTCCTATTCTGTTTGATAGTCATGAACATTTCAGCTCTCCATGAGAGTTCTGAAAGTTCCTTTATTCCAATGCCACAATTTCCAAAGTTATCAGAAAACCTGCATTTAAGTGCACCTGTTAGAGTCCGATAGCTAATTATAAATCCACCCCCCCCTTTTTTTTTTGAGACAGAGTCTTACTCTGTCACCCAGGCTGGAGTGCAGTGGCACGATCTCGGCTCACTACAAGCTCCGCCTCCCGGGTTCATGCCATTCTCCTTCCTCAGCCTCCTGAGTAGCTGGGACTACAGGCACCTGCCACCACGCCCGGCTAATTTTTTGTATTTTTAGTAGAGATGGGGTTTCACCTTGTTAGCCAGGATGGTCTCAATCTCCTGACCTTGTGATCCGCCCACCTTGGCCTCCCAAAGTGCTGGGATTACAGGTGTGAACCACCATGCCTGGCCTATAAATCTACCTTTTAAAGAGCATTTAAAACAAGGCAAAACAAGGCAATTGTCTGTGGATGAAAAAAAGTTTTAAGGCAGCCATAGTTAATAGACACAATTGACAAGGAAATTTGTTACCTCTGTGGCACAGGATAATTTTAACATAACAATTATGATTATTACTGATAATGTACACTAAGTTATATCAGAATTACAGGAGTTTCCTATACATTTGGAACAAAGTTAGATATGTATACAAATATAACCCAAAGAAAACCAAACACCATTTCATATTTGACAATGCTTCCTGTATAATTTTTATACCAAAATAAGCCAAGTTATGTCATTTTTGGACTTAAGGAACCTAATGTCTTAAAGGACTAATTAGGTTAGAAAAAGACATAATTTTTTTTTTTTTTTGAGACAGAGTCTCACACTGTCGCCCAGGCTGGAGTGCAGTGATGCCATCTTGGCTCACTGCAAGCTCCACCTCCCGGGTTCATGCCATTCTCCTGCCTCAGCCTCCTGAGTAGCTGGGACTACAGCCACCCGCCACCACGCCCAGCTAATTTTTTTTTTTTTTTTTTGTATTTTTAGTAGAGACAGGGTTTCATCGTGTCAGCCAGGATGGTCTCACTCTGACCTCGTGATCTGCCTGCCTCAGCCTCCCAAAGTGCTGGGATTACAGGCGTGAACCACAGCGCCTGGCCAAAAAGATATAATTTATAATTTGATTTTGGAAAGTTTGTCAAATATAAAAGCTTTAAAACACTTGATATTACAAAATAGGATTACAGGTCATTGTAAAGTCATTTATTTAACCAAAGTGATAATTCCAGCATTCCAAAAAAAGTGAAAACCTTCATTATTTGAGTTGAGGCTTAATTTTCTAAACAAGAAACCCTAAGAAAAACAGCCCGAAGCCAGTTACATTTGTTTTTCAAAATTTTGTAAACAATCTATAAAATTTAATCTTGATTATAAAATATAACTTCCATAAGCCTTTTATAACCTTTATTAAGAAGTTCTTTAATGCTTCAAGAAAACCTTGTTAATCTGACATAGGGATCCATATACTGGTTTTGCATCAGTGTGCCTTTGACGTTAATAATTAATTTATAGAGAAACTGAACTTACTTTATCTTTCAAAATTGGCCCTCACAATCTCATGTGCCCACCTCTTCCGCGATAGTCCCCGGGCCTTGAGGAGTTGGATGGCTTTAATTTCTTGCCCTGTGTCTCAGGAATGCAGTTTGTTTTAATTGGCATCTTCTATGAGGCCTGAAGATGAGGCTTTAATTGCTGTCAGTGTTTAAGATTTAGCAGGACTTTGTGTCCTTTTTAGACCCAGGAGTTAAAGCCCTGTAACTCAATGTTACAAGCACTTTAAAAGCACATACAGGAAGATAAATGGATGCAATAACATTAAAAAATTTTTTATCTCAGTTTTTTTCCCTAAGCAAACCAAAATTTAATAATAATATGACAACTTGATTATATAAAAGTTTTTGTTTTTTTTTAAATATATAAATCCTCTTATTGTGACTTACACTGACTATTCATGACATGGCCAGACTTTCTTATTTGTTCTGAAATTCCCTCCTTTTTAAACAACCAGTTATTTTATTTTAGGACTAAATTTACCACAGAAGATTCTTTCTTATATAAAATTATTTCTTTTTAAGCTTTTTTACCTAAAAAAAGCCTCTTTATTTTTATAACTTTTTTTACATCTTTTTTTATTCCTGGCTCCTTTTACCTTGTTTTATATATAACCTTTAAATAAGCTTTGAATTAGACAAAACTTGTTCACTTTTTTTTTAAAAGGACACATTTTTCTTTCTTTAGCAAGAATGTTTTTCTACAATATATATTTATTGGAAAATACTCAATGAGATATCTATTATTTAATTTAATATAACTTTATATCCTAAATTATGACCAGTTTGTCTACAAGTATTTATCCCATTACATTTACCTAATTGTTTTAATTATTTACCTAGATTATTTATGAAAACTGTGATAGTCATGATTTAAAGTTATGAAACTGCCATTGCAACATTATAACTGAGACAGTCAGAAAATATTTGACTGGCCGGGCGCGGTGGCTCACACCTGTAATCCCAGCACTTTGGGAGGCCGAGCCAGGTGGATCACAAGGTCAGGAGATCGAGACCATCCTGGCTAACATGGTGAAACCCCATCTCTACTAAAAATACAAAAAATTAGCCAGGCATGGTGGCGGGCGCTTGTAGTCCCAGCTACTTGGGAGGCTGAGGGAGAAGAATGGTGTGAACCTGGGAGGTGGAGCTTGCAGTGAGCCGAGATCGCACCACTGCACTCCAGCCTGGGCAACAGAGCAAGACTCCGTCTCAAAAAAAAAAAAAAAAGGAAAAAGATTTGACCTAACTGATTCCATACTGCTCTTAACCTGTAAGCTGTCCTTGTTCATTCCTGGGCATAGGATGAACTAACTTTGGAAGGAACTTGGTTTATAGTTTAGCCTTTAAACAAAGATAACAGTCCTTTCCCAAAACAAACCTCCTTATTGTCTGTGGATCAGACTGACCAAATTTTGGGATATCAGGGATTCATTGGAGGGGTGCTCTCAGACCTCAGCAAACTGTCGTATTGGTTTGATCCATAAAGTTAGCTCACGCTGGTACCAGGCACTGATAAGAGATTTGTCAAAGGTCAGGGGCATCTCCACTCAGAATCCCTTCGTGGTTACCAAAATGTGAACCTAGAAAATCTGAGACAGGTCTCAGTTAATTTAGAAAGTTTATTTTGCCGGCCAGGTGCGGTGGCTCATGCTGTAATCCCAGCACTTTGGGAGGCCGAGGCGGGCAGATCACGAAGTCAGGAGATTGAGACCATCCTGGCTAACACGGTGAAACCCCGTTTCTACTAAAAATACAAAAAATTAGCCGGGTGTGGTGGCGGGCGCCTGTAGTCCCAGCTACTTGGGAGGCTGAGGCAGGAGAATGGCGTGAACCTGGGAAGTGGAGCTTGCAGTGAGCTGAGATCGTGCCACTGCACTTCAGCCTGGGCGACAGAGCAAAAAAAAAAAAAAAAAAAAAAAAAAAAAAAAAAAGTTTATTTTTATTTTGCCAAGGTTGAGGATGCACCCGTGACACAGCCGCAGGAAGTCCTGACAACATCTCCCCAAGGTGGTCAGGGCAAAGCTTGGTTTTATACGTTTAGGGAGACATGAGACGTCAATCAATATATGTAAGAAGTACATTGGTTCAGTCTGGAAGGGGAGGACAAGTTGAAGCAAAGGCACCAAGACTCAAGTGGGGAGGGAGCTTCCAGGTCACAGAAAGGTGATACATAAATGGTTACATTCTTTTGAGTTTCTGATTAGCCTTTCCAAAGGAGGCAAACCAGATATGAATCTATCTCAGTGAGCAAAGGAGTGACTTTGAATAGAAAAGGAGGCAGGTTTGCCCTAAGCAGTTCCCAGCTTGAGTTTTCCTTAGTGATATTGGGGGCCCAAGATATTTTCCTTTGACACCACTGAATGGATACAGCACATTTTGTTTATCCATTCATCAGTTAATGCGCATCTGATTGTTTCCACTTTCTGGCTGTTATGAATAATGCTGCTATGAAGTTTTTGTCTGAACATATGTTTTCAATTCTTTTGGATATATCTAGGAGTGAAATGGCTGGCTCATACAGTAATTCTATGTTTAACTTTTTGAAGAAGCACCAAACTGATATCCATAACAGCTGCACCATTTTGCATTCCTGCCAGCAATGCATGAGAGTTCCAGATTCTCCACATTCTCGCCAACAATTATTTTCATTAAAAAAGCAATTATTATAGCTATTCTAATGACTGTGAAGGGATATCTCAAGTGATTTTGATTTGTATATCTCTAATGACTAAGACGTTGAGTATCTTTTCACGGGCTTGTTGGCTGTTTATATATCTTCTGTATTAGTCCATTCTCATACTGCTATAAAGAAATACCTGAGACTGGGTAATTTATAAAGAAAAGAGGTTTGGGTTTGTTTGTTTTTGTTCTGTAAGAATTTAATGTGTAAACATACAGAAAAGTAAGCATTATAGCAACCAAACAGTTTTGCTCACGATCGCAATTTTAAAGACACTTCAACACATACTTTTATGTAAGAGGCTAATTCTGCAAAATAACATTCACTTTCCTATGGAATAATTTCACAGTCTCAGATTTTAAGCCAGAAAAATGAGATTCATGCTGGTAAAGCAACCTGCAAATCCTGCATGTTCTCACAAATAGTATACTTTAACATGGTAAAAAGATCTTCCAAAGGGAGGAAAGAAGGCTCTTAAAGGGGATGGCTGGTGCCTCCCAGAGTAAATCCTTGCCCCAAGGGGCTGCCCTGCTATCTGCAAGACTAAAATGGTCATCACAAATTCAAAGCTAAAAAAAGAAATAACCTTTACCTTCAGTGTATTTGCCTGTTTCAAGTGGTTATCTGCAGATTTATGATAAGTCGGTAAACAGAACAATATTGATAAGATTTCTGAGAACTAAATGGTATTTGGCTCTGGTACTAAGGAGTTGAGAGAATACAACACCTATGTTAATTGTCAGCTGCAAATGACAACTTTATGTGAGGTTTCTACTCTAAGGCTTACTTTATTCATGTATTCCATTTAGAATCTTAAAATTTTTCGATACTTCCTTTAAACAAGAAGTAATTCACGAATGATTAACATAGCACTAAACTAATAAAATAGGTCCTCACACCCATCTTGAATTATTAAAGAAAGTATTGCCATTGAAAGTGATCTTTTTCCTGAGAAAGTTATGTTGCAAAATGGTCCAAGACAATACACATTTTCTCTAATTTTCCACAGGAATACAAGATAGGAAAATCAGATTACAATATATTTTGTGAGAAAAACATGTTTCTTAAAATTGTGTTTTCAGTTACTCTCCAAACCACACATTTTTAAAGGGTGAGAGCCAAATGTAAATTAAGAAGTGATCTTTATGGCAAGAGAATGAATATATATGGTAAATTTTGGTTGGTGTTTACACAATTTTTGTAGGAAATTGTTTACGAGTGGAGAAACTAAGGCACAGAAACAACCAAGCTCAGGTTCAAGGTTGAGTTTAATAGTACAGGTAGAAATAGAATCTAGGGATCTGATTCTCACATTAGAGGATAATAATATCTTCCTAAAGGGGAAAAATAAAATTTTTTTGGTAGATCACATTGATAAATCATTTTTGAAATACATAATATGAATTTCCTTGAAGATCTTTGGCATTTGTGAGAGTATTTGTAGGTTGAGGTTTTTAGGTACTTTTTCCCCAAAAATATATAAAATTAGGGGAGCTAGCTTTAAACAACAAAAAAATTAATCTTAATTTCAAAATGACCTGAGTTCATTTTGCATTTTTATATAAATCAATAGTACAGCTTGCATACATAAAAGGCCACCACACTTCACTTCATAGAGTTCACACACATGCATTCTACAGTGATATTTATATGACCAGAACTTATTTCACACTTACATAAAGTATAAAATTAAATGTGTTAGTCAAATTTTTCATAAGCCCAACTACTTGAAGATGTCAAAGTTATTACAGTGGGATGATTAATTCATATATCATACAGTATTAGGTTAGTCCCAAATTCAAGTATTTATAATGTTCACCTCATGTGAAAGTTTCTTTGTACTGGCTAAGCTGTGAGCTGTGAAATTTATATTGCTTAGCTTGGTATTTTTCCCTGTGTGTATGTTTTCCATCACAAAACCTCTACCTCACAATTCTGTACTTGTAAGAGGTCAGGTAGGTTTATGTAGTCATAATGCAGTAGTCTAGAACATACCATGTAAAAATAAAAAATAAAATTATTTTCAAGTTTCTTTGTTTTTAAAGTGCTCCATGTGCTGTATTATATCAACTTTCAAATTCTAGAAATCCATTATGACTAGCAATAGTCTTAGAAAAGATCAGCAGTTAAGCAAGAATGTATGTATACATAGATTAAGAGAGCAAAAATTATTTAGGCACATTCATATTCAAATAATACAAAAAAATCCACGAGAGTACATAAGAGAGATGGCAGAAGGGTTTAGAAGGAATGTCAGAGTGTCAGGGACTAATTTGTAAGGTAACTAGAATGTAAACTCAAAGTGGTTTTGAATATTTTGGTAACAAATATTTGTACAAAAAAAACAAAAATAAAAATACTTATTACTTATCAGAAATAAAATATAAAACAAATCTGTCCAAATGTTCAGAAGCTGCATCATAAAAACATTTTTTGAAAAATTTCATGCCTACTAGGTTGCTTCATCCATGTTGTCATCACTGTCTGCACCAAATCATCTCCATCTTCAAAGTATGAATTAATGTAGTCATTTCCCTCTTCTTGCTCTTCTTCATCATATCCCTCCTGTTCTGCAGCATCATTGTCATCAACATCACCTTCTCTACTTTTCTCTTTGCTTCCTTCTTTCTCTTCTTTTCTCATCTGATTTTTCATCATCACCTCTCTTTTCCAATTCCTCAATTTTTTTCAACACATCTGCAGTATTAGTGAGTGATGTGCCTTTGCTTGTGTCTTTTGCCTTTTTGGGTTTTGGCCCTGCTTTTTTACATTTATTTATTGGCATCATCTCTCTTGGAAGTCTTCTCCAATCTGGTATCCACTCTTCCTTGTATACCTTCACGTATCTTTTACTATACCTTTCGATATCTTGTCTTTCTTCATGAGGGTGTTTCAATAAAATAGGGCATTCTTTTCATTGTTTCTCTCAACTCCTGTTTCAAAGCCAGCATATATTATTCACCTTCTCCTGTCTTCAGTGGCACTGGTTTATAATCTGTATCAGGAAATAGTGGGGGTGGTTTCAACACTACATCAGGTAACTTTTTACCTTTGCTAAATCCAACAGCCTCAATATTAAAGGTATAAGCAGCACGTCCTCATCCTTTATTCTCAGCCATCAGAACTAGTTATACCAGATGAGTGGGCAAATTCTGCTCCCTAAGTCTCAAAGTGTGGGCAAACTCTGCAGCTGAAATGCCGGCCAGCAAGGAAGGGGTGCAGGCAGAGCACCCCACCACTCTAGAGCCTGAGAAGCGTGCACTGCCCTCAGAAAAGAGGTTTAATTGGCTCACAGTTCCACAGGCTGCACAGGAAGCATGGCAGCATCAGCTTCTGGGGATGCCTCAGGGAACTTACAATCATGGCAGAAGGCAAAAGGGAGTGAGGCAGGAAGAGAGGGAGGAGGAGCAGGAGGTAGAGAGAGAAGGGGGAGTTGCTACGGACTTTTAAACACCAGATCTCATGAGAACTCTATCACAAGAACAGCACTAGTGGGATGGTGCTAAACCATTCATGAGAGACTGCCCCCATCATACATGAGGCCTCACCTCTAACACTGGGGATTACAATTTGACATGAGATTTGGTGGGGACACAGATCCAAACCATATCACCTTGTCTGGAGAAATGTCTACTCAAGAACTTCATCTATTTTTTTTTGTCTCTCTCTCTCCTCTCTCTCTCCCTCCCTCCCTCCCTGTCTGTCTGTCTGTCTCTCTCTCTCTTCTTTGTTTCTTTCTTTTATGGAGTCTCACTCTGTCACCCAGGCTGGACTGCAATGGTGCAATCTCAGCTCACTGCAATCTCCACTTCCTGAGCTCCAGTGATTCTCCAGCCTCAGCCTCCTGAGTAGCTGGGACTACAGGCACACGCCTATCTTTTCTCCAGGAAGATCCAACAGGAAAAAAGAAAGGAATCTCTCTGATTAGACTCCAACCATACCCCACCCTCCATCAAATTGACTGGATAGGCATAATGGAAACCAGAACATGTGGTTTCCAAACAAGAAAAATCCTATGAGGGATGGGAGGAGGGGAGAGGAAGGATTCAGCCAGTGCCCAGACTGAAATTGATTAATGTCAATTGCACTCTTCTTCACACATCTTCAGGTTGCATGTTCGTGGAGTAGTTTAGGAATAAATCCACAGCTTGTGGAGTACTAAAATACCTAGTGGTCTGCTGTATTACATTATGGCCTTCCCCAGCAGCTTCCAAGGCAGCCTCCAAGTCACTGGCAGGAGAATTTGGCTGGAACTGCATGGAGGACTGCAGAGATTCCTCTCCATAGTTATAGAAGGGACTGTTCCAGGCCTGATTGTTCCAGGACTGGGTGCACCAGGTCTGAGTGTTCCAGGAGTGGTTGCTCCAGGACTGGATGTTCTGGGTCTGGTTACTCCAGGTTGAATTGTTCCAGGTCTGGTTGCTCCACATTGGAAAGTTCCCAGTCGTGTTCACCAGGCATCCCCAGTGGTAGGAAGAGTAGAGGCTGGGGTAGGTAGGTGCTGAGGCCTTCTGAGTCACACCATTGCTATTCTTTGGCCAGTTGTTTTCCTGCCACCTCTTAGATTTCATTCTCTGGTTCTGGAACCACGTCTTAACCTGTTTGTAGCTGAGGTTCAGGATGTTGGAAAGTTCTTGCATCTGCTGGAGGCTGAAGTATTTCTGTCCCTGAAATCTATCATTGAGTACAAACAGCTGTGTGGAAGAGAACACAGTTCTGGTCTTCTGTTTCTTGAATGGGACCTTGTCTTCCTTTTTTCTGGCACTCTTCTCTGCAGAAGTGGGTTGTTTGCCTTGGGAGGGGTGGAAGAATCAGGGCTGTCCTAAATAAGCAGATCCACGGAGGAAGGAAGAGGAGAGACAGTCTCCATGTGAGGCATCTCAGCAGAAGACATTTGCAAGGATGGATAGTTTTCTTCAGGCCCACAAATCACAGGTGTAAGTGAAGAGTCTTTACAGACGGATGCTTTGGAGCAAGGCAGGCTTTGTGAAGAAGCTGGAGCCACACTCATGTTATTATTGGGGAAGAGGAGGAAAAAATTTAAGAGCTGGGCTGGAAAAAAGGTTAAGGTGGCTTTAAGACTTTTTTCTGGAAGATCTTAGAGAAATATGACCTCCAGAAGTGAAAGTATCAAGAAGTCGGGATGAAGTGAGTCGCCGCCACAGTAACCATCATGTTACTTTCTTGCTTAAAACCCTAGATGGCTCTTGATTTCTCTTAGGATAAAATTTGAAATCATTTCCACGGCCGAGGAGATCCTGTAGCATTAGGGCCTGCTGTCCCCAACTCTCTCGCTGGCTCATTATGTTCCAGGCTGAATGGTCTTTAAGTTTGTCAGAGACACTGAGCCTTTCCCCATCGCCACTCTTTGTATCTGGTGTTGCCTCAGCCTGGAATGCTGTTTGACTCCCTTTCCCCTCCTCTCTGTTACCACTCTCTCCTCCTTTGTTTGGTTAACCCCTATCCATCTTTCAGTCTTGACTCAGAAGCATTTCCTCTGGGATGTCTTTTCTGACTCACTCATACTTTGTTTTGTGTCTGATCTACTACTGGCCTATCTTAAACTCTTGAAAATGCAGATTTCAGCTGGGCGCTGTGGCTCATGCCTGTAATCCCAGCACTTTGGGAGGCCGAGGAGGGCGGATCACTTGAGGTCAGGAGTTCGAGACCAGCCTGGCCAACATGGTGAAACCCCGTCTCTACTAAAAATACAAAAATTAGCTGGGTGTGGTGGTGGGTGCCTGTAATCCCAGCTGCTTGGGAGGCTGAGGCAGGAGAATCGCTTGAACCCAGGATGTGGAGGTTGCAGTGACCAAGATCGCGCCACTGTACTCCAGCCTGGGTGACAGAGCAAGACTCTGTCTCAAACAAACAAACAAACAAATAAAATGCAGATTTCAGGATGGTACCTCATAGTTTCTGATGCAGTAGCTATGAGATTCAGAAAGATGCATCGTAGAAATATTTTTGGGGTGGGTGCAGTGGCTCATGCCTATAATCTCAGCACTTTGAGAAGCCGAGGTGAATGGATCACATGAGGTCAGGAGTTTGAGACCAGCCTGGTCAACATGGCAAAACCCCGTCTCTACTAAAAATGCAAACATTGGCTGTGCGTGGTGGCGCACGCCTGTAATCCCAGCTACTCAGGGGCCTGAGGCAGGAGAATCACTTGAACCCGAGGCGGAGGTTGCAGTGAGCTGAGATCACGCCACTGCACTCCAGCCTGCGTGACAGAGCAAGAGTCCGTCTCAAAACTAAACAAAACAAAAAATATTTTCGAATAATTCTGGTTCAGGATATGCAGGGCCGTACTGTTCAGAAGCCCTGCACTCGATGACGCTATTTAATTTGTATGTCTTTTTGCTTAAGATATACAAATTCTCACCTGTTAGAGTCCATGAAGCTACCATGCTTATCTTGTGCATTGCTGTATCTTCAGAAAATGTCTGGATAGTGCCTGATAACACTGGAAATGCTGAAATTAACACTTGTTGGATGCATAAAAGATGGGGTAGTAATCATTAGGTGTACATACATTCCCTGTTTAACTCACAAGAAAATCCTGGTGAAAAAACCTGGGAAATCAAGGATTTCCATGTAAACATAGTAAAGTCATATTTCAGTAGAGGAGGTGGTTCTAGTGACACATCAAGGTTTGTCTTTGGGAGAAACTGGACGTGGAGAAGAACTCAGTATCATAGTTAATCATTGCCTGGAGCAGAGCTTCTTAACCTGAAACCCAAGATTTCACAAGAAGTCTGTTCACTTCCTAATTGTGTGTGTGTGGGCGGGTGGGGGGGAGGGGGTGAATGTGTATTAATATGTTTCACAATTTTAAAGCATTCTCTAAGTCTGTCACTGTTCTGGGCACTGGGGATATAGTAGAGAAGAAATAGATAAAAACCTCTACCTTATGAGCTTACCTTCTCATGGGGTCAGAAAGACGAGAAATAAAATAAGTGAGTAAAATAGGTAAAACCGTAGTAAGCGATATGGAGAAAAATAAGGCAGGGAAGGAGGGGAGACAGTGGAGATGGGGGTTATGATTCTAAATAGAGTGGTCAGAGAAGGGCTTACTATGATGGTGACTTGAGGAAAAGCATCTGAAGAGTCAGCCATGTGGTATCAGGCAGAAAAGCATTCCACACAGAGGGATTTTCTGCAACTGTGAAGGCCATGGGGTGGAAATATGCCCAGCATATTGGAGAAACAGCAAAGAGGCCAGCATGGCTAGAGCAGATCAAGCTGGGAAAATCAGGTCAGACGTAATGTCAAGGCCAAAGTCCAAGGAGGACTTTATAAACCATTGCAAGAATTTGGTTTTCACTCTGAATGAGATCGGAAGACAGTGGAGAGTTTTGAGCTAAAGAAACACCAATTTTATGTATTCGTGTACGTGCACATGTGTATGAATGAATATGACTGTCTGTGCATGTGTATGGGCAGGTGGGTGCATTTTTCTGGAGAGATTCCACAGGCGTCCATGTGGTCTCCTTGAGAAGGTGCCCCACGCTGCACTTTTCCTCTGAACCTAACGGTTCCTCCCTTGTCTCCCTCCCTCCCTCCCTCCACCTTTAGAGAGGCAGGGTGCTGCTGGGAGTTGGTTATTTTCTAGGCAGAATCTTAGCAGGAGTTTAAATGTGCCTGCATTGGAGCAGGCAGTTTTCTTCCCTCTTGGACATCATTCCATTCACAGAGCTGAAGAGCTGGGGGCTCCTTTCATTCGAGAAAAGATGCTCTCACCCCATCAATGAAATCCAAATGGGAACCAGGGAGAGTCAAGGGGGAAAGAGTCCATTTGGACTTCTTGGCTCCAAAACTGTATTCAGGAATAGCTGTAAGAGGAGGGGCTAAAGTAGAAGGAGGAGGAACAGAGTAGTAATCATGATAATAACAGCTTCACCTTCTCATTTAACACTTACAGCTATATATATAATTTTACTGAATGATTTCCTGAATTCAAATAAGTGCTAGATTATTTGTAAAAAAGTTATTTACCTTTGACATGTGAAACATGTTTCTTGGTATGGGTTTGCTAGGATCTGCATGATAAAAATTATCTGTGAGTGGAATAGCAATTCCCATATTAGATGGAGGCCTGTAGTTTATCTGCAAGTGATTAAACAAAGAAAATGTACAATTCATTATTACGAAGTCTTTAATTTATAGATCTTGACTTTCTAGAAAACCAATCAAGGCAAAAATTCAATTTTTAGCTACAGGTATTAAAGTAAATTTATCTCTCCCAACTTTTCTACCCCTCAGTTTCTGGAATTTCAACAATTTTAACCAATGGTAATATAACTTGTAAATAAGTGAAAAAACTGCCATAAAGTCAATGCAATAAAGTTTAAACACTTTATCAAAGAGTCTTAGTGATGTATCATAGTTAGTAAATAATTCTTCAAGTTTGGTTATTTGCTTTTTGTCACAAAGAAAATTATAAGTAATAAGTTAGTTGACAAACAGCAACATTTTATATTTAAAAAGAGTCACAAATTCTGACAAGGCAAAAGTTAAAATTATTACATTGAAATGGATAGATATATAGTTGACCCTTGAACAACACAGGGGTTAGGGGTGCAGACCTCCTGCACAGTCAAAAATTCACATATAACTTTTGACTACCCCAAAACTTAACCATTAATAGCCTACTGTTGACTGGAAGCCTTACTGGTAATATAAAGTTGATTAATATATATTTTGTATGTAATATGTATTATATGCTGTATTCTTACAATAAAGTGAGCTAGAGAAAAAATGAAAATGGATTTATAGTACTATTCTGTATTTATGGATACTGTAACTTTACATCATCTGTTTACAAGGTGAATCGTCTGTCTGAAATCCAGGGAAACTGCAGCTGAAGAACCTCAATCTACAGTGTGCTTCAAGAAATTCACCTTTTTTTTTTTTGTAATGTCATGACCTTTCTCTGCCTCTTGGGAGTACTTCCAGCACCACTTCATATGGAACCCATGGTGTTATTTAAGGTTTACAGTATTACACTATGAAAAGTACATTAGAGCCACGAGAGGTCACTTTTTATTGTGATTTGCAATTTACTGGCTAGGTGAACTGCTCACATGCAGATGAATAGCCTCTCAGGGCATTTTAAAGGAATACTGGCAACATTTGAGTTCACCCAAGTAGCACCAGAAGGTGGCTACAAAATTATTACAGTAGTACAGTGTGTACTACAGCTGATTTTATGCAGTTATGATTTAATACTGTATCTTTACATTTGCTTACATTTCTCTGGCTCCATGTACTATCTGTGTTTGTGTGTGTAAGTTTTGATAAATTTTAACTTTTTATAACGGATTTGTGTATAGTTTATGATAGCAAATGATAAAATAGACTAGTATCTATATATATTTTATGCATTCATGACATATCCAACTTTTTATTAATTTTTTAGATATTTCTTTTTAAAATTTATTTATTTATTTTTGAGACAGAGTCATGCTCTGTGCTCTGTTGCTCAGGCTGGAGTGCAGTGGCACCATCTCCGCTCACTGCAACCCCTGCCTCCCAGGCTCAGCCTCCCGAGTAGCTGGGATTACAGGCTCGTGCCACCGTGCCGGGCTAATTTTTGTATTTTTTGTAGAGATGGGGTTTCTCCATGTTGGTCAGGTTGGTCTCGATACCCTGACCTCAAGTGATCTGCCCACCTTGGCCTCCCAAAGTGCTGGGATTACAGGCGTGAGCCACCATGCCTGGCTGATTTTTTCTGCATTTCTAAGCTGTGAGGTTTGTCTGTGAATTTTTTCAATTGTCACAAAATTCCAAAAGAAGTCCAATATATTTCTTGAAAAAAATCCGCATGTAAGTGGACCTATGCAGTTCAAACCTATTGTTCAAAGGCTAATTGTATCAGCTTAGGACAAGTCAATGTAAGGGAATATAGTTGAATATATCACAAAAGCCAAAGATCACACCAAAATATAAAGTGTAAAATGATAATAATAATGACACTAAGTTACCAGGAAAAATAATTATTTCAGAAAGCTTTTACAGCTTAGAAATCATCACATCCTCAAAACGACATGAGGATTAAAAAATAACTGTGAAGTGTTTTGAGCCACTCACAAAAGAAATGCTGAAACTGAATGGGTAGGCAATCACACAAAAGTCACATAGCATTGCTTCTTAAACCAATATACTTAGATTTTTTTTTTACCGGCAAAGTTTTGATGAGGTTAAAACCCTGACTGTCTTTATGAACTCCACTAATCCAGTCTTCAAATGGGATAAATTTGCTAGGAATGTGATGCATAGATCTGAGATAACTACAGCTGCTTTTCAGTGTTGGCACCATTGTCGTAACAAAGCACTCAGTAGAGGCTGACCACATAATAAATGCCAGTGAAGTTGAACCCTGGAAATAACCAAATAAATGAAAGTTATTTAAAGTAACTGTTATGGACTGAACTGTGTCCAACCAAAAATCACATGTTGAAACCCCAACCTCCAGTATCTCAAAATGTGGCTGTATTTGGAGATACGGCCTTTAAGGAGGTAATTAAGGTAAAATGAGGTCATTTGGGTGGGCCCCAATCCAATGTCACTGGTGTCATCTTATAAGAACAGATTAGGATATAGACTACACAGAAACTTAGGGGCAACCATATGAGGACACAGCAAGAAGATGGCCATATACAAGCCAAGTAGAGGGGCTGCAGAGGAAACCAACCCTGCTGATATCTTGCTCTTGAACTTGTAGCCACTAAAACTGTAAGAAAATAAATTTCCATTGTTTGAGTCACCAAGCCACCAAGTCAGTGGTATTTTGTTGTGGCAGCCATAGCAAACTAATATAGTGAAGAATATAGAAAACTAAAAAATATAGAAAAAGAAAAGAAATAGAAAAAGACATGACAGAAGTAGAAAAATATTTGACCATAAAGATCTGTTTGAGAATAAATCATAATAGAAAACATATTCTTTTCCAGGAAGAAATATATTCCAATCTAATTGGTTTGGGGAAGCATTTGGAAATAAGCTAGGATCAAGAACCTGAGGGCTGGCTGGGCACGGTGGCTCACGCCTGTAATCCCAGCACTTTGGGAGGCTGAGGTGGGTGGATCACCTGAGGTCAGGAGTTCAAGACCAGCCTGGCCAACATGGTGAAACCCCACCTCTACTAAAAGTACAAAAATCAGCCAGACGTGGTGGCATATGCCTGTAGTCCCAGCTGCTTGGGAGGCTGAGGCAGGAGAATTGCTTGAGCCCAGGAGGTGAAGGTTGCAGTGAGCCAAGATAACACCACTGCACTCCAGACTGGGTGACAGAGCTAGCCGTCTCAAAAACAAACAAACAAAAAACCAAAACCAAAAACAGAAACAAAAAAAGAAACATGAGGACTATAGTTAATAATACTGTATTATATTCAGTACTTAAGTATTTTTGCTGCATTAGCAGATTATAGATGCTTTTACCACATTAGGGGAAAGTGGATGCCTATGTGAGGTATTTATTCCACAATGGTAATCATTTTACTACATATATGTGTCTTACAACAACACATTGTATTCCTTAAATATACACAACAAACTTTATTTTAAAATATTTTTAAAAGACATTAAATAAATACCACTGTTACATCCAACTCATATCGTTGAGGCTTCCCCATTCACTGATGAGCACCTGAATATTTGGTTTGATGATATAAATAAAATAACTTTGATTGTTTACTGTTTACTCTTTCTTTCTTTCTTTTTTTAAGAGATGAGACTGTGCTCTGTCACCCAGGCTGGAGTACAGTGGCACTATTATAGCTTACTTCAGGCTTGAACTCCTGGGCTCAAGCGATCCTCTCACCTCAGCTTCCTGAGTAGCTAGGACTACAGATGTGTGCCACCACACCTAGCTTTTGAAATCTGAAATTTACTCTTAGAAATTTTGAAATGTACAATACTCTATTATTAACTATATTCACCATGCTGTGCAAATAACTAAAAAAATTTTTTTAAAATTTTATAGAGACGGGGTCTCGCTGTGTTGCCTAGGCTGGTCTCGAACTCCTGGCTTCAAGTGATCCATCTGCTTTGGCCTCCCAAAGTGTTGGGAACAGAGGTATGAGCCACCATACTTAGCCTGATTGGTGTACATTTTGAAAATAAAATTCACTTAGTAATCACTGTATTTCATAGAGATAGATTTTTATCTAGATTTTTGCTAGATTTTAAAAATATATGCACAGTAAATGTACTTGATCTTTGAACAACATTAAACAGCAGTACAATTCAATAAATTCTATTTACAATTCTGAAGTATTTTTGGAACTTTAAAAATGTAGAAATACTAATAACCGTAGTGATATAGTAGGTTCTGGTAGTGGTCATTTTGTCCTGTCCCCATACTCTGTAGCCATTAAGAATAATGTATTTTTATTACTTTTGTCAAACACATTGACACTGAATTTAAGCAGAGTTCCACTATTAAAGGAAATACAGAGGTCTAATGGCAAAAGTTAAGATACAAGGAAGCAAACAGAAAAATCTGGAATGTTGGAAATTCTATAGTACAACTGACCCAATTTCTACAATTCAATGGCAGGGGAAGAAAATGGAGTAGTAGCTGCCTTCAGATAAAAGACTTAAAAGATAAACAACCATATACTGTGTGAATCTTGTTTTATCTCAGTTCAAACAAACTGACACTATAATTTTTTTTTAGAAAATTAGGGAAATTTGATTATGAACTACATTTTATACAATATTAAAAAGTATTTTAAAAAATTTTAGGGATGATAACGGCTGTTGTCATTATGTGGGAGATAATATACATTTTTTTACAGATGCATATTGAAGTATGTAGGCATGAAATCACATGCCTGATGTTTGTTTTAAAATACCTCAGAATACAAACAAAACAAATTAAATAGGGATGATAAAACAAAAGTAGCACTTTTGACTATTGTTTAATTTAGGTAATGGATGTATGGAAGTTCTACTTTTGTCTATATCTTAAAGTTTTCATGATAAAAAAATTTTAGAATATGTAAGAAAAACATTGACTTGAAAGGATTAGAACATACAGTTAAACGGAATGAGCACGTCTAAAAGTGTATATACCATGTGTCCTAATTTTAGGGAAAAAAAGAAAATATTGTAAGTTAATAGTTATTGAGCATTTTCTGGGTGCCAGGTATTGTTTTAGATATGCTATTTGTAGTATTGTTAGAGTAGGCAGAAGTGAGCAGGAAGAAGAGCCTCTGGGAAAGGAATCCTTGGAGATGCTGCCCACTGATTGCAGGCGCTGCCCACTGATTGTCAGCACTGCCAACCGACAGCAAAGAAAAAAAAACAATGGCTACGATGGCAACTTCTGGCCTCATGGACTGGGCTTATCAGGCTTATCAGGCCCTAGCTGGAGATAACTGTGGTAGGGACTCTATCTGATGACAAGCACCACACTCCTCCAAAATCTCGCCCTAGAGTAGCCTTTTGCCCATTATAATACTAAAAAGCACATCCTGGGTGGAGAATTTAAATGCTAATGAGAAATGTGATGTGTGTACTAGCATGTGCAACCACAGCCCATGCACCCAAGGGACCACTTGAAACATGCTTGCAAGTAACACCCCCTCATGGTCCTTCATCAATAATCATGTAAGATTCTCATGAAGAAGGTTTCACCAACGCTAGTTGGAGCTGCATCATTCTCTTGAGCAGCCAGCTCTGAGCGTATTGTTGCTTTAAATAAACTCCCTTGCCACACGTCTCTTGGCTGAATTTTTTCCTCCAAGAAGACAAGAACTGAGGGCCCCGCACCCCTCCTGGTAACACTATCACATTTAATTCTCAAAACAACCATATGAAGTAGGTATATTGTCACCTCCATTTTACAGATGAGGGATCTTAGCCACAATAAAGTAACTTTCCCAAGGTCACACAATACCAGAAGTGAGAGCCAATCCAGGTAGTCTTCTCTAGGGCTCACACTTTTATCCTCTGTTCTGAACCTCTACACTGCCTTTTTAAATACCCAAAATGTTAAAAGTGCTTAGTCATCCTTAAAAGATATGGTTAGGTGCAGTGACTCAGGCTTGTAATCCTAGCACTTTGGGAGGCCTAGATGGGTGGATCGCTTGAGCCCAGGGCTTTGAGACCAGCCTGGGCAACATGGTAAAACCCCATCTCTACTAAAAACACAAAAATTAGCCAGGAATGGTGGGCCTGTAGTCCCAGCTACCAGGGAGACTGAGGTGGGAGGACTGCTTGAGCCCAGGAGCCCAGTACCTTGAGACCAGCCTGGGCAACATGGTAAAACTCCATCTTTACTAAAAACACAAAAATTAGCCAGGCGTGGTGGGCCTGTAGTCCCAGCTACTAGGGAGACTGAGGTGGGAGGACTGCTTGAGCACAGGAGGTCAAGGCTGCAGTGAGCTGTGATCACACCACTGCACTTCAGCCTGGGCATCAGAGAGAGACCCTGTCTCAAAAATAACCAAAACAAAACAAAAGATAGATAGAATTAAGCATATTTTTTCCTTCTCTTTCATAACTTACATTATAAATTTGCTATAATTATGAATATAATGTGGAATAATTAAATCAATCTAGTTAACATAGCCATCACCTTGAATACTTAATCATTTTGTGGTGAGAACATTTAGAATTTACTCTCTTAGCAATTCTGAAACGTACAATACTATATTATTAACTATATTCACCATACTGTGCAATAGAACTAACAAAAACCCATATTCTTCCTGTCTGAGATCTTGTACCCCAGGGGTCCCCAACCCCCAGGCTGAGGACCAGTACCAGTCTGTGGACTGTTAGGAACCTGGCCTTACAGCAGGACAGCAGGAGGTGAGTGGCAGACAAGCATGTATTACTGCCTGAGCTCCACCTCCTGTCACATCAGCGGCAGCATTAGATTCTCATAGGAGCTCGACCCCTATTGTGAACTGCACATGCGAGGGATCCAGGTTGCACATTCCTTATGAGAATCTAATGCCTGATGATCTGAAGTGGAACAGTTTCATCCTGAAACCATGCCCCCGCATCCCAGTCCATGGAAAAACTGTCCTCCATGAAACTGGTTCCTGGTGCCAAAAAGGTTGGAGACCACTGTTGTACCCCTTGACCATCCTTCTTACCTCCACCTCTGTAACCACCATTTTGTTCTCTGCTTTTATGAGTTCAATTTTTTAGATTTCACATACAAGTGAGGATGTGTGGTATTTATCTTTCCGTGTGCCTGGCTTATTTCACTTAGCATAATGTTCCAATTCCATCATTTTGTTGCAAATCACAGACTTTCCTTCTTTTAAAAGGCTGAGTAGTATTACATTGTGTATATATTCCTGTACCATATTTCTTTATCCGTTCATCTCTTAATGAACTTTTAGGTTGACCCAGTAACTTGGCTATCCTGAATAGTGCTGCAGTAAACACTGGTACACAGACATCTTTTTGACAAATGGATTTGAAATATTTTGGGTAAATACCTAGATGTGAAATTGCTAGATCATACCATAATTCTATTTTTAGTTTTTTGAGGATCATACATACCATTTTCCTTTTTTTTTTTTTTTTTTGAGATGGAATCTCTCTCTCTGTTGCCCAGGCTGGAGTGCAAGTGGCGTGATCTCGGCTCACTGCAACCTCCGCCTCCCATGGTCAAGCAATTCTCCTGCCTCAGCCTCCCGAGTAGCTGGGATTACAGGTGCATGCCACCATGCCTGGCTAATCTTTTGTATTTTTAGTAGAGATGGGGTTTCACTGTGTTAGCCAGGATGGTCTTGATCTCCCAACCTCAGGTGATCCGCCCACCTTGGCCTCCCAAAGTGCTGGGATTGCAGGCGTGAGCCACCGCGCCTGGCTGTATACCATTTTCCATAATGACTCTACTAATTTACATTCCCAGCAACCGTGTACAAGTGTTCCCTTTTCTCCACATTCTCACCAAAACTTATCTTTCATCTTTCATCACTTTGTACCTCATAAATTTATACAATTATACACTGTTGATTTACAATAAAAAAAAGGAAAAATGCTGAAGAGCACATTTATTCCGTATCTGTCTCTAGTCCTTTCCAGTGATTTTTCGTGGTTCTCATTTACTGAATAAAGTAATGCTAACGAAGGGTTCATGCCCTGGTAATTGTCCACTGCTAAAAAAAAAAAATGACTTGTAAATTTATAATTTGAAAAATGTTTGTTTTTCCTGAAGAATTGAGATATTTCTTCCTCTTAGATGCTAGGAGTTTAGTAAGCTACATGTGTTTTATTTTTCACCATTTAGTTTTCATTTAGTAGCTCATCTTTATTCTATCACAATTTCAATAAGTCTATCATACTAAGTACATATTAAGAACATGGTATAAATAATAAGCCTTTATTTCAACTAATGAATTTCTTATTATTTAAAGTATTCCCCCCCTTTTTTTTTTTTGAGACAGAGTTTCACTCTTGTTGCCCAGGCTGGAGTGCAATGGCACGATCTCGGTTCACTGCAACCTCTGCCTCCCAGGTTCAAGCGATTCTCCTGCCTCAGCCTCTCGAGTAGCTGGGATTACAGGCAAGGGCCACCATGCCTGGCTAATTTTTTTGTATTTTTAGTAGAGACGGGGTTTCTCCATGTTTGTCAGGCTGGTCTTGAACTGCCGACCTCAGGTGATCCACCCGCCTTGGCCTCCCAAAGTACTGGGATTACAGGCGTGAGCCACCACACCCAGCCCATATTCCCTATGTTTAAGCAGTTGAAGGAAGAAATGTAATTAACCGTATACACATACAAAGCAATAAAAAGGAGTCCAAGTTAAACAACAACAAAAAAAGAAATGGCCTCAATTGCTACTGTTTCTTGTTACCTTTTTCTTTAATTTTTAATGTGATATTTGCAAAAATTATAAATTGAACATATTAAATTGCCAAGATTTCACTGTGTTTTGGTCTGCAAAAGGGTAATTTCACACAGCTCAACTTAATATTTTTGTGGTAAAAAAATATGATTCTGAAATGTGCAGTTACCTTTAGTTGCATCTCAATTTTTCTTTTGTTAAGTTTGATAAATATATAAGTAATTACTAAAAATATTATGTAGGACATAAATCTATTTTTATAAAATTATTACAACACTTTCTTCAATGTATTTATCCTTGTAACCCTATACTCTTATGTGTGTATTTATAAACAGAGATGTTTAAAATGATGCTCATTAAATATTAATAATAGTTGTTTTAGAAAATTTTTTCATCAGTAAGAAATGTTTTGTAAATGAAGAAAATCCTACCTGATGTAAAACTTTGCTAGCTGCAGAAATTGTTATTACATAACTGTCAGTATCATCAAAAGTGACTTCAGCTGTAACTTCCAACAAATTAGGGTTTCCAACAAACACAGTCAGTAGTGGTATTTCAAGCATTCGAAAACCTATGGAAACAAGGTTAACAGTTAATATTAGATAATGAAAACTGTAAACTCAATTGAATAATGATTGGCTAATCAGATTTTAGAACATCAACTGAATCTATTCTGAAGGTTGTACAATGACTGCACATACAGTTAGCAATTTGTATAGAGTCAACTTTAATAGTTCTGTTACAGGAAATGGGTCCTAATCCAGACCCCAAGAGAGAGTTCTTGAATCTCGCACAAGAAAGAATTCAGGGTGAGTCCACAGAGTAAAGTGAAAGCAAGTTTATTAAGAAAGTAGAGGAATAAAAGAATGGCTACTCCATAGATAGAGCTGGTGGTTGCCCATTTTTATGGTTATTTCATGATAATATGCTAAATAAGGGGTGGATTATTCACGCCTCCCCTTTTTAGACCATATAGGGTAACTTCCTGATGTTGCCATGGCATTTGTAAACTGTCATGGTGCTGGTGGGAGTGTAGCACTGAGGACAACCAGAGGTCACTCTGATTGCTATCTTGGTTTTGGTGGGTTTTGCCCAGCTTCTTTACTGCAACCAGTTTTATCAGCAAGGTCTCTATCACCTGTATCTTGTGCTAACCTCGTATCTCATCCTGTGGCTTAGAATGCCTTAACCATCTGGGAATGCAACCCAGTAGGTCTCAGCCTCATTTTACCCAGCTCCTATTCAAGATGAAGTTGCTCTGGTTCAAACGCCTCTGACAGTTCTCAGAAAAATTTAACTTTACAAATATTTTCTCAGAGAAATGTTTCCCTCATTCCTCAGCCTGCTTCTCAAATGCTAATCAAGGTCTCCGATAATACTGGCTACACTGAGTTGGTTGGCTGAGTAGAAAAACTGAAGGGTACATGCCCAGTTGAAAGGGCTGCCAGTTAATTGTTGCCAAGAGAAAACTCTTATGCATTTCAAACAAAATATTTTACCAGACCAATTTCTGCCTGCAGGCCACCTGTTTGCAACTTTGCCATACTGAGCACTTCAGTGGAAAAACAGATTTGAAATACTATGTAGTCTAACTGGCATCTTTACCAATCAATAAACCAGAGTTTATAAACACCTGCAGCTGTTTCCCTTAAACCAAAGTGACCTGGCCAGTGCTTCCTAGCCTTTACCCGGAGATTTTGTTGAAATACAGATTGAGCAGGTCTGGAGTGAGGCCTGAGATTCTGCATTTCTAACAAGTGTCCTGGTGATGCTAACACAGGTTCAGGGACCACACCTTCAGTAGATTGGACTAGATTTTTCCGCAGAAACAGGCAACTCAGTTGATTTGTTGATTATTATTTGCGTCCATCAAACTGAACACATATAACTTATTGAGCCCTTTAATAAGCAATTCAGTATATTTTAAAGGGAAAATAATTAGAACATTGTGGTGTTGGTGACAGAATATAGAGAGATTACAATGGAACAGATCTTAAAAATTCAGAAATGGTCAGAATAATAGGTAAATTGTATACTAAGATAAAGTTATATTTTGAAATCAGCAGAGAAAGGATGCATTAGTGAATAAATAATATTGGAACAACTAGCTAACCATACATAATATACCAAAATAAAATAGAGGTAACCGAAAATTCAAATAGAAAGTTAAAACCATAAAATTAAAACTTCTAAAATTACTTGAAGGAAATAGGGACAATTAGTCATACAATCAACAAGAAAGGATTTCCAAGGGTTTCAGATAGAAGGAAGGTTTTCAGGACATTTAATCCACGATATTGAGGGAAATAGATGTTCTCAATTTTTTTTAAAACTTCTAATTTTCACTTATATAAATTACTTGATTCTATTTTTTCAAATAAGCCTTTTTTTTTTTAAAAAAATAGCATTTTGTCCTTTCATTATGGTTCCTATATCTTCTTTTACTCTGAGAGTTTTATGCATACTTATTTGATAGTGTCTTTCTAATTTTTCTGTTATCTCAAGTTCCTGGAGTCTAAAATTTTCCTATGCCTGTTGACTCTCTGTTATGGTGGGTCATTTCCTTACAAAGTTTTAAAGTTCTTTTCCTCAATTTGTGATCAATGGAGACTGATTTTTCCCTGGAAGTCCATATTACCTGGGTCATAAAAGTATTCTTACAGAGAGTAAATTTAAAATATATTTTTAATGTAATAAAATTGTGTGTGTGTGTGTGTGTGTGTGTGTGTGTGTGTGTGTGTGTGTGTGTGTGTTTTAATAGAGACAGGCTCTTGCTATATTGCCCAGGCTGGTCTCAGACTCCTGGGCTCAAGCTATCCTCCTGCCTCGGCCTCCCAAAGTGCTGGGATTAGAGGCATGAGCCACCATGCCTGACCCCTACAGAGAGTTTTGTGCTGTCTTGTGTTGGGGCCCAGGTGTTATTATTTCTCAGCTTGGAATTCTGCATGTGAATGCAGAATTCAGTCTCTGAATATGACACAGTCTTGAAGTTTTGATTTTTTATGGGAAATTCCTTCTCCCCATTCTAAGCCCATGCTGCTGCTTTAGGAAAACTCTGGTGGACAGAGTTTTCCTAATTCTCTCTTCATGATTTGATGGTCCCAGCTTTCTTTAATGGTCTCCATTCCAACTTCCTTCCACAAAGTAGTAAGGCCCAAACTCAAACTTTCTGTCAACAATTGGTCATTAAAAGCCGTCTCACTGCCTTATGATCAGTATCTGGGCCTCACATCCTTCAGGGAGTCATACATTAGCTAATTTCTTTGGTTTTAAGTTCCCTTTTCATTTCTGGTGGCACAATTTTCTTCTTTTTCTTGCCCTTTTTCCCCTACTCCCTCCCTTCCATCTTTCCTTCCTCTCTTCCTATCTCAGTTATTTACTAAAATTTTTTGTTTTATTTTTTCCATTGTGCTATTTCGCTAGCATCTTTAACAATTTTTGTATTACTTTTGTAATAAATAAATAGCTGGAAAAATGGGGGAAAGTATAGAATTCTATTTCAAGGTCTTTTTTTTTGGCTTAAAATAAATACAGTCATTCTGTGGTATATACAAAGGGTTGGTTCAAGGAACCCTGTATATACCAAAATCCACATATACTCAAGTCCCTAAATTGGGCCTGTGGAACTCACATATAGGAAAAGTCAGTGCCTGTGTATATGTGGGTTTCACATCCCGCAAAAACTGTGTTTTCTGTCCATGTTTGGCTGAACAATATCTGCACATAAGAGGACCTGCAGAGTTCAAACTGGTGTTGTTCAAGGGTCAACTGTAGCTGAAATAAATATAACAATACCAAAGTAATTAAAAAGTTTTCCTTTCAGAGGGCAACAGAAATCTACACTAAAATTCTGTGTCAACTTGGGCTGGTAGCAATCTCATTTTCCTCATTTGTAAAATGAGGATTATAATCTATATTTTTAGCATTGTTATAAACATTAAATAAAATAATGTATAGAAATATGGCCGAGTGAGGTGGCTCACGCCTGTAATCCCAGCATTTTGGGAGGCTGAGGCAGGTGAATCACTTGAGGTCTGGAGTTTGAGAGCAGCCTGGCCAACATGGCAAAACCCCGTCTCTACTAAAAATACAAAAAACTAGCCGGCAGTGGTGTACACTTGTAATCCCAGCTACTTGGGAGGCTGAGGCAGGAGAATCACTTGAACCCAGGAGGCGGAGGCTGCAGTGATCCAAGATTGTGCCACTGTACTCCAGCCTGGGCGATGGAGGGGGAGTCTGTCTCATAAATAAATAAATAAATAAATAAATAAAATAATAGTTTAATATAGAGCCCAGTACATAGTAAGTACTCAATAATTAGGCACTAATACTGTTAGTAGTAGAATGCCAGCAAGTATGGGAACCAAGGATAAAGTCAGTCAGTATCAAAGAGTATATTTCACATTCAAGAAAAGAAATAACATTTCCTTTTTATATTTTCCAATCAAAACAAACTTACCTTTTGCATTCCGTATGACCTTAGCTTTTAAAACATAAGAGTTTCCCAGATCAATGTATTTCACGATGTTGAGGGATGGTGAATCATCATGTTGAAACCAATAATTACATGGTTTTGAATATATTTTCCATGTTCGTCCATTCCTTTGCCCAAAGTTGTATAAGAACCATGTGCTCTTTAGAAAGGTCATATTGTTGGGTGCACTTTCAGGCATGGTAGCAATGGCTAATGCATTCTTATTATCTAAAATGCTTGTGATGAGGAAGCTGCTGTACCCGGGAAGCACTACAGTCTTCTCTATATCTGTATCTTCAAACAAGGCCTGAACAACTGGAGATTAAACAGAAGAGACTTGGTATTAAATCAAACATCCGATGTTTGCCCAACAAACTGATGTACATAGCTAACAAATACACTGTTTGAGTTTTTAAACTATCTCTTAACCAGAGAACACAGTTGCCAAATTTCAGTCATAATTCAAATTATTTTATAGAAAGTTTATCATAAATAGACCATGCACCTATGCTTTAATGTTTACTGTGAAACTATTGTATAAAATTTTTGGCAGTAAAAAATCATGTAGAGCTAAGTAAAGAAAGCTGATTTTTTTTTTTTTTTTACTATGGAAATACTAAAAGCCTTAAAAACCTAAAATCTTTATTGTGATTCTACAAGAGAAGGATAATGTAGCCAGTTTCCCCAGTACCTAAAGATGTGCTTATTACACAGAAGATGCTCAATAAATATTTGTTGAATGGATGAGTGATTGAGTATTTAAGGAGAATACGAAGATTTAGAAGAAAAGAGGTTCTTGGGCAGGACCTTAAGGAACATCATCATTTAAGGAATGGGAAGGGAAAAAGATCCTCTCACGGAGACGAAGAAGAAATGATTGGAGAAAATCAGAGAAGACATCAATGAAGCCAAGGAAGGCTGTTGAAATGAGAGGGAAGTAATCATTATCAAAATATTTTTGATAGGTCATGAAACATGTCATCAATACTCTCTTACTCTAAAAAAAATAGAAACAGTCAGAAGAGGGCCTCATCATTCCCTTAATTATGCACACATGCTCCAATTTCTCCCAGTTCAAACTGACCAAAGAAAATCCTTTCCAATATTCCCTCCAACCACCACGTAATTTCTCTCTTTCCCTTTATAGTAAAACTTCCTGAAAGAGTTACCTTTATTCACTGTCTCCACTCTCCTCTCATAATTTTTCGAACCCATTCCAATCAGATTTTTGTCTACATGACTCCAGCCAACAGCTTTTTGTCAAAGTTCTCAATGACTTTTTTTTTTTTTTGATATGGAGTTTCGCTCTTGTCACCCAGGCTGGAGTGCAATGGCGCAATCTTGGCTCACTGCAACCTCCACCTCCTGGGTTCAAACAATTCTCCTGCCTCAGCCTCCCAAGTAACTGGAATTACAGGCACCTGCCACCAGGCCCAGCTAATTTTTGTATTTTTAGTAGAGATGGGGTTTCACCATGTTGGCCAGACTGGTCTCAAACTCCTGACCTCAGGTGATCCACCTGCCTCAGCCTCCCAAAGTGCTGGGATTACAGGCATGAGCCACCATACCCGGCCAGGGTTCTCAAGGACTTTCACACAGATCCACTGGCCAGTTTTCATTCCTTATCTTACCAGACCTATTGGCATTATGCAACATGGGAGAGGGGCCTCTCCTTCTTGAAACACCTTCCTCACCTGGTTTGACACACTCTCTCTTAGTTCTACTCTGACCAGGCCACCCAATATCCTTTAACGATTCTCCTCCATCTCCCTGAACACTAGATATTGCCCTGGATTAGACCTCAAGCCTCTTCCCTTCTATAACTCCACTCATTTTCCAGGTGTTCTCATTTGGTCGTATAGCATTAACTATCATACATATGCTGAAAGTCCTCAAATCTGTCTCTAGCCCAGCCATCTTCCCTGAACTCCAGACTTGTATTTCTAAACGCCCATCTTATTTATCCACTTGGATGAGTAACAAGCATCTTTAAGTTTAATATGATCTCTCACTTGATTATTGTAATGGCCTCCTAGCTGACTTCTCTGCTTTCCTCCTTGCTTTCTCTCCATCACCTGCCCAGTCTGTTCTCATCACAGCAGCCAAAGTGATCTTGTTGAGAGCTACGTCAGATCATATCACTTTCTGCTTAAACTCTCCAGTGGCTTCCCGTTTAGTCAGAGTAAAACCTAAACCCTTAGAATAAACTGTACTAACTTTTGCTGTGAATCAATAATCCTTTGAGATAGAAACATCCTATAGAACATTGATTCAAAATTATTTTGTTAAAGTGAGGCAAAATCTGCAGGAACTTCCCATTTTCTTTCATTTCTTCTGATCACTCTTTAAGACAAAATAACCTCATAGTAATAAATAATAGGCACTACTATTGATGAAATATCAATGAAGTTATAGCTATATTTTATTATATTAGAAAAAAAAATCTTGGGCAGCGTGTGGTGGCTAATGCCTATAATCCCAGCACTTTGGGAAGCTGAGGCAGGCGGATCACTCGAGGTCAGGAGTTTGAGACCAGCCTGGCCAACAAGGTGAAACCCCGTCTCCTAAAAATACAAAAATTAGGCCGGGTGCAGTGGCTCATGCCTGTAATCCTAGCATTTTGAGAGGCTGAGGTGGGCGGATTGCCTGAGCTCAGGAGTTCGAGAGCAGCCTGGGCAACACGGTGAAACCCCATCTCTACTAAAATACAAAAGAGATTAGATGGGCATGGCGGCATGCGCCTGCAATCCCAGCTACTCGGGAGGCTGAGGCAGGAGAATTGCTTGAAGCCAGGAGGCGGAGGTTGCAGTGAGCTGAGATTGCACCACTGTGCTCCAGGCTGGGTGACAGTGCGAGACTCCAAAAAAGCAAAAATTAGCTGGCTGTGGTGGCACATGCCTGTAATCCCAGCTACTCGGGAGGCTGAAGCAGGAGAATCGCTTGAACCTGGGAGGCAGAGGTTGCGGTGAGTCGAGATCGCATCACTACACTCCAGCCTGGGCGATACAGCGAGACTCCATTGCCAAAAAAAAAAAAAAAAAAAAACTTTCAGGAACCCAAATATATGTAAACTTTGGTAGGTTGCCAGTTGGACTAAAATTTGAAATCTATTGCTCTATAAATAAGCATTAAAATGCCTTCACAAAAGATAATTTTTCATTTTTTTCTAGCCATCAGAGATGTATGATATTATTATACCTACCTTGTGAATCAAGAGTGAGTTTATAGACATTTCCAGCTTTATTAATCAAAAGGGAACTAGACAAACAAGAGCTCTCATTCACTTCTTCTAATCCAAAGGGCTCTTTCATTTCTGCAATAACTGAGGACAAAAATCCTTTAGGAGTCGTATGTTGCAATACCCTTCTTATGTAAGCTCTTCCAGTTTTCCTAAAAACAAATAAAACCATTAAGCAATTTGGATAAAACAGTGGATTAAATGAACCAATTTATGAACAAATAATTGACAAAGAAAGTATACCACAAATAACTAACAAATATTTGATTAACATTTGTTCAACCCCATTAGTAATCAATGAAATGGCAATTATAACAATGGGATACAATTTTTAACCTCTAAAATTAGCGAAGATCTTTAAATGACAGGGTTCAGTAGTGGTGGGAATTGAGTGAAGATAGGCATTCATCCACTACTGATGAGATTGTAAATTAGAACTAGCTTCCTGGAAAGCAATTTGACATTATGCATTAGGAGCGTGCTAACCTTTTCCCTGCTCTGATTCCATGTCTATTATTATGGCTCTGTCCTAAGGAAAGAACTTGAAACAGAGGGGTGGGGGAGAAAGCTTTCTACACAAATATATTCATTAGGGTAAAATTTAGAAATGAGAAATGTCAATAAAAAAACTAAGTGAATGATATTACATGATTTACTTAGAGAAAATGCAATGATTAAAAGGGTGTTTAGAAAGAGTTTTTAACAGTGTAGGGAAAATGATCATATTATAATGTCCAAACGAAGAAAGCAAGTTGAAAAATGTTAAGATGCATATAAAAAGGACTAATTGGCAGTTCATCAACGTGTTAACAGTCATAATTTCAATTATCTTAATATTTTTCTGTCTTTTAGGAAATTTCTATACTGAGCATGTATTAACTTTATAACCAGAAAAACAATCTGTTTCTAAAATGTTAGCCTTGCATATCCACATGCAAAAAATTCAATCTAGACACAGATCTTACAATCATCACAAAAATTAACTCTAGGCCGGGTGCAGTGGCTCACACCGGTAATCCCAGCACTTTGGGAGCTGAGGCAGGCAGATTGGTTGAGCCTAGGAGTTCAAGACCAGCCTAGGCAACATGGTGAAACCCTATCTTTACTAAAAATACAAAATCAACCAGGTATGGTGGCACGTGCCTGTAATCCCAGCTACTCAGGAGGCTGAGGCAGTGGGATCACTTGAGCCTGTGAGGTGGAGGTTGCAGTGAGCTGAGATAGTGCCACTGCACTCCAGTGTGGGTGACAGAGCCAGACCCTGACTCAAAAAAGAAAATAAAGAACTCTAAATGGGCCACAGACTTAAATATAAAATGTAAAACTATAAAACTCCTAAGAAGATAACATAGGAGAAAATGTAGATGACCTTGGGTATGGCAATTACTTTTTTCCCTCAATTAAAAAAATTATGTTAAAATATATGCTATGGTTTTAACGTATTCCTCAAAGTTCATGTGTTGAAAACACAATTTCCAATGCAAGAGTGTTGAGAGGTGGGACTTTTTTTTTTTTTTTTTTTTTTTTTTTGAGACAGAGTCTTGCTCTGCTGCCAGCCTGGAGTGCAGTGGCGCCGTCTCAGCTCACTGCAACCTGAGAGGTGGGACTTTTAAGGGCTGATTAGACCATGAGGCTTTGCCCTCACGAATGGATGAATGCCATTATTGCAGGAGTGGGTTAATTATTGTGGGAGTGGGTTCCTGATAAAAGAATGAATTCAGTCCCTTCCCTCCCCGTCTTTCTCTCTTTTGCACATGAGTGCTTCACATGTGTGCTCACATGTGCTCACCCTTCTGCCTTCCACCATGGGATGACGGAGCATGAGGCCCTCACCAGATGCGGGCCCCCCAGTCTTGGATTTCCCACCCTCCAGAACTGTAAGAAATAAATTTCTTTTCTTTATATATTACCCAGTCTGTGATATTCTATTATAGCAGCATGAAACAGACTAAGAAGATACACCTAACAAAATTTACCATCTTCATGCAATGACTGTTGAATACAACACCAAAGACACAATCCATGAAAGAGAAAATTGATAAATTTCTCTCCAGTTTTCCTAAACACAAGTAAAACCATTAAGTAATTTGGATAAAACAGTGGATTACATGAACCAATTTATGAACAAATAGTTTACAAACAAAATATACCACAAATAGCTAACAAACATTTGATTAACATTTGGTCAACCTCATTTGTAATAGAAGAAATTGCAATTACAACAATGGGATACAATTTTTAACCAATTAGTAAAGATTTTTAAATGGCAGTGTTAAGCAGTGAACACTGAATTTGTGTTAAAAATACATGCTATGGTTTGCATGTATCTCTCATTAGTAATTGGTACCTTACTAAAATTACAAACTTATGCTCTGAAATATCCTGTCAAGAGAATTAGAAGACAAGCCACATACTAGGAGAAAATATTTTCAAAAGACATATAAAGGACTGTTATCCAAAATAAACTGTAGGGGAGGGGAGAAGAAACCTCTTTTTCCTCTATTCTCCTTGGTTCTGTAACTGAGACCCTGACAATTATACTGACAAATACAGATTAACAAGAGAAAAACAGGTGGAATTTATTAACATGTGCATTGTGCTTACATGCAGGAAAAACAGCAGTGATGAGTAACTAAAAAGGGTAGTTAGAACATGGGGCTTCATAACAAATTTTTAGAGAAGTGACAAGACAAAGAAAAATGGGCTTAGGTTTTTAGGGTCAGCAAACTGTGGAAGGTAAATAAATGGAGGGAACTAATGGAAGATAAGGGTCGTTTTGACAAGGTTTCTTCTGTAAATTCTTTGTGTCTCTGGGTTTATTAATAGTCTAGAGTTGCTTGTGCCTGTAATCCCAGCTACTCTGGAGGAAAGCCTGAGGCAGGAGGGTTGCTTGAGGCCAGGAGTTGGAGACCAGCCTGGGTGCAACACAGTGAGATCTTGCCTCTAAAAAAATTTAAAAATAAAATAAAAAAAACTAGCTGGGTGTGGTGGCACATGCCTGTAGTCCCAGCTACATGGGAGGCTGAGGCAGGAGGATTGCTTGAGCTCAGGAGTTCGAGGCTGCAGTGAGCTATGATTGCACCACTGCACTCCAGCCTGGGTAACAGAGTGAGAATCTGTCTCTAAAAAGAAAAAAATATATATTTATATAGTCTAGAGTTATCTTCAGTGATTAAGAATCATTCTGCCCTTTCTGGTGGGAGGGGGCAAAGAGTTTTTCTTGTGCCTGTTTTTCATTAATTTCCTTCAGCTCAAATAATCTTTATGCCAAAGTGGCATATTCTTTGTTTTTTTGGTTTTGTTTCGTTTGGAAATTGGAGGTCTCACTATTTTGCCCAGACTAGGCTTGAACTTGAGATCCTCCTGCCTCAGACTCTGTAGTAGCTGCACCTACAGGCACACACCACTGCGTGGTTCTGGGATGGCATAATCTGATCTCCTACAATACAAAAATCTCTAATAATACAACAATAAGAAAGCGTACAACCTGATTTTAAAAATGGGCCAAAGACCTTAACAGATACCTCACCAAAGAAGATATGCAGATGGCAGGTAAGCATATCAAAAAATGTTCTACATCATATGATATGGTTTGGCTCAATGTCCCCACCCAAATCTCATCTTGAATTGTAATCCCCACGTGTCAAGGGAGGGACCTGGTGGGAGGTGGTTGGATCATGGGGGTGGTTTTCCCCATGCTGTTCTCATAACAGTGAGGGAGTTCTCATGAGATCTGATGGTTTTAAAAATGGCAGTTTCCCCTGCACTGTCTCTTTCTCCTGCCACCATGTAAGACGTGCCTTGCTTTCCCTTCATCTTCCACCATGGTCTCCCCAGCCATGCAGAATTGTGAGTCAATTAAACCTCTTTCCTTTATAAATTACCCAGTTTCAGGTATTTCTTTATAGCAGTGCGAAAACAGACTAATGCATATGTCATCAGGGAAATGCAAATTAACAATGAGATACCACCACATGACTATTAGAATGGCAGAAATCCAAAACACTGACAACCCAAATACTGGTGAGTATGTGAATAATAGGAACTCTCGTTCATTGTTGATAGAAATGAAAATGATACAGCCAGTCTGGAGGACAGTTCAGTCATTTTTTACAAAACTAAACATACTCTTAGCATACGATCAAGCAAAATGCCTTGGTATTTACCCAAATGAGTCGAAAACTTATATCTATACAAAACCTGCAAATAGGTGTTTACAGAAGCTTTATTTATAATTGCTAAAACTTGGAAGCAACCAAGATGTTCTTCAGTAGGTAAATGAATAAATAAACTGCGGGATACTCAGATGATGGAATATTATATGATTCAGCACTAAAAAAGAAATGAGCTATCAAGCCACGAAAAGACATGGAGGAAATTTAGATGCATATTACTAAGTAAAAGAAGACTCTGAAAAGGCTATATACGGTATGATTCAAACTATATGACATTCTGGAAAAGGCAAAATTATGGAGACAGCAAAAAGATCGGTGGTTGCCAGGCGTGAGGGGAAGAGAGGGTTGAACAGCCAAAGCATAGAGAATTTTTAGGGCAGTGAAACTCTTCTGTATGATATTGTGATGATGAATACTTATCATTATACATTTGTTCAAACCCATTGAATTTGCAACACTAAGAGTAAGTCCTAATGTAGATATGTACTCTGGGTGATAAATGATATGTCAATGTAGGTTCATGAGCTGTAACAAATGTACCACTTTGGTGTGGGATGTGGATAGTGGGGAAGGTTTCGTGTGTGTATGGGACAGAGGTATATAGGAACTCTATTTTCTGCTCAATTTTGCTGTAAAACTAATTAATTTAAAAAGTTTATTAATTAATTTTAAAAAGTTAACGTCTTTGTATCTGAAGTCAATGGCCAATGGTCAGGCAGCTACCTTAATTATGAAAGCTGTCTCCCCACTTCTTCCTACTATTGCACATGGGGGGGGGGGCGGTGATTAAGCACTGCTGTTCTAGAAGAGGAGAGAAATCAGCCTTTAAAAGAGAAGGAAAGGGGATTTGTGCAATGGAGAATGAATCAGTGAATTTTAGAGGTGGAGAGGAACAACTGTTGAGTGGAGAAAACACTGCAAAAAGACAAATATCATCAAACTAAGCTACCTATGCATTCTAAGCTCCCATTCCAATGCCTGTGCCATTTCCCCAGCCCAGCTGATCCCTTCCACTCCATGCCAATGAAACTGTTTTCATCAAGGTTACTACAGCCTAGAGTGGTGCCAAATTCAAAGATCACATCTTTATTCTTATTTTACTCAAGTCTCTGCAGCATGCATCACAGTTGATCACTCCATACTTTCTAAACACCCTCTTCTCTTGGTTTATATGGCCCCACATTTTCCTGTTTTTTCTACCTTACTGGCTGCTCCTTCTCATCCTTCTTTGCTAGGGCCTTCTTCTTAGCCCAGGCTCTCTTCCTGGAGCACCCCAGGGCTTTTCTTCTCTACATACATCCTCCTCTGCAGGTAGAATCACCCATCTGTATCTGAACAATTGCCAAATGCCAAGTTTCCGCTCTGACTCTTCTGAGCTATGAATTCATACATCTAACTGCCAACTTCACATCTTCACTTAGACACCTAACACACATTTCAAACTGAACATTTCCAATGTGGAACTCTGAATTACCCTGCCTGATACCTGCACTTTTCGTCTCGGAAAATGGCGGTATCGTCCTTCTAGCTACAAACCACAAACCTAGACAATTTTTGATCACTTTCTTGCTCATATCCCTAACAGGCAAATGCATCATCAGATCCTGTCTTCACTCAACTGCACCTGCTCCAGCACCATAATCTGTCACCTGTATTACTTTAATAACTTTCTAAGGGGCTTGGCAGCTTCTACTCACACCCTGTCCCACACTTTTCACAGCAATCAGAGTGATCCTTTCAAAAAAAAAAAAAAAGGTGTTTTGAAGTATATGTCAATTCAGAAAATGATCCAATATAATGATTCCCAAATCATTTTGGGTGGAGCAAAAGACTAAAAAAAAATATATATATATATAAATTGGATTATTTAAAAATAATCCAATAACATTCTCCAGTGGTTTCTGCTGACACCAAGAAGAAAATTTACACTCTTCCTGCATCCTATAATACCGTCTATGATCTGGCACTAGCTGACCTCCTTGCTGGCCTTTCCACGACACCATCACTGTGCATCATCTATACTGGCTTTTTTCATGTTTATTAAACACATCCCAATTTTTCTTGCCTCACTGTATGCAACTTCTTTAGCCTGGAAAGCTCTTTCATTGGCTCTTTGCTGTTCATTCTTGGGTCTTTGCTTACCCTTCTCACTCCCTCTGTCACCATATTTACTTTCTTCAAAGCACATGTTAGATATGAATTTGTTTTGGTTTACCTGTTTATCACCTGTATCTGTTTATTAGAATGTCATCTCCATGCAGGGAAGAGTCTTGTCTATCTTGTTTACCACTATATTCCCAGTGCCTAGCAGAAGACTTGATATGTAATAGGCACTCAAATATTCATTGAATGAATGAAGAGCTTTACTGAAACCTTTGTGTGTTGATGATACATTCCTTCTGAGCAATTTAGTAAAAACATGGACATTAAGTTATCACTATTAAGATTTTGTGAAGATACAGGGCCAGGTGCAATGGCTCATGCCTATAATCCCAGCACTTTGGGAGGCCGAGGCGGGTGGATCACCTGAGGTCAGAAGTTCGAGACCAGCCTGGTTAACATGGTGAAACCCCGTCTCTACTAAATATACAAAAAATTAGTCAGGTGTGGTGGTGGGCGTCTGTAATCCCAGCTACTTGGGAAGCTGAGGCAGGAGAATCGCTTGAACCCAGGAGGTGGAGGTTGCAGTGAGCTGAGATCGCGCCATTGGACTCCAGCCTGGGCAACAAGAGTGAAACTTCGTCTCAAAAAAAAAAAAAAAGATTTTGTGAAGATTCTTAAGAACAACTGACCTTGTTACAAGATGACAGAAGTTCCTTCTCAAATATTTCACCATTTGTGCAATAACTATACTTCCCTTGTTATCAATCAGATAGTGTCTTTTATCTGTGTATATTTAATCAATTCCTACTGTGAAAGGATTTTGATTCAGTACCTAACATCTCATTGTAGGTGGTAGCCTATACCTTTGTTGAGATTTTGCAAGCCTTTTGGCCTCCATGATCTAGATTCATTGATAATGTTCAGAATCCCTTCTTTTCCATCATCTAACTTTAGTTCTTGATTCTTATTCTTCAGGCTCTCTTCTGAATTCCAAGTCTACCATTTGACATTCCCATACTGCCTGATTCCTCATCCATAGTCTGTCTACCTCAGGTACCTGTCCTCTTAAGCACAGTGTAAGAATCTCAGACAGCATCACCACAATAAGATCACGTGTAGCTGGATGCAGTAAATAGAAGGCAAGCACAGATGTGTTTTTTAAGGCACAGAAACAGACAATGAAGTAAAGTAATGAAAATTGCTCTGCTCCATTGTCCTGGTGAGTCTATTCCCATGTATCTCTCAGTCCATTCATTCACCTCAATTTCTACCATCAATATCTTAGACTAAAACATCAAAAATTTTAGCCTAGGCTACTGCAAAAACCTTCTAAATGACCTAAGTGCATCCATAATTGTTACCCTCCAATTCATTCTCTATATCACAGCCAGAGTGACATTCTAAACGAAAGCTAGATTAGTTAAGATAAATGAAAGTTGAAGAATTTAAAGAAGGAAGTAGTAATGGTGTGTTGTGCATCTCACCTGTCATCTCTATGCCACCCTACATGGAGAAAGAGAAGTGCCTCTCTCACAAAAAAGCCAAGAGGCAGCCGGGTGCGGTGGCTCACACCTGTAATCCCAGCACTTTGGCAGGCCTAGGCAGGCAGATCACCTGAGGTCAGGAGTTTGAGACCAGCCTGACCAACATGGAGAAATCCCATCTCTACTAAAAATACAAAATTAGCCAGGCATGCTGGCACATGCCTGTGATCCCAGCTGCTCGGGAGGCTGAGGCAGGAGAATCGCTTGAACCCGGGAGGTGGAGGTTGCTGAGCCGAGATTGCGCTATTGCACTCCAGCCTGGGCAACAAGAGCAAAACTCCATCTCAAAAAACAAACAAAAATAATAATAATAATAAAAAGGCCAAGAGGGATTTCTTCAAGGGGACCACTTCAGAAACTGTAATATTTCTTCTGAGGTTTGAGGAACCGAGGGACCAGAATTGGACTCATTCTTGAGAAATATAAAGGGTAGATACTGACTAGACACCCAGAGTTTAATGATTACATATGGAGTGGGAAAGAGATAAAGTTATTAAGTAACTTTAGACTTTTTAAGTTAACACACATGTAAAAATCTTGGATAACATGAAAAAGCAAAATAAAACAGGGTGTAAAAGTCCCAATCAAGTAGAAGAAGAAAAGAATGGAAAGAGGAGAAAAAAGAACCTTAAAATAAGGTAAGCAAGAAGAGAAGACAAAAATGAAACATAGAAAAAGGTGGGACAAATAGAAAGTACAAAAGAAGATGGTAGGAATGAAGACAAATATATTAGTAAAAATAATAAATGTAGTTGAACTAAACTCTCCAACTAAAGGACAGAAATTGTTAAATTGGCTAAAACCACAAAATTCATTTATGTCTTTTATGACAGATATACAAAGCAGGTGAAAGTTAAAGGATTGAAATAGTATACCACGAAAATATTATCCAAAGAAGGCTGATGCCATGTATCAATAACAAAAAAAGCTACAAACAAAAACAAAACATTGAAACTCATAACAAAAAAACCCTGATTTAAAAATGGGCAAAGGATTTGAATGAATTTAATGCTACAGAATGGTACATCTTAAAATGGTTAAAAAAAGCATAATAAAAAAGCCACGGTCATGCAAAAAAGCATTATAATGATAAAAATACTCACTAAATACCAACAAAATGTTCAACTGATCATGAAGATGTAACAATTCTAAACTTATATGTACCTAATAACAATCTCAAAATATACAAGGCAAAATTGACACAACTATAATTTAAAAATGGACAAATCCAGTATACACAGTAGGAAAGTTTAATACAGCTTTCTCAATAATTGATAGATCAAGCAGAAACAAATCATTAAGGATACAGAAAATTGCAATATCACAAGGAACAGGATTAATCTAACAAATAAATATTAATACTGCATTAAATAGGAAAGCATTCAGAACACAACACCCCAAAATATCTGCTCTAGCCCACTGATCGAGTTAAAGTCACTTAAAACACACACACACACACACACACACACCAGCAAATGCAGAAAGGACACTGTGACCTACCTAAAGGCAGGAGATAAAACTCCCATGTGGAAGGTGTCCTCCTTGCACCTGAAGAAGGACATTGTTTTTATTACTAGAGATGGGGAGCCAAAGCCAAGAGAAATTTGTACAAACAGACCTTGTTAAACTAACCCTTATCTTCCTAGCCACTTCTCCACAGTTAACTATCCTAGCCCAAGCCCCCTTGGCTTGTCACATTTTCACAACTTACTACTTTTTGTTCAACCCAGTATATACATGTTCAACACTAACTGCTTCTTCAGGGGTCTTCATTTCTTTAGGAGGACTCCTATGTTACACAAAACTTACATTAAATAAATGTGTATGCTTTTCTCCTGTTAATCTGTCTTATGTCAGTTTAATTCTCAGGCCCAGCCAAAACACCCTAAGAGGATAAATGTAAAATTTTGCCTCCCATACAAAATATTTACTGAAATTGACCATAATGAATGGCCTAGTCCTAGGCCATAAAGTAAGTTTCAAACAATTTCAAAAAACAAATTTTCAAGGAACAAAATATTCCAGTCTTAAACTCTTCCAGAAAATTAAAAAAAAAAAGAAAACAATTGTCTATGAGGCTAGCACAATGTTGTTAACAGAACCACAGAAGGACAATATGAGAAAGAAAAATTACAGGTAAACTTCCCACATGAACATAGATGTTTAAATCCTAAATATTAGCAAACCGAGTCCAGAAATGTATGAAAACAGATAATATACAATGTCAAAGATAGGTATATTCCAGGACTTTAAGGTTGGTTCAACATTAAATCCACAATATAATTTACAACGTTAAATAAAAAGTTAAAGGAAAAAATTCTATAGATAAGCTCAATAGATACACGAGAAATATTAATTTAAAACCCAAACTCTAAATCTCTTAAACTAGAAAAATAGACAAATTTATTTAAATGATAAAGGGTTTAAGAAAACTATGAAATGCTTAAATATATATATATATATATAGAGAGAGAGAGAGAGAGAGAAAGTGTCAGGAACAACAACAATTCCATTATCTTCTATTTAACAAAGTATTGGAGGTCCTAGACACTATAACAGGAAAAAGCTATAATATGCTAAGAAACATTAAGGAAAAAACAAAAAAAATTATAATTGACCCTTGAACAATGCAGAGGTTAGGGATGCCAACCTCCTGTGCAGATGAAAATTCACATATTACTTTTAATTCCCCCCAAATTTAACTACAAGTAGGCTATTGTTGACTGGAAGTCTTACCAACAACATAAACTGTTGATTAACACATATTTTGTATGTTATATGTCTTACATGCTGTATTCTTACAATAAAGTAAGCTATGGGAAAAATGTTATTAAGAAAATCGTAAGAAAGGGAAAATACATTTATTATTTCTTAAGTGGAATGGATCATCATAAAGATCTTCATCCTAGTCATCTTCTTGATTAGGCTGAGGAGGCCTTACTGACTCAGGGGTGGCAGAGGCAGAAAAATTTCCATGTATAAGTGGACCTGCACAGTTCAAACCCATGTTGTTCAAGGATCAATTGTACTGGCAGGTAATAAGATTATCTATTTAAAAATATTTATACAGTATGGAAATTTCTCAAAGAACTAAAAAGAGATTTACCATTCGATCCAGCAATCCCACTACTGGTTATCTACCCAAAGGAAAAGAAGTCATTATATAAAACAAGACGTCTGAATACATATGCTTATTGCAGCATAATTCACATTTGCAAAGATATGGAATCAACCCAAGTGCCATAAACTGATGAGTGGATTAAAAAAATGTGATATATATATATATATATATACACACACACACACACACCATGGAATACTACTCAGCCATACAAAACAATGAAATAATGTCTTTTGCAGCAACTTGGATGGAACTGAAGGCCATCAACCTCAGTGAAGTAACTTAGGAACAGAAAAACCAAACACTGCATGTTCTCACTTAAAAGTAGGAGCTAAGCTATGGGTATGCAAAGGCATACAGAGTGGTATAGTGGATATTGGAGGCTCAGAAGAACGGAGGGTGGGAGGGGTGAGAGAGGAAAAACTACCTATTGGGTACAATGTACACTTCTTGGGTGATAGGTACACCAAAAATCCAGACTTCACCACTACACAATTCACCCATGTAACCAAAATTCACTTGTACCCTTAAAGCTATTGAAACTTAAAAAACAATTAAAAATTTACCTCTACTCCAAAACCCAAGATAATATGTAGAAAAAGTACTAGAATTATTAAAAGAATTTAGCAAATTTGAAAAATATAAGATTACGCTACAAAAGGCAATCATAAGACTTCTGCTTTTGCTTTAAATGCAGAAAGATGCACTCAAACAAGAAAACAAAACAAAAAGTAGATAAAGTACAAAATCATGACTTTTCTCTAGTTTGTCAGAGAACTAAGGTCACTAGATAACCAACTAAGCTGAAACCCAGAGCAATAAGCCATTCCAAGGAGAGATTGAACACTAGGACAGTGTCACCTATGGAAGAACATGGGAAGGAGAAACAGTGCTGACCACAACACAAGCAAGTAAGAGTTAGCTGAAGTTGTTAAAAAGGGCCAAAGGCCTGGTATGTGCTAGCATGTGAGTCTGGAAGTGCTTGGGTGCCTGACAAATGGGAGTCTGCACTCACTTGCAAACTCCACTGGCTTCCGTTGAAGGCTCGTGGCAAAGACTGAGGAAGGGCCATAGACCAGAGACAGCCGCCATTGGTGGTGCAGGTAGTTTGTGGGGATCAGAGGTTGGGAGGAAACAGGCCTGAAGCATCACCTACTTCCCTGAACCTTCTCTCACAGGAAGTAAAAGCCTTAAACCACAGGAGGTTGGGCATTAGATGCTTTTGCACACAGGCCTCAAAAGAGCTGATCAGTGGCTGAGGGTTAGGGGGCATCAGGAGGGTGCTGGCACGGAAGTCCTGCCTCCCTCCCTCACCCTTTTCCCTTATAAAGCAAACGCTTTTACCTACTGTCAGAGAAGAAGTAAAGGTACACTCACCCACAGGGCCCAGGGAAAGACATGTAACAGAGGAGGGAAGGGTGAAATAATAACTTCTATCCCTTAAGAGGAATCAGGAAGCTGTCTTGGTCCTAAAATTCTAAAAGAACTAATAATTAGTAGTTCTTTTCTGCTAATAATTATTAGCAGAAAGATAATTATCTTACTGTTAGGGGAAGAGCACGAAATTCCCACCCAAGATCTATCTAACAGTGATATAAGGCAGAGTTTGGTTGCAAGAGGTAATTTCTATTACCAGGTTTTGGGGTTTTTATTTTCCTTAATGGAACTTGACAAGCTGAGTCTAACATATAAATGGAAGACCAAATGCCAAGAAAGGGCACGGGGAGGGGGTTATTCACATGTGTTTCATAATTAGAGTCATTTAGTCAGTGTGTCACGGAGAAGACAAATACACCAGTGAAATAGGAGAGAGGACAGGAGCGGACAAATGCATATACGGGACCAGGATATATCACAGGGCAGTGCTGCAGATCAGTTGGGGAAAGGAGGGGCTTGTATGGACAATAGATTACCCACATTAAAAAAAAAAAAAAGGAAAGAAAAACTGGATTCCCACTTTACACTAGGCACATCAATTCTACATAGGTAAAATTGAAAAGCCGGGCGGGGTCGCTCACACCTGTAATCCTAGCACTTTGGACAGCCAAGCTGGGCAGATGACTTGAGCCCAGGAGTTCAAGGCCAGCCTGGGCAACATGGCAAAAACCCATCTCTACAAAAAAAAAACAAAAAAGCAACCCCCGCCCCCCCAACAAAAAAAAAACTAGCTGGGCATGGCGGCACCTGTGTGCCTGTAGTCCCAGATACTCAGGAGGCTGAGGTGGGAGGACCACTTGAGCCAGGGAGGTCAAAGCCGCAGTGAGTCATTATTGCACCACTGCACTCCAGCATGGGTGACAGAGGAAGACCCTGTCGAAAGAAGGAAAGAGAAAGAAAGGAAGGAAGGAAGGAGGGAGGGAGGGAGGGAAGGAGGGAAGGAAGGAAGGAAGGAAGGAAGGAAGGAAGGTAGGAAGGAAAAGTTTGACATGATTCCAAAACAATATAGGAGAATAGCTACGTAACTTGTAGCATATTCATGTGAGTGAATTACAGACTATATATCAATATGGAGTAATTTCAAAAGTATAATGTTATATGAAAAAGGCAAGTCATACATTTCATAAAACTAGTGTTAAAGCTCTAAAGCAAAACTTTAAAATATGTTAACATAAAATCCAAGACAGTGCTTATCTCTGGGGGACAAGGGTCATGGGGGGCATGGAGGGGAGGCAGGAAAGAAAAAATATGCTGCCCAGAAGGACTGCTGAAAGGATGAAGGGACCCCAATACAGTGATAGAATTCCAGGGTCCGGCAGGGCAGGGGTAGTTGTCACTAGTGGCAAGGGTAGCATTGCCCATAACCAAAGACTCTGGAAGTCTCCAACAGGAGGACTTCTTGTCCCTTTACCTCACCTCTCTTCTTTCACCCAAACTCTGAGGCTTAAGAAAAGACCAGAAGAACAAGCATGAAGGAAGAGAGTGGCGGTTGGGGGAAGGTTCCAGGCTGAGAGGAACAGCATGCTCAAAGGCCTCCAGGCCAAAAGGAGCAGGATGTGTTACAGAAACCAAAGGAAAACCAGAGTGACTTCACCGCAGTGAACAAAGCAAAGAGGTCACTCAAGAGAGTGGAGCCAGGTCAGTGGGGTTTTTTGAGTTCCAGTAAGGAACTTGGGTGTTATTCCAGGAGAATCTAGGATTCTCCAAACAAGGGCTCAAGCCCCAGGAAAATACTCTTTTGATGCTGTATACTCCCCTTTTATAGACTTAGTCAACTGTAATTACATACTTGTCTGCTTCTGGGGCTAGAATATAAGCTCACGGAATGAGGTGCTTGAATGTCATGCTCACCACTCTGTTGCAGCACCCGCCACAGTGCCTTGCTGGTAGTCAATGTTAAATGATGATTGGTGGAGTAAGTGAATGGCTCTCTCTGCCTTATGCCCTGACTACCTGAATAACTGCCTTTGGCCTCCTGCCGACCTGAGAACACTGGGATCCCAAATTCCTCACCTGCCCAGTTGAAGTACCACTTGCTCTCCAGGTCTCTGACCCTGGCTTTGCTCATATTTCCTGCCTTGAAGCTACCCATTCCCTAGTTTCTGTGCAAACAGAGCAAAGTTATTGAATCTTATCACAGATTGTGCTGTTCTGGTTTTTAAATATTCTAATCCTTAAGAGAATGACCATATGCTTTTAAAAATAATTAGAATATAAGAAATTAAGATAAACACTGGTATAATATTACTCATATTAATATTAAAAGATTGAAAAGTGATTCTGTAGGTTTTCTATAGAAAAACACCTACATAAACACAAACTAGCTGATCTGGAACATCACACATAAAAGATCCACCTAGAGCAAAAAATAATTCTAGAGATTACTGACACTTTTGTCCGAGACAAAATTTATACAATCCTCATGAGAAAAAATATTGCTGATGTTTGTTATATTAGGTCTGATTCCCATGTTCACCTCTGCTTCTGAGTGAGCTGCCTCACGGTACAAGGTATTGTTAGCTGTGGGACAAGATATGTATTGACAGCCCCAAACACATATAATATACAGATTCCAACCTGGTATAAGAATAGAGTCCACCACTTGGAGACAAGGTTCATATCTTAGTCTATCTGGGCTGCCATAACAAAATACCATAAACCAGGTAGCCTATAAACAGCAGAAATTTATTTCTCACAGCTCTAGAGGCTGGAAAGTCTGAGATCAAGGTGTCAGCAGATTTGGTATCTGGTGAGGGTCCACTTTGTGGTTTATAGATGGTGTCTTCTATGTGTGTCCTTCCATGGTGGAAGGGCCTAGCTGGCTCTTTCCTTCAGTCCTTCATGGTGGAAGGGCCTAGCTAGCTCTCTGGGGTCTCTTTCATAAGGACACTAATTCCATTCATGAGGGCAGAGTCCTCATGACCTAGTCACCTACCAAGGGCCCCACCTCCTAATACTACCACCTTGAGGGTTAGGATTTCCACATATGAATTTTTGGGGAAAACAGATATTTAGACCACAGCAGTGAGTTTCTGGTAATCTGAAATTGTTGAAATTGTTTCTTTTTTAGTTGGTAGATTTGGGGGTTATATAATTCATATTCTTTTTTTTTTGAGACAGAGTCTCACTCTCTCACTCAGGCTGGAGTGCAATGGCAACGGCGCAATCTTGGCTCGCTGCAACCTCGGCCTCCAGGGTTCACGCAACTATTGTGCCTCGGTCTTCCCAGTAGCTGGGATTACAGATGTGAGCCACCACACCTGGCTAATTTTTTTTATTTTTAGTAGAGATGGAGTTTCACCATGTTGGTCAGACTGGTCTCCAACTCCTGGCCTCAACTGATCGGCTGGCCTTGGCCTCCCAAAGTTCTGGGATTACAGGTGTGAGCCATGGCACCCAGCCAGAATTCATATTCTGAATAAGAGTTATTAGGCCTTAAAGGTAGCTTTAAGGGTTATTGACTCTTACTGTAAGCATTTCTGAGAATTCTGTATATTGTTCAATGCAATATTTCATAAAAGATAGCCTCCACTACATTAAATGTGTTGGTCTCTAGGATATACAAGAATTGTCATTTGAGTAAACTCAGTGGATAGGAAGTATCCAGTGTTGTCCAGAATATTTTTGATACTCACAAAACACATTTCTATAGCTTGGCCTGATGGCACTGATATAAATGGTCCTAGGTTTCTAAAACTGGGGCAGCATGCAAGACATCTAGGAGTTTATAAATGCATTTGGCCTTGTGGGGTGTCAAAAAAATACTTACTCTATTTGATCAAGAAAATTATTCAAAAAAGTAGGCCCAAAAATTTAGATTCTATTGGCCAGGTGCAGTGGCTCACACTTGTAACCTCAGCAGTTTGGGAAGCTGAGGTGGGTGAATCCCTTGAGCTCAGGGGTTTGAGACCAGCCTGGGCAACATGGTGAAACCCCATCTCTACAAAAAATACAAAACTTAGCTGGGCTTGGTGGTGTGTGCCTGCAGTCCCAGCTATTCTGGAGGCTGGGGCCAGAGCATTGCTTGAGCCTGGGAGGTTGAGGCTGCAGTGAGCTGTCATTGCACTACTGCACACCAGCCTGGATGACAGAGCAAGACCCTATCTCAAAAAATTTAAAAAGTAGATTCTAGAAACCAATATGCCATCTAAATAAATGCATATCACTACCCAGAGTGTATCACTTTTCCATAGTGTATATTGCTGAACTTCTTGCTGTAGATCGTTTCCTGGGGTTCGTTCTCAGGTACATATGCAAAAAAGATAATTTCATCTAAGGAGGTGTGCTGTGGGGCAAGCGCAGTCTCAAAGCCCATATCTGGAGGCTGGAAACAGAGAAAAGAAAATATTATATTTAAACTACTTTATACTTCAATTATGACAAAATTGAAGTCACAGATTTATTTCCAGTTCACATTAAAACAATACTGGTTTACTTATCAATTGGAGAAATACGTCAACATGTTCTGTTGGAACATCCATGTGTGTGCAAGGGAAGATGTATTTTCCTGTTAAGGAGGAATGGAAGTTCTCATGACTAAGATGTGGTGTAAGATTCCTATGCCCTTTGTGGATGGTTGGAGTGAAAGGGTACACGGAAACGTGACTCACATTGTGGGTGTGTGAGGAGCCTGGAGATGCAGATTTTAGAACTGGGTTCTTATTTGAAGTTTTGTTTAGGAAAGGGCCCGTGAAATCCCTGTCCTCACTTGCTGCTCCTGGTCTCGTGCTAGAGACTCTGGACAGCTGCTGTCTGAGTCTCCCAACTGGCAGCATAAGCTGTTCTCCTTTCCTGACTCACAGACCTCCCCTTGCAGTCTACCCAGGCACTTCCGGCCTAGATTTCTGATCTATAGGTCTTTCTTTTCAACACACCTTTCTCTAATCCTGACCCTGTCCTGCTTGGGGAACTTTTAGGGGAGAGAAGAGAGGTAGGGACCATCCCCAAAGGGGCTGCTGGAGTTGATTTTGTTGCTATGAGACAAGGTGTGGGTGGTAGATCGTGCAGACTGGTTGGGGACATATCCGTCCCATAGGGCCTCCAAGACTCATCTTCTGTCATGCTTTTTTTCCTAGTTACTGAATTTTGGGAATGCACTGAGGAGAAATGGGAAATAGATGCCAGGAAAATAAATGTGGGATTGAGCCAAATGGCTTGAGGACTCTTGAAAATCACTGAAATGGCTAAACATCTTTAGAATTCTGTATGACACTGTAGCCTGGGAGTGGCAAGTGTATCCTAGGGAAAGTGTATGCAAGTCCAGTGAAAGGCAGCAGGTGGCTAAGAGCACAGGCCCTGGAGCCAGTTGCCTGGATAGATGTCTAATCCCAATAACTAACCAGCCTGTCTGTGCCTCGCTTTCTTCATAAGTGAAATAGGAATAAATCGTCGTTATAAAGATTGAGAGCTCCAACACTGTAATAAGAGCCAGCGATTATTTTTATCCAGAGAGAATGCATGCATAGTTTGTGGAGAGGGAAGTGACATTGCTGAGTATGGCTTCGTCAAACTTGTCCTAAGTACACAAATACCTGTAGGGTTTTTTTTTTCTTTTAATAATTTAAACTTTCACATAAGGGAACTAAGACACTTTCTACAAATTGTGAAGTTGGTGAAAAATGGAGGTAAATGCTTTTTTTTGGTTAGTTCTACCCTCCTGCTCACATCATTCGCTTTGTATAAATGGGGAATTCACACCCCAGACTTGGGCAAAGACACAGGGAGTCACATGTGGCATCTTAACTCTCCCATGGAAGTTCCTGCCCTCATTCTCTATGCATGTCTCAGACAGGGGAAGATAAACACCACCCTCTCAACTGCAGCTTTGGCCTGGTAATTGGAATGATCTTTTAAAACCAGATTCATCTTTTGTTCCTTTTCCTTTAAGTCAAAGGGCAGGTTTTACTAACCCCAGTCAAAAATGTTTGATAATTTGCTGATGGTTTGAGAGTGTCCAGTTTTGTAACTGGTGCCCAAGGATGAGCTACCTTCACAAGCAGCATATTATACATTAAACTATTATAAAAACCGGTATCAAGTGTCATCTGTAAAGAAGATAACTCCTTTTTTTGTTGTCACTAGAAAAAGAAGAAACCAGGGAGAAGGGTTAATAGGAAAGAAGAAAGGTAGACCACAGCTCATGTTCCTTTTTTTTTTTTTTGAGTCAGGGTCTTGCTCTGTTGCCCAAACTGGAGTTCAGTGGCACGATCACAGCTCACTTCAGCAGCATGATCACAGTTCACTTCAGCCTCAACTTCCCAGGTTCAAGTGATCCTCCTGCCTCAGCCTCCCAAGAAGCTGGAACTACAGATGAATGCCACCACACCAGGCTAATTTTTTAATTCTTTTGTAGAGATGGGGTTTCACCTTGTTGCCCAGGCTAGTCTCCAGCTCCTGGGCTGAAGCGATCGACCCACCTCAGCCTCCCACAATGCTAGGATTACAGGCATGAGCCATGGCGCCTGGCCTCACAACCCATGTTTCTTCAGGGCCAACCTTAAGAGGTAGAGAATCAATCCTACCTTGGCCTGGGTTGGGAGTAATGGTTCTAGCTTAGAAGTAATGGGTCTAGCTTAGAATGTTTAGTGGTGTTCTGTTGAGAAGATATTTGCCTGAAGATATTCTAGGTGGAATTGAAGCTATATAACTCCATATGGGACTTGGAAGAAGATTTGGAGATGTTTGTGGCACATGGAGGTTCTTCCTTTAGTTAAATAGAGCAAACTGCATTAATGAGTTTGTCCCAAGGAAAATACTTTCCCATTTTCCCATTATTCTATGTATTGAATGTGGCATCTATTCTTAAAATAAGGCAAGCTGTTTCAATGCATTATATACTGACCTGTCCAAAAAGATTTCTAGAATTTCCAAAGGCTGTGGGTGGTCCACTAGCTTCAAAGCGACCCAGAGTCAGCTTATGTAGGAATCCCAAGTGATCATAGTATAACGTGAAAATTCTCTCAGTAACACTTCCGACTGCACTGTATCTTCCCATTCCTATTAGGAAATACAGAGAAGTGTCTTGATACTGATGTAACAGAAGTCGAAAAACTTTAATATCATACCTTGTAAAGACACCTTCATTTAAACTAAGAGGTGGAAGTAGGGCCCTGAGACTCCTGAATTAGTAAAATGCATGTTAGTTTTTGTTAAGTCCCTGGGAAGTCTTTTCCAGACTCCATGTCACTACAGAATCTGTTCACTGAAGTAGGGGAAGAAACAAACAGAGGGAATGTTTAAGAGATCTAGAGGAAAAGCGGTTAGGTCTCTCTAGTAGTGGTTTCTCTTCCTATTACTAGCAAATCAGATTCCTGAAGAGGTAAAAGGCAGCAAGAAAACAATCCTTAGGGAGGCAAGGGGAATCATCAGTAGACATTGGTCATTAAATTATACTAGGATTAATATGTTGAACCAAACTGGGCATCCTGTGGTTCTCTCATCCTTAGGGCGCCACGTTGAGAGGCACTGTCAGTAATCAGATTGTGCCGCAGCATTCACTTAGCCAAACAGACACTGGTCCTGAGACAGGGTCCCCTCCCTTGGAAGGAGCTAGAGTGAAAGATCACAGCTCAGGATGAAAAAGACTAATTTCTGCACACTGCATCCCACCCAAACCCACCCAGTTAGCTCAGGCTCTCCTAGCTCATTCTACACATTGGAGTGTCCAGGACTCAGTTTTTAGATTTCTTCTCTCACTATATTTGGAGATCTCATTCAGTTTTAGGATTTTAAATCCATCTTTAGATGGATAATTCCCAAATTTAAGTCTACCATCTAGTGCTCTTCCCTGAAGTCTAGGCTTATGTAGCTAACTGCCTTCCAACAGCTTCATTCGATGTTGGTTAGGCCTCTCAAAGTGAACTCCTTCCAGACTGAGCTCCTGATCCTCATGCAAACCTCCTCCAGCCCCAGCCTTCCTCACCTTCATTAATGGCAGCTGCATTATTGCTGTTGCTTAGCCCAAAAACCTCAATGTCATTCTTAATTCCTCTCTCTCATACCCTGCATCGAATCCATCAGAAATCCTATTGACTCTAGCCTCATAATATATGTAGACTCCATCCACTTCTCACCTCTGTCACCACTATCACCCTGTACAAGCCACTGTCATCTCTCTTGTGCCTCCGTATTGGTCTCCGTGATTCTGCCCATAGCTCCCTTCAGTCTGTTCTCAAAAAAGCATCCAAAGTAACACTTTCAAAATGTTAAGTCACTTCATCCACTCCCCTCATCAAAACTCTCCATGGCTTCAACCTCTCTCTCAGTAAGAGTCAAAATCCTTGCAATGCCCTCCAAGGGCCACCGTGGTATGGATTCCAGTCCCTCTCTGACCTTATCTCCTGTGACTTTCTGCAATGCTTACTCTGCTTCAGCTACACGAACCTGAGGTTGTCTATCTCCACAATTAGATAATCTGTTACAGGAATAGCTGGGCTCCTTCCTCTCCAGTCTCACACTTTTAATATATTGTTCTTGCCTGTCTAGACTAATTCAGCCCTCCAATACAATGATGAATGAGGCAGTGGTAGATGACATAGCAAAAGCTTTTGGTGTGTTATTAGAAAATCTGATTGGATATTTGCTATAGCTTCTTTCCCCCCTAGATACTCTTAATCAAGAAGTTACATTCTATTCATGCTTTAATAAATGTTTGTTTAAAAAATCATGAATGGCTGGGAGCAGTGGCTCATGCCTGCAATCCCAACACTTTGGGAGGCTGAGGCGCGCAGATCACCTAAGGTCAGGAGGTGGACACCAGCCTGGCCAACATGGTGAAACCTCAACTCTACTAAAAATACAAAAATTAGCTGGGTGTGGTGGTGGGCACCTGTAATCCCAGACAATGCAAATCAGGGCTGCAAATCTCACAGGGGCCTTCCAATGGCCATAACCTCTCAGACAGGTTTTTTCTCTCTTTTTCTTTTCCTACTCACTTAACAAGACGACTTTGTTGTATTCCTTGGGGATATGTGTGAGTGTGTATGGATTTACCTCTGATTAATCTTTATCATAAGGGTAGAGCCCTCAGGGGTTCTGGTGTATGGTGGGGCACACCATCTATATTCTCACTACCTGGGTAGACTCAGGGCCATAACTCTTCATTAGTCCACCAAATTCAAAGTCTAAGTTTGCAGGAATTTGTAAATCTCTTCAGGTCAAAAAGACTTTGGTACTGTGTGCCCTCTTTACCTCTCCAAGTATATTAGCCTGTTTTCACGCTGCTAATAAAGACATACCCAAGACTGGGTAATTTATAAAGGAAAGAGATTTAATTGACTCACAGTTCCACATGGCGGGGGGAGGCCTTACAATCATGGCTGAAAGCAAATGAGGAGCAAAGTCACATCTTACATGGTAGCAGGCAAGAGAGCTTATGCAGGGGAACTCCTTTTATAAAACCATCAGATCTTGTGAGACTTATTCACTATCACCAGAACAGCACGGGAAAGGCCTGCCCCCATGATTAAATTACCTCCCACCAGGTACCTCCCACAACACGTGGGGATTATGGGAGCTACAATTCAAGGTGAGATTTAGTTGGGGACACAGCCAAACCATATCACCAAGGTTTTGTTTTCCCTTAGAGTTTGGCCTGGTTGTTTCTATTAGCTTTTCAGGTTATCAATTTAAAAAATAATGTAAGTATTTTGTTAAATTATTCTCAGCAGCAAACTGATGCCACAATTGGAAATGGAAGTCCCTTGGATACTGTGTTCTACAGATGATGTTCATCGTATCATTACTCATCCAGTTGCCCTATGTGTAACTCTTGACTATACACACTTCCTCCTATTTCACAGCCAATCCTTCACAAACTCCCAGTGGTTTCATTCATAATTTGCCACTGTCTTCTTCATACTTGTGGCCACTTTTCTAATCCAGACCCTCATCATCACATTTCAGCTTTTAAAATAGCCTCTTATCAACATATCACTTGGCCAAAAATCTTACATTTTCCAGTATATTCCCCATATGATCTTTCTAAAATACAAATATGATTACGTTAATAATCTTTTAATGGCATGATGAAATTCTTTAGCTTGACTCAAATGGAAAACTGGGTTCAGTTTACCTGCTTGGTCTTATCATCAATAAGTCATCCCTAGGAAATTAAGCTATAGTATACTACATGTGCCCTGTATTTCAACACAACATCTTAATTCCTCTACATGGAATGTTCCCTTATAGTCTTATCTTGATCTTCATGTATTAAAGATTTAACACTGTCAATTTCAAATGTATTCTACTTTGGCACTTCAGTTGATTCCTTCTCATGTTCCTTATAGTTCATTTTTGTATATTTACATATCTTGTATTCTTTTAGAGCATTGACTCAATATGATATATTTGTACTATTTATATTTTATCACAGAAAGAACTTTGTTTATTGAATACTTTCAGCCTAAAATTCCTGCTCTGTGTGAATATGAACATTACTGCCTCTGCTTTCTCTCCCAGTGTGTTTCACACACTTGTTCAAATCTTTATATTTTTTTTCTCTCCACTTTAGCTTTAAGTTTTTCACTCCTGGCAATATATTTCAAGATTTTAAAATCCAAAATAAGACTCTGTCTTTAATGGAGAAATGTGGATTACCTTGGATATCTGCTCATTCCCTCATCTGCTTCAGGGCCGCTCACCCAGACCACAATACATGCTACACCACACAACGCAACACACGCTTCACCTGGCACTTCCCATTCACCTATCTTGCTTTTTTTTTTTTTTTTCCTGTGTAGCATTTATCTTACATACAGCCTATTTTGGTTTATTTGTTAATTATCAGTGTCTTCTGACAAGTGTGTAAGTTCCACAGGAAAAGAGACTGCTGTACCCTTAGTGATTGGAACAGTACCTGGCATATACGAGGTACTCAATAAATGCTGCTGAATAAATGAACATTTATGGTGATAACTGTAGACCAGCTCTACTTTTGGTTATTCTACTTTATGCTTTGTACATTTTCTGCTATGTCTTTTCTCTCTTTCATGTCTATTTTTATGGGTTATTCTGTTTCCTTTGCTTTAATACATATACACAAACTTAAATGTATACATATATGTGTGTGTAGAGATTGTTGCCCCGGCTGGTCTTGAACTCCTGCGCTCAAGTGATGCTCCCGCCTTGGCCTCCCAAAGTTCTGGAATTACAAGCATGAGCCACCACATCTAGCCTTCTTTTGCTTTTTAAGACTTGTATTGTACACACTTTTTTTTTTTTGAGACAGAGTTTTGCCTGTCACCCAGGCTGGAGTGCAGTGGCACGAACTTGGCTCACTGTAACCTCCACCTCCTGGGTTCAAGCGATTCTCCTGCCTCAGCCTCCCAAGTAGCTAGGATTACAGACGCCCTCCAGCATGCACATTTAAAAAAATTCCATGAATGATCACAATAAAGGATTCCAATAAAATTCCTAACTCCATGTAAAGTTATACTCAGATAAAGAGATAGTATTTTGGATTGCCTTTTAGGGATGGCAAAACCTTGGCTTTTTAGTTTTAACTTTTTGTTATTCTTCTTGTCTTTTAAATTGTTGATTATTTTATTATGTGGTTCTGAGAGACTCTCACTGTGTTTTTATTTTTTGTGTCAATAATATTTATAATTATTTCCTCTGAATCACATGTAGTCAGGCTTTTTCTTATGCTCCCGTGAGCTTTTCAGTAGCAAAACTTTGTTGTTGTAATTGCTAAGGTTCAATATGCCATATTTTGTGGATAAATATGGCAAGAAATGCATGTTTCACATGTTAACAGCTTGGGAATTGAGACACGTCTTATAATTGATGTGTCTTACAATCATTGTCAGCCAGAGGGCACTCAAACCATGGTGGTCAATTGCCTACCCATGCATGTACTTTGTCTCAGTTATTTATAACTTTATAAATATTTATAAATCAGTTATTTATAACTTTTATAAAGTGTCATCACTTTAACTGAGCTTCCTAGATCATTGGTGCAATACATGTTGAGTTTTATTGCTGCTTAAAATGCTTTCAAACAAAGTTATTGTGTGTGCAGAGAAGAAAATAAAGCAATAGGACATATGTTTATCAGTAAAACCAGTGTCACGGAAGGAATCACCATAATTTGTTGTAGAAGAATTCTATGTTTTTCTTTTAGAAAATGAATATGAATATGAATAATGAGTTGAGTTGGTTCCAAATTCTTACGTGAAACTAATTTTTTTGGAGGTTCTATATTAGAATATGCAACAGGCATTGTTGCAGCAGAAGAATCCAAGGCTGGCTTGATTTTTGTTTCTTTAAAATTGACTTACATTTCCCATTTCGAAGAGTGTTTCTGCTTTTAGTGTTGGTTTGTTTTGCTTTTAGTTCAAAAAATTAATGTCATTATTTATTTTGGTTTCCTTTGTTCTTTCTGTTTTTTGTATTTATCCATCCATCCATCCATCCACCCACCCATTTCTATCAGAGGGCTATACTATGCCAGAAACTGTAGATAAAAGAGAGAAACATACAGCCACAATTTTTGTTCATCACTAGAAATTCCTACAATTTTGCAGTTCCTGAATCTTTAGCATCTATATTTATTATTTTAGATTTTCTCCACTTATTTGTTCATTTTACATCTGGGTATGTTTCTATAGTTTATATTTACAATTTTTAATATTCTATAATTTTTATTGACAATTTAGTTTTCTTAGGTGTTATTTTTACTGTTTCCAACATTATCTTGCTAGGTCTATTTTGGTTTTTATTTCACAATATGTGCTGTTTATTCTCTATTTGGCCATTCCTCCAGATCCACTCTCAGACTTTCTCTTTCCTGTTTGGTGCAATGGAAGACTGATTTCTACGAATTGCAATCTTTGTGCTGTTTCCAGTTGACTCCTGATTGGGCTTGGCAAATGAAATGCAGCAGCAGGAGTTAAGAAAGGAGAAGGAGACAGAAGTTAAGGTAGTTTTCATCCTCTTTCTTCTTGCTTTGGTGGTGTGGTTCTGTGGTGGCTGTGAGCTTCCTAGATTACACCTCTTAAAGGGTGGTCCCTACTCCATTCCAGCTTTGACTGGGCTTTCGTAATGCCATCTATCTATCTTATCCCCCCTCTAAGCAAAGAGACTGTAACATCTTTCTTCCATTGCTAGTCTCTGGATATTTTACTATCACTGTTGCTCCCTTTAACTATGTCTGCCCTCTGCAAATAGTCCCCTTGTAAAGCTTCTTCAGGTAAAACACCTGAGCGGAATTATGTTTCCTGCATGGTCCAAAACTGATATAGTATTTTTACCTACAGTGTCCCTAGGGCATAGAATATAGTGGTGGGATTCTGGGACTGAGTTGCTTACATATTTAATGAGTGAACAGATGACCACTTATGCCTGGCAAACCATGGCAAGCAAGGGCTTCACAATTACTCAAATTATCTCTGTGGCGAGTGTGGGATGCAGTGTCTATGGAGGGCAAGACTTGAGGTGGTCCATTGGAGTAGCTGCAGTTGATTACAATGACAACCATAATTTTTACAAAGATTGTGGGGTGGCATGACTTCTATGGATATATTGGAGAGCTTACAAAAGCAGAAAGAAAAGCTTAGGATGAATATTCAATTCAAGGCCAGAGTAGAGGCTCTGGTAGTCATACAGGGAAAAAAATGAACCTCACTTCATGACATATACAAAATCAGAGATTTTACTTTGATCTGTATATAAAATCTAAAACAACCAATTTCCAGAAAACAGGAGAATATCTTCATAGCTTTGGGATAGGCAAAGAATTCTTAAATAGAATACAAGAAGTAAAAAGTGCTAACCATAAAAGGAAAGATTGATCAATTGAGCTTTCAAAAATTAATAATTTTTGTTCAAAAGATACCATGAAGAAGGTAAATAAGACAAGCCACTAATTACAAGAAGATATTTCCAAGACATATTTCTAACAAAAAATCATATCCGTAATACATTAAAATCTTATAGAAATCAGTAAGAAAAGTAACTCAAATCAAAACTTCATTCAAAAAAGACTTGAAAAGAATTTGTGAAAAAGGATATAAAAATGAACACATGAAAATATACTTAACATTATTACTCATGCAAACTAAATCTTCAGTGAAATACCATTAGGCTGGGCACAGTGGCTCATGCCTGTAATCCCAAAATTTTGGGAGGCCTACATGGGCAGATCATTTGAGGTCAGGAGTTTGAGACCAGCCTGGCCAACAAGGTGAAACCCTGTCTCTACTAACAATACAAAAAAAAAAAAAATTAGCTGGGCATGGTGGCTGGTATCTGTAATCCCAGCTACTCGGGAGGCTGAGGCAGGAGAATCGCTTGAACCCGGGAGGCGGAGGTTGCAGTGAGCTGAGATCATACCACTGCACCCCAGTCTGAGCAACAGAGCAAGATTCTGTCTCAAAAAAAAAAAAAAAAAAAAAGAAATGCAGCAAGAGGCAAGAGGGAGCTTTCTGGAATACTGGAAATGTTCAACATTGTGCTCCTAACAATATTCACAATTACTTTCATTTATTTCACAATCATATAAAGCCTGATCACCAGAATCTTAGGTTGACACAGCTGCTGTCTCAACACATGATTCAGACATACAAACCACAAGGATTAATCTTGATACTGACATAAGTTAAACAAAAGCTTTATTGACAGAATAGAGAATAAATAAACTGAGTGGTGAAGATCTGGAGAAATAGAATCAGGATTTTGTGGTCTGTCCTTATTCTCAAACAAGGAAGGACCAATAGAGGAGATTGTATAACTGTAAAACTGCTTTTGCTGGTGAACATCAAGGACAAAATATCGAGGCCTACAAAACCATGCTTTTTGAAGTTATATCAGAAACTTTGTCATTTAAAATCATATCAGAGACTGAAGATCAGAAGAAACTGGAGATCAGAAGAAATTTTAAACTATACAATAAAAAATGCTGTGTGTTAAAAACAACAAACAAAAAAACACAGCCTCTGTCTTGTCTTGGTGACAGTGTTTTTCTAATTTCTGTTAGACCTAATAAGATATCTCCAAGTCTACCTCAATCTCAAAAGTTACCCAATAATCTATAATAGTTCATTGTTGAGGCAATATTGAGAGAAGGAAGGTAAATCAACAAAATCCTGAAGGCTCTCGGTTATACCCTTCTAACAAGTAAGAAGGTGTATTGGTCCCTTTTCATGCTGCTGATCAAGACATGCCCGAGACTGGGCAATTTACAAAAGAAAGACATTTAATTAGACTTACAGTTCCACATGGCTGGGGAAGATCTCACAATCATGGCAGAGGGTGAAAGGCACTTCTTACATGGTTGCAGCAAGAGAGAAATGAGGAGGAAGCAAAAGCGGAAACCCCTATAAACCCATAAGATCTTGTGAGACTTATTCACTATCATGAGAATAGCACAGGAAAAACCAGCCCCCATGATTTGATTACCTCCCCCTGGGTCCCTCCCACATGTGGGAATTCTGGGAGATACAACTCAAGTTGAGATTTGGGTTGGGACACAGCCAAACCATATAAGAAGGTGACAGTGGATGAGAAGATATCAAAAGGAAAAGTAAAGGGAAAAATCAAGCCCTCATGAGTGAAGCCAGGTTTACCACTTTCCAAGGCACTTTACTGAGTTGAGAAAATGGGTCCAAGTCCTATCTAAATGAGGTGAAGCAGATGGGTCTCAAGAATAATTCACCTACACTATGTTAGAGCAAATAGAAGATCTGACCAGTGCTGCACCTTTAATGATGAACTTGATGGAAACAGGAAGAGTGGGAAGAACAGAAGAAGAAGGAAGGAAAAGGGATAAAGAAGGAGGTGGGTGAGTAGAGGAGGGGAGTAGGGAAGATTAGAAAAGGAGGGATTATAGAGAGGAGGCAGAGCAAGATGGCTGAATAGAGCCTCCAGTGATTATCCACCCCTGCAGGAACATCAAATTGAACAACGATCCACACAAGAAAGCACCTTTATAAGAACCAGAAATCAGCTTGGGTACCAGCTTGGCCATAGTGGACAATTCACGAAGTGGGCTCCTGGGGTCTCTGATTCCAGGACTTGGCTCTTGTGTGGCATTTCTAAACCTGCCCTGAGCCAGAGTGGGGCCACTGCCCTGAAAGGAGAAATCCAGGACTGGCAGCATTCACCAGAAGCTGACTGAAGAGCCCTTGGACCTTGAGTGAATAGTGGCGGTAGCCAGGGGGTAATTGCCATGGGCTTGGGGTGGTGGTGGCCATGGAGAGAGACTGCTCTGCTTCAGGATAAAGGAGGGAAGAGTAAGAAAGACTTTGTCTTGCAGCTTGGGTGCCAGCTTAGCCACAGTAGAATAGAATACCACATAGACTCTAAGGGTCTCAACTTCCTTGGCTTCCAGATGGCATCTCTGGACCTAGCTGGGGCTGGGGGCAACTCACTGCCCTGAAGGGAAGATCATAACCCTGGCTGGACTCATCACCTGCTGATTATAGAGCTCTTGGGCCTAGAGTGAACATAGGTAGTAGCCAGGCAGTGGAAACTGTGGGCCTTGGGCAAGACCTGGTGCTGTGCTGGCTCTGGGTTTGACCCAGTGCAGTCCTAGTGGTGGTGGCTACAGGGGTGCTTGCATCACCCCTCCCCTAGCTCCAGGCAGCTTAGCACAGAGACAGAGACACTATTTGTTTGGTGGAAAGTAAGGTAAGAGAACAAAAGTCTCTTCCTGGTAATACAGTCTCTTCCTGTAATACCTGGTAATACAGTCTCTTCCTGTAATACCTGGTAATACAGGTAATACAAGTTCTCCTGGATCTTACATAAGACCACCAAGGCAGTACTTCTACAAGTTGGCAATAGCCAAAGCATTACTGGGCTTGAGGTACCTCCTAATGCAGATTCAGCTGCAGTGAGCAAAGACTTAGATCACAACACTCAAGTCCCTTTGAATACTTGGAAAGCTTTCCCAAGAAAGACAGGTACGAACAAGCCCAGACTGTGAAAACTACAATAAATACCAAACTCTTTAATCCCCAGACACCAATCAATGTCCAGAAGCATCAAGACCATCCAGGAGAACATGACCTCACCAAAGGAACAAAATAAGGCACCAGAGACCGATCTTGGAGAGAGAGAGATATGTGACCTTTCAGACAGAGAATTCAGAATAGCTGTTGTGAGAAAACTCAAGGAAATTCAAGATAATACAGAGAAGGAATCCAGAATCCTGTCAGATAAATTTAACAAAGAGATTGAAACAATTAAAAAGAATCAAGCAGAATTCTGGAGTTGAAAAATGCAATTGACATACTGAAGAATTATCAGAGTCTCTTAATAGCAGAATTGATAAAGCAGAATAAAGAATTAGTGAGCTTGAAGACAGCCCACTTAAAAATATACAATTAGAGTAGATGAAAGAAAAAAGAATAAAAAGGAATGAGGCATGCTTGTAAAATCTAGAAATTAGCCTCAAAAGGGCAAATCTAAGAGTTATTGGCCTTAAAGAGGAAGTAGGGAAAGAGATAGGGATTGAACATTTATTCAAAGGAGTAATAACAGAGAACTTCCCAAACTTAGAGAAAGATATCAATATTCAAGCACAAGAAGGTAACAGAACACCAAACAGATTTCAGCCAAAGAAGATGACCTCAAGGCATTTAATAATGAAACTCCCAAAGGTCAAGGATAAAGAAAGGATCCTAAAAGCAGCAAGAGAAAAGAATCAATAACATACAAAGGAGCCCCAATATATCTGGCACAGGCTTTTCAGTGGAAACCTTACAGGCCAGGAAAAAGTAGCATGACATATATTTTTTAAAACTTTTATCCCAGAATGGTATATCTGGCATAAATATCCTTTAAACATGAAAAAGAAATATTTTCTGAGATAAAAAAAGAAACCTGAGGGATTTCATCAACACCAGACCCGCCATATAAGAAATGCTAAAGGGAATACTTCAAGCATAAATAAAAAGATATTAATGAGCAATAAGAAATCATCTGAAGGTACAAAACTCACTGGTCATAGTAAGTACACAGAAACACACAGAATATTATAACATGTTAATTATGGTATGTAAACTACTCATATGTTGAGTAGAAAAACTAAAAGACAAACTGATCAAATATAATAACTACAACAACTTTTCAGGACATGTCAGTTTAAAATAATGGGTTATAAGATATTATGGTAACCTAGAATTTAAAAACATACAACAGATATGCAAAAAATAAAAGCAAGAAATTAATAGAAGAATTGATCAAGCGGAATAAAGAATCAGTGAGCTTGAAGACAGAAATTAAAACATGTTACCAGAGAAAATTGCCTTCACTAAAAGGAAGATAGGAAGGAAAAAGAGAAGGAAGAGAAGACCACAAAACAATCAGAAAAAAATTAAATGTCAGGAGTAAGATCTGACTTATCAATAACAATATTTAATGTAAATGGACTAAACTCTCCAATCAAAAGACATAGAGTGCCTGAATGGATTTTTTTTAAAAAGTCCCAGTGATCTGTTGCCTGCAAGAAACACACTTCACCTAAAAAGATGCACATAGACTGAAAATAAAGAGATGGAAAAATATATTCCAGGCAAGTGGAAACCAAAAGAGAGCAGAAGTCACTATACTTATATCAGACAAAATAGATTTCAAGACAAAAACTACAGAAAGAGACAAAGAGGGTCATTATATAATGATAAAGGGGTCAATTCAGCAAGAGGATATAAAAATTATAACTATATATACACCCAATGCTGGAGCACTCAGATAGAGAAAGCAAATATTATCAGAGCTAAGGAGAGAGATAGATCCCAATACAATAACTGTTGGAGAATTCAACAACCCATGTTCACCTTTGGACATGATTTTCTGTCTGGACAGGTCATCCAGACAGAAAATCAAAAAAGAAACATTGGACTTAATCTGCACTGTAGACCAAATGGACCTAATAGATATTTACAGAACATGTCAACCAATGGCTGCAGAATGCACGCTCTTCTCCTCAGCACACAGATCATTCTGAAATAAATAGAACATATGTTGGGCCATCCATACCCATATGCAGAAGATATCCATGTGCAGAAGAATGAAACTAGACCTCTTTTTCCACACACAAAAATCAAATCAAAATGGATTAAAGACTTAAATCTAAAAACTATTAAAAAAACTATAAAACGACTAAAAGAAAACTTTGAGGAAACTATCCAGGACATTAATCTAGGCAAAGATTTCTTAAGTAATATCCCACAAACACAGGGAACCAAAGCAAAAACGGACAAATGGAATCACATCAAGTTAGAGAGCTTCTGCACAACAAAAGAAACAATTAACAAAGTGAACAGACAATCCACAGAACAGAAGAAAATATTTGCAAACTACCCATCTGACAAGGAATTAATAACTAGAATATATAACAAGTTCAAACAACTCAATAGGAAAAAACTAACAATCTGATTTTAAAATGGGCAAAAATCTGAATAGACATTTCTCAAAAGATGACATACAAATGGCAAACAGGCGTATGAAAAGGTGCTCAACATCACTGACCATCAGTGAAATACAAATCAAAACTACAATGAGATTATCATCTCATCCCAGTTAAAATAGCTTTTATCTAAAAGACAGGCAATAATGAATGCTGGTGAGGATGTGGAGAAAAGGGAACCCTTGTACACTGTTGGTGGGAATATAAATTAGTACAATGGAGAGTACATTAGTACTATGAAGAATAGTTTGGAGGTTCCTCAGAAAACTAACAATAGAGCTACCATATGATCCAGCAATCCCACTGCTAGGATATACCCCCCAAAAAAGAGATCAGTATATTGAAGAGATATCTACACTCCCATGTTTATTGTAGTACTATTCACAACAGTGAAGCTTTGGAAGCAGCCTAAGTGTCCATCAACAGATGAATGAATAAAGAAAATATGGTACATATACACAATGGAGTACTATTCAGCCATAAAAAAGAATGAGATCCTGTCATTTGCAACAACATGATTGGAACTGGAGGACATGATGTTAAGTGAAATATGCCAGGGACAGAAGGACAGAGTTTGCATGTTCTTACTTATTTGAGGGAACTAAATATTTTAAAAATTGAACTCACAGACATAGAGAGTAGAATAATGGTTACCAGAGGCTGGGAAGGGTAGTGGGGCATTATGTAGGGGGAGAATGGCGATGGTTAATGGGTACAAAAATATCATTACATAGAATGAATAAGATCTAGTATTTGACAGCACAACAGAGTGACTACAGTCAATAATAATTTATTATATATTTTTAAAAAACTGGAAGAATATAATTTGAATGTTTGTAACATAAAGGATAAATTCTTGATGTGATGGATACCCCATTTACCCCGATATGATTATTACACAGTGTATGCCTGTATCAAAATATCTCATGTATCCCATAAATTTATACACCTACTATGTACCCACAAAAATTAAGAATAAAATATTTTTAAAAAAAGGAAGGGAAGAGAAGGAAGAAACTAACAGCTTGTAAAAGATAAAAAGAATCAAGTTGAGACAAAGCACATCCCAAGATAGGAGGTAAATTTACTTCCATATTCTGCCTCAAAAAATCTTAATAAATTAAATTCAACAAAACAAGATCTCAAAGACTCAATAATAGAAAGACAAAATAAAATGAAAGTGCAGGTCGCAAACATACAGAAATAAATTGAGAATCATGTCCCTTTATCACTCTAGGGTCCTAGGCTGGTTAGCAAAATTCAACTGAGTTGGAAAGGAGTGGGCAACTGTCATTAAGGTCAATCAATATTAACTGTTTTGAGATTTGCTAAAGGGTTCAAAATTACAGCCAGATAGGAAGAATAAATTTTAGTGTTCTATACCACTGGAGGATGGCATAGTTAACACTAATATGTTATATAGTTTAAAATAGCTAGGAGGAGGATATTGAACATTCCCAACATAAAGAAATGATAAATGTTTGAGATGACAGATATGCTAATTACCCTGATCTGATCACTCTACATTACATGTGTCAAAATAGTACTTTGTACCCCATGAATATGTAAAATCAATATTTGTTAGTTAAGAAATAAAATTATACTTAAAAATTAACTACTTCTTTTGCTATGCAAACACTGATAGGAGCTATATAAACTTGATCAATGAAAGCACAAGATTACCAAATGAAAGAGATGAGAGCAGTGTATCATTCACACAACTCCACCATTACTGGTTGTGTGTCAGTTGTATCAGTGTAATCAGCAAAAGCAAGCTAACATTACCTACTTCAGCAAGGTTGTTCTGAATATCAGTTGAGACGATATTTGTAACATGCTGAGCACAATTGTAGCTTGACAAGTGGCAGCTGTTATTATTTGGCTTTTGGGACAGTAAAATATCTCTGAAATGGTAAATGAGAACATAGCATGGTGACCTAGTGTTGCCTTTCTTTAGGACTATCCATAGGATCCTACTTCTGTAGAACCTACAAATCCATCACCCCTAATAGTTTTGAGGTCTTAGGATTAGTTGATTAATACGGCAGGTTTTTCATATATCTTCTAATCCTGGGCCACATGTAATGCTTACACCAGTGAAAGCAAATTTCTTACCTGCCTTTGTCGAGTAAACCTTTCCACGTTGAGAAACAAAAGTAATAGCTGATGTATAAAAACTATGAAAAGTCTTCTTTATGATATCATCATGAAAGTTAGCTATTAATTGAAAGGTGTTGCCGCCATCAACTGAAAGCCATATCTAAAGGAATAAAGAGATAACACCTTACTAAAGGGCTGCCATGCAATAGTTGGCAGTTACCTATCAGCCTACATGAGAATAGCCATGTGGCATGATCTTTTCCATATGCCTACATTCATCACACACACACACACACACACACACACACACACACACACACACACACACACACTCGTATACAGACTCCTTATCTACTTTGTCTACCTTCTATTTCCATCCTAGAGTGTGTATGAAGGTGTCTGTGGCAGAGTACCGGTCTACACAATATGCATAGTGATTGTATAAAACAACAAAGTTATTCCTATGATCTCCCAAATAATTCCGTGTTCATAAAAGAATGGAGTGCTGGGTGCATTTGGATCCGGGGGAGGGGTTTACCCCATATTGACATAATACTTCATGTTCTAGGTGTCTGGCAAATATATATGCACACATATTTTGCATGGAAGAGCCCCTTGTCATTTGCAAGGGATGTGTCCTGGGACCTTTGTAGATCCTCAAATCACTTATCTCACTGTATAGTTATATTAGTTTATTACTATAGCATCTCAGTTTCTCTGTTTCCTCATCTTTAGGTAAGAGTTGTTTGAGGATAAAACACATCGATTATGTATTATGATGCCCAATTGCTACCACTTTTAATAGCCTAAGACTCATTCACATGAAGATTTCTGTTGTTTGGATTTTTTAAAAATTAATTTTAATAACAAGTTATACAAGAAAATAGGCTTTTCTTACATTTCCAACTTTATAATATGGCTGAAGAGTCTGAGACCACCAACCAAATAATTCTCCTTTTATGCCTCATCTAATATAATCAATCCTAGTCTCCTCTATCCCTTCCCATAGGTAACCAGTTAATCGGTTTGAAAATTCTAAGCATTTACATTCATATGTATGCAGATACCAATAGAATATGTACAGTACTGATTTCATTTTTATGGTAGGGAGGACAGAAAGGCTTTTAGACTTGGACAGGAAGTAACTTTGCCCTGGACTGCTTGCTTACTGGGCCTGAATATTACAAACACACACAGGAAACGTACTGAATACACATAGGTGCTTCTGTTACTCAGGATGCAGCACTCATTGCTGGCATAACACAATCCATGATCCAAAGCATATGGTATGTGGACCTCAATTTTCACTCTTGCTTTGGGCCCTGCAAACATTACTGGTGAGCAGGGAGGTAGTTAGGGTGTCTAAGGAAGGGCACCTTGAACAATAGGTTCGAACTTGTATCATATTGTACTTGTTGTTCTATAAGTTACATTTGTCACACAACAATATATCTCAGATCATTTTATGTTAGCTCATGTGGATCAGCACATTCTTCTACACTGTCCTATAATCTCCAACTTATGGATATACCATACTTGAGATAGTCTACTTTTCTACTATACTAATGAACATTTAAAAGTTGTACCCAAATTTTCACTGTTGTGAATAATACTGCAGTGAACATTCATTTATCTGCCTATTTGTACTAACGTCACAGTGTTATCTTTAAAGAAAATACTGAAAAATTAAGCTGCTGAGTCAGATGCTATCATATATATATATTTAAGACAGGGTCTCACTCTGTCACCCAGGCTGCAGTGCAGTGGCACAGTCTTGGCTCACTGCCACCTCTGCCTTCTCAGCTCAAGCAATCTTTTCACCTCAGCCTCCCAAGTAGCTGGGACTACAGGCATATGCCACCATGCCCGGCTAATTTTTGTAGAGATGGGTTTCTGCCATGTTGCCCAGGCTGGTCTGAAACTCCCGGGCTCAAGCGATCCTCCTGCCTTGGCCTCCCGAAGTGCTGGTATCACAGGCATGAGCCACTGCATCTAGCCACATTTCTACAATTTTAATAGAGACTACCCAAGTGCTCTTCAGTTTTGCTGAACCAGATTACAGTCCCACCAGTAATGTATGAGAGTATCTGTTACCCCAAACCTCACCAATACTTGAAATGACCAAAAATTTATTTTTAATTTTTAGTCATGATCAGAATGAAAAATGACATCTGTGTTTTTCCCTAAATATTTAAAATTATTTATCTATACATGGCTCATTTGTATTTTTCCTTATATTATTTAATAATATAATGAACTGTGTGAACTGAAAACCTATGAATCGGCATATTGCTAGTAATTTACATCTTCCTGTTTCTCCCCATTCCTATCCCTCTGCCTTTCCTGTTGCATATCCAATATCCTGAATTTTGTGTTTTTTCATTCCCTTGGTATTTAAAATAATTTAAGCACATATGTTTAAATAACATAATGCTTAGTTTTACTTATTTTTGCTCCTTGTAAAAAGGGCTATCCATACCATATATTGTCTTCTATAACTTACTTTCCCTCAACATTATTTACTTAAATTCATACATGTTGCATACAGCTCAGTTCATTTGCTTTTTCATTTCCATATAATAGTTCATTAGGTGAATAAGATGTAATTTACTTATTCATTTTCCTATTCATAGACATCTGGATTACTTTTAGTAATTTGATGTTATTACTAGCAGTACCCATGACAAACATTTTAAAATGTCTCTGGATATATATGTTTCCCTTGCTGAAAAGTGAAATTGGTGGGACATAGGATATGCAAATATTCACATTTACAAGATAATAATAACAATGGCAGATTGCTTTCCAGAATAGTTGTAACAATTTACTCTCCCAGCAGCAATATATAAGAAATCGTGTTGACCTACACTCTCAACATTTTGTATTGTCAGAATTTATTTTGCCAGTTAAGTAGCTGAAAATGGTATCGTCGTTCATTCCTGATTTGTGTTTCCCTGATTGCTTGTGAACTCCATCATCTCTTCACATATTCATTCCACTTGTTTCCTTTTCTGTGATATGCTTATTTGTGTGTTTTCTCCTTTTTGCTATTAGGTTGTCTTTTTCATATTGCTTTGCAGAAATTCTTTATATATTCTTACTTCTATAATTCTTTCTTAGTTAAATGTATTGCAAATATCATCTCCCAGTTTGCAGATTGTTGTTGTTTTTCACTTCTTAGGATATCCTTCATGAAAAAGTCTCTTCCTCTTTCTCTCCTTCTTTCTTTCTCCTTCCTCCTCCCTCTTCCACCTCCTTCTCCTCTTCTGCTTCCCCCTCCTCCTTTTTTTAAAAAGAGGATGCAGAGAACTTTCTTTAGGTAAAAAGTGAAGTTAAGAGACTCTGTGATCTGATTCGGGGACCTAACCAAATAAGAAAACTGACCGCTAAATGGCTGACTTACAGGTGAGCTTTTGGCCCATGTCACCAGTGTAACTTAAGATCAGTCTTCATTTCTTTTATTATTTTTCATTTTGAATGTTTAACTTGACCCAAATTATAAGTCATTGCCAAATTACTTTGGAAATATCCTTTGTCTTGATTGTGTTATTGCATATGGATGGTGCTCAAAGGGAGGCCGAGGCAGGCGGATCACGAGGTCAGGAGATCGAGACCATCCTGGCTAATGCGGTAAAACCCTGTCTCTACTAAAAATATAAAAAATTAGCTGGGCGTAGTGGCGGGCGCCTGTAGTCCCAGCTACTTGGGAGGCTGAGGCAGAAGAATGGCGTGAACCCGGGAGGCGGAGCTTGCAGTGAGCCGAGATCGCACCACTGCACTCCAGCCTGGGCGACAAAGTGAGACTCCGTCTCAAAAAAAAAAAAAAAAAAAAAATTAATTCAGATGTTTTCAATTTTGTGAAGAGATGGCGGATATTTTCTAGGTCATAATACAAAAGTGATTTGTGATCTAACTATTGTTTATTTTATAATTTTTTCTTTTTTATTGAGGTAAAAAACACATAGCATAAACTTTATCATGTTATCCATTATTAAGCATACAGTTCAGTAGCGTTACGTATATTTACATTGTAGTGGAAGAGTTCCCCCACACATGCATAGTCTCCCCCATTACTAGCATTCCCCAACAACTGATGAACCTACACTGATACATCATTATCACTCAGAGTCCATAGTTTACATTAGGGACCATTCTTAGTCTTATACATCCTATGGACTTAGACAAACATGTAATGGCATGTATCCACCATTATAGTATCAGACAGAAGAGTTTCACTGCCCTAAAAGTCCTCTGTTCTCGGCCTACTCAACCTCTCTGCCCTCTAATCCCTGGCAACCACGGATCTTCTTGCTGTCTCCATAGTTTTGCCTTTTCCAGAATGTCATATATTGGAATCATAAAGTTTGCAGCCTTTTCAGATTAGTTTCTTTCCCTTAGTAATATGCATTTAAGCTTCTTCCATGTCTTTTTTTTTTTTTTTTTTTTTTTTTGAGACAGAGTCTCACTTAATCGCCCAGGCTGGAGTGCAGTGGTGCAATCTCGGCTCACTGCAACCTCTGCCTCCCCAGTTCAAGCGATTCTCCTGTCTCAGCCTCCTGAGTAGCTGGGATTACAGGCGCCCGCCACCACACCCAGCTAATTTTTGTATTTTTAGTAGAGACAGCATTTCACCATGTTAGCCAGGCTGGTCTCGAACTCCTGACCTCAGGTGATCCACCCGCCTCGGCCTCCCAAAGTGCTGGGATTACAGTCTTCCATGTCTTTTACATGGCTTGATAACTCATTTCTGCTTAGCACTGAATAATAACCCATCATCTGGATATACCAAGTTTATTTGTCCATTCTCCTAGAGAAGGACATCTTGGTTGCTGTACAACCCTCACATCCAACTGGACCATTTTGTAAGCTCTATTAGATTTACATCTGTTTTAGCTATTGTTAATCTGTTTCCACAAGAGTTGTTCCAATTCCTTGGTCTTTCTAAATTTTTGTTCACCTGTTAGTTCTGTTTCTTAGCTTCATTTCAGAGGACACCATATAAACCCTTTATCTTTAATTCTGACTATTTATTGTCCACAATCAAAACACACATAAATTGATTTTTTTGCGTGTGTGAGATCAGGTCTTACTCTGTCACCCAGGTTGGAGTGCAATGGCACAATCTTGGCTAACTGCAACCTCTACCTCCCAGGCTCAAGAATCCTCCCACCTCAGCCTCCTGAGTAGCTGGGACCACAGGAACGTGCCACCACACCTGGATAATTTTTTTTTATTTTTTGGTGGAGACAGGGTTTTGCCATGTTGCCCAGCTGGTCTCGAACTCCTGAGCTCAGGCAATCCACCCACCTCGGCATCCCAAAGTGCTGGGATTACAGGTGTGAGCCACTGCACCCAGCCTGAATTTTTGAGATGTATAAAATACTGGCAAAATTTTTGATCTACGCACTTTTAAACCATTAAGTTCAAGTATAATAACTCCTTACATCACTGTTTCCAATCCATGCACCCTAGGAATTCTCGAACAAAAGACAATGAAGCAACCACTTTTTCAAAAAATGACAGAAAATGAGTAAATAAAGTCACAGGATTCTACTCAGTTGGAGAAATACAGAGAAAAAAACACAAGATGGAGACTGGGGGAAATGCATGCCCAAGAACTCTATTTAGATGATCGCCTGTTATATATGTGGAGAAACCTGGACACCACCGAATGCAAATTATGTTCCTCTTATAAGGAGAACACACATTCAAGGGTCAAAGAAGAAATTAGAGGTTTTAAACTGATATTGGCTGGGTGCGGTGGCTCATGCCTGTAATCCCAGCACTTTGGGAGGCGAAAGCAGCCAGATCACCTGAGGTCAGGAGATAGAGACCAGCCTGGCTAACATGGTGAAAACCCCCTCTTTACTAAAAATACAAAAATTAGCTGGGTGTGGTGGCAGGTGCCTGTAATCCCAGCTACTTGGGAGGCTGAGGCAGGAGAATCACTTGAACCCGGGAGGTGGTGGTTGCAGTGAGCCTGGGCGACAGAACAAGACTCCGTCTCAAAAACAAACTAACAAAAAAACCCACAAAAACCCCCAAATGGATATGATTAGGCTTTGTGTCCCTACCCAGATCTCATCTTGAATTATAATCCCCATAATCCCCAGGTGTTGAGGAAGGAACCAGGTGGAAGTGATTGGATCATGGGGGCGGTTTCCCCATGCTGTTCTCGTGATAGTGAGTTCTCACGAGATCTAATGGTTTTATAAGAGGCTGTTGCCCCTTCACTCTGCCACTCTTCTCTCAGCAGGCTACTCTAGATCTCTTGAACTTTCTAGCTAATCAAGGGTACAAGGCATCTAGGTCGAAGGCCCAGCTTTGCCTACAGCAGGTCAAATATCTAGGCCTAATCTTAGCCAGAGGAACCAGGGCCCTCAGCAAGGAACAAATACAGCCTATACTGGCTTATCCTTGCCCTAAGACATTAAAACGGCTGCGGGGGTTCCCTGGAATCACCGGCTTTTGCCAACTATGGATCCCTGGATACAGCGAGATAGCCAGGCCCCTCTATACTCTAATCAAGGAGACCCAGAGGGCAAATACTCATCTAGTAGAATGGGAACCAGAGGCAGCAACAGCCTTCAAAACCTTAAAGCAGACCTAGTACAAGCTCCAGCTTTAAGCCTTCCCACAGGACAAAACTTCTCTTTATACATCACAGAGAGAGCAGGGATAGCTCTTGGAGTCCTCACTCAGACTCGTGAGACAACCCCACAACCGTGGCATACCTAAGTAAAGAAGTTGATGTAGTAGCAAAAGTCTGGCTTCACTGTTTAAGGGTAGTTGTGGCAGTGGCCGTCTTAGTGTCGGAGGCTATCAAAATAATACAAGGAAAGGATCCCACTATCTGGACTACTCATGATGTAAATGACATACTAGGTGCCAAAGGAAGTTTATGGCTATCAGACAACCTCCTACTTAGATACCAGGCGCTACTCCTTGAGGGACTGGTGCTTCAAATACGTATGTGTGTGGCCCTCAACCCTGCTACTTTTCTCCCAGAGGATAGGGAACCAATCGAGCATGACTGCCAACAAATTATAGTCCAGACTTATGCCGCCCGAGATGATCTCTTAGAAGTCCCCTTAGCTAATCCTGACCTTAACCTATATATTGATGGAAGTTCATTTGTGGAGAATGGGATACAAAGGTCAGGTTATGCCATAGTTAGTGATGTAACCGTACTTGAAAGTAAGCCTCTTCCCCCAGGGGCCAGCGCCCAGTTAGCAGAACTAGTGGCACTTACCTGAGCCTTAGAACTGGGAAAGGGAAAAAGTATAAATGTGTATACAGACAGCAAGTATGCTTATCTAATCCTACATGCCCATGCTGCAATATGGAAAGAAAGAGAGTTCCTAACCTCTGGGGGAACCCCATTAAATACCACAAGGAAATTACGGAGTTATTGCACACAGTGCAAAAACCCAAGGAGGTGGCAGTCTTACACTGCTGAAGCCATCAAAAAGGGGAAGGAGAGAGGAGAACAGCAGCATAAGTGTCTGGCAGAGGCAGGGAAATACCAGCAGAAAGGAAAGAGATAAAGAGACAGAAAGTCAGAGAGAAAGAAAGAGAAAGAGAGAGACAAAGTCAAAGACAGAAGGAAAGAGAGAGATAGAAGTAGTCAAGAAAAAACAGCGTACCCTATTCCTTTAAAAGGCAGGGTAAATTTCTGTCTACCCAGCCAAGGCATATTCTTCTTATGTGGAACTTCAACCTATATCTGCCTCTCAGACAGTCTGCAAGAAATAATGAAATCTATCTTTACTCTACAATCCCAAATAGACTCTTTGGCAGCTGTGACTCTCCAAAACCGCCAAGGCCTAGACCTCCTCACTGCTGAGAAAGGAGGACTCTACACCTTCTCAGGGAAAGAGTGTTGTTTTTACACTAACCAGTCAGGGATAGTAAGAGATGCTGCCCGGCGTTTACAGGAAAAGGCTTCTGAAATCAGACAACGTCTTTCAAACTCTTATACCAACCTCTGGAGTTGGGCAACATGACTTCTCCCCTTTCTAGGTCCTGTGACAGCCATCTTGCTATTACTCGCCTTTGGGCCCTGTATTTTTAACCTCCTTGTCAAATTTGTTTCCTCTAGGACCAAGGCCATCAAACTATAGATGGTCTTACAAATGGAACCCCAAATGAGTTCAACTAACAACTTCTACCGAGGACACCTGGGCTGACCCACTGGCCCTTTCGCTGGCCTAAAGAGTTCCCCTCTGGAGGACACTACAACTGCAGGGCCCTTTCTTCACCCCATCCAGCAGGAAGTAGCTAGAGCTATCATCGGCCAATTCCCAACAGCATTTGGGGTGTCCTCTTTAGAGGGGAGATTGAGAGGTGAAGCCAGCTGGACTTCCTGGGTCGAGTGGGGACTTGGAGAACTTTTCTGTCTAGCTAGAGGATTGTAAACACACCAATCCGCGCTCTGTGTCTAGCTAAAGGTTTGTAAACGCACCAATCAGCACTCTGTAAAAACACACCAATCAGTGCTCTGTGTCTAGCTAAAGGTTTGTAAACGCACCAATCAGCACTCTGTGTCTAGCTAAAGGATTGTAAATGCACCAATCAGCACTCTGCAAAATGGACCAATCAGCACGCTGTAAAATGGACCAATCAGTGCTCTGTAAAATGGACCAATCAGCAGGATGTGGGTGGGGGCCAAATAAGGGAATAAAAGCTGGCCACCTGAGCCAGCAAGGGCAAGCTACTCGGGTCCCCTTCCATGCTGTGGAAGCTTTGTTCTTTTGCTCTTCACAATAAGTCTTGCTGCTGCTCACTCGTGGTCCACACTATCTTTATGAGCTGTAACACTCACTGTGAGGGTCTGCGGCTTCATTCCTGAAATCAGCGAGACCACAAACCCACCGGGAGGAACAAACAACTCTGGATGTGCCACCTTTAAGAGCTGTAACACTCACTGCAAAGGTCTGCGGCTTCACTCCTGAAGTCAGCGAGACCACGCACCCACCAGAAGGAAGAAACTCTGGACACATCTGAACATCTAAAGGGACAAACTCTGGACACACCATCTTTAAGAGCTGTAACACTCACTGCAAGGGTCCGCAGCTTCATTCTTGAAGTCAGCGAGACCAAGAACCCACCGGAAGGAACCAATTCCAGACACAATGATTGTAAGTTTTCCGAGGCCTTCCCAGCCAGGCAGAACTGTGAGTCAATTAAACCTCTTTTCTTTATAAATTACCCAGTCTCGGACAGTTCTTTATACCAGCATGAGAATGGATTAATACATAAACATTTAGTGTGAAAAACTAAAATATGGAAGAGAGTTTTAAGAAGACCTAGAAACAGGGTATCATCTTTAAAATCTCTAAATTTTGCACATAATATAGATATTTGAGAAACTGAATTAGTTCCTTCTTTGGAAGTCATTGCAGTACTTTCTTAGTTCCAAAGTTTGCTTAATGTTTCATAATCTGTGGCCCTTACTTTTTTAAACTGTCAGATGCTCCATAGATGGTATAACTACTCCTTTACCAAGTTTTCAGTGTACTGATACAGAACTGACTGAAGGAGCAGCCAGAGGGTGGAAAATGCTACCAGGAGGAACTTAAAGAACAACAGAGCCAGAAAGTCAAGCTCAGACAAAGTCAAACAGAAAAAGGCAAACATTAAGTGCTGGAAACACCAGTTAGAAATACACTTTTGATGGGGTTAGTGGCAAAATCTAAGTAATTCAGAGCTGGAAAGACATGTATAGTAATTGGCAACATTCAAGCTAACTCTGATGTACCCATGGCTCATTTTCATCAGCCAATGAACTACCTGAAAGGTAAAAACTGATAATGGACACCAAGCTTAGTATACAATAAATAGTCAATAAATATTGTCTTCCCTCCCACTGCCATCTCTAGGTCATCAGAGAAGCTCTGTTCTTAATGTACAGCCATGCAGCATACAGTAGGTGGATGATTTAACTCTAACACAGACTGAAGTTCCATGTGTACGCACCTGATTGCCATAAGCATACAAAAAGTGGCTTCGGGGATGAAATACCATTCCAACGGGAGAAGAGAATGATGAAGGAAACCGAAAAATTGGAAATTTTGATTGTGAATTTGGTTCATTATTTCTCAGGGTGCTCACAGAGGCAATGGCAGTTTTCCTGACCTAGGTAAACAAAGAATGAGCAAGTCATAAGACTAGTCTGTGTTACAAATTTTAGAATTTCCTGTTACTTGCATTTTGATTAAGAGAGAGATACACTCACTAACACAACATAGAACTAGAAGGATTAGCAGTAATTGTTATCTCTTTACTCCACCACTCTGGCCCCTGCCACACCCATCTTATAGTTGTTGAAAATGAAGTTTAGGAGATTAAATAACGTGTTGAAAGCTCTATAATTAACAGCAAAGAGAGGTTTGTTATAGAATCACTGCTGAACTTGCCAGACAGACTCCAAAGCCCACGCTTATGACTGTCATGCCAAAAGTGTGGATGCCTAAGCCACACCCCAGTTCTATTCAACCATTATTTTAAATGGGATCAGAATATGACACCTCAGGCCAGGCGCAGTCTTCAGCTTAAAATTATCTTTATATAAAAGTGGTTTGTAATCTCAGCACTTTGGGAGGCCTATGTGAGAGGATTGCTTGAGCCTAGGCATTTGAGAACAGCCTGGTCAACAAAGTGAGACCCAGCTGCATTAAAAAAAAAATTAAAAATTAGCCAGGCATGGTGGCATGAACCTGTAGTCCCAGCTACTAATCAGGCTGAGGCAGAGGATCGCTTGAGCCAGGAGTTAAGAGTCTGTGGTGAACTATGATCACACCACTGCACTCCAGCCTGAGTGAGAGTGAGACCGTCTCAAAAGAAAAAAAAAAGAGATATGAAACCTCAAAATATGCCACTTTTGGCCAGGCGCAGTGGCTTACGCCTGTAATCCCAGCACTTTGGGAGGCCGAGCTGGGTGGATCACTTGAGGCCAGGAGTTCAAGGCCAGCCTGGACAACATGGCAAAACCCTGTCTCTACTAAAAATACAAAAATTAGCCGGCGTGGTGGCACACACCTGTAATTTCTGTTACTTGGGAGGCTGAGGTGGGAGAATCTCTTGAAACCGGGAGGCAGAGGTTGCAGTGAGCCAAGATCGCTCCACTGCACTCCAGCCTGGGTGACAGGGACCCTGTCTCAAAACAAAAAAATGCCACTTTTATATAAGGATAATTTTAAGCTGAAGACTGTTGAGATTCAACAGATGCAGAGAAAAAACTTTGGAGCCTTTTGTGTCTGACTAAAAGCAGGAACTGCTGGGAAATGAGGCTGACAGAAATTCCTCCTTGGGGCAGATCTACTCCTAGAAGGAAGAATGTAAATAAAACCTGTCCCAAATCCCTTCTCCAGAGGAGTTTTATAGCCCTGAAGGAGAAGGAAAGACCACTCATACCTAGATTTACAAACATTATCAAAAACTTTCATATCTCCTGGCCAGGCGCTGTGGCTCATGCCTGCAATTCCAGCACTTTGGGACGCCAACGTGAGTGGATCACTTGAGGTCAGGAGTTCAAGACCAGCCTGGCCAACACGACAAAACCCCATCTCTACTAAAAAATACAAAAATTGGCCAGGTGTGGTGGCAGGCACCTGTAATCCCAGCTACTTGGGAGGCTATGGCAGGAGAATCGCTTGAGCCTGGGAGGCAGAGGTTGCAGTGCGCCGAGGTTGCAGTGAGCCAAGATTGCACCATTGCACTCCAGCCTGGGCAGCAGAGCGAGACCCCATCTCAAAAAAACCCCAAAAAACCAACCAACAAAAAAAAATCGTATCTCCTGTTTGCTGTCCTGAAAACCCATTTATCTTTTTTTCTTTTTTTTAAAAGCAATTTGTTTTTCCATAAATGGTTTTCTCCCTCTCCCCTTCACCTATTAAGATGGTACCTAACCGTCCAGGCGCGGTGGCTCACGCTTGTAATCCCAGCACTTTGGGAGGCCAAGGCGGGCAGATCACGAGGTCAGGAGATCGAGACCACGGTGAAACCCTGTCTCTACTAAAAATACAAAAAATTAGCCAGGCATGGTGGCGGGCGCCTGTAGTCCCAGCTACTCGGAGAGGCTGAGGCAGGAGAATGGCGTGAACCCGGAAGGCAGAGCTTGCAGTGAGCCGAGATTGCACCACTGCACTCCAGCCTGGGCAATAGAGCGAGACTCTGTCTCAAAAACAACAACAACAACAACAACAACAACAAAAAGATGGCACCTAACTTCCAAATTTTAACCTCATCACTGAGTTTCTCATGTGTGCACACTGCACATGTAAATAAACTGTTTTCTCCTATTAATATTTTTTTTTCAGTTTAATTTGCAAGGCTCCACTCATTGAACATAAGAAGATGGAGGAAAGAGCTTTTTCCTTCCCTACAATCTTGACAGTAGGGGCTGAACTTACGGTTTTATTTGTTTGTTTTTTTTTTTTGTTTGCCTGCTTGTTTGTTTTCTCAGGCTGGGTTTTGCTCTGTCACCTCACCTGGTGTGCTGGAGTGCAGTAGTGCCTCACTGTGGTTTTGAAATCCTGGCCTCAAGCCTCCTGCCTCAGCCTCCCGAGTTGCTGGGATTACAGGCATGAGCCATCACAACTGTCAGTTTATGTGTTTTTTAATGGCTCTAAGAAGAATTCTAATTCACAGGTAGGGTTAAGGATGTTTGGAAGAAAAAATATAGATCTGTGGCAATTACTTCCATTTTTTTTCTGTTTAATTAACCATTTTATGGAATCTTAAATTTGTATAGAAAAATCCCAGCTTATATTCTTTAGAGAATTAGCAAGGGAGAATCACTATGCATACAGCATCACGTTTTCCATTTTCATCAAAATGAATGACGACCAGGCGAGAAATCTCTAAAGTGTCAAGCTATATTATTGATTTTAAATAATTTTGCTGTAGCCAATTTTATAGGTTCTATTGCCAGACATAACAAGAACTTGAAAATAACTTTTGCTAAGGTAAATTTTTATTGTTGTCATGTCAAGATAAATTCCCTCTGGGATATAAGGCCTACCTTGTTATAGAAGAGGTAAACTCCAGTACCACGCTCTTGGTCAACAAGAAATGTTAGCACAGTTGGAAAAATTTTTATTCCTTTAAAAATGTGAGGTAAGCAGGGTACCCATTCAAGAAATGGTTCCTGACTATAAAAACAGGAGCTTGACTATAAAAAAAAGAAGGGAAAAATTAATGCTGTTTTTGAAATATAAGTTCTAATTCTCTTAGTGAAACTAGCCCAATTGTTCATAGAAGTAATATTTACAGTTTTTTGAACAAACATAGAAATTAACCCTCCCTCCCTGGTCTTAAAACCCACCGGTCTTTAAACTCCCTGGTCTTAAAACCTACATTTGTCTCATCTGAATTCCTTCTTTAGGAAATCGACCCTTGGGCAAGAAACTTGACCCTTAGGCAAGGAACTGAAACTCAACGGATCACTGCATCCAGATAATGAGAAGTCAGACTCCTCATCTATCATGATTGCTTCTTTACCCATCTCTAATTCCTGTTTTCCTACCTTCCTTTCTGTGTAAATTCCCCAATTTTACTCAGAGAGACAGGTTTGAGATTTTTATCTACCATTCTCCTTGGCTGCAGCACCTGATTAAAGCCTTCTTCCCTGGCAATACTTGTTGACTCAGTGACTGGCAGTCTATACAGCAAGCAGCAGGACCTAGACTGAATCCCTGGTGTTTTAGTAACAGTAGGAAAATAAATTAACAACCATTGTGTTGCTCTGACTGATCACAATTGTTTTTTAAAAAATCCTTAATGTGGCTGGGTTTGGTGGCTCACGCCTGTAACCCCAGCACTTTGGGAGGCCAAGGGGGGTGGGTCACGAGGTCAAGAGATCAAGACCATCCTGGCCAACATGGTGAAACCCTGTCTCTACTAAAAATACAAAAATTAGCTGGACGTGGTGGAGCGTGCCTGTAGTCCCAGCTACTTGGTATGCTGAGGCAGGAGAATTGCTTGAACCTGGGAGGCAGAGGTTGCAGTGAGCCAAGATCATGCCACTGCGCTCCAGCCTGGAGACAGAGCGAGACTCTGTCTCAAAAAAAAAAAAAAAATCCTTAATGTCTGTGCCTCTCTTCTGAGGGATATGAGCCCAGAAAACATTGCAATGCATGTCTTTCTGGTACGAATTGTTTTTCTAGAATCATTGCTTAGGTCCTGATTAACATAATTAGGTAAGTACTAATAAACCCAAGTAGAAACACCACTGGGAGCAAAGAGTGATTGTAAAGACTTTCAGTCTGTAGAATTGCCATTTTTTAGATTAATCCCAATCCATGAAGTCCCCAATCACACAACAAAATTTCTTAACTTATAAAATATTCAATATCATACCTCACTTAGGGTTCTGTTTCTCTCAAAGGTAACTGTAACATAATCAACTGTGAAATAAATACAAGGGTACAGGAATTATGAACATATCTGTATTTCTAAAACTGGAAGGGTTAGTCTTAATAGTCTTCATGAAAATCATAGAAATTATTTTTGCAAGTAAACTTATGGTAAATGAAAATAATAATAATAATAAAAGTTATGTATCATCAAGTAATGTATACTCAAATCTAATTTTCTTATCCCTATTTCAAGTGTACCTATTGTCTCAGATTTAAATTAGAATTTTTTTTGTTTTAGGCCATTAACTTATATAAAGCAAACTTATCTTTATATTTTGTTCTAGTTTTATTTTATGTCATTTTATTTAATCTAGTTGCAACTGAGTAGCTTAGATTCAAAATGCATTTTAAAACTTTTTTTATTCCTTTCTTGATTTTTGCCTTGAAAACATACTTTGGAACTTTGTTTCCCCTCCCTTCCCACTCGACACTCCATGTACTGCTGGCTTATCTAATTATGTTCTTGCTTAGAAGTTCCAGGGGCTAATTTTGAAACAAATCAGACATGGAGACTCAGTTGTAAAATTCCAGAGATTACCTCAAGGAGGTTAGTCTACAACCTGGCCATCGTGAAGATGACACCAGCCTATGTTCCAGATGGAGCATGACTCAAGATAGCCACTGGGACAGGGCACACAGACCTTGCACCCAGCATCACTCCTGAATGCCTCCCACCCCAGGTTCCCCCTTCTAAACTCCTCTCCCCAGCCTAAAGTTTGGAATGGTCTTTTAAAGGCGTGAGCCTGGCCACTCTCCCAACTGCAGGCTTTTGGAATAAAAGTCACTTTCCTTTCACTGCATCTCATCCTTGTTCATTTGGCTTTATATGTGGCAAGCAGCCAAGCTTGCATTCATTACAAATTTGGTAGTCCCTTTAGGGAGTCTGCATTTTGAGTGGTCTAGTCTGTCAACCTGGTTTGCAACGAGTGGGGCAATTGGCCGCAGCAGTGTGCCAGGGCTTTCCTATTCATGCTACTGGATGGGACAAGAGTTGCTCATGAATATTAGCTGCTGATGGCTAGCTGACCCTGCAGCTGGGGCTCTGGGCATTTTCCTGGCAGCTGCTGAGATACTTTAGTCTCAGGAAATCTCCCTTTTCTCCCTGTCATGGCATTAGCTGCCTACACTTTGCTGGTGCAGGGAAAGTGACAAGTGAAGAAGCTAACAGACTTCAGAACTGGATAAGTCAACTGGAATGCACCCAGGTCTCCTCTGTCTCTTCTGTGGTAACACTTGAGCTCTGCTCCATTTGGAAGTAGCTGCTTGTGACACTGTCTGGGCAGGTACACCATCTTTATCTGTGGCACCACTTGAGCTTTGTTCTGTTTTGACCTAGCTGCTCATGGGGCCATCTGAAGTTGAGACAAGGTTTCAGGACTTTTATCTAGTCCCCTTGATGGGGAATCAGCCTGGGAGTGCACCATCTGAATCTGTGTATGTATGTGATCTACATTTGGGCCCTTATCTACTTGCAACTTTCTTTCCTTCTTTCTCTACCCTTTAAGGCAGCCTGTCTAAGCCCCCCACTCAATCTAGGGATCCAACCCTGAAGTAGAACAACTTTTGTCACCCTGGTTCTTGGCTGGGTTGCTCTTTCTCGGACCCCAAAGTACTTCTCAGAGCTGTGCCAAATCTTATGGGGGAAAGAAGCATGTGAATTCTTCTGTGGGTTATCTAAATGGGCCTGTATCCCACTTATGGTTTTCAATGTTATTTGTCGGAAATACCTGGGATAAATGTTTAAACAGTCCCAACTCCAATTCTTTTGCCCTTTCTGTCCACTTGTTTTGCCATCTCATTTGTTGCCCTTCCATTACTGCTTACTGGGATTGCAGCAGGACCTGAACTTAGATTAAGGTTGATGTGTTAAAAAAAAGACTATACTGGTCACTGCCAGTCATTAGATTGTTGGGGAAATTAATTCTTTTACATGTTTGGCTCTCCTGACTGTGTGGCAAAATTTACACAGGCATGCCTATTGGGACCATGAATGGTACCATCAACACTGGTTGTGTAAAATAAGGAGGATTCACCCAACTCCTGGCAATCTAGTTGCAGGGAATTATTGATACAGAGGCAAAAGCAAGGCATCAATATAGGCTGCTCCTCTGCTCACTAAAGGCCCCTGATTTTGTCATCCTCTTTGGGACTCCAGCTGGTTACATATTATGGTCCATTTCTGTGCATATTTTAAACTGATGGGCAAGTTATAGCAAAAAAAAGTCAGAGCTCGCATGGTTAATTTGCAACTATAAAGTTAATCAGAGTTCTAAAGTTCTCTATCTTCTTTTTTTTTTCTGCCTGCCTTGAATCTGCTTTGAATCTGCTTTTACTAAGCTGTGGTGCTAAGACTCATTATTTATGTTCTAACTGAAATGTAAACATTGGAAGCTCCTTTGGAATGGAAGAAAAAAAGGATAAAAGAGACTTTTAAAAACTGAACTGCCACATGAAATTTAAATTAGTTTTTTCTAATTCTGTAATGAATGTCAATGGTATGGAACCAAAAAAGAGCCCGTATAGCCAAGACAATCCTAAGTAAAAAGAACAAAGCTGGAAGCATCATGCTACCTGACTTCAAACTATACTACAAGTCTACAGTAATCAATACAGCATGGTACTGGTACCAAAACAGACATCTAGACCAATGGAACATAACGGAGACTTCAGAGATAACACCACACATCTACAACCATCTCATCTTCGAAAAACCTGAGAAAAACAAGCAATGGGGAAAGAATTCCCTATTTAATAAATGGTGCTGGGAAAACTGGCTAGCCATATGCAGAAAACTGAAACTGAACCCCTTCCTCACACCTTATAGAAAAATTAATTCAAGATGGATTAAACACTTAAATGTAAAACCCAAAGCCATAAAAATCCTGGAAGAAAACCTAGGCAATACCATTCAGGACATAGGCATGGGTAAAGACTTCATGATGAAAACACCAAAAGCAATTGTAAGAAAAGCCAAAATTGACAAACAGGATCTAATTAAACTAAAGAGCTTCTGCACAGCAAAAGAAACTATCATTAGAGGGAACAGGCAACCTACAGAATGGGAGAATATTTTTGTAATCTACCCAAGAATCTACAAAGAATCCACAAGGAACTTAAACAAATTTACAAGAAAAAAAAATCCCATCAAAAAGTGGGCAAAGGATATGAACAGACACTTCTCAAAATAAGACATTTATGCGGCCAAGAAACATATGAAAAAAAAGTGCAACATCACTAATCATTAAAGAAATGCAAATCAAAACCACAATGAGATACCATCTTATACCTGTCAGAATGGTGATTATTAAAAAGCCAAGAAACAATAGATGCTGGCAAGGCTGTGGAGAAATAGGAATGCTTTTACACTGTTGGTGGGAATGTAAATTAGTTCAGCCATTGTGGAGACAGTGTGGCAATTCCTCAAGGATCTAGAACCAGAAATGTCATTTGACCTAGCAATCCCATTACTGGGTATATACTCTAAGGAAAATAAATCATTCTACTATAAAGGCACATGCGCATTTGGGCCCTTATCTACTTGCTACTGTATTGCAGCACTAGTTACAATAGCAAAGACATGCAACCAACCCAAATACCCATCAATGATAGACGGGATAAAGAAAATGGGTACATGTACACCATGGAATACTATGCAGCCCTAAAAAGGAATGAGATCATGTCCTTTGCAGGGACATGGATGAAGCTGGAAGCCATAATCCTCAGCAAACTAACACAGGAACAGAAGAAAACCAAACACCGCATGTTCTTACTCATAAGTGGGAGTTGAACAGTGAGAACACATGGACACAGGGAAGGGAACAACACACACCAGGGCCAGTTGGCAGGTGGGGGGCAAGGGGGGAGAGAGCATTAGGACAAATAGCTAATGCATGTGGGGCTTAAAACCTAGATGACAGTTGATAGATGCAGCAAACCACCATGGCACATATATACCTATGTAACGAGCCTACACGTTCTGCACTTGTATCCTGGAACTTAAAGTAAAATAAAAAACAAAACTGAACTGCCATAAAGACTGCTTTAGCCAAATTTTGGTCCATTGCCTTTCTTGGATTACCTAGTAAGGCAAACAAAGTTCAGCCATGTGAACAGATTCCAATTTTGTCACAAAACTAATTCAGATCCAGCTATCTTTTATAAAATGATGAGATTATATTGCTATCTTGTGGCTAGAATTCTAAGGTAAAAGCTATTGGATATTTGTGTGTGCATATACATGTTTAGATATATTTATGTGATGTTGATGTATTATGTGATGTGTCATATCTGGCACACTACCAAGCTGGCTTATAAGTAAATGAGTACTCATAAATGAAATCCAAAAGCTCTTCAAGTGCACATGCATCTTTGATAAATAAAACTGGTTTTAAATATGATTAATAAAATTAACATAGAAATGTCTTCAGAAGTGTCAGCATACATTTTTGTCTGAGTTTACTGATTAGATATGTTTTGTATTTGCCTCTGCTAGATATATTAAGCTGTCTGGATTTGGCATAAAAGTTATAAGGCTATAAACCCAGCCAAAAGCAGAATGATCTTTGTTTGTACGATTTTTTTTGATAAATAAGACTAATGTAATATTGGTGGTTCAATAAAAACAGCTGAATCTTCTAAGTTGTCAGCAAAATGCCCATGTGTTTAACTTTAAGGTTCTTAGGTGAATCCCTGATGTTTACAAGCTTTAAAAATGGTTAACAGGAAAATAACTTTAAATGATAACTAGTGCTGTCTAATATCTCCGTTTTCAAAAGTAATCTAGATAAATGATTAAAAATGAAAAAATCAAGTTACATGTAAATGGGGTAAATGCTTGCAGGTAAACTTTAAATGAAATTTAAAACCTTAAAATTATTTTGGATGCTTATTTAGATGTCTGGGTCATTTCCAACTAAAAACGGGTTATGATGTGGGAAAACATGTTTATAAAACTTGTAGAATTATTTCATCTATAAAATGTTAACATCTGATAAACAGTTCAGGATTTCTTGCTTCCTAAGCTTTCACCAAAGTTTAAAGTTATTAAAAATAAAAATACTAGGTAATATATAATTCTGTAAGTTGTGTTCTTATTAAAATAATTTTGTATGAGGAAATATCTTATATGGTAAATTTCTGTCCTAAAGTAAAATGGTTGTTTAGGAAAGAGATAATATAGGACAAGATAGAAAGTCTAAGCATGCCATAGATGGCCTATGTCATATGCCATATCCATGGATGGCCTATATCAGATGTAAGATTTTACATCTTATCAAGATAATTTCTATGTCATCTTTATTAGATTTTTGATAGCTTAAAAAACCTCAGACTTAAAAGGGTTAAGGTTTTTACAGCCACATAACCTTCTATGTTGCCCTTAAAGTCTTTTGATTATCACTTTGGTTAGATGAATATTGTTTTACAATGACCTATCATTCTATTTTGACCAAATGTTTTGAGCCTTTTAACGTCTTTCACAAACATCCTTGAAATCAAATCCTAAATTAAATCTCTGACTTATTTCTTGGGCTCATCAAAGCTATAAAAATTAATCAATGCAAGTCTGTAAATCTTTTTATGGCTTCCAGTCAGGTCATAGACTCCAGTATCACCATCTCCAGCCTCTTGAAAATGTCCTTAACAGGTGCCATTAACTAATGCTTGTGCTGTTAAGTTACAGGGCTTTGACTCCTAGATGGACATACCTCATCTAAAGAAGACGCTGACTCTGCCAGTATCTGATACCAATCTCAAGTCAACCAAAGCCTCATCTTTAGACCCAGACAAAGGCAACAATCAAAGTATACTGCCTTAATAGGACACAGGACAAGCCTGTATTAAAAAACATTAAGATTCATTTACTAATTTTGCCCCATCTGAATTAATATAATTTATTCTGTGTCTTAATTCTAAATAATTTAAATGTTTAGCTACCTGTGAGCTTCCTTTCCTGTCATTCTCAGAGTGAGGCAAGGCTTATGACCATTTTGTTTGAAATGTTGCCAATTATGTTTTACTTTACCTCCAAAACTGAAACTATCCAATCCTTCTAGGCCCAGGGACTGTTGCAGAAGTGGTGGTCATGTGATATTATAAACGCTGGTTTTGAGGCATAAACTTAGTTCAGAACCTCCAAATCAAAGACAGGCACACAGATGCCTAAACAGCTAAACAAAATGCTTGTGTTTTGTATAACTAATTGCTACAAGCTAAGACTACAGCAGCCCAATGCATAAAATATATACATTAGTCAGTTTTATAACTTTGTTTTTGGCTTTTGGTTTTCAGCTCTTACACTGTTTAAAAGGAATTTTAAGGGTTAATGAGTGCCTGCCCACCTCCATTCTAATCTGGCCTGAAATGTTTAATTGGCTATAAGTCTTTTGACTCTAAGTTCCTTGGCCATAGGTGTCCCACTGGCGGGCATGACGGACCTGGGACAGGTAGTCATACCACCCCAGCATTAGTATGGGACAAAGTAAAACTTGGCCATTGATACTGCCTCTGGCATATCTTTACCAAAAAAGAGGAAATATAAACCAAAAAATAAAATACTGAGTCCCCTACCAACTAAACAAACCCTCCCTCTTGGCCAAGGGAACCCCAAGAAAAATCCTTAAAAACTTAATCCCCAGCCATGATGGGATGGAAAGTCAGGCATGCCTCATTATATTCCCTCCATTTTATGATTTAGACACTACTATTGACCACTATTAATTATCATAAGACTGACAGAACAGGTTCTTTATGGCAATAAGCTATCAAATTATAAACAGGACCTAAGCCCATGCCAGAAAACGATTAAGTCTCCCCACAAGGTAAACGGAGTCATATGTTATATGCATGTTCGTTCAATATGCATGTGTCAGGACCACTTTCATAAATATTCATAGGTCCTCCTATAACTTGTTCAATTCGTACGTTTAGCCAACGTTTCATCATGTCCCCACAGGACCCCTGAGCATAATGGACAATGGAGAACAAACTTACTTTCTTATTGATATGGGGGGCTATATATTCTATAGTTAACATCTGCCTATCCTCTGATTCAAAAAAGACTGTGATGGTTGCAGGAATGTCAGGGCAAACTGTGACTCACCCCTTCCTACAACTTGTAGATTGTCATCTGAAAGACCACAATGACAGGAAAAACTAAAGAGAGAAGCCACACTCTAAAAAAATTGCATTGCCAAAATATGTCAAGAAAGTAATTTGACTTGGGATGAATTTTTCCCATTGCCTTACTCTGAGTCAAGGTAACATCCCAAAGTGGGAGCAGGTTGAACCCTTTTGAGATTGTTTATGGGAGACCCTCCCTGGGAGTCCCGCCTTTAGACCTAATAAATGAATTAAGAATTAAACAATACATACACCAGTTAGGACAGACATTACTAACCATGCATCAGTTTTCTGCTTCCAGGTCCTCATACCCTAGGGGCAAGCCCCTTCACCCTTTCCACCAAGAGTTAAGGTACTGCTAAAAAGTCTTGGAAAAAAACAAGGACCTGACCGGCAGCTAGTCAAAAATGGATGGGACTTATGATGCACTGCTGACCATGCATTCATCTGTCAAACTGGCTGGAATTAAACCCTGGATACATCACACTCAGGTGAAGGCTCATCCTCAACCTGATACCTCAGACAACCAGCCTGCCTGTTCATGTGTGCCAAGAAAAGACCTAAAGCTGTATTAAAGAAAAAAAACACACAGATAAGTACTATCCTTTTCTTAACATGAACTTCTTAACAAGTTTTGTAGTCATGAATACATTATTTATCTCTGCTGAAACTAACCTTTTTGCTGAATGGGCACAAATGGTGGCTTCCCTCCAGAATAGAACAGACTGCTGGGTCTGTGGGGAATTGCCCTTTTTTCCACTGCAGGCTTGCCATGGTGCGTGCAAGCCACCAACCTAAGTACTTGGAGTCATTTCTATACCTGGTATGGGGCAAGTCACCCATTTCCCTTTCATGGCCGTAACTCATCTCATCATAAGCCTCATGAATTTCCTATTTGACAGGAAATCAGGAAACATGCTTTTCAACTAAGTTGCAAGCAGGTCAATGCCATCTCCACCTTGGGATATGCTGTACACAGTGGTGTCAGATGGCTGACAGAGGTACAAATACAGGTAATAGGTCAAGCACCACTGTGCACTGAACACCACAACCGCAGCACACCTCAAGCTAATACCTGTAACATGGGATGGTTACCTCCCCAGCAATGTAATCAAACTCTTCAACTGACTAGCAATTATATGGCTGGGGTAGCAAAACAGCTCCTTCTCACATGGAGCCAACCCTTCCCCCGGGGCTGCTTATGGGCCTGTGGCACTCACAGTTGGCCCTTCCTATCCTTTGATTGGACTGGCAGATGCATCTGGGAGCATCCTTACCTACCAGGATGAATCCTGTTCCATCTAGACTCTGCCTGCCAACTGGGAAAGCACAAACGCCAGACACCACTGTCAAAAATGGGCATCCTGGTGGTTTTACCCACTATCCATCTTTTTCCCCCAGGCAGTGACCATAGATGTAGAATTACAAGTAGAGGCCCTGGCTAAGCATATGGCTGCTGCCTTTAATAACACCCACCATGCCATCACTCTTCTTACTGAAGAAACTTCCAGATTAGGCAAGTGGCCTTACAAAACTATACGGCTGTAGATATCCTGACTGCAGCCTAAAGTGGCACTAGTGCATTAAGACTGTTGTCTATATATGCTAGATTATTCTCACAATATAACCTAACCTATGCATGCACTGGATACTCATATTCTGCTATAGATACCTTCTCCCAATAACGGATTGGTTTAGTCAGCCCCTTAGTGCATGGAAGACTTTCATATATAGTATGATTGGTATTTTGCTCATTGTCCTCTTCGGCTGCTGTGGATTTTATTGCTATTGTATACTCTGCACAAGGATGCAGGAAAGATGTTCTCAGAAACTCCTATGTCCCTGCACCATAATGCTCCCGCAAATTCCTACTGCAAGTCTAGGAACTCGAGAATATTTCCAACTCCAGGTGGACAAATTCCATTCTGGTACCTCCTAACTATGGCCCTTCTCAGCAGGAAGTAGCCAGATCGACTATGCCACCCATTTTCCATAGAAATGGAATGGAATTTCACAATGGAAAGTTGCAACTGAGTGGCTTAGGTTAAAAATGCATTTTTGAAACTGTTTTTTCTTTTCTTGCTTTTAGCCTTGAAAACATACTTTGAAATTCTTGGTTTCCCTCCCTTCCCACCCGACACTCCCTTGTACTGCTGGCTTATCTAATTATGCGATTGCTTAGAAGTTCCAGGGGCTAATTTTGAGACAAATCAGACATGCAGACTCAGCTGTGAAATTCCAGAGATTACCTCAAGGAGGTTAGTCTACAACCTGGCCATCGTGAAGATGACACTAGCCTATGTTCCAGGTGGAGCATGACTCAAGATAGCCACTGGGACAGGGCACACAGACCTTGCACCCAGCATCATTCCTGAATGCCTCCCACCCCAAGTGCCCCTTTTTAAACCCTCCCCAGCCTAAAGTTTGGAATGGTCTTAAAAGACCATTCCAAAGGCTGAGCTTGCATTCAGTTACACATATATGTAAAAGTCTCTTAATACAGTATATCTTTAACCAAAATTTACCTTCAAAGTGCTCTCTGTTAGCAAAACATCTTTCATTATACCACAGTTTTCCTTTCACATAGTCAACCTACATAAATAAATAAAATATCACTTAGCCAATATGTAGACTTAAGATATCTTAAGATATAAGATAGAAAAAACTAAAAAATTTCAAAGTTTGATAGTTCGGGAATGTGAGGCAAAGAGACAAAAATTGTATGCAAATAAAATAAAAGACTGTAGAATGAGAACAAGAAACAGGAATATACATTTTGAACAATGCACAAAAAAGGCATAAAGAGAAAAGAAATCACACATGAATTAGCATATGTTAATGGAGGATGCCCTTGTCTATGAACTGTCTTTCAGAAGCTACCAGAAGCCATTAGTCTTTCAGCACAGTTACAATGGGTCACATATTTATCTTTTATTCCTCATTAGTGGCAGCTGGGTTTAAGGAGCATTCCCAGAAGCCTGACAGCAGCAAGAAGAAACAGGAAAAAGGTTTTGAAAATTGGTCATGAGAGACAAGCTTCAATATATTGAATGTGTTGGATATAAATGTTGGATATTAATTAAATGCAACAGTTTGAGATTATTTTATTATAGGAAGATTCTGACCTTCAAATTTCTGTTGGGATGTAAGAAAGACTTTTTTACATTTTTATAGACTAATAATAAAATCTGTATGATCTGTGTGCAAAAGCCTTTGCTGATATCTAATGACAAAACTTGAACACAGGAGGAGACACTTCTTTTTTTTTTTTTTTTTTTTTTTTTTAATTGAGAAGGAGTCTTACTCTGTTGCCCAGGCTGGAGTGCAGTAGCACAATTTTGGCTCACTACAAACTCCACCTCTCAGGTTCAAGTGATTCTCCTGCCTCAGCCTCCTGAGTAGCTGGGATTATAGTCACACGCCACCAAGCCTGGCTAATTTTTTTTGTATTTTAGTAGAGACAAGGTTTCACCATGTTGGTCAGGCTGGTCTCGAACTCCTGACCTCAAGTGATCCACCCGCCTCAGCCTCCCAAAGTGCTGGCATTATAGGTGTGAGCCACTGCGCTGACCGAGGAGTCACTTTATTGATTGATTGATTGATATGGGGTCCTGGCTCTGTCACCCAGGCTAGAGTGCAGTGGCATGATCGTAGCTCACTCCAGCCTCAAACTCTTCAGCTTAATAAATCCTCCCGCCTCAGCCTCCCAAATAGCTGGGACTACAGGTGTGCACCACCATGCCTGGGTAATTTTTTAATTTTTTGAGGGAAAGGAGTCTCACTATATTGCCCAGGCTAGTCTAGAGCTCCTGAACTTAAGCAATTCTCCTGCTTTGGCTTTGTAAAGCACTGGGACTATAGGCATGAGCCACTATGCCTGGCCGCCAACGAATTTTTTTAAGTATCTACATTGTGCCATGTACTGTGCTGAGATTTTTCATATGTAATGTTACTTAATCACCTCATTTCTAAGAGGTAGATATTGTTATGCTCATTTTAAAATGAAGAAATTGAGGTCCAGAGAGTTATACAACTTGTTCAAAATTTTATGTTACATGGCTGATAAGTTAGTCCAAAATTTGAATCCAGTCTGTCTTCATTTATTCACTCATTGACTCAATAAATATTCATTGAGACTGCCTATGTGCAAGGCCGTGTGGTAATTTATCGGGATACAATAGTAAATAAGATAGATCTTGACCGGAACCTAAAATCTTGTGAGGCTAGTCTGGGGGCTCAACAGACAACATAGGGTGATAATGATAGGAATTTGTGCTGAGAACTTGGAGCATGCAGAGGAGGAGCACCTTGGTGGTCAGGGAGGGATTTCTGAAGAATGAGTTGAAATTCTCTAAGTGAAATAGGAGGAAGCAGTGCATGCTAAGAAGACAAAACATGTTATGCAAAGGAGTCGAGGTGTGAGAAATGTTAGCACATTAAGGGAAGGTGAGTGGTTTAGCATGGCCAGGCAAGATGGCTGCAGTAGGGGCAGGATGGCTGCAGGCAGAGGCAGGCACACTCAGGCTGAAGCAGTAAGCATTTTGTGTGTCACAAGAATTTTAATTTTATCCTTAAAGAAGTGATCCATATTCCTTGCTGTTGCCACTAAACAGATTTTGGTGGATAACTAACAGATTTTATCTCATGCCAAATCCCTAATTTAGGGATCTTATACTTCCTATTACCTTTGACTGGAAATGCTGTGTCAAAATAATTATTCCAAGTTACTCAAGTTTCTGCTTAAATTTCATCTCTTTGAAAAGGCCTGCTTTAATCACCCTATTTAAAACAGAATATTATCTTCCCCTCACTCTTTCTCTTACTCTGCTTTAATTTCAACGAGCACTTATTACTCTCTAAAATCACATTATGTATTTGTTTGTGTATTTTTTAATGATCTAGCCCCCTCAGTAGAATGTTAAGCTACGTGAAAGTAGGGACTTTGTCTTGTTCACTATGGAATCATTCTTGTCTGAATAAGCATGGAATATAGGAAGTGCTCAACAAATATTTGTTGAATGGATGAGACTTACTGAATGAATAAATCATTAAGTATTCACTTGTTCAACTACCTGTCTAAACACCCACATATATCTCATTCTGAACACCTTTGCTTCAATCATTAGTAAAAGAGGTCTTATTTAAAGATAGATCCTTAAACTCTTAAAAATAATTTCACTTTTTCCCTTCCCTCCACTCCCCAATCCCAGCACCTTTCTACCTTTGGAACACCGTATTTCCCCTCTCCCTCATCACTATCAACCATCCCTGAGTTTTACTAAGATATTTTAGTTTAATAGGACTTATTATAATATCCTTGATAATTATAAAAACTTCCATGAACGGCAATTTGTGATTATTTTTTAAAATTGCATAAGTATTTATCCCTTGATCTCCCAATCAAGTTCTAGGATGTATTGTATCTATATGTCTGGACACATAAAATTTCTAGGTACAGAATTATTCATGGGAGCATTGTTTGTAATAGCAAAATATTGGGAAATTACCCAAGCATCCAGCAATGGATGATAATTTAAATAAACTCTGGCTAGTTCATACAATGGAATACTTGTAGCTGTAAAAAAGAAACAAAAAACAAAAGAAAAAGAGGCTATTCTCCATTTACTAATATGGATTTTTTCCTATGATAATTATTGATAAGTGAAGAAAATCATTTAGCATACTTTGTATATAGTATAATAAAAGGAAGAAAAGTATATATATTCATTATATTCATAATTATTTGAATTTCCATTAGAAAATGCTGAAAAGATATAAAATAAAAAAAGATTACCTGTAAGGGACAGGGAAAAATCAGGGTGAATATACAGAGAGGTGGGATAGAGACTTCTCAGTCTATATCTTTTTGTAACTTTTTTAGTTTTTAACTATGTGAATGTATTACCTATTTGAACATCATAATTTTTAGGTGTTGAAAATGCTAATTTCCCTTGCAACATGTCCTTTCTTGCTATAGGCTGTATGGGAGGGAGGTGGGGCCTTTGGGAGGTGATAAGGTAAATGGAATTAGTACCCTTATTTGATGTGGGGGTGATTCAGTGAATCGAATTAGTCCTCTTATAAAAGAGAACCCAGGGAGATCCCTTGCCCCTCTGCCACATGAGGACACAGTGAACAGATGGCTGTCTATGAACCAGGAAGGCAGCCCTCACCAGACACTGAATTTGCCTGTGCTTTTATCTTGGACTGTCCAGGCTCCAGAACTGTGAGAAATAAATTTCTGTTCTGTATAAGCCACCCAGTCTATGGTAATTTTGTTATAGCAGCCCACATTGGCTAAGATGTCTCTGTTCAAAAATCCTTATCTAGGCTGGGCGCGGTGACTCACGCCTGTAATCCCAGCACTCTGGGAGGCCAAGGTGGGTGGATCACTTGAGGTCAGGAGTTTGAGACCAGCCTGGCTAACATGGTGAAACCCTATCTCTACCAAAAATACAAAAATTAGCTGAGCGTGGTAGCACACACCTGTAATTCCAGCTACTCAAGAGACTGAGGCAGGAGAATTGCTTGAACCCAGGAGGTGGAAGTAGCACTGAGCTGAGATCGCCACTGCACTCCAGCCTGGGTGACAGAGGGAGAGTGTCTCAAAAAAAAAAAAAAAAATCCTTATCTAGTACTCCATTTTGATTTATATGGATGGACAGAAAACACACGAATAAATATGAGATAAAATGAGAGAAACAGCCAAGCATTTCTTATCACTAGTCCTCTCCTCATTTTCTTCCCCTTTATTGAAATGTCTGTTCTTTTTCATTTGTTTTATTAAAGTTCTTTCTTGAGTATTTTCCTTAGTTGGGATAACCAGGTCATAAACTTTTTTAATCTGAAAGATGAATAATCTCTTGTCTGGAAATAGAAATTCTGGACTTTGGTTCTTTTGTCTTAAATAGACGGTAGATGTTGATTTCATGGTCTTCAAGCTTCTACTGTTGTATAAACAAAATCTAATATCCGTGAGGTGTATTTTGCTTTTGCTCTTTCTGTTTGGATACTTGTAATATTTCCCCCTTAACCTTAAAACTGAGGAATATATTCCTTGGATATGCCTACATTTTTTCAGTGCTCCCTGGAATTTAGTGGATTGTAATATATAGCCTTGGAACTTTCTTAATCTCAGTTAATGTTCTTCTATTTTTTTTTTTATTATTGCCTGTCTTATATCTGTTCCTTTTTAAATCCATCTGAAAACTCTTTTGCTCACCTGTTAGCCCTTCTGGATCTCTCCTCAAAGGCTCACTTTTCCCTTGTGATTTCTAGCGATGTTCCTTAGATGGTTTGAGAAGTTTCTTCATCTTGATTTTCCATGCCACTACTCTGCATTTAAACAGTGGCCATTCTATCTTTCAATTTATTCCATTTTTAATGGAAATTTTGGTATTCAGTCCCAGGAAGTATTTTTATGCTGCTCTTGAAGCTCTTTATTGATATTGACTGTGTTCTTGCTAATACCTCAGTGCCAATGATGGTAATCACAGAGTAGGTGCTCATTGGGTATCTGTGAAATGATTTTATTTAAAAATGTTGTTCTCGTTCAATTGTTGCCTTATCCACCAGCGACTCTAGTTTTATTCTAATAATCTTTGCTCTCAGAATGCCAGGCTACCTTAAGTGTGCTTTGAAGAGAGGGCTCAGGTATGGTTTGTGGAGCACCTCGAATTTTCACAATTGGAATAATAGATGGCAAAGTGGTCTCTAGCCCTCTGGGCTGCCATGCCACCACCTTGGAAACAGAAGGGGTTCCCCTCTTTCCAGGTCTCCTTCATCCTGCCTACCTCAGGCACAGGGAGAATGCAGCTCTCCCGGTAGGCCCATCTCTAGCCTTACTCTCAGCCACACTCCCAAAACTGAGAAAACCCTTCCCTAGGATTTCGTGGAGCTCTGCCAGCCAAACTCCCTCCAGAATCCTTCCCCTTCCCAGTCCTCTACTCCCCGCTCTGTGTTGCCAGCACTTTGTTCTCAGGTAAACCATGAGTGAGGTAACGACATGCCAGATCTCCTCAGTGAGATTGCTCAAAGCAGGCTCCCAGTGAGCCCAGCTGTCCAGTGGCCCCAGCAGCCTTTTTTGACTTAGCAGGGCAGGTAGGCTGAAGATGAAAGCTAAAGGGAGTTAAAGGTCACAGTCTCCTCCATCCATTTATGTTACTTTTTGTGTGATTCTTCTTTAGGTGTAACTTTTTAAAATATATATTATCTTTTCTTCAGTGTCCTATAAGTTCCTTTCCACTTATTGTAATTGCTGAGATATTTGGATTTATTTCTACTGTTTTACCTCGTAGTTTTTCTATTCTTTTACCTTTATCTCTCCTCTCCTTTCTTCCTTTTTGTAGAATAGATGGATTATTCTTTAATCTTGTTTTCCTCTGTCTGGTGGTTTGGAAGTTTTAGGTTATATTCTTTTTGTCTTATTTTAGTTTTTTGGTAATTATCCTTCAATTCTTAACATATATGCTGAATTGCACATTTTTCTAACAAATTCTTAACTTATTCCCCATATTGGTTCTCCTTACAAAGATCTTAAATACTTTATTATCCACTGAAAACTACTGCCATTTCTCCTTGTTATATTGTCTAGAGTTTTGGTTCCATCCAATTATTAAACACAAAATGTATAACTTATTTTTTATTTAATTTATTTTAATTTTTATTTTGAGACAGAGTCTAGCTCGGTCACCCAGATTGGAGTGCAGTGGCATGATCTCGACTCACTGCAACCTCCGCCTCCTGGGTTCAAGCAATTCTCATGCCTCAGCCTCCCGCGTAGCTGGGATTACAGGCATGTACCAACACATCTGGCTAATTTTTGTATTTTCTGTAGAGATGGAATTTCGTCATATTGGCCAGGCTAGTCTATAACTCCTGACCTCAGGTGATCCACCCGCCTCAGCCTCCCAAAGTGCTGGGGTTACAGGCGTGGGCTACCACGCCTGGCCATAACTTATTTTTTATACCAATTCCATTCTTTGAACACATATTTACTAAGTGCATACCTTGTGTCAGGTGCCATTCTAGACACTGGGATCTAGTAGCGAACAGCATAGACAGGGCTCCTGCTCTCCCAGGTCTTAGAACTTACATTCCAGTTTTCCTCATTGCTTCTGGCATCCTACTCCTTCATGGGAATTTCTGGATGGTAAACCCTCCCAATGTCTTTGGGTGTGAACATTCTCTTTTCACTCTCATTCTTGAGATAAATAGTTTAGCTAGGTATGGAATTCTATTTTGACAGTTATTTCCCTCTATTCTTTATAATGCAAATCATTTTTGCCCATCTGGCTCTCTCAGTTATCTGCTCTACTTGTCCTCTGATTAGTATGACAATTAGTCAGTTCTGTTTGCTTCCTGAGAAATAAATGCTCCTTTCTCATAGACAGTGTGAATGTGGGTATATCTGCACACAGACTGGAGCCTGCACAATCCAAGATAAAGGTGCAGGCAGATTCAGTGCCTGGTGAGGGCCACCTTTCTGGTCCATAGCCATCTGCTCACTCTATGAGGACAGAATAGGGAGGGCATATGGCAAATGGCTAGGAACACTCATGATTTCATTTGTGGTTTTCCAACCGAAGCATGCTTATATGCTGATGGGAATGACCTAGTTCATTAATCACAAAACTTGACTTTTTAACATATAGGGGAGATAACTGATGGAACAAAATCCCCCAAAAGGCCAGAAGAAGACCAGTGACTAGATTATATGACATTTTTTGTAAGTTAGAAAAGGTACCCCTTTCTCGAAGTAGAACAGACTTACACTGGGGTAGATGGATTGAGGAGTAAAGTGTTAGCCAGACCCCAGCACTTTACTCTCTTCAGTCAAGTGCCCTTGTGCAGAATCTGAACTGAACAACCATAGCTAGCTTGGACATAGCATAGGAAACGGGGTGGGGGTGACCTCTGAAACAGGGAGGAGCACTTCTTCCTTTGAAGCAGAAGAGGTGAGCACTGCTTAATGGTTGCTACGAATATATGTATAAATAATATATGCTACAAATTCATATATATATAAAAATATATATTTTGTTTAAACTATAAATAATATAGTAACTGGAATAACTTATATTGTGAATTATTGTCTTGCATCTCATCTCAAGTTACCAAGTAAACACATATCTTCTAACCAGCCCTGGGAAATATAAAGCTTCTTACCCTTTCAAAACCACAAAAGTCTGCCCTGGAAAACTAGAAGAAAAGAAGAAACTTTAATTTTTGCTTGCATATCAGAAGGCCTAACAAAACATAGCAATTTAAATTATACTAAAGGAAATAAACCATATAAATTCCTTGAAACAAAATTATAACAAAATTATATGTTTTTTCTATCCTAGCAGTTAGGATAGCCAAACACTAAAAGTAAACTCTGATATAGTTTATACAATATCCAGGGAATTTCCCCATCAGTCTTTGCCTCATTTCATTATTTTATTAATTTACTTATACCTTAGTGTGATTCCAGAAAGGATTTGAGAAGAAAACCATGCCTTTTAATGATTTAAATGGAGGAATTAAGAAGTGTGCAGGTGGGCCCGGCGCGGTGGCTCACACCTGTAATCCTAGCACTTGGGGAGGCCGAGATAGGCGGATCACGAGGTCAGGAGTTCGAGACCAGCCTGGCCAACATGGTGAAACTCCGTTTCTCCTAAAAATACAAAAATTAACTGGGCGTGGTGGCGCATGCCTGTAATCCCAGCTACTCGGGAGGCGGAGGCAGGAGAATTGTTTGAACCTAGGAGACGGAGATTGCAGGGAGCTGAGATCACGCCACTGCACTCCAGCCTGGTAACAGAGCGAGACTCAGTCTCAAAAAAAACAAAAAAAAAAGAAGAAGTGTGCTGGCATATGCAAGTCTGCCGCCCATTTGGGTTTAGGAAGGCACACCCTCAACCTATTATTTTCTCCTTTGCCACTCTGTTCCTTCTGCCCAGGCCAGAGCAGTCCAGAGGTCAGGACTTACAATATACAATCCCTGTCTACTTCTCTGCACTTTGAATTTAAGTCATTGTAGCATTCCTGGTTTCAACTCTCTGTTTTAGCAATTATATAATGAGCACGTAAAAAAAACCCAGATCCCCTAGTCATCTGAGCAACAAATGGTACTTTCTCAGAGATGGTGAGGAAGGTTCAGGTATATGTGAATATTCTTATACCTGAAGAAAGATAATAATTACCATGTATAAGAAATATCTGTGTCTCAATCAATACCATTTCCCCTTCTTTACTTCCCTCTATCTTTTCTCCTACCGATCCCAAGTCTTTATTGCTTGTCTCATCTCTGTTGTGGTAATTTTTGAGAGGTACTTGTTAACATGTTTAAGAATTTTATGGTATGCATATTAACAATCTTCACCTAAACGTGTATTTCCCTTCGCTCAATCCCAATACTTACTTTTCACTTATGTTACTTTGTAATACTATATGTGGCTTTATAAATTACCTGAAAGCATTTGGGTAACATATATAGCTATAAATAAATGGATCAATCAATAGGTAGGTAGACAGATCTTTTCTGCATGTATACATTTAAAACTTACTATAAATTTGTACAGCAATACAACTAGCACCATTTCCAAATTATATATTCAATACTACGAGGTAAAGGAAAAAGTTGCTGTATTATGCCTTTATGTTTTTCGAAAGAAAAAAGCATTTCAATTTTAAGATACACCACAAATAACTCAAGTATTAAATATTTCTTTTTGTGTCACAGAAGATATTTAAGATTAGCTATTAGTTACAAAGCAATTTACATACCGATAAGCTGTAGCGTGATGGATAACGAAGATCTTCACTTACAAAAAGGCCCAAAGAGGTGAGGATAACTAAAAAATGATTCGTTAAAACCATATCCACCAATGAAAGGCCTTCATGTTCTAAACGAAGAAATCATACCATGGATTAAAAAGTAAGAAAAAAGTGAGTTCCTTAGTGAAGCAAAGACATTTTATAGATATTAATCAAATATTGACGTAAGTAAAATGCTCAAGATGAAGGCAATGTTAGAGGAGTTACCTTCTTGAAGTTGGGAATAGATAGTCTGTGTCATGTTAAACCATGTGGTATCATAATCATGCCAGAATCCACCAAAGGTTATGCCTATGTAAACACCTACCATGAAACAAAAGGAAAATTAAAGCCAGGCAAATTTACAAGGTGAGTCACCTTCAGGGGCAAGAGCCCAGAGTCCGTTCCAACTCCCTCTCAGCACTTTGACTCTCACTTCCCCAAGCATTGGAAAGATGAAGTAACTTCAAGTTACACCACATAATATTAGCCAACCATCTGATTGACTCCTAGAATGATTACTGCTGGGAATAATATGCCCTTAAAATCAACCCTCTTAAGGTATTGGTTCATTCTCTTAGAATATCTTCCAAATTGTACTGTATCTTTTTTTCCGTAGAAGGGCATCAGAATATGCCAGATATGCCACTTTAGTTTAAGGATTTTTTTTTGACCTGAAGGCAATTGAGAATCAACAAATGCAGTCTCTGCCCTCCCTTTATCTGCTTAAAAGCAAAGCATAAATTGCTCCTTGTACCAGAAAAAAAAGAGCATTTTTATCACTGGAGATAGGGAGCCCTTATCTGCCATTAGTTCCCCTATATATTTTCTAGTCACAACTTCCTTACAGTGAATTGTTCCTTGATTCCTAAATCTACTTCCTTTGTGAAAATGGTATATAATTTCCTGATTTAACCACTTGATCTTCACTTCTATTTGTGAACTGCCATGCACATAAATAATAAAAAAAAAATTGTGTGCTTTTTATCCTGTTACTCTGTTATTTGGGCTGGGCATGGTGGCTCACGCCTATAATCCCAGCACTTTGAGAGGCCAAGGCAGGAGGATCACTTGAGCCCAGGAGTTTGAGACCAGCCTGGGCAACATGGTATAACCCTGTCTCTACAAAAAATACAAAATTAGCTGGGCATGGTGGTGCATGCCTGTAGTCCCAGCTACTCAGAAGGCTGAGGTGAGAGGATCTCTTGAGCTTGGGAGGTCAAGGCTATAGTGAACTATGATCATGCGACTCCAGGCCGGGAGACAAAGAGAGACCCTATCTCAAAAAAAAAAAGAAATCTGTTGTGTCGATTTAATTCATAGAGCCCTATTCACTAAGCATAAGAGAACAGAGGAAAATGTTTCCTCCCTAACAGTACCCTTCTAAGCATAAACATGCTCCTATTTCAGGAGCACAATTTTAGTTAATAATAATTTTTAAAAACTCCAAAGAAGAAAATTAAAATGTAAACTCCAAGACAGGAGAAACTATGATTTACTTTTTTATTTGTGATTTTAAAAACAGAAAAACTTAATCCAGCATGGCACATGTATACATATGTAACTAACCTGCACAATGTGCACATGTACCCTAAAACTTAAAGTATAATAAAAAAAAATAAAAATAAAAATAAAAATAAAAAAAACAAAAAAAAAACAAAAACTTTTGCTAAAGTTTCATTAAAACCTTGTAAATGAAGAAGATTGAACACATCACAAATCCTAAAGTACTTTGTTCCCCGACCCCACCTTTTCTTGGTCATAGGTAGGAATGTCTGGAGTCTTTTGTGTTTTAAATGTGAGGTGCTGATCTGAAGTTTTGCCAAAGGACATAACTACTGGACTGGGGAGGAGGGGAGGCTAAGGAACCTTGGTAATCTAACGCATATACTTTATTTCCAAAAGAGGACATTTGTAGAACGAGTCATATTTTGAAGTGTGAGTTTTAACTCCCAGCTCTTTTCTGTTTAAGGAAAGCTGTAGAAGGAAGTGTTATTTATTATTGTATACTTTTTCCAGGAAGAGGAAAACTAAAGACAAACTTTGCCTTTCTGAGAATTAAGTTTAGTTTTACAGATAATGGTGGAATTTTTTTTTTTTTTTTTTTTTTTTGACAGAGTCTCACTCCGTCACCCAGGCTGGGGTGCAGTGGCGCAATCTCCACTCACTGCAACCTTCGCCTCCCAGGTTCGAGCAATTCTCGTGCCTCATCCTCCTGAGTAGCTGGGATTACAGGTGTGCACCACCATGTCTGGCTAAATTTTAGTAATTTTGGTAGGGACAGGATTTCGCCATGTTGGCTAGGCTGGTCTCGAACTCCTGATCTCAAGTGATTCACCCACCTCAGCCTCCCAAAGTGCTGAAATTACAGGTGTGAGCCACCATCCAGCCTAATGGTGGGATATTTTAAGTGGGAATAATTATAGATGTCCAGCATGCTATCACATGACCAGATTCTTGCAAAAAAGCACTATTTAATGGAGACATAATAAAATAAACACTTTATGCTGGTTAATATTTACAGACTAAAATTAACTTACAGCCTACTCTCTGTAACAAACTATCCCAGGGCTTACAGAAGCTGATGCAGACCATTGTTAAAAGTTTAGCTTTTATTCTATTGGCAAAGGGAAGCCACAGGAGTGTTGGAAGCAGGGAAGTGATGTGATCTGGTTTATACTTGAGAACATCACTCTGGTGGGTGTATGGAGGCTGATTTGTATTGGCACAAGAATGGAAATAGAGAGACCACTGTTAATTAGTCTAATAAAAAATGTTGACTTGACCTAAGATTTTAGCAGAGAAGTGAGGTGGTCACATTGGCGATGGACCCTGGAGACAGCACAATTGGGGAATGTTGTGAGGGTAAGAGCAGTCAAGAATGTGTCCTAGATTTCAGTTCTGACCAATTTAATACTAATTGGGATGAGAAATACTGGAGAGAAACAGATTTTTTGAGGGAGACGGATCAAGAGTTCTGGATCAGACTTGCTGTAGTTGAGATGCTTATTAGCCATCAAGAAGAAATTCGTAATAGACAACTGAAGAGAGGAGTAGTTTTGTTTCAAAGGAGTGGTCAGCAGCAGCAATATAGATTTGGGAATCATCAGCCTGAAGATGGCATTACTGCCATCAGACTGGATTAAATCTTCCAGAGGGAGAATGTGGTAACTTAAGGAAGGACAGTCAAAAACAAAGCCCTAGGTTTGCATTTAGGGGTCACACCAAAAAGGAGCCCTCCTAGAAAACTAAAGAGTGACCAATGAGAAAATATAAAGAACTTGAAAGTGGTATCAAGAAAGCTAAAAGAAGAAAGTGTTTTGAGCAGAGACTGGTCGACCGTGTTAAATGCTGCTGGAAAGGAAAGTAGAATGGGCATAAAAGACTGGCTGTTGGAATTGGCAATATGGAAATTGTGAGTGGCCTTGAGAAGAAATGTTTTAGTACGGTGATGGAAACCAGAGTCTGATTTGTAGTGGAAAGAAGATAAAACGGGAGGTGGAAAAACAGCATCATCTGCATTAAATTCTGGCCTTAAATATTTTTTTTTGAAAGGGAACAGAGAAGTGGAGATGGAAGTAAAGTGAGATAAACGAAGGTTTTGTTTAAGATGGGGGATATTAGGGTATGTCTCTATCCTAATGGATACAATCCAGTGAGGAGGAAGAGTATGATGATGTTGGAGAGAAAGATGAGAATTGCACAACAGATGTAAGAGCAAGGTTGTTCAGATGGCTGCAAGGAATGGGATCCAGAACACAAGGGCTGAGGGGTAGCCTTTGATTGCAGCAGAGACATTTCTTACAGTGCAACAGGCAGAAAAGGCAAAGCATACAAATGCAGGTATGATGGCAGATTTCCAGTTGCAACAATGGGGTTTCTATAATCAATCTTTATTTTCTCTGAAGTATTATATAAAGGCACAGCCAAGAATAAGAGGGGAAGAGTATTTGAGGAGTGGAAAGAAGTGTGATAAATTTTGCAGAGTGGGAAAATAAATATACAACAGAAGAGTGATAGGATTTATAGGCAGTAGTCTTTATAGGGAGTACTGAGTGCCCACTTAAGATTCATGATCACGAATTTAGAGTGAGACTGGTCAGTGAAATGTCAAAATGAGACTAGCATGCAATTTTTCGCCAGCAATATTCTGCTCTTGCAGGGCAGGAGCAGAGATGGTTTTAGAGTTGGGGTTGGGCAGGCAAGGAGGAAAAAGAAGGGCAAGCGAGTTACAAAAGTATTTAAAAAGATGGGCTCTGAGAATTATGGTGAGAACAGAGGAAAATAAGGATGTTGGGTAGTGAAAAAAAGTGATAGTGAAAATGGATTAAGGTCTCAATGAGATCAAAGAAATGTTGGAGTGTGAGTACTAGAACAGACAAAGAATAAGAGGCAGTGGACAGAGTGTACGATGCAGATACTATGGATTTCAGAGCTAATGACATGAGAGATGACAAGGTCAAGAGTTTAATCATTTACACCTTTACTCCATCTTGAGTTAACTTTTGTATATGGAGAAAGGCAAGGATCCAGTTTCATTTTTCTTTTGCGTATGGCTAGCCAGCTACCCCAGCACCATTTATTGAATAGGGTCTTTTCCCTAATGCTTATTTTTGTTAACTTTGTTGAAGATCAGATGGTAGTAGGGGTGTGGCTTTATTTCTGGATCCTCTATTCTGTTCCATTGGTCTATGTGTCTGGTTTTGTACCAGTGCCATGCTGTTTTGGTTACTGCAGTCTTGTAGTATAGTTTGAAGTCGGGTAATGTGATACCTCAGGCTTTGTTCTTTTTGCTTAGGATTGCTTTGGTTATTTGGGCTCTTTTTTGTTCCATATGAATTTTAGAATAGTTTTTTTCTAATTCTGTGAAAAATAACATTGGTAGCTTGATAGGAATAGTACTGAATCTGTAGATTGCTTGGGCAGTATGGCCATTTAGATGGTAATGATTCTTCCAATCCATGAGCATGGACTGTTTTTCCATTCGTTTGTATCATCTATGATTTATTTTAGCAGTGTTTTGTACTCCTCCTTGTAGAGATCTTTCACCTCCTTGGTTAGATGTATTCCTAGGGGTGTGTGTGTGTGGTGGGGGGTATTGTAAATGGGATTGTGCTCTCGATTTGGCTCTCAGCTTGAATGATTTTGGTGTATAGGAATGCTACTGATTTTTCTACATTGATTTTTGTATCTTGAAACTTTACTGAAATTGTTTACCAGTTCTAGGAGCTTTTTGTTAGAGTCTTTAGGGGTTTCTAGGTATAAAATCATATTGTCAGCAAAGAGAGAGAGTTTGACTTCTTCTATTGGATGCCTTCTTCTCCTATTTGGATGCATTTTATTTCTTCCTGTTGCCTGATTGCTCTGGCTAGGACTTCCAGTACTGTGTTGAATAGAAGAGGTGAGAGTGAGCATCCTTGTCTTGTTCTGGTTCTCAAGGGGAATGCTTCCAGCTTTGGCCCGTTCAGTATAATGTTATCTGTGTGTTTGTCATAGATGTCTCCTATTATTTTGAGGTATGTTCCTTCAATGTCTTGTTGGTTGAGAGTTTTTAACATGAAGGGATGTTAGGTTTTATCAAAGGTTTTTTCCACATCTATTGAGATCACTATATAGCTTTTGTTTTTAGTTCTATTTATATGGTAAATCACATTTTTATGTTATTTAAAAAATATCAATAGCTTTTGGGGTACAAGTAGTTTTTTGTTACATGGATGAATTATGTAGCTGTGAATTCTGAGATTTTAGTGCAGCCATCACCCAAGTAGTGTACATTGTACCTAATGTGTGGTTTTTTTATCCCTAGCTCCCTCCCAACCTCCCCCTTCTGAGTCTCCAAAGTCCATTACATCACTCTGTATGCCTTTGCTTGCTCATAGCTTAGCTCCCACTTATAAGTGAGAACATATGGTTTTTGGTTTTCCAATCCTGTGTTACTTCACTTAGAATAATGGCCTCCAGCTCCATCTAAGTTGCTGCAAAAGACATTGTTTCATTCCTTTTTATGGCTTAGTAGTATTCCATGGTGTACGTATACCACACTTTCTTTATCTGTTCATTAGTTGATGGGCACTTAGGTTTGTTCCACATCTTTGCAATTGTGAATTGTGCTGCTATAAACATATGTGTGCAAGTGTCTTTTTCATATAATGACTTCTTTTCATTGGGTAGATACCCAGCGGTGGGATTGCTGGATCAAATGGTAGATCTACCTGTAGTTCTTTAAGGAATCTCCACACTGTTTTTCATAGAGGTTGTACTAATTTACATTCCCACCAGCAGTGTATAAGCATTCCCTTTCCCCCACATCCATACTGCCCAAAACAATCTATAGATTCAATGCAATTCCCATCAAAATAACAACATCATTTTTCACAGAATTAGAAAAAAAATCCTAAAATTCATATGAAACCAAAAAAGAGCCCAAATAGCTAAAGTATTCCTAAGCAAAAAGAATAACATTTCTTGATTTGCATATGTTGAACCAATTTTGCATCCCAGGAATGAAGCCTACTTGATCGTGACGAATTAATTTTTTTTTTTTTTTTTAGATGGAGTTTTGCTCTTGTCACCCAGGCTGGAATGCAATGGCGCAGTCTCGGCTCACTGCAACCTCTGCCTCCCGGGTTCAAGAGATTCTCCTGCCTCAGCCTCCCGAGTAGCTGGGATTACAGGCACCCACTACCACGCCCTACTAATTTTTGTATTTTAGTAGAGACAGGATTTCAACATGTTGGCCAGGCTGCTCTTGAACTCCTGACCTCAGGTGATTTGCCCACCTCAGCCTCCCAAAGTCCTGGGATTACAGGCATGAGTCACCGTGCCCAGCCTTGAATTAACTTTTTATTTTTACTTTTTAATTTTATTTATTTATTTTAATAATATTTATTTATTTATTTTATTATACTTTAAGTTCTGGTATACATGTGCAGAACATGCAGGTTTGTTGCATAGGTGTACATGTGCCATGGTGGTTTGCTGCACCCATCAACCCATCATTTACATTAGATATTTCTCCTAATGCTATCCCTCCTCTTGTCCCCCACCCCTCGACAGGCCCCGGTGTGTGATGTTCCCCTCCCTATGCCCATAGGTTCTCATTGCTCAACTCCCACTTATGAGTGAGAACATGCGGTGTTTGGTTTTCTGTTCCTGTGTTAGTTTGCTGAGAATGATGGTTTCCAGCTTCATCCATGTCCCTGCAAAAGACATGAACTCATTCTTTTTTTATGACTGCATAGTAATACGCTGCTGGATTCCTTTTGCTAATATCTTGTCAAGAATTTTTCTGTCTATGTTCATCAAAATATTGGCTTCTAGTTTTCTTTTTTTTGTTGTGTCCTTGCCGGTTTTGGTATCAGGGTGATGCTGGCTTCATAGAATGAGTTAGGGAGGAGATCCTGCTCCTCAATTTTTTGGGAATAGTTTCAGTAGGATTGGTGCCAGCTCTTCTTTGCATGTCTAGTAGAATTTGGCTGTGAATTCATCTGGTCCAGGGCTTTTTTTTGTTCATAGGTTGTAAAGACATGGAATCGACCTAAGTACCCATCAATGGTGGACTGGATAAAGACAATGTGGCACACCATGGAATACAATGCAGCTATAAAAAGGATGAAATCATGTCCTTTCCAGCAACATAGATGCAGCTGGAGGCCATTATCCTAAGCGAATTAACACAGGCAACAGAAAACCAAATACCATATGTTCTCACTTGTAGGTGGGAGCTACTCACAGACCTGAAGATGGCGACAATAGACACTGGGGACTACTAGCTGGGGGAGGGAAGAGAGCAATGGTTGAAAAACTAACTATTGGGTGCTATGCTCACTATCTGGGTGGTGGGCTCATTCATATTCCAAACCTCAGCATCACACAAGATACCCATGTAACAAACCTGCACATGTACCTCCCCTCAAATCTAAAATAAAAGTTGAAATTATTAAATAAAAAATTTTAAGAAGACTATTGCCATAGGAGTAAGATAGGGGAAAGATCATTGGAGGACAGGAAGCCTTGAAGCTAGGTACTGCATGGATCATCCATATGGATGGTGAAGTCACCAAAAATAGTGACAAAAGTCAAGTGGAGAGGAAGGCAGGGACCCAGAGATTAAACTTGTAAATGAATGAATGTGAGTGGTAAGGAGGTCACCAAATGCTGGCAACCAAGAAAAGTTAGAGGGAGGTAAAGTCTGAGTTCAAAAAAGCTCCATGTTTCAAACAAGAGGACAGGAGTAGTGATTAAGCGGTAATCCTAAGGAGCAAAGACAACAACCCTCACCCTGGGTTTTGAAATATGTGATATGTGGGAGGGCTGAGGGGAAAGAATGTCATCTGGGGATGACCCGGTACTCTTTATGGAAAGAAAGTTAAGGGACCATTCAGAGAAAAAGTGAGTGATATGGGGGAATTTGTTAATGACAGGCCACAAATTCTAATGAAAGGATTTGGGTGGATAGAGCGGGATAAAGTTTGAATCAAATTAGAGGACATTCAGAACAGTATGTGGGATAGGATAACCAGAAATGATCTGGGGAAGCTTATGTTCTGGTAACTGATGGGGGGCCTGATGGTTTATGTCTTAAGAATATCCTAGAGGAGGAAAGGGGGTAATAAATCCAAACTGGAGTACATGGGGCTGCTGCATAGCTGTTCCCACCATTAACTCCATGTGGCATGAAGGCCAGGAGGACAAACAAGGCCTCGCAAAGGAACTGCTAGTTGGGTGTGGTGGCGTGTACCTGTAGTCCCAGCTATGTGGGAGGCTAAGGTAGGAGGATTGCTTGAGCCTAGGAGTTTGAGGCTGTAGTGAGCCATGATTGTGCCTCTGCATTCCAGCCTGGGCAACAGAGAGAGACCCTGTCTCAAAAAAAAAAAAAAAAAAAAAAAATTGCTGATTTAGGCAGTTGCAGCTTGATACTGTGAGAACTTCCTTTATTGCTTCAGCACAGTGGTGACCAGTTGGGGAAAAGGTGGTTTCACCTAAAGAACCTGTTGCTGAAGTTGTTTGTTTTCTTGAGAGGTTGAGGTGGCCTCATGAGTGTGATCCCAAGGAATTAAGACTGGTGCTTCTCTCCCATGACTTTCATTTGTAAGGCAGAATCAAGCATGAGGAGTTGAGAATGACCCCTCTCCTATGGCTCACAGAAGTAAGGTAGGTATTGGTGTTTGGATAAAGACGAGGAGGAGGCGGTCCTGGCTAGGACCTATTCACAGAACAACATAAGAAAAGGAGCCAAGTTTCTATATGGATTGACATACTGTAGCATATGACAGCAGAGAGTGGAAAAAGACACAATTATCAGGTTGGTGCAAAAATAATCGCGGTTTTTGCCATTAAAAGTAATTGCAAAAACTGCGATTACTTTTGCACCAACCTAGTAAAACTAAAGGAATTCAGCAGAAGCAGACTATAAGCCATTAGGAAGTCAAAGAGATTTGGGCAAGGTTATTTGTCTATCCCTATACTGATGCATACTGTTTTAATCTATTGCTTTATAATAAGTCATGCTAGGACAAATTTTTGTTTTTTGTTTTTTTTTCTCTAAAATTATGTTTGTTATTCATGATGTATCATTCTCCCATATGAATTTTGTGTTTGGCTTGCCAATTTCCACACCCTCCCTGACACAAAAAACACACACACACACACACACAAACCAAAAACATTGTTATAATTTTTCTTGGAATCATATTGAATTGATAACTTTGTAATACATTTTATTTGTAATAAATTTATTTATAAAATAAATCTTTATAATACCAGAAGTTCCTGCTTATAAACATGAAATCTCTTATTTATTTTGGTCTTTTTTTATGACCTTCATTAGTTTTATAATTTCTACACAATAGGCCTTGCAACTCCTTTTTTTATTCCTGGGTACTTTTTGGGATTTCTTACCTTAATAGGATTTTTAAAATTATAATCTTTAATTAGTCCTTGGTGGAGTGATTTTTATACATTGTTACTCTATCTCACAACCTTCTAGCATACCCATATTTGTTCTGAGTTTTTCTAAAGATCTTTTTGGATTTTTTTGTAGGTATACATATTATCTACAAGCAATAAAATTTTGTTTCTTATTTTTTAAGTTTTAAATTTATTTTCCTTTATATTCACTGAATTTGGGGTCTAGGAGGTCATCAATTAGCTAGGAACAATAATTAAAATAATACTATTAGTAGTTGAAATGTGTAATGACATTGTGATATTGTGATATAATGAGAAATACATATTTGGTTTTCGTCCCTGGCTCCTGATAGAGAACTCCTAAAACCTCCAGAATTTCCTGCATGATGGAGTGCTAGGAACATCCTTTGTTATAACATTTGGTCTTTGGCCCCAGTTCCTGATACAGAACCCCTAAACTCCTTGGAATTTCCTGGGTGATGGGATTGTCTTTTGTTCTAATGAAGCAACTCTTGACAGACTCCCAGATAGCTTTAAGATGTGGGGTGGTCACCAGAAAAAGCAAGCCACGATTAGAAGCTTAGAGCCTTCAGCCCCACAGTGCATCTCCCAGGAAGTGGGGAGGGTGTGGAGACTGAATAAATAATTGATCATGCCTATGTGATAAAGCTTCTCCTTACAGTGCAGATTTTGGAATGCTAAAACACATCTACATACCAGGGGTGTGGCGTGTCACAACTCCACGGGGACAGAAGCTCCTTTTCTTGGGAATCTTCCGGACCTTGCCCAACTGTTTACTGTATCCTTTGTTTTGACCTTTATAATAAACTGGCAAACCTAAATAAACGTTCCCCTGAGTTCTGTGAGTTGTGCTAGCAAATTATTGAACTCAAGGAAGGATTTGTGGGACCTCCCCAAATTATAATTAGTTGATTAGAACTACAACCTGGGACTTGTGACCGGCATTTGAATTGGGGGACAGTCTTGTGGGACTGAGCCCTTAATCTGTTGTTGGCTGGAGAGGGGGGTCTGTGCTAACTCCAGATAGCTAGTGCCAGAATTGAATTAAATCATAGGACACCTACTCGGTCATCCACAGAGAACTGGAGAATCACTCGGTGTGGAAAATCCATACATTTGGTATTAGAGTGTTATGAAATGGATATAGAGAGAAACAGTTGTTTCTTTCCCTATATAGATGCTCTCAGATATTACAGTAGTAATGAAAAAAATGGAAACATAAACTAAGTAATGTGGTATTTCAAGAACAAAAATACCTATTTATACATGGCAGGAACAGCAGATAATCTCTGGGAGAAAGTAACATATTAATGGACGGCATGGGATAAATGAAATTAGGAGACACACTAAAGTCACAATTAACATGGCAAAAAGTCACAGCAAGAAAACATACTTAGTATATCATACTTGCAAGTAGACAAGATACAGTATTGAAGAATAAATTTTTAGGTATTTTTAGGAAACAATTTTCCTTCCCTATGTCTATGCATTTATTTCTGCTGCCAGTTAAACATTACTGTTACAAAATATAAAAGGCCAACATCAACATTTAATGAAGCTGTAAACCTACCATCAACTATTGTATCCACAATGAAGCCTAGTAATGCCACATCATTGGCACAGGGGCATTTTGTCACTTTGAGATCTACCACATGTGGATATAATTTACTGATTTCGCTTTCTGGAATCACATCCCCAGGAGTCCACTGAAGAATCGGTTCTGTGGAAATCAAATTTGGGTGTTTAAATTGTGGGAGCACCCTTGAAAATGGATGCTACTTTCCTTTAAAGGTTTTAAAAGAACTATGTAAAGAAACTATTCTATAGTTCAAAAAAGGTGCATTACCTCACTCTGCATTGGTTACAAATCAGTCAGTGACTATTTTCCAGGATATAAGGAGTAAAGTCTAATTCCCCTTGGTGGGGGGCTGGCAAGGTTACATTGCAGAAGCGCATGTGGAATGGGAAAGATTACTTTGGCCACATTTGAAAAATACCATTTGCCACAGGATCTATCCCTAGAAATGGAATTGCTGGATCACAGAATACGCACATTTATAACTTCTGAGCCCACTCATTTACTTTTTGTTCTCTTCCCAATCCCACTGAAATAGCAGTAGATATATAAAAATGAGAATAAATCCAGAGTAGCAGTGGAGAACAGGGCAGTTATCATTAGTGGCCAAGAGATTTAGAGGGATTTCTGGAAGGTAGTTGAAAAATACTATTTGCCACAGGATCTATCTGTATAAATGGAATTGCTGGATCACAGAATACATTTATAACTTCTGCTTCAAGAGCCCACTCATTTACTTTTTGTTCTCTTCCCAATCTCATTGAAACAACAGTAGGTAGATGAAAATGAGAATAAATCCAGAGTAGCAGTGGTGAACAGGGACAGTTATCATTAGGGCCCAAGAGACTTAGAAGGATTTCTGCAAGACAGAAGTTGGGAATGAGATACAGAAGAAAAAGCAATCAGAGGTGAAGCATCTCCAATGCTGCACAGGCAGAATAGCAGCACTAGTGGTGAATAAGGTCTTTCACGTGGCAAACCAGGCCTTCCAGAATCTGACGAACTCTTGGTTCCTCAGCTTTACTTCTTGCCAGAACTGGCCTCCCATTACAGGCTCTAGTTTGTGGGGCTTTGAATATCTGTTTTTCTCACAACCCTATTTTTCAGTCCTCGATGTGAATGTCTCCCTCTTTGGGAAGCCTTCCATGACGCCCTAGAATGAGTGAGGCTCTCCTCCCAGGTGCTCCAATAGGACTCTGCACTCACTGTAACTAGAAGAATCAGGGTACACTCTTCCTCACCAGACCAGGGTAGACAATGAGCCTTTTGAAAGAACGTCATCAGACAAGGCGTCACAAATTTTAAAACTTAAAATATTACTTTTGGATATGCAAAGGATTGGAGCTAAAGTTGAATTTTCATGCATTAATAAAAGGGAGGGTTTTTTTTCTTTTAGAAAAAAATGAGAAAAAAAAAGAGTACAAAAAGTAAGACAGGGCAATTTGAAAGACAACTGCTGTCTGAATTTCAAAAATAGTCAAAGGACTTTTAAAAGCAGAGATAACTAATAACCAGTTATTTAGCTATTTACATTCTCCTCTGTCTCCCCAACTTTCAATAAAATCTGCTACAAACCCAAAGACTTTATGTGATATTTTTTTCACTTTGTGCAAAGCAAGAAAACAAGCTAACTTTTCATCTGGGTTGATGTAGTGCTGAACAGGGACAGCCAAGAAGGGAAAGAGACACAATCTCTAACTACACTAATTCACCAGGAAGTCACTCCAGAATTCAAAGAAATGTGGGGCAAAGCAGCTGACGTTGCAGGGTATAGTATGTGTTTGCAGATCATTCACACCCAGGTCAGGGAGATTTCAGCTTACCACTGGACATCACTGAGCTGACAATGCCCCCCTACTTATATACAAGTTCCTGAAGTCAGGTAGTATATCTTAAGCATTTTAAGAACAAGGAACTGATTAAAAGTTTTGACTGCTACTAAGAAGCTAAAAAGGGGACAGAAAAGTGACCAATATGAAGGTCACTGGTGACTGTGATTAGCAACAGTTTGAGTAGCGTGGAGGAGATGGAAACAAATGAGTGGTTTGGGGTGTGGATTGGATATGAAGAAATAGAGACAAGGTTTTACACTCTCTTTTGAGTTCAGTAGTGAATAAAGATTTCTAACTCTAGCTTTAACTCTTGATTCCTATTTCCCAGTGTCTGCTCCTCCCGTCTTCAGCATTTTGGTGAATGATAACATCCTCTTCTTGAATGCTTGAGTAAGAAATCCAGGCATCATCCTTGTTAATTCTGTTTTCCCCCATCTTAGTCCACCAAGAAGCCATAGCAGCTCTACTTTCAAAATCTATTCTGAAGGCTCTGCTCACCACCTCCACTGCTAATGCTACTGTCCATCTACTCCAGACCTTCTCAAGCGGACTATTGCAACAACTGCTACCAATTTCCTTTATTCCATTCTTGCTATCCTTCCTCAAGAGTTATTCTCTACATAGCAGCCAAAATGGTCTTTTCATTATAAAAGATAAATCAGAATTTATTAGCTCTCTGCTTAAAATACCCCAATGGCTTTAAGTTATAATTACAATAAAGTCCACACTTTTTACCAAGATTCCTGCCAGCTTCTCCAAACTCATGATCCACCACTCTGTCATTTACTAGGCTTCAGCAACACTAGTCTCCTTTTAGTTCCTCAAACAGATCAATCTCATCTCCACATCTGGAGCTTTCAAAGATCTACCAATTTGTGAAGCTTTTTGCTGCAATTATACCTCAGTACATTCTAAACAAATGTAAGTTAGCATTTCAGATCTTTTAAAAATCGATATAACAATTTTATATTGATATTTCAGTAGTTAAAAAGTAGCATAGGATATCAAACTATCAGAGTCCCAAAGACAGTATTGCAATTACTATTGAATAATTAGTAACATTTTTTTTTTTTAATTTGGAAGCTACCTAAAAAACTACTTACTTTTTTGGAATAAGTAAATATAATCAACTTTATAAGCCATTGTTTATAATGACCCTCAATGTGGCCACAGTAAAATATGTACTTCCCTTTTTTTTTTTTTTTTTTTTTTTGAGACACAGTCTCACTCTGTTGCCCAGGCTGGAATACAATGGTGCAATCCTGGCTCACTGTAACCTCTGCCTCCTGGGTTTAAGCGATTCTCCTGCCTCAGTCTCCCAAGTAGCTGGGACTACAGATGTGCATCACCACGCCTGGTTAACTTTTTTTTTTTTTTTTTTTTTTTAAGTAGAGATGGAGTTTCACCATGTTGGCCAGGCTGGTCTCAAACTCCTGGCCTCAAGTGATCTGCCCACCTCGGCCTCCCAAAGTGCTGAGATTACAGGCATGAGCCACCACGCCCAGCCTGTATTTCCACATTTCTATAGCACTCTTTGCAGATCTTTGTTAATAATTTATCCACATGTATTTAATTCTTTATCCTATCAGATTGTGAGTGCCTCAAGGGTCATGATTATCTCTTTTTTTTTTTTTTTAATCTCTAGGACCTTAGCACAGAATCTGGCATATAGCAGATGTCAAAGTTTGTTGAAAGAATATATGAATTCCATTTTACTTCTGTCTGTTGGCATTTACCTCGAATAATATCCAATAGAGTTCCTTCAGTAGCATAAATATTTAGTCCATGATGTAAAGTGATTCTTACTAACCATTCTTCTACAGCTGCAATATCTGTTTGCAAACAAAAGGCAAATAATCAACTATTTTTTCATATGTGGTGTTTGGTGAAATTTAAGGATATGTGAACATTACCAACAATGATAGCCTTTCCTTTTCCAACCATTTTGTTGGCATTTATATGTGAAATTTCATATGTTTTCACTATAAACATTTTGCTCATAAAATAATGGAAAAAGAATTATGAAGTGATCTTACCACCATAGCAATGAATCTAGATACTAATATTTATGTCATAATTTTTCTCCTAGAGCTGTAGGGGCTTGATAAAAAGCAAATTGTGACTCTTCTTGTGAAGCAGACCATGATTAATTAAAATGTATCATATAAACCCTAAGGTGAACAACAAAAAAAGCTTTTAAGGTATAACTAATAAGCCAATAGTGGAGATAAAATGGAATCATAGAAAAGAATTAATATGAATGAAGACAGAAAAAGGGGAGAAAAGCAAAACAGAGAAGACTGAACAAATAGAAACAACCTGCAAGGTGGTAGATTTTAATATAACTATGCATATCAACAATTACATTAAATGTAAGTGGTCTAAAATATCATCTAAAAGACTAGATTTGACAGATTAGGTGTAAAAATCAAGATTAAACTATATGTTATTTATAACAAACTTATTTTAAATGTAAAAGCATAAATAAGTTAAAAGTAAAAGAATGGATAGGGCCTGTGGAAGCCAACAGCAGTAGCTTTAGCCTGGGAGCTGCTGAAGTGGCTGTACCCACAGGCCAAGGCTGAGGTTGAAACTGAAACGGGGGTTCACTCATGAAGAACACACCTGGTCCAAATGGTCTGGCTGCATAGGCCCTCATGTCCACCCAGGCATCTAGGCAGGTCTGTGCGCTGTCATGGCAAGGCCATGGCTACACTGGTGGCTACTAAAGCAGCCAGTGCCCAAGTACATCAATTGCTATCTGTGCCTCTTGCTGTCACCACTCTCCATCAAGAAGTTCCTGGACTTTGGGAGTGATAATGGCTACAGGGAACATCATATACGATTTCACAAAAGGAGATTCCCGTGCTACTGGCTAACACAGTGAATGAAGCCAATTTTCTGCTGGGTAAGTGGTTTAACAGGCCTTCAGTGGGATTGGTTCAAAGTTGGTATATGCAGAACTTTCTTGAAGTTTTAGAATATAAAAATAAGGGCCAGGCATGGTGGCTTATGCCTGTAATCCCAGCACTTTGGGAGGCCGAGGCGGGCGGATCATGAGGTCAGGAGATCGAGACCATCCTGGCTATCACGGTGAAGCCCCGTCTCTACTAAAAATACAAAAAAAAAAAAAAAAAAAATTAGCCGGGTGTGGTGGCAGGCATCTGTAGTCTCAGCTACTTGGGAGGCTGAGGCAGGAGAATGGCGTGAACCCGGGAGGTGGAGCTTGCAGTGAGCTGAGTGAGCCACTGCACTCCAGCCTGGGCAACAGAGCGAGACTCCGTCTCAAAAAAAAAAAAAAAAAGAATATAAAAATAAGAGCCCTGAAGATCCACAGGTCTTAGATAACTTTCAATAAGTACTGATGAAAGCCAGAAAAATGTGGTTTCTATAGTGATACATGAAGTGATTGAACATAAGAAAAATTATGTGTTTGAGTCTTTTATTAGCAGTACAGCCAGTATCTTCCAGAATGGTTTTATCCCAACTCCATTTCTTCCCACATGCTTATTAACTAGCATGCACTTCTCTTTGATGGTGACACTATCCCTGCTCATTCTAAACACAGAAGAAATATTGATCTCACCTGTAATGTGGCTGATATAGTGAACAATGTATATGAAACAGCCAAGAGGCTGTGTGAATAGTATTAGCTGGTAGCTCCATAGGTGGAATTTGAAGAGTTCAATGCCAAAGCTCCAGACAAACCTATTCAAGTAGTTTATGTGCTGATACATCTGTTATACATGCAATTCAAGAACTCAGTGAGAACAACAGTAGCACTCCATGAAGACAGAAAATAGAGATACTTGGCTGTTAAAATCTTTGTTATTTGGGTTAAAAAAAAAGATTTCTTCATTAAGTGACTGAGGTGGTGGTGTCTCACTTTGAAAATGTATCTTTTTTAAACTATATGTATTCAAATTCTGATAGACATAGCTGTAGCCCATAAGAGTTGTCCCTTTGGCTGGATTCAGTTAAAATTCACCATTTTTTTTCATCTGCATGCCATTATTTTTAAGGAGATCTAATACTATGTGATGGAATGAATGGGTATTGGTGCTGTCACTTATTTAAAGGCTGTTTTAAGTGAATCATTTGAGAGACTTCCAGTTTTTAAGACCTCTACTTGGCACTATTACAAAACTACACCTGATGATTGATGTGATACTAGCAGTAAACCCAGAGATGCTTCAAAATATAAGACTAAACAGGAAAAGGTCAGTACTGATAGAACTTTCTAGTCCTCTATGTGAAGAAAGATTGTCTTTTGTAAGTCAATCAGAGAGAACGCCTTTCTTCTACCAACTCTTGAGCATGGCACCATAACTACTCCAGTGGCTGAATGTTTATTTCCTCCATGCCAGCTGGATATTTTCATGGAGACTTTCCTGTAGCCACTCTGGCTCTTCCATTAAACTAGTAACTTGAATAATTTTTTTACCATATCTTGCTGTGGTGTGGTTAGTGACACAAAGAAAGAGCTTCTCTAGAGCTCTAGCATCCTCATAACCTCCACCTCATTATTGTAGAGTTGAGTGTCTACAGTCTCCACAGGATTCTGAACTTTCTTCCCATTCTGGATGTAGCATATACCCACTGTGACCAAATATAATGCTTGTCTCAAACCACTGATTAGGGGCTCAGGGTATGTGAAACTTAAAGACATCAGCTGAGTCCATCTGATAATTCAGTCCCAGGGTCCTTCCTTCCTCATATGCATATCTCCTCCACTGTCTTAGACTTTTGTCTTCCTCCACCTGATTATATTTTCATCATGAGTTATGGGTACTTTTGTGTTAGAGCTTACTCACTGATGCACTGGTTTTATTTTATTTATTTATTTTTTGAGACAGAGTCTCTGTCTCCCAGGCTGGAGTGCAGTGGCGCCATCTCAGCTCACTGCAACCCCCACTTTCTGGGTTCAAGTGACCCTCCTGCCTCAGCCTCCCAAGTAGCTGGGATTACAGGCATGTGCCACCACACCCAGCTAATTTTTGTATTTTTAGTAGAGACAGGTTTTCACCATATTGGCCAGGCTGGTCTTGAACTCCTGACTTCAAGTGATCTGCCCGCCTTGACCTCCCAAAGTATTGGGATTACAGGCATGAGCCACTGCACCTGGCTGGTTTTAAGATTCATTTGTGTACTTCCATTCTGTTGATGAAAGTGTTCCAAAAGTTGTTTTGAATAAAAGGTGAAAGGATGAAAAAATATGACACTAATCAAAAGAAAGCTGTAGCAGCCATATCAATATCTGACAAAGGAGAGTTCAGATCAATGCAATATCAGAAATAAAGAGGGACAATACATATGACAAAGGCATGATAACCCTAAGTGTAGACATGCTTAACAACACAGCTTCAAAATACGTAAATCAAAAGTTATATCAAGAGTATATGGGGCATTTACTAAATAAGCCATAAAACACATTTTAATAAATTAAATTGCTATCACATGAAATATGCCCTCTAAACATAATGGAATAAGCTAGAAAAATCAATAACAGAAAGACATCTGAAAAATTCCCCAATATTTGAACATTTTACAACACACTTCTAAAAAACCATGTATCAAAGAGAAAGTGCTATGGGGAATTAGAAAATATTTTTAATTGAAAGAAAAGGAAAACACAACATCACAATTTATTGGATGCAGATAAAGCAATGCTTAGAGAGAAATATATAGCAGTAAAATACTTGCATTAGAAAAAAGAAATCTCAAATCAATTACAGTAAGTTCTCACTTATAATCATCAATATGTTCTTGGAAACTAGGACTTTAGGCAAAACAATGTATAATAGAAACCAATTTCACCATAGGCAAATTGATATAAACAAGAGTTAAGTTTCTATGGCATATATCTGGTCACAAAAACATCACCAAACTTCTAAATAAAGACCCCAAATTCTTCTAATATTAAATATTAAAATAAATGTGAGCTATGCATAGATTTTAAAAAGATTAATAAAAACAAGTAAGATAATTACTTACCCAATTTTTGGTGAATCAGTAAGTAATGGTAGTCATAGCGGTGGTGGATTAAATAAAGGAATAAATGTTTGCAAAGCAAAAACTGTAAGGAGCATCCTCTACCACATGCAGTTATAAAACAATAACAAACATGGCAGGCTAACTGAGGGCTTTTGTATTGCATCGTTTACTGTCATGCATTTGTTTATATGATTATCGTATACTTAATAAATTTTTACTTTATAATAATTTGTAAGTATTCATTCATTCATTTTCTAGCCTGCTTATTTCAGTTCAGAATCAGGGGAGCCTACTCCAGCAGCTCAGGAACAAGGCGGGAACCAACCCAAGATTGAACGCCATTTCTTCACAAGGTGCACTTACACACACACCAAAGCTCAGTCATACGGGGACAATTTAGACACACCAATTAACCCAACATGCACATCTTTGGCTGTGCTAGGAAACTAGAGTACTCAGAGAAAACCTACGTAGACATGGGGAGAACAAGAGCACTCCACACAGACAGTGGCCCTGGCCAGGAATTGACTTTTCTTCCTCATCAATATTATAATGAAATGATGTTGAATGAAATGAGGATATTCGAGGATCTGCTGTATATGAAGCAGGCTTTGGAAGATAGTAAAGAGTTTGTAAAGGGTCAGATAGTAAATATTTGGGGCTTTGTATGTTATATGATATCTGTTACACCACTTCAACTACACCACAGTAGCATAAAAGCAGCCATAGAAGACACATAAATAAATGAGCATGATTGTGTTCCAATAAAATTTTATTTACAAAAATAGGCAGTAGGCAGGATCAGGGGTCAGTACTTTGCTGACCCCTGATCTAAAGATTCCCAACTTAACAAACTAGAAAAAAAAAAAAAAGAAGCAAATTAAACCCAGTGCAAGTAGAAGGATAAGATAAAGAGTGACAACTGATGAAATTAGGAACAGAAAAACAATACACACAATTAATGAAATCAAAAGATGTCTCTTTGAAACATAAAAACCGATGAACCCCTGCAAGACTAATAATTTAAAAAATACAAATAACTCATGTTAGAGATAAAATAGGGAACACCACTACAGACACTATAGATAGTCTAAGGATAAGAAGGGAATATCACAAACAACTTCGTGTCCGTAGATTCAACAACTTAGATGAAATGGACACTTTCTTTGAAAGACACAAACTGTCAAAGCTCACTTAAAGAGAAACAGAAAACTTGAATATTCCTAAATCTATTAAGGGATAATGAATGTGTATTTAAAATCCTTTCACAAAGAAAACTCCAAGCCCAGATATCTTCACTGGTTAATCACACCAAACATTTAATGAAAGGGTGACACCAATTGTATAAAAACTCATCCACAATATAGAAAAGCAGGGAACTCATCCCAACTCATTTTATAATGACAACCTTACTCAGATACTAGAATGAAATAAAGACATTCTAAGAAAAGAAAATAAATCTCCATACTGATAACCTAGGAAACCTACTAGCCAAATGAATTCAGGAATATATAAATAAGATAATACATCATGACCAAGTGTTGTTTGTCCTAGGATTCCAAGACTGGTTCAAAATTCAAAAAGGAATCAATGTAATTTATCATATCAACAGACAATTATAAGCAAATCCTTATAATCATCTCAATAGATGCAAAAAATCATTTAACAAGATTTGACACCTATAATAAAAACTCGGCAAACTTGTAATGAAGGAAATTTCTTCAACCTGATGAAGGGCGCCTATGTAAAACATGAATGTTTTTTCCCTAAAACTGGAAACAAGGCAAGGATGTCCTCTCTTACTATTCCTTTCATACTGGAATCATACTAGAGGTCCTACCAGTACAATAAGGCAAAAAAAAAAGAAAAAAAGAAAAAAATGAATACATACTGGAAGAGAAGAAATAAAATTATCTCCATTCCTAAATGAGTGATTATCCATGTAGAAAATCCTAAAGAATATATTAAAAGCTATTAGAACCAATAAGTGAATTTAACAAGATTGCAGGATACAAGATCAATAAACAGAACTCAATCATTCTTCTACATATGAACAATGAACAATTGGAAATCAAAATATTAAAAAGTACCACTTACAATAACACTCCAAACCATAAACTACTTTTTTTTGAGATAGAGTCTTGCTCTGTCACCTAGTCCGGAGTGCAGTGGTGTAATCTTGACTCACTGCAACCTCTGCCTCCTGGGTTCAAGCAATTCTCCTGCCTCAGCCTCTCGAGTAGTTGAGATTACAGGTGCCCTCCACTGCGCCCGGCTAATTTTTGTATTTTTAGTAGAGATGGGGTTTCGCCACGTTGGCCAGGCTGGTTTCAAACTCCTGACCTCAGGTGATCCACCCGCCTCGGCCTCCCAAAGTGCTGGGATTACAGGCCTGAGCCACCGTGCCTGGCCCAAAACCATGAACTACCTAGGTATAACTTAAAAAACAAAAACAAACAAAATAGAAACCACTCAAACTGCGTTCTCTTCCTCTACCACAGGAAGAGAAGAATGATCATCAATGGCAAATGGCAGTTGCGGCCAACCAACACCAGGAGCCAGCTTCGCGCTTAGGAGAGAATGCTGAGCCTTTGCCTTGTGGTTTCCAGTGCTCTACACATTCACAGAAGCTTCTCTAGTAACAAACTATAGAGATGATCGCTGAAAGTATAATTTTGGTATACTTTTTTTTTTTATGTGCAAGTTCTCTAAGCTGAAAGCCACAAAACCTGGATGAAATAAATTTTTTAAAAGATGTAAACAAATGGAGAGATATAGTGTCTTCATGGTTTGGAAGATTCATTATTTTTAAGATACTGACTCTCCCAGCAAGGCATGGTGGTTCATGCCTGTAATCCCAGCACTTTGGGAGGCCGAGGTGGGTGGATCACCTGAGGTTAGGACTTTGAGACCAGCCTGGCCAACATGGCGAAACCCCGTCTTTACTAAAAATACAAAAAAATCAGCCAGGCGCCTGTAATCCCAGCTACTGGGTAGCCTGAGGCAGCAGAATCACTTGAACTCGGGAGGCGGAGGTTGCGGTGAGCCAAGATCATGCCAATGCACTCCAGCCTGGGCAATAAGAGTGAGACTCCATCTCAAAAAAAAAAAAAAAAAAAAAAGATATTATTGACTTTCCCTAAATTGATCTATAGACTCAATGCAATACAAAATTAAAAATCACTGCAGGATTTTCGTAGAAGTAAACAAGTTGATTCTAAAATTTACATAGAAAGGCAAAAGAACTATAATAACCAAAACAGTTTTCAAAAAGAAGATCAACATTGAAGGACTAACATTACTTACAAGACCTATTATAAAGCTAAAATAATCAAGACAGTATAGTATTGGTGAAAGGATACAGTCCAGAAATAGCAATTCCATGGAGATAAAAAGTTTTTACAACAATGGTACTGGAATAATTGGGTATCCATATTCCAAAAAATTAACATTGGCCCATATAACTTATAAAAATCAACTCAAAATAAATCATAGACCTAAATACACAAGCTAGAAGTGTAAACTTCTAGAAGAAAATATAGGAGAATATCTTTGTGAACTTAGGCAAAGATTTCTTAGCTGTGATATCAAAAGTACCATCCATAAAATAAAAAGCTGATAAATTAGCCTTCAGCAAAATTGAAAACTCTGATCTTCAAGAGATACTCTTAAGAGATGAAAAGAACCCCAGACTGGGAGAAAATATCTGCAAATCATATGTGGTAACACCCATATCCAGAATATATAATAAACTTGTAAAACATTTGAACAGATACTAAGCCAAATGGCAAATAAGCACAAAAAAAGATGCTCAATGTCATTAGTTGTTAGAAAAATGCAAATTAAAACCACAACTAGTCTGGGCACGGTGGCTCACGCCTGTAATCCCAGCACTTCGGGAGGCTGAGGCCAGTGGATCACCTGAGACCAGACTGCTCAACATGGCGAAACCCTGTTTCTACTAAAAATACAAAAAATTAGCCAGGCCTGGTGGTGCGTATCTGTAATCCTGGCTATTCAGGAGGCTGAGGCAGGAGAATCACTTGAACCCAGGAGGCAGAGGCTGCAGTGAGCTGAGGTTGCGCCACTGCACTCCAGCCTAGGCGACAGAGCAGATTTCATCTCAAAAAAACCCAAACAAACAAACAAAAAACCACACAATTAAATGCCACTACACTTTTTTTTAGAATGGCTGAAAATTAAAAAAATATGTCTATACATACATATATGCATACATATTTACAAGCATACACACACACACACACACATACACTAAGTTCTGGCCTGGATGCAGATCACCTGGTGGTCAAAATGCAAAATGATAAAGCCACTTTGGGAAATCATTTGACAGTTTTTCTTATAAAGTTAAGCTTACGCTTATCATACAACACACTAATCCTACTACTTGGTATTAGCTACATGCAACAAAAATTTATGTTCACACAAAAACCTGTATGAGATTGTTTGCAGTAGCTTTATTCATAATTGTCAAAAACCAGAAAAACCCAAATGCCCTTCAACAAAATTAACTATCCACACCAAAAAACACTACCCAACAAGAACACTAGAGAGACTATAACATAGACAAATCTCCAATGAATTAGCTAAGTGAAAGAAGCCAGACTCAAAGGCTGTATAGGTTATGATTCCATTTATATGACCCTGGAATAGACAAAACAACAGGAACAGAGAACAGAACAGTGGTTGCCAGGGACTGGGAGATGGAGAGGGGTTGATTATGGGTGGAGTGATTTTATTGCCTGATGGAACTGTTCTATGTCTTGACTGCAGTGATCACAGTTGTATACATTTGTCAAAACCCATAGAACTGGACACCAAAAAGGATATGTTTCATAGAATGCAAATGATACCTTATTTTATTTTTTTTTTTTATTTTTATTTATTTATTTATTTATTTTTTTATTATACTTTAAGTTTTAGGGTACATGTGCTCATTGTGCAGGTTAGTTACATATGTATACATGTGCCATGCTGGTGCGCTGCACCCACTAACTCGTCATCTAGCATTGGGAGATATACCTGATACCTTATTTTAAAATGAAAAAAAGGGACAAATTATGTAGTGTAAATCAAGGAGGGGCTGTTTACTTTCAACAATTATATGTAGTTCACACTTGAAACTGCTTTCACCACCTAGTCATCTCTAAATTTCCATATAACTCCACGGGCCTCAGTTAAATCATCTGAAAATGAAGATAATAATAGTATCTACCACACAGTTAGGAATAAATGAAATAACATAGAGCGTTTAGAGCAGTGCTGACATATAATAAGAATTCAATAAATGCTGCCTGCTATTTCTACTGCCACTACAATGACTATTTTACTACCTTTGTTGTTGATGTTGCCTAACCTACTTTTCCCAAGATTTTGCATACACTCAAATATATTCCCAAGATTTTACATATACTCATAATACTCATATTCACGCCATAGCAGTAAATAAAGTATGATTAAGGAGGAAAAAGTGAATGAATAAATATGATCTCCTTACCTCTGAACATTTTTCCCCTGATTTTTAGCATATTACTATCCACATAAACCATCCCCTCCTATTACAGTACTAGCACAAAGATATTTCTTTTTACTCTGTCCAGGGAGTTGTATCAGGAGAGGAAGAGCTAATTTGGTCTTTTTCTAAAATCCTTAAGTTCTCGTATCATCTTTGTTCCTGTCTGGGTGACTTTAGAATCAATGCTTTTCTAAAATTAAAGTTTGTAAATAAAGAGTAGAAGTAAAAATAACATGTGATCTTCACTTCTTCAATGGTCAAATGAATGTCAATATTATGCTAAGCTTCTGGAATAACATTCCATCATTACATTAATAAGAGTTAGGCTACATCAAAAATAAGAGTACAGTTTTCAAGATAAATTCCTTTAAAAATCACAGATAGCTCCAATAAGAAAATTAATTTGAAAAAAGTTGAATAAAGGGTAAAGATAGTGATACAATCTATGCCAGATGTTATGGCACTGGGGCATCTATTGCAGACTTTTATCTTTGACACTTTTTTTATCTATAGAATCTTTTCCATCATCTCTAACTTACCCTCACCTTGCCTTGCCTTCATTCTATAGGACACAGTTTGGAATGTCCTTTACTCCAATACCAAGAGGGGTTGGCCTGTATGGTTCCCCCATCCCACTCTCCCAATCCATATTTGCTTGGTGCACAGGTGGATGCTGGATCAACAATGGGTCAACTGAAGATACTGTCCTGGGAATTTGGAATTGGGCTGACCCATAAGAAAGATATATAAAATTCAACTGTAATGAGGCAACTTTAGAAAGCCTGTCTACAAAAAAAAGAAAAATAAATATAGATTTACAGAAAATACAGATAAAACAGACAAACAGGGTGAAAGTATTCCCTCAGTTCTTGATGGTTTTCCATTTCTTATTTCTAATTCCTTCCTATAAGATGGCGCATTTTTGTCTTTGGGTTCCATGACTAAAATAAATTTCTTCTTTTTCCTTAAGTGAAGTCAAGTTGGTTTTGTTTAATGCACCTATCATATTAAAACAACAAATCTTCCACCATTTTTAACCTCTGGGAATGTGTCTCATGCCTAGAGATCTACTAGGTCAGTTCACTAGATCAATACAGTTCCTGGAATTTGACTTTTCTCCTCTTTTCATCTAGGTATATACAGTAGCATATGATGCTACACTGTCACAAAATACTTAATAGATTCCATAATAAAATAACACATCATATTTATAGCTTATAACATATTAAAATTAATGATTCATCTTCAATAAAATAAATTAGTACCCATATTAATACTACAATTTCCAAGTTCTAAGAAACGAGTTTATTTTAAATAAAGGATAATATAAATGTTGTATATGTCAAAACAATCTACCTATAATACGACTGTCAGGTAAAATACAGAATCCCAGTTAAATTTAAAATTCAGATAAACCACAGATAATTTTTAGTAAGTATGTCCCAAATACCACATGGGGGATTTACATGACATAACAAATCATTTTTAAGATAATAAATTCTTTTTGTTCTTTTTATTTGATAAATCCAGACCCAGGGGTAAAAGAATTAATTCAGATCACTCTTACCTGTGCTTTGTGTGATGTTTTCTCTAGGAATATCAACCAACCACAAAATCCGATCACTGAACTTGAATAAAGAAGACATCAGAAAACAATGTTTTACAACATGAATAACAACACATCACATTCTACGCTATCTTTTTAAAAGAGAATTAAACAAAAACATCCAATGCATATACCTTTTACCTAGAAATTTCACTGTTAGGAATTTTTCCTACATTATGCTCACGTATGTGTGAAATAAAATGTGTTCAAGAATAATTTTGCATCATTGTAATGGCTGAACATTGGAAATAATGAAAATATTCATCAGTTATGTATAATATAGCCACATAATGGAACTCTGTACAGCCAAGCTTAGGTAGCACAAAGTTGAAGTATTTACTGGCATGACATGTCAGAGACAGAGCTTGAGGTTGATAGAGCATTTGGGATATTAAAAGGAAAATTCCAGGAATAAGGAAACTGCAAGAATGGTAATCTCTGAGATTTAAATATAAACTGTGACCAAATTCTTGGGCAATAAAGGTGCAAAGGACACCCCCAGAAGACCAGTTTGTAAAAACTAGCAGTGCAAGCTAAAAGAATTGAGTAGCGATTTCAGCGGCCAAAACCACAGGTAAGATCTTAGAGACCTGTGGTACAATCCTTCTTTTGAAGAAATAATGGCTGGCAACATTCCAAATTTGCTAAGCCCAGGGAACCTTACTTGGGTAAATCCAAAGAGAAAAATCTTGAAAGCATCCGAAGAAAAATAACATATTACATACAGGAGACAATCGTAAAATTAACAGTTTCTTATTCAGAAGCAAAGGTGTCAGGTGACATTAGAATAAAATATTCAAAATGCTGAAATAAAGTGAAGTCAACCAGAAATTTTATATTTGACAAAACTATGCTTCAAAATTTCAGTTGACCACTAAAAACCTGTTAGATCTTACAAACAAGTTTAGCAAGGCTGCAGGATACTAGATCAACATATAAAAATCAATTATTATATTTCTATGTACTTGCAGTGAACAATCTGAAAATGATATTAAGAAAGCAATTCCCTTTACAACATAAAAAAGAATAAAATATTAGAAATAAATTTAACAAAAGAAGTATAAAATTTATACTCTGAAAACATAAAACATTGTTGAAAGAAATTAAAGATCTAAATAAATGGAGAGACATCCATGTTCATAGATTGGAAGACTTAATATTAGTAAAATGGCAATACTACCCAAATGTATCTACAGATTCAATACAGTCCTTATCAGAATCCCAGATGGCTACTTTGTAGAAATTGGCAAGCTTATCCTAAAATTCATATGGTAACTCAGACTAGCAAAAATAATCTTGAAAAAGAAGAACAAAGTTAGAAGATTCATGCTTCCTGATTTCAAACTGTAGTACAAAGCAACAATATCAAGACAATATGATATTAGCATAAAGACAGACATGTGGATCAATGCAATAAAATTGAGAATCCAGAAATAAACTGTCCCATTTATGGTCAACTTATTTTCAACAAAAGTGCCAAAACAATTCAATAGAAGAATAAGTCTTTTCTACAAGTCATGCTAGGATGGCTGGATATCCACATGCAAAAGAATGAGTAAGGACCCTTATCTCACATCAAATACAAAAATGAACTCAAAATGGATCCAAGATCTAAATGTAAAAGGTAGATTATCAACCTCCTAGAAAAAAACATGTGGGGTAAAATTTCATAACCTTGAGTCAGCCAATGGTTTTCTACACATGACACCAAAAGCACAAGCAACAATAGAAAAAATAGATACAGCTGACTTCATTAAGAAAAACTTTTGTGTATCAAAGGACACTATAAAGAAAGTGAAAAGACAATGCATAGAATGAGAGAAAATATTTGCAAATCATATGTCTGATAAAAGACTCGCATCTAGAATCTATACAGAGCTTTTACAAATCAAAAAGACAAATACCCCAACTAAAAATGGGCAAATAATTTGAATAGATATTTCTCCAAAGAACATATTCAAGGGACTAATAAGTACATGAAAAGATACTCAACATCATTAGTCATTAGGGAAATTAAAATCAAAATGATAATGAGATAGCACTTTATACCTACTAGGATGGTTATTTTAAAAAAGACAAATAAAGGCCAGGCATGATGGCTCATGTCTGTAATCCCAGCACTTTGGGAGGCCGAGGCTGGCGGATCACAAGGTCAGGAGATCGAGACCATCCTGGCTAACACGGTGAAACCCTGTTCTCTACTAAAAACACAAAAAAATTAGCCAGGTGTGGTGGCGGATGCCTGTAGTCCCAGCTACTCTGGAGGCTGAGGCAGGAGAATGGTGTGAACCCGGGAGGCAGAGCTTGCAGTGAGCCAAGATCGCACCACTGCACTCCAGCCTGGGTGACAGAGTGAGACTCTGTCTAAAAAAAAAAAAAAAAAAAAAAGACAAATAAAACCAAGCCTTGGTAAGGATGTGGCGAAACGGGAACCCTAACCCAGGTGTGGTGGTGTGCACTTGTAGTCCTGGCTACTTAGGAGGCTGAGGCAGAACTTCTGGGCACTTTAGCCCAGGAGTTCAAATCCTGCCTGGGCAACACAGCAAGACCCTGTCTCTAAACAAAAAAGAAAGAAAGAAAAGAAACTGGAATTCTAACAAGCTGCTAGTGAGAATGTAAAATAGTACAACCACTTTAGAAAACAGTCTGGCATTTCCTCAAAAGGTCAAACGTGGAGTTATCATATGATCCAACAATTCCATCCCTGGCCATGTAGCTAAGAAAAATGAAAATATATTTCCACACAAAAATTTTCACACAAATGTTCACAGCAGCATTATTCATAAGAGCCAAAAAGTGGGAATAGCCCAAAGGTTCATCAACTGATAAATGGATAAACAAAATGTGGTATTTATACAATGTGATATTATTTGACCATATTATGCTAACTGAAACATATGCTAACTGAAAGAAGCCAGTCATGAATACTACATATATATGTTTCATTTACATAAAATGTTCAGAGTTAGAAAATCTATAGAAACAGAAAGATTAGTGGTTGTCTAGGGCTGGGGAGTGGAGGGGGGATTGGGAGTGACTGCTAATAGTTATAGACTGTCACTTTCATCACTTTTGGAGTGACTAAAGTATTCTGGAATTAATAGTGATGGTTGCACAACTCTATGAATATACTAAAAACCACTTAAGTGCACACTTTAAATGAGTGAACTGTATGGAATTATATCTTAATAAAGTTGTTGCCAAAAAAGAGGTGAAATAAAGACATTTTTAGGGGGAAAAAACCCCAGAGAATTATTTGCCAGCAGTTCTGCACTGTAAGAAATGCTAAAAGAAATTGACATCAGATGGCAACTTACATCTACAGGAAAGAATGAAGGACAGTATAAATAATAAATATGTAGGTAAAGGGTACAAATAAGTATTTCTTCTTCTTCAATTTACTTAAAAATATATGACTGTTTAAAGCAAAAAGTGTAACACTATCACTGGGCTTAAAACATACATAGATGTAATATTACTCAGCTACCTATTTTTAAAAAAATACATCCTATAAGGAAGAGTATGCTTCTTGTTAATAACATATCACAGAATAAGATAAAATGTAATTACCAACGTTAAATTAAAGTGGAAGATGCCATTATATGTACTATTCATGATTCCCAAGCTGGGAGCAAGTCCTCCTGATGTGAACACACTTAGCATTGCTTTTGATGCAATTTCATTTTCAGTTTGGAAGAAACACTGGATTTTCTTTAGGAAAGAGGAAGAAAAAAAAACAACTAATAACCACTTGATGCAGACACACAAGTTAGTTAATCTAAAAGTGATTAGTAATTCCAGTCTCTAGTTAGGAAAAAATATATATATTTATAAAAGTATACTTTCAGAACTCAGTAACCTATTATGCTAGCATCATAAAGTTTTCATCTTAATAATAATCTTTTCTATCACAGAAATGGTCATTATTATTACATGTAGTAAACATAGACTCAAAGCAATATGTTATCACAAATAGAAATTCCAATTTTATTAAAATTGTTATTTTGTGTCTAAATAAAAAAGGAAGCAACTATATAAAGCAAAGCCCATTTTACTGCATCTTTACTGGATATTTCCTAGTTTTGAGAAGGCATATGAAAATGTAGCGATCAGAAATGGTGGATTTTCCTGAAAACTAACATGAGACAGATACCAACAGCTTTATTTCAATTAATTCTCCTAGTACTTAAGATCGCTTTGGGCAAGTTCCCTATCTGAGTTTTAGTTTCCCTAATCTAAAAAATGGGGAAATACATTCATTCCAAAAATATCTACTGAGCCCTTCCTATGAATGGTGCTAGGAATGTAGATGTGAATAAAACAGACAGAACTCTCTGCCCCTGTGGAATTAACATTCTAATGGAGATTGGCAAGTAGACAAACTGGATGGAGAGATTGGTGGATGGATTGGTAGAGAATGAAGGAAAAGATAGAAAAAATGAAATAAATATAGAATACATTATAAGAACGAGGCAGGGAAGGGAGGTTGAGAGTGCAGGAGTTTGGGAAGGCAGTACAATTTTTCACAGGGTTATCAGCGAAAAAAAAAAACAATAGTACTTTCCTCACAGAAAATTAAATGTATAGATTAAATGTCATAATGAACATTAAACATTTTTTTAAAATGCCTGATACACATAAACACTTTATAAATGTTAGCTATCACTTCTAATACTACTGCTGCTAGAACTACTATACTACAACTATCCAAAAAGTAGGTTATAATTCCCTTTTTAGAAGAAGAACTGAGGGTTAGAGAGTTTAGGTAACCTGCCCCAGGACACACAGACCATAAATGGCAGAACCAAGACTGGACCCCAGCTCTGTAAGTCTGTCTTCTTCCAAAGCCCATTCTTTTTCCATAACATATAACAACAAATCAGAAATGCATTTTTGGCTCAGAGAGCATACACTTCTCAATAGTTGTATATACAAAGCTTAAATATACATTTAAGCATATCAAGAGGGAATTGTGGCCTAAGTCAAAGCAGGCTTAGGAATAAATGCATTTGTTCTCATGGAGTCTTTTTCTTTGTTTTTATTATATGTATTTATCATAGACTTTTAGACAATCTGTGCATTTTTTATTAATGTATATTTTTGTTAGTATTTGTTGCATGATCTTGATAGCGTGCTTTATTTTACTCCATTGTGTGTGTTTTTAAAAAGTCTCCCATTATTTGAATCAAAGGATCATATCATTCGTTACCCAAAATGACAACTTCAATGTGGTACTTGTTATACAAAGGCAAGACAGATTTTCAAGGTCATGTGAGGTAGCTTTCCTTCTCTAATAGGCTACATCTGTCAGACTTCAAAAGGACAAATCAACTCCACTAAAAAGGGGAGGGAGGAGGCATCATTTTAAAAAAGAAAGAATAAAAGCAAAAACACCCAGGATGCTCTATGGCTAAGTGAAGTATTTTACCTGCTCCAAGTAGACATACACTAGCAAAGATAGAAAAAATTATTATTTATGTGGAATTTTCCCTCCCCAAGTCTGAACATAGTAGAGGGTATTTGGAAAGAATACAATGCTATTGGTTTTACACATGGACTTTAAAGGAACGTGAAGGGTTATAACACATGCTATTAGTGGACCTTACCAAGTTTTCTAAGAAAAGATACAACTTGATTATTTCATTCTCTTGAGGGAACCCTTTGTTAGAACATGCAAAGCGTTTTTCTGTATCATCTAAATAATAAAAAAAACATATATTAGATCACTGATAGAAGACTGTCCATAAAAAGTACCATGTTTCTAAAACTGACAAAATATTTTTAAGGAATAAGAATTATAATTGCACATTTTAAATTCACTTTAGGTAAAATTCAAATTTTCCACCTTGTTTTTCTTTTTACACATATGCTATAAGGCATATTTAAAAATGGAAGGTTTGGCTGAAGCACTAATATAACTCATGCTAGACCATGACACAAAATTTTTAGAGGTAGACAAAAACCAGTTCTTGACACTTCAACGCCTCACCTTGAGGGTATAGAAGGATCCAGAATCGGCAACTGCAGAGAGAATTTGTGTTTTGATAGAGAGGTACTGAATGAAGATGTTAGGAGACCGACCCCTTCTACTTACTTACCTTGTGTCTGAGGCAAGAGGGTCTGTTGGGCACACTAAAAAAAGTAACATGTATCCCTGCAGTTTGGGGTGCAAACTCAGACTCCTTCTTAGAAAATTTAGAAGGCAAGAGATGATTTGGTGGAGACAACAGGATATGGTTTGTTGAGAAAGAGATGGGTATGTTAATGATACAGATAGGAGACAGAAATACTGGGTAGAAGAGGCAAAGGTCCCATCCTCAAGCCTGGAAACCCACAGCCCTAATGAAAACAGGCGTTTCTGTTTTCGTGCCTAGAAGTTGCCTTTTGGCCCACCATGGCCCCTATCCTATACCCATATAAACCCCAGACCCCAGGCCTCAGAGCTGACTAGTAGGTAAGCAAGGATATGAACAGAAGAGCAAAAGAACAGCAGAGAGAAGAGAAGGAGCAACTAAATGCCAAGAGGAGCTCCGCTGGGGATGGTCGGAGAGGCCAAAATCCAGGGGAAGATCATCTTCCCACACCATCCCCCTTCTAGCTCGCCATCTGTCCTGCTGAGAGCCACCTCAGGCTATTCAGTAAAACCCCTGCATTCATCCTTCAAGTCCATATGCAAACTGATTATTCCTGGATGCCGGACAAGAACCTGGGTACCAAGAAGGCACTGAGCTGGTAAACACTTAAACTGTCCATGGACAGCAAGGCTAAGAGGGTGCACTGTAACACACACCCACTTGGGTTTCAGGAGTCACAGGCTCCCACCCGTGGTTGCTGCCATGGAGCCAGAGCCCAGACGTGCTCGTCCGGCTACTGCACCTGCCCATCTGCATGCTCCCCATCCCATAAGGGGTTCGAGTGCCAGAACAGCCACACCTCTGTATCTCCTGCAAGAGGGGCCGGGGAACTCTCCCGTTTCATTAAGAGTCCTGCACAACCAAAATTTACTGGAGCAAAAGATGGATGAATGTTTCCTGTGGTCCAGATATAGGTCACTGGTGAAAAAGAACTAGCTTAGGGTCATCTAGGTTCCTGTCCTCAAAGGTCTCTCTGAGCGGCAAATGGCTCTTAGCAAAAAGAGTTTGAAGGCATAGATAAAGAAATAAGTGACCAGTGGGAATGAAGAAGTTTTTGCCTTTGTTAGAAGAACTGCAGATGAGAGATTCCCGGTAATGTGAGGGAGGGGAAGGAGCTATGAAGGACTCATTCAAGTGCCCAGAGATCAAGGGTCAGCTTTACACATCTGCTGGAACTTGAAAGTGCAAATGTCAGATGGTCCCCTCAGAACCAGCTAGGGCAGAACTGTGCTTTCCCTCCCACTTCTCCCTCCCTTTCTACAACGCTGGAGCAGGAAGGGTCAAAACCTAAAGTTGATGAGACAATGAAAAGGAATCTAAACACTAAGTGGAGAGAAGGAAAAGTTGACCTTAGCCTTTCTTCCTCACCTATAGGCTTCCCACCAGCACAGGCCCAGATAGAAAACAGGGAAGAAGCTTCAATTATAAAATAAGAGTTAAATTTGACTTGTACATGGGCTTGGATATCTTAATTACAACAATTACAATGCAAAAGTGTTTTAAAATTTCAAATGCTCGGAGAACTGATTTTTGGCTCAAGGGGAACATGTGCAGGTTTGTTACAAAAGTATATTTTGTATGCTAAGTTTTGGAGTACAAATGAATCTGTCTCCCAGGTAGTGAGCACAGTGCCCTCCCTGATCCATTTCTCCTGTCCCTCATATTCCCCAGAGTTTATTGTTCTAGGAGAACTGTGTGAATCATCCAATTGTAACCAAAAAAATCTTGGTTCTGGCCCAAATATTCATCCAGTGACAGAGGAAGAACCATGCCAAAGATTGGATTTAAATAGGAGGCAAAAATAACTTTAATTTATAATTGAACGTTACTCATTCTGTTTGTATAATGTAATGATTTCAATGCTATTCTTGAAATTCTATAAGAAAACATATCTTTACAAATATCACAAATATGCAAAATATACAAATATTTCTGGAGGTTATAATGTTAAACAGTTTTCAAAGTACTTTCAACTTATGCAGTCACTTTGTCCATACTTGACAATGCTATCAGACCGATTTTTTAAAGCTATAATTTGATTGTGAAGTCCAAATCACTTCTCTGTTTAAAAATCTTCACTGACACACCCTTACCTCATGAATTAAACTTCTTAAATGGTGAGACACTAAACAGAAGGATACTAACTCCTTTGAATAACATACTCTGAGCCATTAAGGCTCAAATGGGTTGAGCTGGATTTAGATGTTATTTTATGAAATTCCCACAATACTTTGTGCCACATATATTACTGTCTCCTCTTTAAAGAAGAGGAAATCAAGCTCAAACGTCATATAACTAACAACAGTGGGCCAGACTGGAAACGAGTTGTTTCTCTAAGGGACATCCTCTCTTTATCCTGCTAGACACTCTTTCAATAGTTAAGCCCATTTTTTCAGTCTCCCCTGCAGACAACCTTGTCTATCACCTCTGAAATGCATGGGCTTCTCTCTACTTCATTTTCTGCCTCAAATTTTAATACATTTTAAGATCCAGTTCAAATAGAAATTGTTTTTGTTTGTTTGATATAGGGTGTTGCTCTGTCACCCAGGCTGGAGTGTAGTGGAGTGATCTTGGCTCACTGCAACTTCTGCCTCCTGGGGCTCAAGTGATCCTCCCACCTCAGCCTCCTGAGTAGCTGGGACTGCAGGTGAGCACCATCACACCTGGCTAAATTTTGTATTTTTTATAGAGAAGAGGTTTTGCCATGTTGCCCAGGCTGGTCTCCAACTCCTGGGCTCAAGGTATCCTCCTGCCTCAGCCCCCCAAAGTGCTGGGATTACAGGTGTGAGCCACTGCACCTGGCCAAAGAGTTTTTTCTAACACTTGTCTCATTGCAACTAATTGATTTGTCCTCTGCACTTTGGTATCATTTTGTGAATTATGTACTCATATCAACAGGATCTTCTGGGCTTGGGTGGTAAAAACAGAGGCAGAGATACTGTGAGGAGAGACAGAGAAACAATTTCCAACTTTTCTAACTTTCCCTCCACGGACCGCTTTGCCTAGAAATTCTCAGATTATAGAGTTTGCTAGATTCTGTTATAATAATAAAACACAGAAAATTACTCTTTTGCAAGCTTCTAAAGGAAAGATGTGCCAGAGAAGTTATACTTTCAACAGCATGTGACTTCTTCAACAAGAATCATGATATAAAGGGAAACCACACAAGTGTAACCACCAATGGAATGCCTGCTCTGACTACAATAAAAATCCACTGTGGGACAAACGTACAGAAAAAAATGCCATTTATGAAATTCATTCATTGCCCTATTCACAGTTATACAACCACAACAGTCCCCCTTTTTCTGTGATCTCACTTTCCACAGTTTCAGTTACCTGTAGCCAACCATAGTCTAAAAACATAAAGTGGAAACTTTCAGAAATAAGCAATTTGTAAGTTTTACATTGTGCACTGTTCTGAGTAGTGTGATAAAATCTCATGCCATCGGCCAGGTGTGGTGGCTCATGCCTGTAATCTCAGCACTTTGGGAGGCTGAGGCAGGTGAATCACGAGGTCAGGAGTTCAAGACCAGCCTGGCCAAGACGGGTGAAACCCCATCTCTACTAAAAATACAAAAATTATCCAGGCGTGGTGGTGGGCACCTGTAATCCCAGGTACTCGGGATATTAGAAGCCTCTAGACCAGAGTATAATTGACAATATTGGGAAACAATTGGAAGATAAGATAAAGAAGAAATACTAAAAGAAAAATTTTTTACTGTAAATAAGGAAGAGACACAAATAAGAACTCCTGAGAAGAAAATAGAGAGTAAGATGGTCTGAAACTTACCTTTATTATATACTATTCCTGATGAAAATTCAAATATGTTCAAAAGCAAAACTGAAACATATATAAGTGGCGATTCCATCTGTTGGAATAAATAAGATTTTCACTCAATTTCTGAACATATTTTTGAATTCCTTTTGCTATAAACAACTACAAAGTAGTAAAGAAATAATCTCAATATTCTTAATATTTCACACTGTGTGACAAAAGCAGACAACACAACAGTTGCCTAAACTCTAAATTTACTCCCTACTTGGTATTAAAGGTAAATTTATAGGTATAATTATTACAAACTAGAAAAAGAGATGTGGCTCAGGTTTTCCTTCAGTAGGTAACTTTTAGAGAGGTGAGATCAGTTACACAGCTATGTAAAACAGAGCCTGAATTGATGAAGACTCTGAGGATGATACAGCTGTAACTTAATCTAATATTTTGACAACGTTGCTTTTGGGGAAGACAATTCACATGGTCCTGAGTTTCCCTGCACATTCTCGTTGAGTGTGCCAAGAATGCAAGGCCCTGGATGGTGTTCATCTCAGGCTTGTGTTTTGTAGCCACCAGCCTTGAGGGATGAGGTAAGGCACCCCGGACAACAGCAGGCTTGTTTCCATGGTGAATTGCCTAATCTCACTGTACCTCTCCTGTAATGCACTCCACTATGTGTATAAGCATCCATTATGGGCTCAATTTTCTACCCCCAAAATTCTGAAGTTGAAATCCTAACCACCCTTACCTCAGAAGGCAATCATGTTTGGAGATAGGATTTTTAAACAGGTGATGAAGTGAAAATGAAGTCATTAGGGTGGGCCCTCATCCAATAGGACTGGTGTCCTCAGAGAAGAGGAAATTTGGACATAGGGAGGGTGAAGTGAAGACACACAGGGAAGACATTCAGAGGGAAGATGAAGGGAAGACACAGGAAGAAGACAGCCACCTATAAACTCAGGAGAGACGCATGAACAGTTCCTCCCTCATGGCCCTCAGAAGGAATTAACCCTACAGACACCTTGATCTCAGATTTCTAGCCTCCAGAACTGTGAGAAAATAAATTTATGTTGTTTAAGCCACCCAGTGTATGGCCCTTTGTTATGGCAGCCCTAGAAAACTAACACAGCATCCATGATGAATTTCACCTCTAAGGAACTTGGGGGACAGGAGGTACTGGAGTGAGCAACCTGTGGACACTCTGGCTACTGCTTTTGCTATTAGTAATAAAGTCCTTTGTCTCTGACCTAGGAGTCTTGTGTCTTTTGCCAGCATCCAAGAAAACAGGAACATGCTAATTTGCCAACTGTAAGTGGAATAAAATCTCAGAACTTTGTGCAGTTCCTGACAACTGCTGAGTAAATTAAATGTAACTGGTGTTTTTCCTTCATCAAAACTGACTTGCTTATTAAATACATTTAATTGACAATAGAAAGCTCAAACAGTTTGATTTTTTTGAATTCATTCTTATCACATTAACAGGGGAGAACTGAAGGTTTTTAGTGCATTTTAAAAAATCATCTGAGAAAACAACTTGTTTTCACAAGGTAAGAGGAAACAAATGGTAGATTAAAATTCTGTCAGCATGGTGCAATGCTCAAGTATATTTTTGGTGTAAGAACGAATTTAACGTTAAGTGGAGACATTATCACAGTTAAACTCTGAAAATAGTCCCTTTACCAGAAAAATCTTATATCACTTTGCTAAACATTCAAATTAAATGATACAACACCATTATTAGAAGCTTTATGCCTCTTCATGGGTCACCTGTGCAAACTCGAGAGCGTTAGTATGAAGCACGTGGTGGAAATTCTGGTTTTAATGTCAGCAAGCTTGTTCTGCAAGCTTTCTTATCTGCCATCCTGCAAGCTCAAGAATTTCTGCTACCTACTGGTTTCTTTAATTCTTTGGGGCATAGTTCCAGTCTCATTCTTCTTATTTTTCCTTCAATATTACAACTTTTCCTTATTTGATACTATCTTCTTCCAACTTTCAGCTCATGGTTAGAGTAAAAACATAGACTTTAGCCTAAGATGAAGTCTGTCCATCGAAATATTTGATTTTTAGCAAGCTATTTAACTTCTTGGAGTTCATATTCTATTCAGTAAAATGGGGATAACAGGCACTTCACAGTGTTGTTGTGAGAATTAAATGAAAAATACCTTAAAACATCTAACATATTCTATACAGAATAAGCACTTGACAAGTATTACCTCTGAATTCCATATCTCCATACACTGCAGCAACTTCTTTTTCCTCATCACACTCCCCTACTGACCTACTTAGCAGTTAAATTACCCCCAGTTATCATTCCTTTGTAATTATTATAAGTTTTACATAATTACTGGATACAAGTCATGTATCTGGGCATTTTCTCTTCTCTGGCACCAAATAAACATTGGGAATTGCCCCATTGAAGGAAGCTATCTCCTCCCCCAGTTGGTTCATTTATAGTTACTCCATTATTATGGAATAGTGATCACACTATAAATTCATACTCCAGCAGGGTCCTTATTTTAATATTTTTTACTGTAATTACCTCTTTAGGAGATGCCCAACTAGTTGTGTTTTTCTTTTTTATATTTTTTCGAAGTTTTCTTCTGTATAGACTGAGAAGAAAGACCCGAAGTCAGGAGCCGAGTTTTCCCTGTTGACTGGCTTAGCACTCTAGTCACCTTTGGTAACAGCCAATCAGCAGCTACCAAGTACAGAGGCATGCTTAGAAAATCTAAAGGACAGGCAGTTGGAATTTCCAACTAACTGCCTCTTTCAGAGCACCACAGGCCATTTTCTTTAAAAACCGATGAGAGGTGGAGGTTCTCCAAACCTTCCATCTTTAATATAGCATTCATCTAGGAAGGATCAGAAACCTACACATGATTATCTATAAAATACTTCAATTATCATATGATCATTGAATGCCTGGGGAAAAACATAAATGCTAAAAGCTCATGCTAACTGCATATAATAAGGTTTAAAAGGAGGCAATCTCTCAAAGGGGAGGAGCTTCATAACTGGGTCTTTAAGGAAGACTGGGACTTAAAAAAAATAGAGAAGGCCTTATTGACAGGTAAACAAGACAAGCAAATACACAAAGCACAAAGGAATGAGCTGTGGACGCATGGAAACAGTGAGACCGAATGGCATGCCAGTTTGTCCTCCATATTCATGTTGTGTGACTGTCCTTGATGTGGTTGTATGTGCTTACTAAGGCTGCCTTTGACTGAGTACCGAGTGAGCTGAGCTTGAACCTTTCTGTCTTACCCAGCGCCCTGACTAGTCATGAATGGTCACAGAGGCTGACACATACTTTTTGATAATCATGATAATAAAACGTGTTTTATGCTCAGGTTGTCCTACAGAAGTCCCTTCACATGACCATGTAAAACCTGCTTTACCCTCATATCCTGAAATATGTCTGGTATCTGGGTTTAATCTATTCCTGGAAGAACCCGCATCAGAAATATATTTCTCTCACCCTTTCTGGTGACCTTGACCTAAAGAAGAAGCTGAAACAGTGTGCAAAACACAACCAAATATATCTCCTTATAAAGACTCAGTTCCCAGAAACTTGGAGCTCTCTTTTTTTGTTGCCTGTTTCCCACTAGAGAAGGCAATAAAGCTTTTATGGAAGAAGATATAGCTTTCAGTTACCATAGCAACACTGCTACACGTTAAAAAAAAGTCTGAGCAATACTGAAGGTACACATTGAGAGCTCTAAAAAGAATGATGAAGCAGGTGACATTTGCCTTCTTTCTCCCCAGCAACCCCTTAGTTTTCTTTTCCTCATTTGCCCCCACATTTTGTTTCCTAACTTACGAAAGAGTAAAGGATCTGCTTTCAATCACAGTCACTGATGAATTACACTTTGATGTGAGTACCAAGACTACTCCCACAGCAGGTGATTTATCTGTAACAGTGGAATGAAAGGGGTTCTTCTGCCTGAAAAACAAATTATGCACCGGGCTTCCGTCTAGTCAGGAGGATAGGGGGCAAGGCAATGGGCTGATTGAAAGAAGGATGACTTTGACTTTTTTTGTAATTTTTTGCTGGCTATAACCGGGCTTATTATGTGTGAAAAATAAAAACAAGTATAGAGAAATCAATTACGCATAAATCAACAACCAGATATAACCACTGTGGACATCTTGACATTCCTCGAGTCTGTTTCTTCTGCATTTATACGTCCTTCTTTCAGCCATTGTTAGTCTGACCATTTTCTCGTGTAACTCAAGTGTTTTATTTAAGTCTTCGCAGTTGTAGATCTAAAAATAACAGTACCTAATTTACTCAAACATAAAATATTTTTCTATTTCCAGTGTTTTCCTTTTTGAAAAATGTGGTAATGAATAATCCTGAACAAAATTATTTTCCTACATTTAAAAATATTTCCTTAGGATATGAACATGTTTAAGACTCTTGGATGTATATTGACAAATTGCTTTCCAGAAATCCAGCAGTGAAAATTAGATATAATCTGAAATAATTTGATACATTAAAAAATCTTGTTTTACTTTTTTCAATATTGGTGCAACTGAACACTTATAAATGCTTGTTTGACTTTTTTTTTCTATAAATTATCTGGGCATGTTGTTAACCATTTTCTACTGGAAATTTAGTGTTTTGCTTGTGAAATGGTAAAATAACCCCTTGCAATATTTAATGTAAATATTTAACTCAATTTGTCATTTAACAATTTTATTTATAAATTTTTCTCGTCTTTGTTTTATTTATTTATTTATTTATTTGAGATGGAGTCTCATCTCTGTCATCCAGGCTGGAGTGCAGTGGTGCAATCTTGGCTCACTGCAACCTCCGCCTCCCAGGTGCAAGTGATTCTCATGCCTCAGCCTTCTGAGTAGCTGGGATTACAGGCGTGCACCACCACGCCCAGATAATTTTTGTATTTTCAGTAGAGACAGGGTTTCACCATGTTGGCCAGGCTGATCTTGAACTCCTGACCTCAGGTGATCTGCCTGCCTCGGCCTCCCAAAATGCTGAGATTATAGGCATGAGCCACCATGCCCAGCCTTCTTATCCTTTTTATGTGAGAAATTTTAAAGACTCAAAAAGTTCAAAGACTAAGATAACGAGGATGTTTCAGTCATCCAAGATTAAAATCACCCCCAGTTTTTAATAACTTTTTATTATGGGATGTGCCAAACATTGGGGGAAAAGTAGAGAGAACTATACATTATATATAAGTATATAATATATATATTATAACATATATATTCTATTTTGTGTAATTGCCTACCTTCAGTCTTGTTTCATCTATACTCTCTTTCACTCACTTCCTCCTCTAGTATTTTGTTGTTTTTTGGTGGTGTTTGTTGTTTTTTCTGAGGCACAGTCTCGCTCTGTCACCCAGGCTGGAATGCAGTGGTCTGATCCCGGCTCACTGAAACCATCCACCTCCTGAATTCAAGAGATTCTCTTGCCTCAGCCTCCCAAGTAACTGGGATTACAGGTGTGCGCCACCACGCCCAGCTAATTTTTAGTAAAGATGGAGTTTCTCCATGTTGGTCAGGCTGGTCTCAAACTCCTGGCCTCAAGTGATCCATCTGCCTTGGCCTATCAAAGTGCTGGGATTATAGGCATGAGCCACCGCATCCAGCCTGCAGAATTACTTTGAAGATATCCTAGACAACTGTATATATTTCAGTATGTATTTCTAAGAGAAAATGACTTTTTTTAAAGAAAAGAAAACCACAATACAATTTAACACCTAAAAATAATAGTAAGTCCCAGATATCTACCCAGTGACTGTTTATATTTCCTCAGTTACCTCATTCACAAAATTTTTTATAGTTGTATGAATCAGGATTCAATAAGGTTCAAACTTTGCCACTGGTTGATGTATCTCTGAGGTATCAAAATCTACAAGTAATTTTCCTTTCACCTCTCCCTTCACCCCATCATTTTTTTTCTCTTGCTTTTTCCTTGAAATTCATTAAAGAAGAAGTTAGTTGTAATGTGTTTTCCACAGTTTGGATTTTGCTGACTGCATCATTATGGTATCTTTTTACATCATAAGTTTATCATATTGTTCGGTAAATTGTTAAGTAGATTTAGAGGCTTGATCAGATGCAGGTTTAATTTTTTTGTCAAGAACATTTTACAGGTGGTGTTGGGTACTTCCATCAGGAGGTACCTAAGGTGTGGTTAGCTCTCTTTTTCCGATGTAGCATCTATCATTTATTGCCTAAATCTGTTAAATTCATTAGAGGCTGCAGAGTGGTGATGTATTATCATTTCTTCTTTGCTTATTAGCTGGAATACTTTTATAAAGATAACTTTTCATGCATCAACTATTTGTTTACTCAGAGGTACAATTCCTAAGAGAAGACAAATGCTTCATTCTTTTCCTTCATTTACCATTTTGAAAATAATGAATTGATTCCCTAGCATCCTCATAGAGGCAACCAATAAAGTTCATTTTTGCTATCATTATGAACTCACAGGTTTCCATTTAAATATATTTAATGTATTTCTATCATTATGGTTATTATCCTTATTGATGCTCTAGGTGTCTAATTTTAACAGGTATGGTCCTTCCAAAGTTCGCTTCTGTCTTTTTGACATGACTCTAGTCATTTTTGACAGTTTGCTTCCTTCCTTATAAGACAAGATACTCTAGGCTCACCTTCTACATTTCCTGCCCCAGACATGGACTCAGTCATTTCTCTATATAATTCTGATTCCTTTTACTGGAAAATCGTATTCAGAAGCCATAGTTTTGGGAGTTTGGCCAGTCTTTTTTTTTTTTCTTTAATAAATATAGAAAACCTGGCCAGGTGCAGTGGCTCACACTTGTAATCCCAGCACTTTGGGAGGCCAAGGCAGGCAGGTAAATTGAGGGCAGGAGTTCAAGACCTCCCTGGCCAACATGGTGAAACTCTTCTCTACTAAAAATACAAAAATTAGCTGGACATGGTGGCACACGCCTGTAGTCCCAGCTACTCAGTAGGCTAAGGGCAGGAGAATCACTTGAACCCAGTAGGCGGAGGTTGCAGTGAGCCAAGATCATGTCACTGTACTCCAGTTTAGGCAACAGAACAAGATCTGTCTCAAAAAGAAAGAAAGAAAGAAAAAGGAAGGAAGGAAGGAAGGCAGGCAGGCAGGCAGGCTTATGTAGGCAGGCTTATGTAAGATAGATGGTGGCCACCTAAAACTTAATTTCTCCACATATTCTTTTAAAAGTCCTATAATAAGAGGAGAATTAATAAAACAACTCATAGCACAACTGGGAGGTGGAGATTACTAACAACTTTAACTTACATATAAGTAGGAAAAGAAGCATATGAAACCAGAGGGATCAACTCCAGAGTCCACACCAAAGTGAAGTCAGGTAGAGGTTATGTGGAAAAGAACAGAGGACAGCAGCAGTGGAGCAGCAGTGGAATCCGGATTAAATCTTCTCTAATGGAGTTCTGCCTAAAAGAGGAAATATACTGACAATGGGGTTGAGAACTGGTGGACTAGAACACTGCCTTGAAAATCTTCATGCAGTTTAGGAAAGCATCATTCTAAAGGAGAGGTAGATGTTTTGGAAGGGGGAGAAATTTTTGGATGTTTGATGGTGAAGAAAAAAGCAAGCAAGCAATAAAAATTAAAGGTCATACAGAAAGAAAAGAGAACCAGACGCTGGGAAAACACACCTACTCCACCCACAAAACTTCCATGTATAAAAATTGAACTTTACTGTAACAACAGAAAAGGATGCCTTTGAATTAAGAAGCCTAGGTACACACTCAAATTCTACCCCTTCAGGCTTCTCCAAAACAAGAGAAAAAAAAAAAGTGGCATTCCAAAATGAACACAAAATAACAGGCAGTATCATACAAAGCTATTAGAGGGTAGAAAATGAGGCTGGGCACAGTGGTTCACGCCTGCAAATCTCAGCACTTTGGGAGGTCCAGGTGGGAGGATCACTTGAGCCCAGGAGTTCAAGATCAGTCCCGGCAACATAGCGAGAGTCCATCTCTACAAAACAGTTGAAAAACTTAGCTAGCCAGGTGCAGTGGCTCACACCTGCAATCCCAGCACTTTGGGAGGCTGAGGTGGGTGGATCACAAGGTCAGGAGATCGAGACCATCCTGGCTAACATGGTGAAACTCCGTCTCTACTAAAAACACAAAAAATTAGCCAGGCGTGGTGGTGCACACCTGTAGTCCCAGCTACTCAGGAGGCTGAGGCAGGAGAATCACTTGAACTTAGGAGATGGAGATTGCAGTGAGCCTAGATCGCACCATTGCACCCCAGCCTGGGCAATAGAGCGGGACCCCGTCTGGAAAAAAAAAAAAAAAACTTAGCCAGGCATGGTGGTACATGCCTATAGTCCTGGCTGCTTGGGAGGCTGAGGCAGGAAGATAGCTTGAGCCCAGGAGCTTGAAGCTGCAGTGAGTCATGATCACACCACTGCACTTCAGCCTGAGTGACAGAGCAAGACCCAGCTAGAGAAAACTGACACAACACTTCAACTTGAATTAAGTACGTTAAAATAATAATATTCATATTTTTAAATCACCTTGAATAATTAGTTCAAAATAACTCAGACTAGAACATAGAACAAATAGGAAGATATGGAATGAGAGTTGACCAAACTCAGGAAATGGAAGAAAAAGACAAAATAATCTCATTAAATAAGATAAAGATTAAATATCAAGGTGCCCAAAAGAAAATAGTTTTGACCACAAACATAATAAAGATCATGAAGGAGAAGAATGGCAACCATCAAGAGAACACAATTAAATAAGGAAAAAGATAAAAGTATCAGAGGGAAAAGTAGTAAGTACAGACAACAGGAAAAGAAAATCCAACATCTTCCCCAAACTAAAGAAAGCACAAGTATACAGACTGAAAATATTTAAAGAATGCCAACATGAAGAATAGAAAAAGTTCATACCGGGTCACACCTTGTGAAATTTCAGAACAAGGATAAAGTTTCTCAAAAACTTCTGGAGAGAAGTTCCTACTAAAGGAACAGAATCAGACTGGCATGAGTCCTTATCCGCAATATTGAATGAAGGAAGAAAATGGGAGCAATGCTTTCAGAGTCCTAAAGGAAAAATAAATTATTTCAATCTATAATTCTATAATCAATCAAAGAAAGTATGAGAACGAAATAAAGACATTTTACCCATGCAAAGTATAATGACCATATGTTGTATTTTGGCTGATCAGCATCCATTCCACCAGTCTTTGACAGTAAGTTTTTTATTTTGGGGGACTTGCCCTCCCTTTGTAGTCTCGTGGGACTGTTAATCAAGGTACCCTGCCTTTCCATAGCCAAGTAGCAAGCATATGATCCAAGCCAGACAATAGGATCCCCTCTCCTGGAGCGAGAATCCTGAGCATGGTGATCAAAAGACTGATGATAGTGAGAGTTGATTCTTGTGGCAGATTCCAACCAAGATTAATAAGCACTTTTTGCTATATCCCCCTCTGGAGCTGCCTAACCTTTATCTTTTCTGAACAGGGTTCATCCATAATTTCTGAGTCTGTGAGCACCCCATTATCTTTCAAATAAATTCCTTTTTAAAGTCTACTTTTACTGCATTATCTAATTGATACTACTAGGACTTAGAAATTTATATCCAATGAATTATTCTTGGGAAGTTATCTGAGGAATTCCAGCAAAACAAAAGACATGGAACCCAGAGAGAATTGGAGACAACCCAGAAGATAGTTAAATTCTGGGAAGACAAGAGGGTAGCAAAACTAGAGAGTAACCAATCTAGATTGGAACAGGATGACAGAAAGCTCCTGTTGAAAAAATAAACAGAAAAAGAAAAAAAAATGCAGTATAAAGTATGACTGAAAAAAAACAGAAAAACTTGAAGATATAAAAACATAATTTTTACGAAATTCAACATTCCTTCATTATTAAAAATAACTATCAACAAATTAGGTATAGAAGGAATGTTTCTGCATGGTACTGGTACCAAAACAGAGATACAGACCAATGGAACAGAACAGAGCCCTCAGAAATAATGCCGCATAACTACAACCATCTGATCTTTGATAAACCTGACAAAAACAAGAAATGGGGAAACGATTCCCTATTTAATAAATGATGCTGGGAAAACTGGCTAGCCATATGTAGAAGCTGAAACTGGATCCCTTCCTTACACCTTATACAAAAATTAATTCAAGATGGATTAAAGACTTAAACGTTAGACCTAAAACCATAAAAACCCTAGAAGAAAACCTAGGCAATACCATTCAGGACATAGGCATGGGCAAGGACTTCATGTCTAAAACACCAAAAGCAATGGCAACAAAAGCCAAAATTGACAAATGGGATCTAATTAAGCTAAAGAGCTTCTGCACAGCAAAAGAAACTACCATCAGAGTGAACAGGCAACCTACAGAATGGGAGAAAATTTTTGCAATCTACTCATCTGACAAAGGGCTAATATCCAGAATCTAAAATGAACTCCAACAAATTTACAAGAAAAAAATAAAACAACCCCATCAAAAAGTGGGCGAAGGATATGAACAGACACTTCTCAAAAGAAGACATTTATGCAGCCAAAAGACACATGAAAAAATGTTCATCATCATTGGCCATCAGAGAAATGCAAATCAAAACCACAATGAGATACCATCTCACACCAGTTAGAATGGCGATCATTAAAAAGTCAGGAAACAACAGGTGCTGGAGAGGATGTGGAGAAACAAGGACACTTTTACACTGTTGGTAGAAATGTTTCTCAATACACTAAAGGTAATACAAGCCACACCCACAGCTAACATCATACAAAATGGTGAAAAGTTGAAAGTTTTTCCTCTAAGATCAGGAAGAAAACAAGGATGTCCACTCTCATCAGTTTTATTCAACATAGCACTAAAAGTCCTAGCTAGAGCAATCAGGCAAGAGAAAGAAACAGAAGGCATCCAAACTGGAAAGGAAGAAGTTAAAATGTCTCTGTTTGCAGATGACATAATCTTATATTTGAAAACCTTAAAAATTCCATAAAAAACTGTTAGAACTAATGAACAAATTAAATAAAGTTGTAGGATAAAAAATTAATAACAAAAATCAGTTGCATCATACACTAACAAAGAAGCATCAAAAATTAAGAAAATCCCATTTATAATAGCATAAAAATACTTAGGAGTAATTTAACCAATGAGGTGAAAGATCTGCACACTGAAAAGTATAAAACATTGATGAAAGAAGTTCAAGAAGACACAAATGGATGTGAAGAGATCCCATGTTCATGGATTGAAAGAATTAATATTGTTAAAATGTCCATACTACCAAAAGTGATCTACAGATTCGGTACAATCAATGTCAAAATTCCAATCACATTTTTACATAAATAGAAAAAAAATCCTAAAATTTCTATGGAACCACAAAAGATCCCCAATAGTCAAAGCAATCTTGAACAAAAAGAACAAAGCTAGAGGTATCACATTACCCGATTTCAAAATATATTTAATAGTAATCAAAACAGCATGGTACAGCATAAAAACAGACACATTGACCAATGGAATAGGATAGAGATCCCAGAAATTAACTTGCACATTCATGGTCAATTTATTTTCAACAAAGATGCCAAAAACACACAATGGGGAAAGAACAGTTTCTTCAATAAATATTATTTGAGAAACTGATTATCCACATGCAGAAGAATAGAATTAGACCCTTCTCTCATCCCATATATAAAAATCATCTCAAAATTATTAAAGAATTAAACATAAGACCTGAAACTGTAAAACTACTAAAAGAAAACATGGGGGAAAACACTACATTTATCTGGGCAATGATTTCTTGGATATGACCCCACAAGCACAGGCAAAAAAGCAAAAGTAGACAAATGGGATTATAACAAAAAATCTTCTGCACAGCAAAAAAACAATTAACAGAGTGAAGAGACAACCTTCAGATACGAAAATGATATTTGCAAACCATACATCTGATAAGGGGTTAATATCCAAAATATATAAGGCACTCAAACAACTCAATGACAAGAAAACAAATAACCTGATTTAAAAATGGTCCTGGGTACAGTGGTGCAAACCTGTCATCCCAGTTACTCAGGAGAATGAGGCAGGATTGCATGAGCCCCAGAGTTTGAGTTCAATCTGGGCAATATAGCGATATTCCGTGTTAAGAAGAAATTTCTTTTTAAAGGGGAAAGGGCCTGAATAGACATTTTTCAAAAGAAGACATACAAAATGGCCAACAGGTATATTTTAAAATGCCCAATATCACTAATCATCAGAGAAATGCAAATTAAAACTGCAATGAAATATCACTTCATACCTATTAGAATGGCTATTGTTGGTGGGAATGTAAATTAGTACAGATACATACATTTTGTATTAGTATGCATACATTTTGGTAAATGGTATTAAGGTTCCTTTAAAAACTAAAAATATAATTACCATATAATCCAACAATTCCACTTTTGGGTATATATATATATCCAAACAAAATGAAATCAGTATGTAGAAGAGATATCTGCATGCCCATGTTCACTGCAGCACCATTCATAATAACCAAGATATGGAAACAACCTAAGTGTTCATCAATGGATGAATGGATAAAGAAAATGTGGTGTATATACTGTTTAGCTTTAAAAAGAAGAAAATTCTGGCAGGGCGTGGTGGCTCATGCCCATAATCTGAGGACTTTGGGAGGCCGAGGCAGGCATATCACTAGAGGTTAGGTGTTCAAGACCAGCCTGGCTAACATGGTGAAACCCTGTCTCTACTAAAATATAAAAATTAGCTGGGAATTAGCAGAGGTTGCAGTGAGCTATGATCGCACCACTGCACTCCAGCCTGGAGACAGAGCAAGACTTTGTCTCAAAGAAAAAAAAAAAGAAGGAAATTCTGTCATTTGCAACAACATTGATGAATCCAAAGGACAGTATACTAAGTGAAACAAGTCAGGCACAGAAAGACAAATACCTCATGATCTCATTTATATGTGGGATCTAAAAAAGTCAAACTCATATAAGTACACCATAGATTGATAGTTACCAGAGGCTTGTAGGGGGTGGTGGCAGCATGGACAGACAAAGGAGAGATGTTAATAAAAGGGTATAAGGGTACAATATTCCTTTGTCTTTATTTTCCAATAAGTCTTTTATTTTCAGAATGTGCCTTTTTATAGATTCTATTTTTATTTCATGTATGTAGTAACATTCTTTTCTGAGACTTAATGGCAGGGTTTTTGTTTTTGTTTTACTCTTCTTGCATAGTTTGATTCTGTAAGTCATTTTTCCTTTTTATTTTTTCTGGTTTCAATCTTTCAATTTTGAGGCTTCTTAAACATTTATCATAATCCTTGGTTTTCTATTCAGATTTAAAAGCAAGTTCTAAGAAGCTTATCTGAGGCGCTGGATCAAAGAGAGGCCTATCTACTGTGAGTTTCACTGTAGCACATTCTGGAGTTGTTTTACTGGGGAAAAATCTCAAGTAGGTCTTTTCTCTTTGGCTTCTCAAATTCCCTGGGTCTTCCATCTCCTTCCCAAAGAGTACAGTCTTGGCTGCTAGTATTCTGAGATGTCAATATTTCATCTTGTTCTCCTGTTTTCAATAGGCACCCACATTCTCAAATGTTCTTGATATCTACCAGGCCACAGACCCTCTGTTTTACCCTCTCCCAAGAAGAAACTTCCAACTTCTCCCTGAAAGGGGGAAGTGCAGCTGGTAGACTGTAGAGTACTGGGGAGATAAGCTAAATACTTCTTACGTGAGTATTCAAACAATCCTACTTTTGACCCCACTTTCATCTCCACTTCAAAATCTACTTAGCGCTGTGAAGTCCTGAGCCTTTTTTGGGGGTTCTAGAATACAAATCACACTGCTTTTAGTCTTTTCCAAAAGCCAGTTTAGGATTCTGGCTTTCCTACATCTGCTCATTTAGTTATCACTTAGCCATTTGCTTTCTAGCTGTCTAAATTTTGTTCCTACTGTCAAGTCTCCAGTTCTCTCTGTCCTTATGTGTTTACGCTACTTCAAAAATTCCTTTAGTGTGTAGTTCAGGAGTGAGAATACCTGTGTTCAAAGCCAAGAAACAGAAATTCTAAATGTGTCATGAATTTAAACAATTGATGGAGAGGGCTATGGTTTGAGTGTGTCCCCTCCAAAATTCAGGTGTTGAAACTTAATGGCCATTGTGATAATGTTAAGAGGTAGTGCCTTTATGAGGTCATTAGACCATGAGGGCTTTGCCTCAAAATGGGATTAAGACCCTTATAAAAGAGGCTTCTTGCAGCGTTCTGCTCCTTGCCCTTCTGCCTTCTGCATGGGAGGACATGGCACTCTTCCCCTCTGGAGGATGCAACAACACAGGGCCATCTTGGAAGCAGAGAGCAGCCCTCAAATCAGTGGGAGATTTGACCTACAACTACCCAGTCTCCAGAACTATGGGAAATAAATTTCTGCTTTGTACAGATTACTCAGTCTCATGTATTTTGTTAAAGCAGCACAGACTAAGACAGAGGATAATTAAAAAGAGATCCATTTGATTTTGATGCTGGGAACATTCTCTTTTTGATGGCCTAGAGGTCATGACATTGGACCTCAGAAGGAGGAAATATGTTTCCTCCATTGGACCTCCACGACCTCTACTGGTCCTCCACTGGACCCCCAGGAAGGAAGAAGATCAAATTCAGGCCAGATAGTGTGCCAGGATTATATTTCCTCCTTTAGAGGAGGAAATAAACAGTATTTACACAGTCATTGTGGCAAACATAACCCAAGGTGACCCACAATGATTCATGTCCTTGTATAATCCCCACCCCTTCAGTGTGCGTGGGACCTGTGACTTGCTTCTAACCAATAGGATATGGTAAAGATTATGAGACGTCACTCATTTAATTAGGTTATATTACATGACAGAGGTGTGGGATGTCACTCCTGTAATTATGTTTCATTACTTAAGAAGTCTTATCAGACTGCAGGGAGCCTCCTGCTGGTTTTGAAGATGGAAACAGCCATGTTGTGAGCTGCCTGTGAAGAGGGCAGGGAATTGCAGGCAGCTTCTAGGAGCTAAGGGTGGCCTCCAGTTAGAAAAATCAAGGACTCAAGGAAGTAAAATCTGTTAACAATCTGAGCTTATGAACAAATTCTTCCCTAGTTGAGCCTTCACTTGAAAAATCAGTCCAGCCAACACCTTGACTGCAGCCCTGTAAGACTCTGAACAGAGAACCAGCTAAACTTGTGTCTGGACCTATGAAACTGTGAGATAAAAAATCTGCACTGTTTTAAATCACTGTGTGTGATAACTTATTATGCAGTAATAGAGAACTAGTACAGATTATAACACTTTTTTGGAACTCCATGTTGAGACTGCTAGCTGGCCACTTTGGCCTCTCATATATCTCTGAATCTACAAAGAAAGAAAGAGGTTACTGTACTGGCTAGAGTGATGGATTATTATTTTTTTTTTGAGACAAAGTCTCGCTCTGTCGCCCAGGCTAGAGTGCAGTGGCGCAATCTCAACTCACTGCAAGCTCCACCTCCCAGGTTCACCCAATTCTCCCGCCTCAGCCTTCCAAGTGGCTGGGACTACAGGTGCCCACCACCACACCTGGCTAATTTTTGTATTTTTTAGTGGAGACGAGGTTTCACCATGTTGGCCAGGGTGGTTTCGATCTCCTGACCTCATGATCCACCTGCCTCGGCCTCCCAAAGTGCTGGGATTACAGGCATGAGCCACCGTGCCCGGCCGAGTGATTGACTCTGACTACCAGCGGGTAACTGGGTTGGTACTACACAATGGGGTAGACAGGAGTATATACGAAATACAGGAGAATCCCCCAGGGAATTGTTTAGTCTTGTGATTAAAGTCAATGGAAAACTACAACAACTCAATTCAGGCAGGACTGCTAATAACCCAAATGCTTCAAGAATGAAGGTATGGGCCATACCATTACACAAAAAGCCTACAACTAGCTGAGGCGCTTGCTGAGGACAAAGGAAACATGGAATGGATAGTAGAAGAAGGTAGTTATAAATATCAACAATGACCACATGGCCAGTTGCAGAGGATGGTAACAGTTATGAGTATTTCCTCCTTATTTGCATGATTATGTTTGTGTATATAGTAACCAAATATTTTTGTGGTTTTCCCTCTCTTGTTCCCTTATGATCTAGCATGTGATAATAATGACTAAATTCATATCTCAGTATTTATGTTACAAAATATCAAAGAAGACTCAACATCACCCAGGGATTTTGTATCCTCTTCTTTGGAAAGAGCCTGTTACAGTTGTGCATAGAAAGTTATATCATGTTAGGCAGAATTATGACTTTGCTATTGTCTTTATTTGGACATTAAGTATGATATAAGCAGATGTATATGGGTGCCAAGTTGACAAAGGGTGCACTGTGATGGCTTTGTGATGTGCCAACTTGGCTAGGCTGAACTACATTCCCCAGAATTTCCTTCCTAATATGTTCATAGTTAGGCTGAACTACAAGGGATATTTTCTTGCAAATTGGAGGACAAAAAGGGAGGGAGCAGCTATTTTGTATAAATCACTTACCTTCTCCCGGTTACTATTCAAACACTAATCTAGGTCTGCTGTGAAGGGATTTAGCAGGTGCAATCACCCTCATCAGTTGGCTTTAAATTAATAATAAAAAAAAGCAAAGGATCAGATTGCAGATGAGCCTAGCTTAGTTAACTGGAAGGCTTTTAAAAGAGGGCCTAGGCTTTCCCTCAGTTCAGAGACATCCAGCTTCAGCCTGTGCTCAAGGGTTGCAGCCCACGTGTGATCTTTCCTTTCTGACTGCCTGTCCTACAGACTTCAGGCTTGCTTAGTTAGTCCTCACAATTGTATAAGCTAATTCCTTATAATAAACAAATAAACTGGAATGTATGTACATATATGTAAATATGTATGTATATTTTTATATATTGATATTATATACTCTGTACATTTATATAACAATACTATATGTAATAAATAGCATTTACATGATTATGACTGTGTCAGAGTTCAACCGGAGAAGCAGAAACATATATATGTATGTGTGTGTGTGTGTATATATATGTATGTATGTGTGTATATATATATGTGTGTGTGTGTGTATACATACATATATTATATATATGATCTCCTACTGGTTCTGCTTCTCTAGTTGAATTCTGGAACAGCCATAATAATGTAAACACCATTTACTGATTTTTAACATTTAAACTAAATTTAATAACAAAGCATGTGTTGGCAAGTCAAGAAATAGAGGAATTAGCATATTTTATAATCATTAGGACATAGAAACGGGTAAAAGAGGATACCTCTGCAAAGTGAGACTAAGGCAAGAGCTGATTGGAGCTCGAAACTGTTGCTTTCACCATTAGTTTCTCTGTCCTACTTTGTTTGTTCCTATGTGTATATCTCCAAATAAAAGAAAACAGCTTTAAAAAGATATACTCTTTCCTCCCCACTGGACAAAATAGATTAGTAAAGAGTAGGGATTCTGCAGTTAGATTTCTTGGATTCTTATTCCTGTGGTCTTTATTAATGGTGTTACATTGAAAAGGTTACTTAGCCTCTTTAATCCCAAGTTTCCTTATCTGGGGGATAATACTGCCACTTACCTCACATTGTGTATGAGCGTGTGTGTGTATGTGTGTGTGGGTGCACACACATATATAGACTTTCACTTTGCTTTACTTAAATTGTAGCTTACTATACACCCTATTATTTTCTTTATTTTGAGTCTAACAATACATGTTGGAGATTTTTCTTATAGCTGCCCCATTCTTTTTATCAGCTGCCTATTATTCCATTGTGTGGATGTTCTATAATTTATACAACCAGCCATCTATTGATAATCTTTTGCTATTACAAAAAATATTCTCCTATCATTTCATGTGTATAATATAGCTATAAAATAGATTTCTAAGAATAAAATTGCTGGGTTAAAAGAAATATGCTTTTAAAATGTTGATAATATCAAATTGTTCTACACTGCTGCCGTGGAGTCAGTATGCAAGAGTGTGTTTCCCCATACCCTCACCAAGTGCTATGAGATCTTGAAAACATTATATCATCATTAACTTTGCATTTCTTATATTATATACTTCCTTTCTTCTGAACTGTTTGCTCATAGGTTTTGCCCATTTTTTGTAGGTTGTTGATCTTTTTCTTATTGATTTGTAAATGTTTTTATATGTTAAGAAAATTAGCCCCTTTTCTGTAAGTTGAATTACAAAAAAAATCCTCCATCTGTCCTTTGTCTTTTGATTTTTAAAATAGTGATGTGATATTTTTTCTTGTAGTTAAATAAATGGATTTTCTTTTTTATCTTCTGGTAATTTATAGTTTTATTTTCTTCATGTTGTATCTTTGATTCATCTGGAAGTCATTTTGGTATAATCTATGAAGCAGAGATCCAACTTTTTTTTTTTTCAGATGTCTACTCAGTTGTCCCAACATAATTTACTGAATAACCCATTTTTTCTTCACTGCCTTAAAATAAAACGTTCATTTCATTGCAGCATATATTTGGATCTATTTCTGAGTTTTCTAGTCTATTTCTGTGAATTGTTAATCTACTCATGTGCCAGTATCTCATCTTCATTATTGTAGAACAAGGTTTTTTTTTTTTTTTTTTTTTTTTGCATCAGCTTGTCCAGTTCCAAACAAAAACAAAAAATAAAAGTAGCCTGTTGGGGTCAGTTAAGTTAACTTAAGGAGAATTCATATCACGATGATGTTGCATTTTTCTATTCAAATGTGGCAAAGCCTTTACATTTCTTTAAGTTTTCTTTTTTGTTTTCTCCATAGTGTTTATAAGTTTCTTCATATAGATTCTGTTTGTTTAGTTTTGAGACATTCAAATGTTTCATGCTGTCTATCCCTTTAATCTTTTTTTAAAGCTATAGAATGAGATCATTTCCTCTATCACTTCTTTTAACTATTGTTCTTTCACTATCTGAGGTTTCTATTTCTGTGCTTTTTGTCTCAGTGACCTTACTGAATAATTCTACTAGTTGGCCTTTCAATTGATTCCTGGGGTCTGCAAATATTGGTATGATTTCCTTTTTTATTATCTAAATCTGTATTTTAGTTTTTAAATTTTTTATTTTTTAAATTGACAAAATTGTATATATCTATGGTTCATGACATGATTGTTTTGGTATACATATACATTGTGGAATGACTAAATCAAGCTAAGATAGGTATTGCCTCACATACTTATGTTTTTGTGGTGAGAACACTTAAAATCTACTCTCTTAGCAATTGTCAAGTATAAACAATTCCATATTGTTATTAACTACTGTCATGATGATGTACCACAGATCTCTTGAACTTATTCCTACTGTCTGTCTAACTGAAACTTTGTGTCCTTTGACTAACAAATTGCCAATCCCCTAAGCCTCAGCCTGTGGTAACCACCATTCTCTGCCTCTGCAAGTTCTACTAATTTAGATTCCACATGTAAGTGAGATTACGCAGTATTTGTTTTCTGTGCCTGGCTTATTTCACTTACTGTAATGTCCTCCTGGTTCATCCATATTGTCACAAATGATAGGATTTCCTTCTTTTTAAAATAGCTGAAACTGGACCCCTTCCTCACACCTTATACAAAAATTAACTCATTCAAAAGCTAGCAGAAGGCAAGAAATAACTAAGATCAGAGCAGAACTGAAGGAAATGGAGACACAAAAAACCCTTCAAAAAATCAATGAATCCAGGAGCTGGTTTTTTGAAAAGATCAACAAAATTGATAGACCGCTAGCAAGACTAATAAAGAAGAAAAGACAGAAGAATCAAATAGACGCAACAAAAAATGATAAAGGGGATATCACCACTGATCTCACAGAAATACAAACTACCATCAGAGAATACTATAAACACCTCTATGCAAATAAACTAGAAAAATTAACTCAAGATGGATTAAAGACTGAACTGTAAAACCCAAAACCATAAAAACCCTAGAAGAAAACCTAGGCAATACCATTCAAGACATAGACAAGGGCAAAGATTTTATAATTAAATCACCAAAAGCAATTGCAACAAAAGCCAAAATTGATAAATGGGGTCTAATTAAACTAAAGAGCTTCTGCACAGCAAAAGAACTAGCATCACAGCAAACAGGCAAACTACGAAATGGGAGAAAATGTTTGCAATATACCCATCTGACAAAGGTCTAATATCCAAAATTTACAAGAAACTTAAACGAATTTACAAGGAAAAAACTCCATCAAAAAGTGGGCAAAGGATATGAACAGACACTTTTCAAAAGAAGACATTTATGCAGTCAACAAACATGAAAAAAAGCCCAACATCACTGATCATTAGAGAAATGCAAATCAAACCCACAATGAGATACCATCTCAGGCCAGTCAGAATGGTGATCATTAAAAAGTCAAGAAACAACAGATGCTGGCAAGACCGTGGAGAAATAGGGGCGCTTTTACACTGTTGGTGGGGATGTAAATTAGTTCAACCACTGTGGAGGACAGTGTAGTGATTCCTCAAGGATCTAGAACTAGCAATACCATTTGACCCAGTAATCCCATTACTGGGCATATACCCAAAGGAATATAAATCATTCAATTATAAAGATACACGCATGCATATGTTCCCTGCAGCACTATTCGCAATAGCAAAGACTTGGAATTAACCCAAATGCCCATCAATGATAGACTGGATTTTAAAAATATGGTACATATACACCATGAAATACTGTGCAGCCATAAAAAGGAACAAGATCATGTCCTTTGCAGGGAATACATGGAGCCGGAAGCCATTATCCTCAGCAAACTAACACAGGAACAGAAAACCAAACACTGCATGTTCTCACTTATAAGTGGGAGCTGAACAACGAGAACACATGGACATGGAGTGGGGGACAACATACACTGGGGCTGGTTGGGGGGCTGGGGAAAGGGAGAGCATCAGGATAAATAGCTAATGCATGCTGGGCTTAATACCTAGGTGATGGTTGATAGGTGCAGCAAACAACCATGGCAGACATTTACCTATGTAACAAAATCTGCACGTCCTGCACATGTATCCCGGAACTTAAAATTAAATTAAATTAAATTTTAAAAAATAATTTAAAAATTACATTGGTAAGATATTAACATTTGTATAAGAAAGGGGAAAAAAGAACTCTATGTCACTGCTTAATTTTAAATTTTAAAAATAATCTTCATTCATTCAAAAATATTTATTAAATGTGTGCACACCTCATTAGGGTCTTGGAATAAAATACCGACGTGTCCTCGCATTCATAGAATTTATAGTCTAGTGAGGGAAAAAGACAAAAATAAGTAAAAATTTGAGTAAATAAATAAGAGATCATGAATAGTATTGTGCAATAACCAAGAATAATGGTGTAAGAGGTATGCGCTACTGGGGGAATGCATTTGAGCATTGAGAGGTATGCATGAATGAGGGAATGCCTCTTTGAGATGACATCTAGACTAAAAGATGAGAAGGAGACCTTCTGGTGAAGAGTTGTGTACTTAAGGGGTGGCACTAGAGGGAGTGGTTGTGGAGGGCAGAGAGAACAGCACATGAACTTCTAATGACTTTTCCTCATCACGTGATTCAATATTTCAAGGTAGGATAAGGATGTGTGTAATGAGAGTACATAAAGTATAAAAATGATCTTGTTGGGATAGGGAAGGCTTCCTAGAATTCTTAAAGTTTGTGCCTTCATTTCTATGAAAATCTTTAAAAACAGAAACATTTTCTGCACCATTTGGATTATTCCATATAACTAAGAACTACCATATAATTCTATTGCCCAAGTATGTGTTCATAATTTTTGTGTTTAACTTTATTGTTCCAAGCTTGAATAGAAAGAACAATTTGCAGTATTCCTTTCTCTTCCCAGCCCTCAATTTTGACTTTTGTTACATTGACCAAAAGCATGGGAAATAGCCCATCATCTGAATGTCCTTTTCTGGTTTCTCCTCATATCTTTAAGCTCTTTGTTTTAGAGAACCCCGAGGCTGAGACCTTGGTATTCCTCTCTATCTAGACTCATTCCCTAGGCAAGTCTGTCCAGGCTCTTGGCTTTGATTTTCATGTGTATACAAATGGCTCCAAAATTTATATTTCCAGCCCAAATCTGGTCTCTGAACTAAATCCTATATATCCAGTTGCCCTCTTGAATCTTTGGGTGTCTCACACTTAAAGTTCAATATGATCAAAATGGAAGTTTTCATCCTGTCCTCCTACCACAATAAACCTTCTCCTTCTCCACAGTTCCTTCATCTCATCACCTACCCAGTAGCAAAAGCAAAAAAACTTGGGAGTCATTCTTGATTCTTTTCTTTCTCTCATCCCTCCATCCTGTGCTTCCAAAATTTATATCACCTCTCTTCCTTTCTTTCCACTTATAATGCCACCACCCTAGCCAAAGCAATCAGCATCGGTGTTAGTCCATTGTTGCATCACCATAAACAAATACTTGAGGCTGAGTAACTTATAAAGAAAAGAGGCTTAATTGGCTTGCCATTTTGCAGACTGTACAAGCATGGTGCTGGCATCTGCTCAGTTTCTGATGAGGTCTCAGGGCACTTTTACTCATGGCAGAAGGTGACACAGAAGCAGACACGTCACATGGTGAGAGGCAGCAAGAGAGAGGTGGGAGGTGCCATACCGTTAAACGACCAGATCTCACATGAACTACCAGAGCAAGAACTCACTAATCACCAAGAGGATGGCGCTAAGCCACTCATACGGGATCCACTCCAATGATCCAAACACCTGCCACCAGACCCTGCCTCCAACAGGGGAATTACATTTCAACATGAGATTTGGAGGGGACAAACATCCAAACCATATTACCATCTATCAAACTACTACACTGCTTTCTTGATTTCTCTGCTCCCATTCTAAACATTATCCATATGGGAATGACAATTATCTTTTAAAAACCTAAATCAGAGCGAGTATTTTGAAGTGTGCTTCAATGGCTTCCCAATGCAGTTAGGATAAAATAAGAACTCCTCATCACGGCCAGTGAGGCCATTTATTATGATCTGGCTCCATACTGTATTTTGAAGTTCTCCAACTTCATCTCACGCTGCTTTCATTCTCCCTTCCCTCTATCTCTATGCTTCCGCCACCCAAACTAGTCTTCTTTCAATTCCTTAAACATACCAAGTTCTCTACCTGAGGGATTTTCCATATTCCTCCTCTGCCTAGAAGGCTCTTGTTCTAGATCTTCACGTGATTTGCTTTCTCAGAGCTCAGGTCTCAGCGCAAATGTCACTTTCTCAAACAGGCTTTTTTGATCACTTGAATAATCCGAAGTACCTGGCACATCCTTTAAATCTACTTTTTTTCTTTGTAGCACTTACGTAGGTTTAAAGACAAACTCCACATTACACAGCATGGGTTAAAGATATACTTTATCGGGGAAAGAGAAAACTTACAAGTAAAATGCCACAGTTAGTGAGAGAACAAAAGACACGGGTATCTCATTCTCCTCCTACAAGAACCAATACTATGGGGATTTGCTTCTAGTTGGAGAGACAATGGCCTCTCTGCTATTCTCCCTGTTTATACAGCCTTAACATTGGAGGAATACACTTGGTGCCAGGCAGTCTGACTTTGACAGCCAAGCAGGCTGCTTACTGGAGTTGTTTAAGAATGCCAGCTTTCCTGCAAAGTTGAAATCACCTCTGCTGGGAAGACAAAGCCACCAGTCTCATAAGATTTGAGCACAGCCCCTCCCATGACGTAGAAGAGAACTCCCCCGTTCTCACAGTCCAGGAAACCTAGAGTGAGAATTCAAGGCTATTTTCAGACAATCCTGCTCCTTGAACTGTAACTAATTCCTTGTCTTTCTCCCTTACTAGACTGGAAGTTCCATTAATACAGCAACCATCTCTCTTTTGTCTCCTATTGTATTCCTATTACCAAGCAAAGAGCTGGGCACATATTAGGCACTCAGTAAACACTTTTTGAATGAATCAATGGTAAATTGGGGGCAGCAGGTACAACAAAAATAGATTCAAGATTAGAAAAACACAGCCAAAACACATTGATTTTCTGTCATTAGTGTGAAACAAAAATCAGTAAGTCTAGTCTAGCAGGAATGGTTCCAACTTATGAAATTCTTTCTTGATTCAGGTTTCTGATCAAACTAATTCCACAGAGCTTAAAATTAGCCTCAGTGGAGAGGTATTTATGGTGTATAATGGCAACAGTAGGATGAGTCAGATACTGCTCTAGTGGCACTGACTATAACATGTGGCACACTGGGTTGAGTCAGTCCACCAAAAGCCCTTCAAAGAAAACTGTGCCTTTATATCAAATATGCTCACATGGCTGAAAAGGAGAAATTTAATAAGTCAATATACAGGTAGCACACGATATCAGCACTCCAACCACAGCTACTGGAATTCATTAACCTTTTCATGCACATGGCTCCTGGTGTGCTTTCACCCCCACAGCCAATGCCAGTGTCAGTCAGAGGGCTGCTCTTAAGCTGCCAAAGACCATTTTGCCTGAGTACCTAAAGTTCCTGGAAATTTACATCTCCCCAGGGACACTTAAACCAGTGGTTCTGAATGAGGACGTGACTTTGAGCTCCAGGAGTCAAAGTGTCTAGAGATACTTGTGGTTGTCATAACCAGGCCGGGAAAGGTGGCTGGGAGGCTACTGGCATCTAGCACATAGAAGCCAGAGATTGTAGCCAGACAGCCTACAATGTGCAGGACAGACTCCCAAGACAAAAACAAAAACAAAAAAAACAAAGAATTACCCCCAAAATGTCAATAGTATCAAGGCTAAGAAACTCCACCTCAAACAATGACTGATGGGCAGGGAAGTATGCACACTGTAGTTTTTTTCTCTTGTACCTGATCGGAACAGTTCTGAGATATGATCTACACTGTCTCCAGGGCTCTCCAGGGGGACTGAGCTAAAATTACTTGCTTGGAAGTTTGCCTGACATTGTACCATTGTTTTGTTTCCTTCTCTTCCCTGGTCACTTCCCCACTCCTCTACCAATTTTTCCTGAGAACACCTCCTAATAAGCCGCTTTTACACAAATTCCCATTTCAGGATTGCTTCTGGAAGAAACAAGCCAAAACAATATGTACAAGTGGATATTAAGGAGAACTACAGATTTTATGTGCATAATGTGGAGTAGGTTACTAAATGGTTAGCTATACTGTAACAGAACTCATAGCTGGACAAGCCCATAAGTAGGGTATCAGAGCATCTTAAACCAAGAAAGCATGGTGTGTTAGGAAAAAAACTAACAGTGAGGTTAGGAAACCCAGGTTCCAGTCTCACCTCTTAAGTGAGATCTCAAGTAAATCACAGCCAAGTGGAAAATGAGAAAATAAAAACTGGACAGTTATCTAACATTCTATGCTGTCTTAGAGCAGTGGTTCTCAAACGGGCAATTTTGACCCCTACAGAACATGTGACAATGTTTGGAGACATTTTTGGCAATCGTAACCGGGAGCAGGGTGCTACTGGCATCTAGTGAGTAGAGCCCAGGCATGCTGCCAAACATCTATCTCATAATGCACAGGCAAGTCCCCCCTGCTCCCCACCAGGAAAGGATTATCCAGCCCAGAATGTCAATAGTGCTAAGGTTGAGAACTGCCTTACAGAGAAAATTAGATTAGATATTAACCTAAGAAATTTCTGAGGCTTAAAGTTATTAAAAATAGGTAATGTATTATTGAAGGAGACTACAACATAGTCCCTATATCCTTAAAAACAGCATATGGATGCTTTTCTGTATAAGATTGGGAGGGGTTATTCTAAACAGATCTTGAAATGTTATGTGGGAGAACTAAGCACCTATCCAAGTAGCTAGAGACAGAGCAGAGAGCAGGGGCCTGAATCTTAGCAGGTTTGCCATAGTGCTGAAGACTTGACTCTCACCCATGTACTGGGATTTAAATATATTATGAGCATATCTCCAGATCCATCCATCTCCCCTGCAATCACTGAAGACAACCTCCCTCACATGTTTAATAACTTTTGTATACAACTTTGGGGACCAATTTTTCTCCACTAACATTTTCCTGGAGGGAAAAAGATAGTTTCTCCAAATTATATACAGGTAAAGATAAAACTATTTTATAGTTAGCTTATCTGAGTTAATAAAAACACTTAAATGTATAACATATTTGCTTATGAATCCGGGTTTATTCATGTGACAGGTGGTAAGATGATGCCATACTTAACTTTGACTTCACATTCCTGTTGGTCAAAGCCTCTCACACCCTTTTTAAACAAAGCTGGCAGTAAAATCCAACATACTGCGTAACTAACCAACGTTACATATTGCTCAGAAAACTCTACACTCCCAACAGGAAATTCCAGGAATGAAAGGATTTCTGTTTCATTATCAGAAAGGTGCCTTGTACTAGTAACCACAATAGGTAGGGTAAATTAAAAGATTTATTCCTGGATTGTTAATTTCTCTGAAAGTGACTTAAGAACAAACTTAAAACTTTTGAGGTAGGTCTGACATAATGAATTCTCTTTCATCTGTGATAATACTTTTAAATGTGTATCAGAAACTCTTCAAAGGTGCTTAGAACTTTGAAAGGCTAGCTGCTGTCACTTGAAAGTTAGGGTGACAGCTGAGACAGAGCCCAAGGTTTTCATTTGGTTAACTTGCCTGTCATGGATAGACCTAGCAGAGGCCTGTTTTCTGCACTTCACTGAAGTCTTATTCATCAGGAGTCAGGCAATAAGAGGCACATTTTCCTCTCCGTGGTCTTTGGTAGACTCACTCACTAGAGGAGGACGTAGATATCATCTATTACAACTTCCACCATAAGGCACTTTGACAACCTGCTGTCAACTGCCAAATCAATACATGTTTAACAGAAATGCAGAGTTTTAGCTTTTTAGATCCAAGGTCTCAAAGCTAAGTATTTGCTCTTGATGATACAATTGTCAGTGTTATAGTCAGTAGCAAAGCATACATTTTAAGGTGATTTGTACTGTTCAAAGTTACTAAATGCAAAATTTAGAAAACTAAATAACAGTGATTTTTGTTACTCCCATTATCATGTTTTAATCTTGCAGGGACATTGTATATCATCAAAGACATGAAATTAACATTAATTGAGATTCTACTCCAAATTTTCCAATATGTTTAAGTAAAATGCATTTAACTATTGAAGTGGTTGGGGGTGGTGGGCAACTGAAGGTACCAATTTAAATGAAGGCAACTTTACTGTCATTTGTGGTATTTAAAAAATAATAAACCTAAAAATGAGGTCTACTTTTATTCTTTACAGATTTGACATGTCAATCTTTATTTAAGACAACAAAAGTTTGTACACCCTCATATTAAGATATATTTCCTTTCTAGTCATATTAAAATAATCTCATTTTGTAACTCAAAAAGAATACATAGGGAAGAGAATGAACATAATTCAAGTAGATAGATTTCTAATTGGTTAAAACAGGGTTAAACAAATGATGTTCAAAATATACTTATTAAAGGGAACAGAACCTAGAAATAGGCAGTAGGGCAATGTTCACTTTAAGTATTTTATCAATAACTAGGGCAAAGAACAAAATCATTATCAAATTTTGAATTACACAAAAGCAATGGCCTATTACCTTGTTAACATTTGATATTTCTATATATCTTCTTCTCTAGTTGAAATGGGTAATGACTTGTATTACAAGGATGTTACACATTCTAAAATGATTTAAGCCAAAAGATTATCTTTAATACATTACTTCTAGATATAATATGTACTTGATGTCTGTTGCATCAAAGACTACTAAACTAGGCATCAAGAAACATGAATCCTTGACTCAGCTCTGTCATTAATTACCTTATAAATCTATGTAAGTCATTTATTTTGGACCCGGTTTTTTATTATAAAATGTTCATTTTAGCTCTGAGGTTCTGTGGTTCTAAGATAAATCATATGGGTTAAGTAACTAATAACATTTTAAAATAGCAATTGTTATGTGAAAATCCATGTTAGATTAAATGCCATCAACTACTGAAAAACAGGATTGCAAGAGGAAGAAGAAAACTGGCCTAACAATAGCTCATTTAGAGAAAAAGACCTAGTGATAAACTGTAAAGTTCAAAGAGTGATAAGTCCAGAGGTAAAATGAATGAAATCTTGAGTCACATTATTAGAAATATAGTAACCAGACTACAGAAGAGAATAATCTTGTTGCAAGTGCTATGAGCTGGTCAGGTCATATCTGGAATACTCAGTATAACTGCAAACCAGAAACACAGTATTTTTTTTTTCTTTTCGAGATAAAGTTCTGCTCTGTCACCCAGGCTGGAGTGCCATGGTATAATCACAGCTCACTGCAGCCTTGAACTCCTGGGCTCAAGGGATCCTCCTACCTCAGCCTTCTGAGTATCTGAGACTACAAGCACATGCCACCATGCCTAGCTACAGTTTTTTTTTTTTTTTTTTGGTAGAGACAGGATCTCCTTATGTTGCCCAGGCTAGACTTGAACTCCTGGGCTCAAGGGATCCTCCTGCCTTGGCCTCCAAAAGTGCTGGGATTATAGGTATAAACCAGTGTGCCTAGCCTACAGTTTTTTAATTTTATAAAATGTTATTTCTAATTTTTCTCCAAAAGTAAAAGTGGCATTCCAATAGCAATATTAATTCAGGTATCCAGAACTCTTAACCTAAATTTGGGTGAGATGAGGAAAAGTGTATTGTTAATTTTATGTGTCAACTTGGAAGGTGTTTCTGGATGGGATTAACATTGACACTGATGTCCTCTGAGTAAAGAAGATTGCCCTCCATGATGTATGTGCACTTTATCCAATCAATAGAAGACCTGAGTAGAATGAAAAGACCACCTTCTCCAAGCCAGAGGAAATTCTCCAGCAGACTTCTCTGAGACTGGAACTGCACCATCAGCTCTCTTGGGTCTTGAGCCTGCCAGACCACACTGCAGATTCTTGGACTTCCAGTTGCCATAATCACATGTGCCAATTCCTTATAATAAATGTGTGTGTGTGTGTGCGCGCACACGTGTGTGTGTGTGGGTATTCAATCACATATTAATAGCTTTTATTTTTTGGTTTTGATCCCACCAAGACCAAAGCTAATGATTTCAGGTATTGAGGTTTGTATCTGAGTCTGTCTCTTCTTCTGTATCCCAAGAAAAGGAGAAATAAGCATTCCCAAAGAACATGGATTTACATATCATCGAATTCTCTTTTTCTCAGGACAGACTATTTCAAAAGACTGGTGGCAGGTAATTAATCTCTTTTGATTAATGTTAACTATTTCTACTTGAGTCAGATTCAGTTGGGAAGATTGCCAAGCATTAATGGTCATTCAGTTGCACAAAAATCAGCTGGGAGCGTTCTCCTACCACTTTCTCATAGACATGCATGTAAGGCTGTATATCAATATATGTTGAATAATGAAAAACTAAAAATTTTAAATGACTGGCACAACTTGGTATGGTCATAAGGCTGATAATAGGTTTCAAATGAATCATAGTACTATAAAACAAAAAAAATACAAAGAAACAGTCTTCTCTGGATTCCATATATAATAGACACTCAGTATACATTAGTTCATTGAAAACTACATCTAGCTTAGATTAATTTTAAAGCATGTATCTATTAAGACAACCATTTCTGTTTTTTTCCCCAACATAGCAGAATAGTGGCTTTGCCAGCTTGCCTCATGCATTTGGAAAAGGCAAAATAATGTGTAGAGATTCATACTGTGAAATTTTATCCAAGAAAGAACATGGGAGTTCAACATAAAAGTGAAAGAAACTTTGGATACTCTGAAAAATAAGGCAAGCAGCAGCCTGCGGGGTGGATCTGGTGGAAAACTGTGAGTGAATCTCCAGTGTGTGAGACGGGGAGAAACTGTCTCTGTGATACACATTCCCACTGGAGAGCCAGGCAATCCAGGCCATGGAGGAGCTTCTTGACTTTACCAAGCCCTGATCTGACTCGGGGAGCAGTCAGGAAACCGTGAGAAGGAACGGCACTGGGAAGTACCCCACACATACTCCCAAACATGGGTGCTGATAGGAGAAAGCCATTTTTGATGCTAACTCATAGTGGGTTGTGTAAGAACCTGCCAACAAGCATGGGTTGCAGTCACTGATTTGGAGAGTCTCTGGATGGGAATTTGCAATCTAGTTTTGAGTAGGAGAGGTGAGTGGCATGGGCTCCAGCCACAGGTGTGGGAGTTAGACGCCTGATATGGATTGGATCTGTGTCCCCACCCAAATCTCATGTTGAATTGTAATCTCTAATGTTGGAGGTGGGGCCTGGTGGGAGGTGATTGGATCATGGAGGTGTTTCTCATGAATAGTTTAGCACCATCCCTTTGGTCCTATTCTTGTGATAGCGAGTGAGTTCTCATGAGATCTGGTTGTTTAAAAGTGTGTAGCACCTCCCCATTGGATCTCTCTTGCTCCAGACACGCCTACTTCTGTTTTGCCTTCTGCCATAATTGTAAGCTTTCTGAGGGCTCCTGGAAGCTGGGCAGATGCCAGCATCATGCTTCCTGTATAGCCTGCAGAACCATGAGCCAATTAAACCTTTTTTCTTTATAAATTACAAGTCTCAGGTATTTCTTTATAGCAATGTGAGAACAGACTAATACAATACCCTCCCTTTGTGGTACTAAACTGGGAGGGTTTTAGTCTGATAGCCACAGTTTTGACCTGGGCAGGAAGCTTTACAGCTTGAGGCAGTTTCATGGTCTGAAGACAAACTTCTTGTGACTTGCTTCCAGTGTCGGACTGCAGGAGAGAGCCTCGCTGGGTCAGGAGCATGAGAACAAGGTGGGTCCCACTACCACATCCCACCCCTCCTGTTTCAGAGGCAGATCATGGGACCAGGACTACTGAGAGTTCCATGGCCCTACCCATCATCTGAAATGCCCAAGAACTTCTCCCGATTAACAAAGGTCAAGCATAAACTCTATTGCCACCATCACAGCTGGTTCTCACTTTTAGGTGCTACCTCCTGTCCTAAAGGTTGATCTACACAGTCCCTTACAACATCTGCTGACTCAAGAGCACAGAGCTCAAGAAGGAGACAAGCTTTGCATTGCCTCTGTTACCACCATTGCCCACGCCACCCAGGCTACTCAGGAGGCCTTGAGCCCACTCACCTGCCCAGTACATCACTACTACACTTGGCATTTGAGAAAGCTACCACACAGGTTACTTATAACCAAGGGAATCATACAAAACCTATGCCACTGAATGTACCCAGAAGCAAAGCCAAATGACTCTACTTAACAAACACCATAGTCACATCCTCAAGAAAAAGAAGTCCCACCCTAATGAAGGTAAAATTAAAAATAAGAAGCAGCAACTGGGCTGAGTACAGTGGCTCACGCCTGTAATCCCAGCACTTTGGGAGACCGAAGTGGGAAGACTGCTTGAGGTCGGGAGTTTGAGACCAGCCTGGCCAACATGGTGAAACCCCAACTCTACTAAAAATATTAAAAAATTAGTCAGGCATGGTGGCACACACCTGTAATCTCAGCTACTCAGGAGGCTGAGGCACAAGAATCATTTGAACCTGGGAGGTGGAGGTTGCAGTGAGCCGAGATTGTGCCACTGCACTCCAGCCTGGGCAACAAAGCAAGACTCTGTCTCCAAAAAAAAAAAAAAAAAAAAAATTCTGGAAATGAAAAACTCATTGAAAGAATTACAAAATACAGTTGAAATCTTCAATAATAGACTAGACCAAACAGAAGAAAGAATCTTAGAATGCAATGACTGGGCTTTTTTTCTCACTGAATTAATCCAGTGAGAAGAAAATAAAGAAAAAAGAATTTAAAAGAATAAGCAAAGCCTTCAAGAAGTATGGGACTACATAAAACAAGCAAACTGATAAATCACAGGCATTCCCAAGGGAGAAGAAAAAGCAAAAAGTTTAGAAACACTATTTGACTCACGCCTGTAATCCCTGAACTTTGGGAGGCCGAGGTGGGCGGCTGGCAGATCACGAGGTCAGGAGATGGAGACCATCCTCGTTAACATGGTGAAACCCCGTCTCTACTAAAAAAAGTACAAAAAATTAGCCGGGCGTGGTGGTGGGCACCTATAGTCCCAGCTACTCAGGAGGCTGAGGCAGGAGAATGGCGTGAACCCAGGAGGCAGAGCTTGCAGTGAGCCGAGATCGCACCACTGTACTCCAGCCCAGGCGACAGAGCGAGACTCCGTCTCAAAAAAAAAAAAAGTATTCGAGAAAATAATTGAGGAAAACTTCTCTAGTCTACCAAGAGATTTAGACATTCAGATATAAGAGGCCCAGTGAACTCTAGGAAAACATGTTGCCTCACGACAACATATAGTCATCAGATCATCTAAAGTCAACATGAAGGAAAAAAATCCTAAATTCTGCAAGAGAAAAGCAGCTAGTCGCCTGATACAGTTTGGATGTTTTCTCACTCCAAATCTCATGTTGAAATATAATTCTCATTGTTGGAGGTGGAGCCTAGTGGGAGGTGTTTGGCTCATGGGGGCAGATTCCCCATGAATAGCTTTGTGCCCTCCCTGAGATAATTAGTGGTGATGGATTCACGTGAGATCCGGTTGTTTAAAAGAGTGTAGCACCTCCCCCATCTCTTTCTTGCTCCTGCTCTTGCCATGTGACACAATAGTTCTCATTCACCTTCCTCCATGATTGTAAGTTTCCTGAGGCCTCACCAGAAGCCAAGCAGATTCTGGTAACATGCTTATACAGACTGCTGAACCATGAGCTAAATACTTTATAAAATACTCAGCCTTGGGTATTTATTTATAGCAATGCAAAAATGGCCTAACACATCACCTATTAAGGAAACTCCATCATACTAACAGCAGACTTCTCAGCAGAAACTTCAGAAGCCAGAAGAGATTGGGATTCTATTTTCAAAGTGCTTAAAGAAAAAACTGCCAACCACTAATCTTGTATCCTGCTGGAATAAGCTTTATAAATGAAGGCGAAATGAAGTCTTTCCCAGACAAGCAAATACCCAGGGAATTTGTTACCACTAGACCAGTCCTACCATAAATGTTAAAGGAGTTCTAAACATGGAAATGAAAGATCAATATTTGCTATCATAAAAACATATGAAAGTATTGTCAATGAAAAGAGTTAAACTCTGTAAAATATTTGAAGAAACTTATTCTGAGCCAAATATGAGTGACCATGGCCCATGACACAGCCCTCAGGAGGTCCTGAGAACATGTGCCCAAGGTGGTCAGGATGCAGCTTGGTTTTATATATTTTAGGGAGACATGAGACTTCAATAAAAAAAAATTTAAGAAATACATTGGTTTGGTCCAGAAATGCAGGACAACTTGAAGTGGGGGCTTCCTGCTTATAGGTAGATTTAAAAGCTTTCTGATTGACAATTGGTTGGGTTTATCTAAAGAACTGGGATCAATAGAAAGGAATGTCTGGGTTAAGATAAAGGATTGTGGAGACCCAAGTTCTTATTTGCAGAGGAAGTCTTCAGGTACTAGGCTTCAGAGATCATAGGTTGTAAAATGTTTCTTATCAGACTTAAAAGTCTGTGTTGATGTTAATGCCAGAGAGGTATAATGAGGCATAACCAACCCCCATTTCCCATCATGGCCTGAAACAGTCTCTCAGGTTAAATACTAAAAGAGCCTTGGTTGAGGAGGAAGTCCATTCAGATGGTTGAGGGGGGCTTAGTATTTTATTTTTGGTTTACAGTATAAAACTCATAGGTCTTATAAAACAATCACAGAGAGAGGACAGGGGAAGAAATCAAATGACAAAACAACAAATGACCAAATCACAAAGACAGATGGACAGAAAAAAAAAACAAAGAATCTACAAAGAAACTAGATAACAATTGATAACATACTAGAAACAAAACCTCACATATCAATATTAACCTTGAACGTAAATGTATTAAACACTACACTTAAAATATATAGATTCATGGAATGGATTAAAAAAAAACATGAACGAACTATATGCTGCTTACAAGAAACTCACCTTACTGATAAAGACACTTACAGTAAGGAGGTAAAGTGGTAGAAAAAGATATTCCATGCAAATGGAAACCAAAAGTGAGCAGGAATAGCTATACTTATATCAGATAAAACAGACTTTAAGTCAACAACAGTAAAAAAAAAAACTACCAAAAAAAGTTATTATACAATGCTAAAGGGATCAATTCAACAAGAGAATATAACAATCCTAAATATATACACACCCAATGCTATAGCACCCAGATTCATAAAAACAAATATTACTAGGCCTAAAGAGGGTAATAGACAGCAATACAATAATAGTAGGGAACTTCAACACCTAACTCAGCACTAGAGAGATCATCAAGACAGAAAATTAACAAACACTGGACTTAAATTAGACTTTAGACCAAATGAACTTGACAGACATTTACAGAAGATTCTACCCAAAAACAGCAGAATATATATTGTTCTCATCAGCACATGGAGCATTCTCCAAGACAGATCAAAGAAGAACTGGTACTGAACCTCCTCAAAATGTTCCCCAAAATTGAGGAATCCTTCCTGACTCATTCTGCAAAGCCTGTATAACCCTGATATCAAAGCCAGACAAGGACATAATAACAACAACAAAAAAAAACTATAGATCAATATCCCTGATGAACACAGATGCAAAAACCCTCAACAAAATACTAGCAAACTGAATCTAACAGCACATCAAAAAGATAATATACCACAATCAAGTAGGTTTTATTCCAGGGATGCAAGGAGAGTTCAACAAACGCAAATCAATAAATGTGATTCACCACATCAACAGAATTAAAACAAAAAGCATATGATCATCTCAATAGATGCAGAAAAAGCATTTGATGAAATTCAGCATCCCTTCATGATAAAAGTCCTAAAAAAAGAGGTATAAAAGATCATTATACAAAATAATAAAAACCATATATGACAAACCCACAGCCAACATCATACAGAATGAGGAAAAGTTAAAAGTATTCCCCCTAAAAACTGGTACATGACAAGGATACCCACTTTCACCACTCCTATTCAACATACTACTGGAAGTCCTAGCCAGAGCACTCAGGCAAGAGGAAGAAATAAAAGGTATCCAAATTGGAAACAAGAAAGTTAAATTATCTGTTTGCTGACAATATGAGCTTATACCTAGAAAAGCCCTAAAGATGCCTCTAAAAGGCTCCTAGATTTGATAGATGGATTCGGTAAAGTTTCAGAATACAAAACCAATGTATAAAAATCAGTAGCATTTCTATATATCAAGAATGATCAAGTTGAGAAACAAATCAAGAACTCAATCCCATTTACACTAGATTAAAACATATATCTAGGAATATATTATTTAATGAAGGAGGTGAAGATCTCTATAAGAAACACTATAAAACACTAATTTTTAAAAAGTATTAATAGATGACATAAACAAATGGAAAAATATTCCAGGCTCATGGAATAGAAGAAACAATATCATTAAAATGATCATACTGCTCAAAGAAATCTACAGATTCAATGCAATTCCTATCAAAATATCAATATCATTTTTCACAGAATTAGAAAAACCAGTCCTAAAATCTATATGGAACCAAAAAAGAGTCCAAATTACCAAAGCAATCCTAAGCAAAAAGAACAAAGCTAGAGGCATCACATTATCAACTTCAAACTAGAAGAAAACCTATTAGGGGAACACTTTTACACTGTTGGTGGGACTGTAAACTAGTTCAACCATTGTGGAAGTCAGTGTGGCGATTCCTCAGGGATCTAGAACTAGAAATACCATTTGACCCAGCCATCCCATTACTGGGTATATACCCAAAGGACTATAAATCATGCTGCTATAAAGACACATGCACACGTATGTTTATTGCGGCATTATTCACAATAGCAAAGACTTGGAACCAACCCAAATGTCCAACAATGATAGGCTGGATTAAGAAAATGTGGCATATATACACCATGGAATACTATGCAGCCATAAAAAATGATGAGTTCATGTCCTTTGTAGGGACATGGATGAAATTGGAAATCATCATTCTCAGTAAACTATCGCAAGAACAAAAAATCAAACACCGCATATTCTCACTCATAGGTGGGAATTGAACAATAAGATCACATGGACACAGGAAGGGGAACATCACACTCTGGGGACTGTTGTGGGGTGCGGGGAGGGGGGAGGGATAGCATTGGGAGATATACCTAATGCTAGATGACGAGTTAGTGGGTGCAGCACACCAGCATGGCACATGTATACGTATGTAACTAACCTGCACAATGTGCACATGTACCCTAAAACTTAAAGTATAATAATAAAAAAATACATAAATAAAAAATAAAAAATAAAAAAATAAAAAAAATTAATTCAAAAAAAAGAAAAAGGAATTTTGTAAAACTGCATTATATTAAAATGCATAGTATAAATAAAAAAAAAGAAAACCTATTAGGGAAAACTCTTCTGGACATTGACCTAGGCAAAGAATTCATGACTAAGACCTAAAAAACAATTGCAAAAAAAAACCCACAAAATAGAAAAATGGGACTTCAATAAACTAAAAAGTTTCTCCACAGCAAAAGAAATAATCAATGGAGTAATTACTTGAAAAATCAGATAAAATATCTGCAAACTATGCATCTGACAAAGGATTACTATCCAGAATCTACAAGGAACTCAAATAAGTCAACAACAAAAATACAAATAACCCCATTTAATAGTGGGCAAAGGATGTGAAAAGACATTTTTCCAAATAAGACATGGAAATGGCCAGCAAGCATATGAAAAAATGATTAACATAATCATAGGAGAAATGGCAAATTAAAAGCACCATGACATATCATCTCACACCAGTTTAAAAGGCTACTTTTAAAAAGTCAAAAAAAGGCCCGGTGCAGGTGGCTCACGCCTGTAATCCCAGTACTTTGGGAGGCTGTGGCAGGCGGATCACCAGGTCAGGAGTTCAAGACCAACCTGGCCAACATATTGAAATCCTGTCTCTACTAAAGATACAAAAATTAGCCTGGTGTAGGGGTGTATGCCTATAATCCCAGCTACTTGGGTGGCTGAGGCAGAAGAATAACGTGAACCCGGGATGCGGTGATCACACCATTGCACTCCAACCCCGGGTGACAGTGCAAGACTCCGTCTCAAAAAAAAAAAAAATTGATGTTGATGAGAATGTGGAAAAAAAGGGAATGCTTATACACTATCAATAGGAATATAAATTAGTATAACCTCTATGAAAAACAATATGGAGATTCCTCAAAGAACTAAAAATAGAACTACTATTCAATCTAGCAATCTCATTATTGTTTAATTTACCCAAAGGAAGTCATATTAAAAAGTCATATAAAAAAGATACCTGCACTCATAACTTTATGGCAGCACTATTCACAATAGCAAAGATATAGACTCAACGTAAGTGGTGTCCATCAGCAGATGATTTGATAAAGGAAATATGGTATATATATACCACATCTATATACATATATATAATTATACATATAATTATATAAATGTGCTGAAATCTGTCCATATATACACATATTAATATACTTACATATATAATTACATATTTAAAGACACATATATCTATTTATATATATAATTATATATATAAAAAGACACAAGGAAATTGTTATAGTAAAATACCTGCTTCTTTCTTTCCTTCTTTTTTTTGAATTTTTATTGGTAGGGATGGAGCTTCGCTATGTGGCCCAGGCTGGTCTCAAACTCCTGGCCTCAAGTGATCCTCCCACCTCAGTTCTCTTAAAGTGTTAGGATTACAGGTGTGAACCACCACATCTGTCAAAATACCTGTTCTGTCTTTATATGCTCCTCACATTCTCTAGGAAGTTTTCCATTTTTATTACAGGGTCACTGGAAAGTGTCATAAATGCACTTTTGATACTATCTGGCATCACTATATTTACCCAAAAGTGACAATTTATATATACATATGTATATATTATAAACATGTTATATATTATATTGTATATAATATTATAAATACATATAAATATATAATCTATATAAAAATGTATATGTACACATATAAATTGTTGTTATAAAATACCTGTGGACAGCCGGGCATGGTGGCTAACACCTGTAATCCCAGCACTTTGGGAGGCTGAGGTGGGCAGATAACTTGAGGCCAGTGTTTGAGACAAGCCTGGCCAACATGGTAAAACCCTGTCTCTACTAAAAATTCTAAAATTATCTTGGCATGGTGGAACATGCCTGTAGTCCCAGCTACTTGGGAGGCTGAGGCAGGAGAATTGCTTGAACCTAGGAGGTGGAGGTTGCAGTGAGCCGAGATTGCACCGCTGCACTCCAGCCAGGGTAACAGAGCGAAACTCTGTCTCAAAATAAAATAAAATACCTGGGGTATATTACACACACACACATACACACACACACACACACACACACACATATATATATACATATACACACACCACATATGTATATATACATATATATAAATATAATATACATAATGGAAAAACTACTCAGCCACAAAAAGTATTATCATATCTTTTTCAGCAACATGGGTGGAACTAGAGGCCATCATCTTATGAGAAATAACTTAGAAAGTCAAATACCACATATTCTCACTTATAAGTGGGAGCTAAATAATGTGTACACATGGACATAGAGTGTGGAATAATAAACATTTAAAACTCAGAAGGGCAGGAAGGTAAGAAGAGGTGAAAGATGAGAAATTAACAAATACAATACTCATTATTTGAATTATGATTACACTCAAAGCCCAGACTTCACAACTGCATAATATATCCATGTAACAAAACTCCATTTGTACCCCTTACATTTATACAAAAAATATAAACTATTTCTCATGTGCTTATTATTTTCTTTGGGTATGGACATTAAATTAACCTCTTCAAATGGACATGATTTTGCTTATGACCAATTGGCTTTGTAATGGTACCTGATGTTTCACTCTTATTTTTCTCTATTCCTAAAAACTTGAACTTTGTCTATATTTGTTTTCTCATTATTACTGCCATGACAAAGTTATTTGGAATCTTAACAGATAAAGCCTTTTCCATGAGTGTAAATTTTCAGATGTTTTTTATAGGTATACTTTGGTAAACTCCCCTCCAAAAAAACTTTCTGGAAGGTTTCTATAATTGTGACTATATCCCAGATATAGTAAGAAGAAAAGATAAACTCAGATTAAGTAAATTCTTGAGTAGCTTTGGCTCTAAGAACTTGTAACTTTCTCTAGCAAATACTACTGTAATATGCTAAATTGATGGCAACCATTCTGCCACTGTGGTTAAAAATGCAAATAAGTTACTTTTACATGACTTGTTAGCACCACCAGCCCCCTACAAAAAGGGGAAAGACATGACTGAATGAAAGAATCTTAAATTTTAGATTACATTGTGAACATTATGAATCTCATAATGAAGAAACCCTACTTCTGAAACTTGTAAAACATATTGTGACCTTACAGAGAATCAGCAAGTCTTTAAAATATAATACTGTTATAAGATTGTATTTCTTTCAAATAGCAGTACACCACACTTGACATGAAAAATCTACTTCTCACCATTTTCTTCCTAAGGCAAAAAAAAAAAAAAAAAATGAGAAAACGTTGTCACTTTTGGATAAATACAGTGATGTCAGATATAATAGTATCAAAAGTATATTTATAACACTTTCCAGTGACCCTGCAATAAAAATGGAAAACTTGCTAAAGAATTTGAGGATCATATAAAGACAAAAACAGGTATTTTGACAGATGTAATCCTTGTAATCCCAAAACTTTAAGAGGCTGAGGTGGGAGGATCACCTGAGGCCCGGAGTTTGAGACCAGCCTGGGCCACATAACAAGGCTCCATCTCTACCAAAAAAAAAAAAAAAAAAAGTAAAGAAAGAAACAGTTATTTTATGACAACAATTTCCTCCTGTCTTTAGAAAACACATCACTGGTTAGAATCTCTCAGTTCCAGGCATCCAAATTCCAAACTGACATACTCTTGGGATGCAGATTCACATAACTATGATGATGACCTGAAACAGTCTTTGACAAGCCAGAGAGGAATTCTAGGCTAATAATTTTCTCTTACTTTCCTTGTGGTCCGAAGCTTACCAATCAACTACAATATAAACCCTGTTTAGCTTCTTTTCCCTTTGAATGATAATGCCATATTTGCCATGCAGCTAATACAGTAATAAAGGAACCCCCACACCCCAAAAACAGTTTCTCAAAAGTGAAGAAATGTGTTAAGGAAGGAATAATCAAGTATGTCAAATACTGCAAATGCTGTTGATAGACGAGATTTTGCAAACCTAGAGGCTTCAGACATACATTTATTTATTACCAAAGAGTGGAGAAAGTTCCTAAAACTGCACTTCAGATGACCTGGGTATAATGTCTGGGAGACATCATAAAATGGGATTTTAACTTAGCAAGCTGAAATCTCATCAATTAAATGATAACTTGTCTGGCCAAAGATTCTGTAAACAGGTGGGGATGGTCAGAATGAAATATAGCAAATGGGACAGTCAAAGAAACAGTATAAACAGTGTAAGTCCTGTGCTCTCCAGGAGAAATACACTAAATCTGGGCATCTGACAGTAAGGATCTTCAGCAGACTCCCGCTTGAGGCAGGATGTTACACTGGCCGCACCGTGGCCTGGATTATACCTCTGTCTACAATCCACTTCCCTTTGCTTTGATTGCATGCTCCCCAAACAATTACCTGGCTTCTAAAATTCAACTTCATGCATGCCCTGACACAATACAGAGATGCTGTAAAGGCAGACATAAATATTTATATCATGGAAGGGACTACCTTCCATTTATAAATTAGTAAACTGGTATTACAGTTTGCACATCAGACTTTGGAAAGTTTTATTAGCTGAACTAATTCCCCTAATTTATTAGCATCCTGATGAAATTAAAATTCAAGCCTTGTAAAACTGAGGGCCTAGACTTAAGGAATGTGAAGCCATCCTGAGTTGTTTTGGTCTTCCCAAGTTATTCTCACCTCCCTTCTCAAACAACAACCAAATTTACGTACCTCTCTTACAGCAACCAATCACAATCACACAGGGTCCTGAAAAGAATTATTATTTCTGCTTTACAAATTAATATTTTGAGTGGTTAAACCGAAGTTTTCCAAATGTGGCCAAAACCAAAAGATTAATATCTTCCAACATCCTGATTTAAAAAAATAAAATAAGTATATCTTGTTCATTTTCCTTACTCCTGGGGCACAGAAATTACCTACGCAATAAGATTAATATGGAAAAAGTGATTAAGAAATTCAAAAGAACAGATTACATTTTCATGTGTGAACTGCCTCAAGATAAAACTACATAGACTAGGTATGTGTTTGCATTTCACTATGTTCTACCTCCTTCAATAATTGGGGGCTTTTTTCAAGATTCACAAGCTAGGTGCAAATTATTGCTAGTGTGACTCACTATTAGTGATGGAAATGGGTCATACCCTTCAGATATGCTGGGGAAGAAAAAAGGTCAAGAACTATTTTCTTTCATATACCCAGGTAAACCATAAGGGAAAAAAATTTTTTAACCTTATCAGCTTTCAAGAAGGAAGCAGGGATAGAAACTCCTTGAGAATTCATCATTTATTACCACATAGCTGAGACAGAATGTGAGACACAATGAGCAGATCCGGCTCTGTACAACCATATATAACCTAAGCCAAAGAATCCATGGCATTATCCCAAACACTTTACTGTTTTGTTGTGTCTACAACTTAGTTTATTCTGGACTAGGAAAGGGAAAACTTCCTTATTTGTCAAGCTTAGTTTTTTTCTGGACTGGGAAAAGAAACACACTTGACTGTGATCAAATCTGTTACAATATTTCCACCACTCTTCCTACCCCGTTGATCATTTATTTCCCTCAGTTTCAGGAAAACATGTCATTTTTCTAATTCTACAAGATAAATGGCATGTGTATTGTGAGCTTGGGTATATGCACATACACACACATTATCATAAGCCAAATCCTACCACTTACAGTAATTTTCTTGACCCTCGATGTGGCCATTCCCCTGTAAAAGCCCAGTATCTTGGGGCCGGGCGTGGTGGCTCACGCCTGTAACCCCAGCATTTTGGGAGGCTGAGGTGGGCAGATCACGAGGTCAGGAGATTGAGACCATCCTGGCTAACACGGTGAAACCCTGTCTCTACTAAAAATACAAAAAAATTAGCCAGGCGTGGTGGCAGGCGCCTGTAGTCCCAGCTACTCTGGAGGCTAAAGCAGGAGAATGGCGTGAACCTGGGAGGCGGAGGTTGCAGTGAGCCAAGATCGTGCCACTGCACTACAGCCTGGGCAACAGAGAGAGACTCCGTCTCAAAAAAAAAAAAAAAAAGAGCCAGGCATGGTGGCACGTGCCTGTAGTTCCAGCTACTTGGGTGGCTGAGGTAGAAGGATTGCTTGAACTCAGGAGTTTAAGGCTGCACGTGAGCTATGATCACACCACTGCACTCCAGACTGAGTGACAGAGTGAGACCCTGTCTCAAGAGAAAAAAAGTAGCTCAAGGAAAATAATATCTTTAAATATTCCTCTTTAGCGGGGGCAAAGGACATGAACAGACACTGTTCAAAAGAAGACATATATTTGGCCAACAAGCCTATGAAAAAATGCTGAACATCACTAATCATTAGAGAAACACAAATCAAAACCACAATGATATACCATTTCACACCAGTCAGAATGGCTAGTATTAAAAAGTCAAAAAACAACAGATGCTGGCAAGGTTGTAGAGAAAACGGAATGCTTATATACTTCTGGTGGGAATGTAAATTAGTTCAGCCACTGTGGAAAGCAGTTTGGTTATTTCTCAAAGAACTTAAAACAGAACTACCATTCAACTCAGCAATCCCATTATTGGGTCTATACCCAAAGGAATATAAATTGTTCTACCATAAAGACACGTGCACACTTAATGTTCATCACAGCACTATTCACAATAGCAAAGGCATGGAATCAACCTAGATTCCCATCAACGGCAGATTGGATAAAGAACATGTGGTACATACACACCATGGAATACAATACAGCCATAGCAAAGAACAAGATCATGTCTTTTGCAGCAACATAGATGGAGCTGGAGGCCATTATCCTAGGCAAACTAATGCAGGAACAGAAAACCAAATACCATATGTTCTCACTTACAAGTAGGAGCTAAACATCGAGCACACATGGCCACAAAGAAGAGAACAACAGAAACCAGAGCCTACTTGAGGGTGGAGGGTGGGAGCAGGGCAAGGATCAAAAAACTACCTATCAGGTACCATGCTTATTACCTGAGTGAGGAAATAATCTGTACATCAAACACCTGCAACACATAATTTACTATATAAAAAAACTGCACATGTGCCCCTGAAACTAAAAGTTTTTAAAAAAATAAATGTATCTTTTTTGGGGGGAAAAAAACCTGGATAATAATGCATTAGTACATTATTAACATGAGCATTTGAAGACAGAGAGAGATTCAGTGACGAAGATTGGCATATAGAACAGTCATATAGAAGGAAAGACCAGGAACAGACTTTCTGATTTTCTGTTTGTTCATTCATTGCATGAAACCCATCAAATTTTAGTTGAAAACATTCTGTATATTCTGATGTATTTACTAAAATACAAGCTCTATGAGGGCGGTGTTTTTTGGTCTATTTTGCTTAGTGTTGTATTCCTAGCACCTGAAATGAGCGGCACAAAGTAGCTGCCCAATAAATATTTGTTGAAAATAAATATTGCTATGTTCTAGTTAGCTGAGCATTTACAGTAGAGAACTCCTAGGGTCTTTTCCAGGCAGGAGAGCCAGTGATTTTTATTACCACAGACCAAACTAGTTTTCAGATTTTCAATCAGGAAAGCAAAACATAGAGCAGGAGTTTTGGCAAATAGCAGGGATCGGAAAGAGAGGGAGGAAGGAGGGCAGGAGGAAAGGATGCAGGAAAGGAGAAGAGGAAGGGGCAATGTAAGAATTTTGTATATATTCCTCTGAAGGAAATCTGAATTATGACAAGACAACTTACGTAAAACGAAAATGCATATAGTATTAGGAAGCATATAGGGTCACTATACAACTGCACCCTTACCTTCTTACTTTTCCATCCTTAACTATTCTCCATAAACTTCCCTTACTCTTAAAGGCCTCTATCTGGTTGTCCATCTGTCCTTCCCAGGGTTCTTTTACATTATGACTTAAGAAAACGTTACTCAGCAATCCTTTTCACCTTCTTTATTTGCAGACCTATTATCTGTCCTTCCTGGATAAGGAGAGGTAGAGGAAACTGTCCCTAGTACTGAGATGTACATGGGATGAGGCCTGCTTCTCTTACAGCCTCTTCCCTGAATCCATTTCCTAAATTGTATCAGGAAGGGTCTCCAAAATTCTCATTCTCTCCCTCCAGGAGTAGAACTATCATCTAACCAATTTTCTACGTTCGTCTTCTTTCCTACGGAAGTCTTATAAATCCTGTTTAGGCCAGCAGACAACAACTACAGTACTTGTTTATGTAGGGTCACTTAAATATGTTAGTTACTTCTTATAAGAAAATTTCAAAGCTGGACACAATCTAAGTATTGTTCCTACTTTATATAGAAATCAAATTTAACTCATTCCCTGCAAAAAATAAATGTTTTAAATAAATAAATATAATTTTTATTCTTGGTAATGATATACATTAAGCTGCTAACATGTAATGATAAGGCAAAATCGAATAAAGATCTCAGCAATCTACTAAATTTAGCATTATGTGTTATAAACACTTTAGAATTTCAGAAGTTTTTTGTAAGCTTGATAGTATGAGTTAGATATGAAGCTATTATATTTCTCTTTTCTCTGATTAAGATATGTACTAATGAATTTTAAAGTAAATATGGTAATAATGTATTATACAGCATTATCTCTTTCAATAAGAAGATATTGGCCTTAACTACCACTTTACTGAGCCATAAAACCTAACTCTATGTGTTCATTCATTTTTTTGTTGGTTCACTGTTAAATCCCTAACACTCAAAACATTGCGTATCAGTTAAATGTGTAAATGAACAAACATTGACTATGTACCTCTTATAGGCCAGATACTGTACTAGGTTCAGGAATGCAGCAATAAACAAGACCCTGCTTTCATGGAAATTACAGTCTAGGAGAGACAACTACTTAAGTAACTATTTAACCATAATTCTGATAAAAGCTATAAAGAAAAAGTATAAAGTATATGAAAATAAGACCTAATATTGCTTGAAAAATCAAAAGAGACTTTTCTGAGGAACAGATATTTAAGCTGGCACCTTCAAAAAAAGAATAGGATTTAGTAAAGGGAAGAGTAAAGAGAGAAACTATTCCACATAGGTGAAACAGGATGTGTGAAGATCCAGAGGGAGCTAGGTGTGTATTGTCTGTCTTCCAAGAACTGAAAACAGATCAGTGAGATTAAAGAGGAGAATTGTTAAAAATAAGGCTGGAGTGGAAGGCAGAGCTCAGATTATACAGGGATATTGTAAATTTTTAAAACTTCCTATTTTCTTGATGCCTCAACATTCCCACAAACAGGCTATGAACACTATGTCTGGGCAATCAGGTGCACCAGTGTGAGAAGGCTGGTTCCTGCCACAAGTTCCCCTTTTTGTTATTCTGACTGTGATCTAGTGACATTCAAACACTCCAATGAAACACTCTCATGCTTTTTGCTTATATACTGTACCCTGACCACCAACAAAGGCCCTTGTCCATAGGTCCTTCCCCCGACCCTCTCTGTCTCTGCTCCCCACCTGCTTGGTTGAGCTCACTCCCTGGGAGTTCCTCCCACATGCCCCCTGCATGGCATGCCATACCTCCCTCTTCCAGGACCTGCCAATATAATAAATCTCCTTCATTTTCATATGCCTCTCCATGGTGTTATTATTACATGTCCACAACTGACCGATCATCAAAAAAACAAACAAACAAACAAAACCCAACCCATTTTAAGTAACATAATTATTCCTTACAACACAACAGGAGAAAGGGGATCAGGATATGTCACCTCAAAGTATGCCACTTTGGCATAAAGATTTTGAGCTGAAAGCAAGTGAGAGTCAACAGATGTAAGAAGAGTTCTTTGCCATCCCCTTAACTGCCTAAAAGCAGGGCATAAATTATGCTTTGTGAAGGTGTTCTCCATACTCCGTGGACCAGGAAGAGGAGTGACTTATCACTGGAGGTGGAGAGTCAACACTGAGATGAGTTTGCACAAACAGACCTAACTAAAATAACCCTTATCCTCCATTAGTTCCCCCATGTATTTCCTAGTCACTTCCCCACAATTTATCTCTTAAAGTCCAAACCTCCTCTCCTTTATTAAAAGGGCATATAAACTCCTAATCTAATTACCTCTTTGAGTTTCACTTTTCTGTGAATACTTACGCATGTAAACATTAATAAAAATGGTGTCTTTTCTCCTGTTAATGTCATTTGTTAGTTTGATTCACAGACCCCCACTCATTGAATATAAGAGGGTAGAGGAAAAGTGGGTCATCCCCTACAAGGGCCTTGTAGGCTGTGTAAGGATTTTGGACTTCATACTAAGAGCACCGAGAACCAAGGTGTGACAATCAGATTATAAGGAAAGTACAATACTACAGGTGGGATATGATTTTGCCTTTGATTAGAGAAGTTGCAGTGGAGATGGAGAAGTAGGTGCATTCAAGATCTATTTAGGATATATATATTTCTGAACAGGGTGACTTGAGTACGGGAGATAAGAGAAGAGTTCCAAGGTGTGATATTGATATAATATAGATTTGGTCTTTGTCGTTGACTCCTGGCACAGAGCTCCTAAAACCCTTAGAAGGCAGCTATGCTCACCACTGTACCATCAACACACCTAAGACCCTTGGAATTTCCTAAGCAATAAGTGTGATGAGGCATCTTTTCTTACATTTGGTTTTTGTCCCTGGCTCCTGAAATAGCTCCAGAGCGATGAAGGTGAAAGTAGCATCTTGTGTCATTCCTAACAAGCCCCTTTCAAACACACCCCAGTTTATGTTAATGAGGTGACTTTTGGAAAGCCGTCAAGAATGAGGGTCTTGTTGCCAGGAAAACAAAAATATAGTTAAGAGGGTTGGAATTTTCAGGTCCATCTCCCAAGCCCCCTCAACCTCTGGGGAGGAGAGAGTGGGTAGAGACTGAGTTCAACCACCAATGGCTAATGACTTAATCAACCATGCCTATGTAATGACATCTTCATAAAAATCCTAACTGAAGTCCAGAGGGCTTATTGTTGGTAAGCACATCGAAGAGCCTGCAAGGTGGCACTCCCCGAGTGGGCAGGGAACTTCCACATCCCTCCCCACTGGCTTGCCCCGTGCATATCTTCCATTTGGCTGTTCCTGATTTGAATCCTTTATAAAAAACTGACATATGTACACAAACTGTTTCCCTGAGTTCTGTGAACAATTTTAGCAAATTATCAAACCCGAGGTGTCATGAGAAGCTCCAATTTGTAGTCAAGTCAGACCAAAGTTGTGGGCAGCCTGGAGACCTGCCACTTATGATTGGCATAGGAAGTGGGGGGCAGTCTGTGGAACTGGGCCCTTAATTTGTGGGGTCTGTGCTAACTCTGGGTAGTGTTGGAATTAAGGTAAATTGTACAACACCCAGTTGGTGTCCACAGGGAATTAAAGAATTGCTTGGTGGGAAAAGCCCACACATTTGGTGTCAGAAGTATTGTAAGAATAAAGAAACAGCTTTTCTTGTTTTAATTCCCCGCCCCCCCCAGCACAACCAGAATACAGAAAGAGAAATAGTTTTTCCATTTACATGTGTTAGTAACTGGTAGAAAATGATTCCAACAAATTTCTAAATAATTATTAGAATTTAAGTGTAATTAACTCAATGAATAAGTTTCTGGGATGACCAACTAGGTGGATGACAGTGCCTTTTACTCAGATAGGGAAAAGTGAAGATCACACTTGTGGTAGGAATGGGAAATCACAAGTTTGATTTAGAACATGTTTAAGAAAAGATGTCCACATTAGCTATATGACAGTGGAACTCATAGCAAGATTTGGGTAGAGATGTAAATTAGACAGTAGATAGCATTTCAAGCCATGGAAATAGATGACGTTGCCCAGGAAAACAGCGTGGAATGACAAGAAAAGATGGCCTAGGACTGAGTCCTAAAGAACTTCTACTTTTTAAAGTCAGGTGCATGAAGATGAGCCAAACAGAGAAGAAAAGAACAGACTAGGAAGGTTGTTAAAAAAATAAGCAGAGCATAATGACATGAAAGCCAGAGGAAGAGATGGTTTCAAGGAGAGAGGCAGGGAGAGACAGAGAGAGAAAGAGAGAGAGAGAAAGCTATTGTTAAGAAAGTTGATGAGAATAAAGGAAAAAAATTAGCTGAAAAGCATTTATTAAGACTTTAACATGAACTTTGGTGGAGTGGTGAGGATGGAAGATTGAAGAGAATGGACTAAGGACAGAGCGGTTAGAAATTATCTATAAAGAGGAGAGCAGATAAGGCAGAATCTAGAACAGGAGAGGAAGTCTAGGAATATTTTTTAAGAAAGAAACCACAGAGAAAGGTGACCTAACGGATGCTATGCTGAGAAACCAACCTTCCTATTCATTGAGTTAGTTACACTTAAATTCTAATAATTACTCAAGAATTTGTTGGGATTGCAGACTACCAATTACTAACACTTGTTGAGCAAGCAGACATGAAGGCTATGCTTGGGAACAGTCGGGTGGAAGAAGGAAAGTGAGGAAAGAAACTCCTGTGAGAATGAAAAAGAGCTTCTGGTGCCGAGAATCTTCACTGGCTATGCGTAGACTCACCCGTAGTAGTCCAACCCAGGGAAAGCTTTGGGGACCTCGGAAGACACACCTCTATGGGGAGCATGCTGCATTGGCTCCTGCTTTATGTAACGTTTCTTAGTCCATTCAGGCTGATATAACAAAATACCATAAACTAGGTAGCTTACAATGAACATTTATTCCTCACAGTTCTGGAGGTTGGGAAGTCTAATATCAAGATGCCGGCAGATTTGGTTTTGGGTAAAGGCTTGCTTCCTCATAGAAAGTCATCTGTTCACTGTAACCTTAGCTGGTAGAAGGGGCAAGGGATTTCTATGGGTCTTTTTTATAAAGGCACTAATCCCTTAACAGCCTAATTACCAATGCCTTAATGACCTAATCTTTTCCCAAAGGTCCCACCTCCTAATACTATCATCTTTGGGGTTAGCACTTCAACATATGAATTTTGGGGGAACATAAACATTCAGTCCATCGGTGTTTACACAGGTTCCTTCATCAATACAAAAACCTAACCCCCAAAACTGTATCCGTAGGGTTCTTTGCATCAAACACATCACCAACCAATTTTGATACAGCCACACACCAGAGGTTTCAAAGATGAAACAAAGAATCCAGTAGAGTGAGTGGGAATGGCTCAAAAATAGGAGAGAATGGGCATAATAAATGGAACGAAATCCCAGAGAATGCAGAGTGGACTGGGTTCAGAAGTCATGAGGAAGGACTGGCTTTCCAACATAATGGGGGAAAGGATGTATATGGGTAAAAACAAGTTTGTGGATACGGTAGTAGGAAGTTGGAGGAAAACCTGACATTATTTTCTTTTTGTATTTTTAGTAGAGATATAGTTTCACCATATTGACCAGGCTGGTCTCGAACTCCTGACCTCAAGTGATCCGCCCGCCTCGGCCTCCCAAAGTGCTGGGATTACAGGCATGAGCCACCGTACCCCAGCCCAGAACTTTCTTTCTAGACATCTACTGCCATTATCAGAGTCCTACAGTTTAATATAATTATTTATTGTAATCATTGTTTATAGAAATCACATTTTTTATAGATTAAAAAACTTAAAAATAAAAAAGTACTAAGTTAAAAAAAACTCCACTAGGAGATTACTAAAACTGTAGGCCACAGTCATCTTCCTACAATTCTTCACCCACAAAATAAAATCCAATTTAGGAGGCTCCATTAACTCTTTTAATATATTTCTAAATCTTAAATCTATATTTCAAAATGAACATGGTACTTCATATGGGCCCACTTTTCATAATTCTTTCAACTCAATGTTTTAGCCAAAACTGCAAACATTTGAAATTTAATTTTGAATAAAAATTATAGCTTATGCACCAAGACAACATTAGAAAGTGTCTTCAGACATTTTATCAGGTATTTTCCTCATTACACCCAACCAAACACAGAAAGAAATATATATTTTTGAAATGTCAATTACTGCTATGCTATCAAAAGCTGACATTTATTACAAATTTCTGAAATCCTTCATAAGCAAGTATTTGATTAAACGAAAATGGAAAATGTTACTAGGAGATATAGTTTACACCTGGCTGTTGAGTACATTAGTATCAGAGAAATTCATGTAACTATATTTAAACAGAACTTCAGTTTAGGTTCTTTTCAGACCACAATTATATAACTTGTTCAAAATCCCACTAGTTTCTTCTTAACAGTCTTGGTAAGAGATGAAACTCATATACTTCAGAGGCCATTTCCCTAGGAGTACTGCTTTTAAAAATCACGCAAAACAAAAGCCAAATAGTGATGTTATATTTTAACCCAGGCTGCAGCTATTTGTGTTGATCTGAAAGCTTACAAGTAAATCCACTGTTAGGAATGAGCACTGTGCAAGCTATCAGCTATCAGCGTGAACCCTTCCATGGTTTCCTTTGGTCACGTGGCATCATTATGATTTCCTTCTCCTTGCGTAAGTGGGTAAAGGTCAAGAAATGCCTGGGCAAATATGAAGAGAAGTTATTTTGGCACAGAATCTCATTTTTTACCAGCTCCTAACGTTTTTCTCACAATATGCACACCTATTAGCAGGAGATTGGATTTTTATTTATAGGTCCACATAAAGCTTCAAGGAAATAACCAGCATTAGTACCTCCTCACCTGAAAAAGGCTTAAGTAAACACTAATTAAAACATTTAGGATCTTAGTTGTATCAATACTTCTGTACCTGAAAGCTCTTTTAAATGTAAGGGTTTTCTTTTTATTGTTTTATTTACCTAGGATTCTAAGAAACCGAGAAGTCATAGCTTTCCCTTAAATTATACATCATACACACATTGTAAGAATATAGAAAATTAAATAAATCAAATAATGAAATATTAAGTTAAATGCATGACTACATATATTAAATTTGGAAATTCAAAGCATTAATAGAACAGAGAAACCAGCTAAAACAAATTGTAGCTTTTAAAATAAACAATAAAGCCCGTTATTTATTATCTAAAAGCCAGTAAATACATTTACTTCTTTGGTACCCATTAAAATAGTTGCATTTGCAGAGGATGTTTAGGGCAGCGAAACTATACTATATTATAATGATGCATACATATCATCATATATTTGTCAAAACCTATAGAATGTATAACACCAAGAGGGAACTCTAATGTAAACCATGAACTTTGGATGATAATGATGTTTCAGAGTAGGTTCATTGATTGTAACAAATGTACCATTGTGGTGCAGGATACTGATCGCCTGGGAGGCTGTTGAGGGCTTTGTCAGGGGAGAAAGGAAATCTCTATCTTCCTCTCAATTTTTCTGTTAACCTACAACTGCTCTAAAAAAAAAGTCTATTTTTAAAAACAATCTTTAAAAGTTGTATTTGTCTCAGATTCAAAATATTATCACACAGGTGATTTATCTTAAAAATCCATGTGAGTATTGACCTATATGTCATTTTTTGCAAATCTAAAACAAAAATATTTCAAAATGTTCAGTGGCAGAGAGTACTGGTACCACAAAATCAGAGCAGTAGAAGCAAAGGGGATATAAGATGTGGACATTTTGTAGCTTGAGGAGATGGCACCTAGGGAAAAGAGAATTAAGTGTTTATTTGGGAAAATGTTAATGATATACACAGAACATAGGAGCTGGAATAAAGAAGGCATGCTTAGGTTATAGCAAGGTATACTCCTGGCCTAAAATATCACCATCTTTCTCTGCATGCATGGGACAAAGTAAGAATGGGGGCAGAAAAAACGGGAAGACTGAGAACACAGAGCACTTAGTCTACTTATTAGCAAAAATAAAGTGAGATTTTCTAAAATCAGGTATAATGTCATCTGCCTCTCCAAAAAATTGTTCTTTTTGGCCACAGTTCTTATGGTCAATTAAGCTGAAATTATTTCCAAATACTGAGTTCTAATAAGTACTGGAAAGAAAACTGCAATAGAAAATATTTGTTACATAGTATAATCAGGTATGGTTATGAAAAAATGGGAAAATACTCAAACACGGTAAATTATAGAATAATCTAAATTTTAAAAACTAAAAATGAAGTGATTATCATAAAATACTGAATTTTCTACTTAAGCTCATTTAATTCTGTGAATTAGGATGGACCATATGGATGATACTCTTATTTTAACTCCAAATAAAACAAACAGTAAAATATTTGAGGGAAGAAAACAGCAAAGTATGTATATTCTGGGTTTCCAGTTAAACTTCAACCTTCTGGTGTTTTCAATTATTCCTGCCAAAATGTAGTTTTCTATTTCTGAAGTTTTTTGGAGATAAGTAGCTTATAAAGTGATAATGTGATGTCTTATGGGTAAAAAAATTATGAAACACAGGGCACAGACTTTCCCCAAATATAGAAAATAGTTGAAATGGTTCAATTCATTTTTACCGAGAGAAAATACATAGCAAGAGGTAAACAGTGGAGCCAAGACCTAATCAATAATGCCTAGCACTGAAATAATGTTAAAGTCTTCTAAATGCCAATAGTACTAACAGAGACTTGATATACCAGGTTTTGAATATCTAAGTAAAGCTTAAAATACAAAAGCAAAAACATAATATAGAAAGAACTATCTATGGTTGATATTCTCACAGACTTTATAATTTATTTAGTCATCCTAATAATACTTTGATTTTACTGTCTGTGTCTCTTGTTGCAGTTTTAAAACATTTCCTTTACTTTGGATATCTGATAAAATTCATTACATTTTCTTATCAAATTTTCTATCAGATACATTATATACCGTAATTATAGCCCCCATAAATTGACAAATTTGTTGATTTGCCTCTTCTCATTGGTAGCAAATTGAAATCATAAGTCTTCTAAAAGAATGTCAAGTTCTTCACCAAATTAATGTGTGAAGTCTTCAAGATGGATTTAATTTGTGCCACCTGATAACAACCTTTTCTGGATTTATTACTGTCTCTTTCCACTGGTTCACTGCTTCAATGTTATTACTGTCTTCACTTATCCAAATCTGTAAAGGAAAGTATGTACAATCATTTAACTTGACACAATAATAATAACTACATTCAGACAGTTAGTTACTCTTACTGATGGAAGAAATTTGGAAGTTTGCTTTACATATTTTAAATTAAACATCTTTCTTTTTTCCAAAAGTCAGATTGATTTCTCTATTTGACATTTAAATGCTAAAACATTTAACCTGCTTAGTCATTCTGAAGACTAGTTTATAAGGTTTAGTTCAATTCAAAAATTCAAGGTGAAATATTACAAAATCATTTCCCCTAGAACAGTTATTAGTATCCTTTCCTATTCAACAAATCTAGGAGCTCAACTTAAAACTGATCCCAACCACTCAAAAACATTTTTGTAAGGATAATTAAACTGAGGCTAATCATGATTCAAATTAGATTGGTAAGGAATGTGCATTTTAAATCACCTTTTACAAGAAATAAAGTGTAATCTTAATTAAAATCTAATAGTCATTCTTGATCAATAGTAATTTCATAGTACCCATCACTTATGTAACTTAAATACTACATGTGAATGTATACATAGTATTATGCAAATTGTACAAAAGACATCACAATAATTATATTATTATGAAGACAAGCAATAAAAAAACTTGAATTTTCATCTTACCTCTAGCATTAACAAATGCTTTACCTTGAAGTTAATTTCTCTGAGATTCAGTTTCTAAGAGATTGGAGCAGGTCATTGGTTTAAACCTTTTGCCTTTTCTTTCTTGGTCTAAAGAACCTTCCTTTCAAATGAAATCTTACAAATAATCCCAGTATGTAAAACAGACATTAGAGTACTTTGGTTGATACAGGGGTGGAAGACCTTGAGTTCACCTTTGGCTACCCCATCATAGTTCCTCCTAAGGCTATACCAGATAAGCCATAGGGAGCAGATGACCAGTAAGAACCTTTCCAGAATTATTATTCTAACTAGAATCTTAACCAAGAGAATGGAATCACCACAAATGTTATCATGAAAATCATCTCAAGTAAATTTCCTATTCCATTCATACCGTTAAGTTGACACTCGATGATATACGAAAACTAACTGAATTGACTTCATAAAGGCTTAATGGCCTTCAAAATTATGCTGGTTATATGAATTCTTAAATTCAAGCTCTTTTCCAAATAATAAATGATAAAACAACATTTTAATTAGTATTTTACGTAAAAATATATATTAAAAAGTAAATCAAGGAGCTGATATCAATCTTTGAAAATTCATATATAATTTGAGGATTTCATGTAGACTGTTAATAATATCTTGTCAAGTTGAAGCTTTTAAACCAATAATATAGATTTTGGAATTTAAATGTGGTTCAAACAATTGTAATTAAGGTAAAAGATAATGGACAGCTACCACTAGTCTATTCAGTGTAAGGAAAGGAAACAAGTTCCTAGAGGACTGGCAAGTTAGCAAGTGTTATGTTGTTTTATACAAATTGTACCAAGATTTTAAAATAATCCAGACAGTAGTATTAACTAAATAATATCACAACCACTGTTAAAATGGACATGTTCTAGGAATTCAAAACTAACGCAGGTAAGAGAATATAAAAAGTGCCCATGTTAAACATTAAATCAAAGATTAAACAAAATAAAGTATATTTGATACTCAAAGACTTAAGAAATTGATTTAAATGCTTAATGTTCCCTCCTTCCACAAGGAACAAGTCAGTAGTACTGAAAAATTGATAATTCTCATCGTTTTTGAAGTAAAAAAGCTCAGAAAAAAACATATTTAAAGATAAACCTGATTGCTCAGAAATTCCAACTATTTGTATTAAAGCAAAAAGTCTGACAAGTTTTGATTTTTGTAGCAACACTGAATTTTGATTTATGATGCTGAAGAACTGTACTCTATTTGACTTTAATATTATCCTGTATTCCCTTTGTTAACTGACTGTTTAAATGCATAGAAAAATACAAGGAAGGATAAAAACTCCTACTAACCTGGCCCACAAAGTGTTTTCTTCTTACAGAGCTTCGACTGTAAAGCTTAATGAGAAAAACAATTTCTTTTTCACTCTGTATAAGTGGAAAAATCATAGTCTCTCCCCACTTGACTCTTCCATTGGAGGCCTTCAGTAAGCGTGTCTTTTTCTTATAAATCAACTCTCCAGAGCTAAACATTCCCACCTTCACGAAAAAACCTAAAAAATTAGAAATATTGGTTTATAAAATGTTATTCAAAATACCATATAAAGATGTGTATATACACATCCAAGTTGGAATTTATATATATAACATTTATTGTAAAAAATATAGATAAGTCACTTTTAAATGTTTGATGAGCTACAACCATAACAGAAAACAGTTCTAGTCAACTTTATAACTTTGGCCATACTTTACTACTGTAACTTTAAATGAACTTAATCTTTCTGTGGTTGAATGCCATTAAAGACTGGAAATGAAGGCATAAACAACAATCACAGTAAAAGAGTGCACACTGAAAAGGATCACACTAAAGAGAGGTGCCAGTTTTTTGGACAGCTGGAGGTATTTATTTCACAATTATATAGGTAAAATATAAAAGACTCCAGGAGTTAAGTATATGCCCACTAGATAAAATCTGTACTTTAAATAAATTTGAGACGTATAGAGCTTCTAGTAATGGCAGAATAGCTTGTATAAACTAACCTTCCCATAAACAACTATTATAAACTTTGGAAAAAAATTTTTAAACACTAAAAGCAGAAAGAAACTGGAGGGAAGTCAACTGGTAAAAGACGGGAACTTCACTGGGTAAAATTCAGGTTGATATAGCTTTTCACCTAAGCATACTCCCCTATCTGACTGACACACAGTGCCTACAGCTCAAGCAGAAAGTACAGTCTGACTAATTGGAGGTGACAGAGCTGGGCTGCCAGGGAAGCAAGAAAGTGAGAACTCCCAGAAAGGTGGGAGCCACAGTGAGGGCTGAGATCCGACCGTCAGATTGATAGAATGAAGAGTTGTGGTCATCCTGATAAGCTGTTTTAAGGGAAGCCCGTCATAAACAGCATCTGTTGTCCTTGTTTCCTAGAATTAATTATATATAGTTCTGATGATTTATTCCAAGTTAGGTTTTATTTGCTTATTTTTATTTTAGGATTTTCCATCTATCTACATAGGTGACATTAGTCTATAATTACTTTTTGTGTGTGCTATCCATTCTGTTTTAGTATCAAGAATATGCTGACCTCACAAAATTACTTTTTCCATCTTCTTTTCATGCTTTGGAACAGCTTATATACAACAGAAATAACATGTTCCTTGAAAATTTGGTAGAATCTCCCAGTACAATTACCTTGGTCTAGTGCTTTTATTAGAGGCAGTTCTTTAACTACCTTTTCATGCTTATTCTTTTATTCGGATTTTCTTCCTCTTCTTAAGATTCTACTTTCAACCGCTGAATTTCTCAGAAAGTCATTTATTTTACATAGATACCCAAATAAATTGGTATAGCCATATATGGTATTGCTTTATACATGATAGAATCTCTTCTGAATTTGAAATTATATCCTCTTCATTGCTCAGAATTATCATTCATGTTTTCTCTATTTTTTCACTTGATCTCACCTTCTATAGATGTGTCTATTTTAATGATTCTTTCAAAGAAGCAGCTTTTAGTTTTATTGATTATGCCTTTTGTGGTTGTCTCCATATCTGTCACCTTCAACTTTAGCTTTAATACCTTACTCTAATTTCTTTGGGTTTGTTGTTTTTCTAGCTTCTTGAATTGAATGCTCAGTTTCATTTATTTTTAGTCTTTCTAGTTACGGTGAACATGCATTGCTTTTGCCTGCCCCCAGACAGTTCCCTTCTTTTAGTAGGGAAAAGGGGCACTTCTGCCCACTCAAATCTCTGGGACTAGACAACCAAAGTATCACAACTCCTGGTTGTACACAAAACACAGGGAGAGAAAAGTGTTTCTAGGTTTGTTTTTGATATATATATTTTTTACAATTAAGTTTCTAGTTAGCAGGGCATTCCACAAAGGGCACAGACCTAGAGAGAGGATAAAGCATTTCAGATGGTAAAATATAACTGAAAATCCTCTAGACATTCAACGTGTATGAACTGATGAGCTAAATAAAAAACAGTATCAAAGGCAGAGAGGTCATAACTGGATAACACTCAAGAGACCACTGTATTAAGGTAGACACAATGGCTAAAATTTGAAATCTTATAATTTTAAATTTAAAGTAAATAAGTTAAATAATAAAAGTTACTAAGATTTTAATCTCCACTGTAAGAAACGTAAAAAAATACTTTCTATTACTAATACTTTCTGAAGATTCTACTTCGAACCACTGATATACTTACTCAAAGTCAGAGGTGTTGATGAGCTTGGAAGGTACCGTGCCTCAAGAATTTGTAACTGAATTCTGCTATTTACTGCTTGAAAACAAGTCCCCAATTCAAGTTCTGCATGGCAAACCTGCATATCAAAAAAGTGTCATTTGGTAGTTAAGAATAAAGTTTTTGAGACAATTCAAAAATTAAAAGATAAAAAGCTAAGGTTAGAAATTTTGAAAGTATTCCTTTCAAATGATATTCAAAACTATAAGTTACAAGACAAAGTTATGAAGATAAATATCATGAATTCTTTAAAGTACCCATTTGCATGGATTCTGAAAATACAGGTTATATCTATGTACTGAAACTTCAAAATCTGTGACACCTAGAGCCAATTCAAATTAAAAGCAAATTAAATTAATAAGCAGTATCACTGAAGAAAATGCCAGTGAAATTAACACAAAAGGAATACACTTTCAAAACAACTAAATGTAGTCGAATTATTTTTAGATAACACATGAAATATGATTAAAAAGTTACATATGAAAATCATCATTTTTTTCTAATTATGGAGATCAGAGTAGGTGCTACCACAATCAGAAGACAGCAATAAACAGATCTGTGGATTAAGAGTTGAATTACTATGCTGAATGGAAGCAAGCTAAAGAAAGCTGGCAAGAAGGAAGCTAGTCAAAGTGATGAGGCAGTAAATAATAAGGAAAAGGTCAAAGAAAACCTGAGGCAAACAGCAAAATGAAGGAGACTTAGAGAAGAGGAAAAATTAAAATGTGTTCTTCAGTACTGCTGACCAACAGCAGAAGAAAGCTGGTAATTTGTCTGTGAAATACAACACAAGCCAGACTACTTAGGTGGATTCCAAGGTCCTTGGACTGAAAAATAAAAGGGAGAATGGTTGTCCAAACACAAAAACACTATTGTTTACACGTTGAAAAGAGTAAGAATAGGAATAAAGTAGGAACATAATGTTCACAGATCATACTAGGGCTCAGCATAGACAGACACAAAAGTCTTTGTTAGTACTGATTCCAATAAAGTTACAGAACAACTGAATGACACTTGATGAAGACATTTATATTTGATATTGTTCAGTATTCCCCAATAACTGGCTCATAGCTCATTGGTAAAAACAACAACAACAAAAAAACAACAACAAAAACCCCAACCTCTCCATATACATAACATTGACAGAAGCTTGGTGTTTTCTTAAAATATGATTCTGTATTTCAAACCAGTCATGCCACTAGAAATGAAGAGATAGAAAAGGAAAAGTGAATTGCTTAACAAGTACAAACTCAACTGTTGGAATTTAATTTCCCCTTGAAAAGGTCTAAATTGATGATAAAACTTGTTATTTGGCAACAAATGCTGACTTCTAATAAATAAGTTAATTTATTGCTTTTGATTGTAATCAGAATGAGAATGAACTAACAACTTTTCACATGAACTAATTTGGTAGCCATAAAAAAAAAAAAACCTTTGCTGATTGAAAAAAAATTGCTGTCCTTGGCATTTAAAAAATATATTTTAAAAGATAGAGTCACACTGTTTATAAAACACAAGGGAAATCATGGTTAAATTTTTTTTATTATTTTTTATTACGGTTTTGTACCCACAATGTAATAACACTTATGAAAACACGTAAAGGTGGCAAAACTTCTCTTATTGTTACACAATTGTAGAGTTCACTCTCATAAAACAGAGCAGCATTTGGCAATAGGCTTACCATTTCCCACTTGCCAAGGTTATTTCACAAATTCAATTCATGTTCCAGGACATTAATTCAGATCATGAAAAACTATTCAAAGATTTAAACTATTGGCCAGGTGCGGTGGCTCACGCATGTAATCCCAGCACTTTGGGAGGCCGAGGCTGGCGGATCACGAGGTCAGATCGAGACCACCCTGGCTAACATGGTGAAACCCCGTCTCTACTGAAAAAAAAAAAAAAAAAAAAAAAAGAAAAGAAAAAATTAGCCAGGCGTGGTGGCGGGTACCTGTAGTCCCAGCTACTTAGGAGGCTGAGGCAGGAGAATGGAGTGAACCCAGGAGGAGGAGCTTGCAGTGAGCCGAGATTGCACCACTGCACTCCAGCCTGGGCGACAGAGAGAGACTCCATCTCAAAAACAAAAAACAAAAAACAAAAAAAAAACAGAGCAGCATTTGGCAATAGGCTTACCATTTCCTACTTGCCAAGGTTATTTCACAAATTCAATTCATATTCCAGGACATTAATTCAGATCATGAAAAACTATTCAAAGATTTAAACTATTTAAATCTCATAAATAACCAAAAAATTAAAATTCCAATCAATTAGCAGTTATGTATTGACTGCATTTAATAAGCACAAAACTGCTCCTGAATAATGTATCCTTTTATTCAGAAAAGAAAACATTGTTAGCCTTCCTGGAAGGGTTGAAATGAAATGCTGAGCTTCATTAGAGAACATCATGATCTGGTGATGTTTGAGAATATCTTCTTAGGGGGGCAATACATGGCAGAGTTAAAAGAGCTGGGTTTGGAATCAGACTGCCTCCATTCAAATCCTGACTCCCCAACTACTGGCTGTATAACCTCAGGCAAGTGTTCCCCTGATCTCCACAAAAGGGATAAAGAACACCACGGTGATAATTAGATCATTAGATCACGTAGCATTGAGGCAGCCGCAAGATACATCTCTGTAAATGCCAGCTATTTCTTCAGGAAAACGTACTTCTTCCACATTATTCAATACCGAAATTTGAGATCTGAAGTAATTATTTACACTACTATTTGTCAAGGTCAAGAACTCTTTATTGAGTAAAAACCCGAAAGTTGTGCTGTTCATGGTGAAACAGTTGTCAGTGTGGATGGGAAAGTACGGCTCTTTAAACATCACTATTAGAATATTTATTTTCCTCTTCAACACTTTAAAACAAAGCATACTATTATTGCTTTAGCCAATAATATGAAACATTCACACTTATTAACATAAACTCACTGGTCCAGCATAGCCCAAACATTCTTCTTTCAGGGTATCAATCTATAACCCTAGCACCTGGCATTCAGAAAATACACAAATATTTATAAAATCTCTGATACATGAAATATGATTTAGTAGAAATTTAGCCATAATTATTCATTCATATTTTCCAACGCAGATAATAATGTCTTAATTCCACAGAAAATCCCTGAGTTCCCTTCTTATATACTCTGTTTTTAAAGTTTTAATATATGAATTATCTATTTGAATAGTCTATTTGTGCCTTCTGTAAACTATGGCTGCAGATTACTACCTACTAAGCTAGTGTCAAAAATGCCAGTGACAAACTCCTGTCATAGTTACAGAACAGCACATTGGGGGTTGAGATAAAGAATAATAGGCAAGGCTGGGCGCAGTGGCTCATGCCTGCAATCCCAGCAAATTTGGGAGGCCGAGGCAGGAGGATTGTTTGAACTCAGGAGTTTGATACCAGAAAGGGCAATATAGCAAGACCCCTCATCTCTACTAAAAATTTAAAAAATTAGCTGGGCACAGTGGTGTGCCTGTAGTCCTAGCTACTCAGGAGGCTGACGTGAGAGGATTGCTTGGGCGGGGAGATGGAGGAGGCAGTGAGCTGTGATTGCGTACCACACTCCATGCTGGGCTACAGAGCTTTCTGTCTTCCTCAAAAAAAAGGGGAAGGGAAGGGAAGGGAGGGGAGAGGAGGGGAGGGGAGGGGAGGGGAGGGGAGGGCAGGGGAGGGGAGGGCAGGGGAGGGGAGGGGAGGGGAGAGAAGGGAAGGGAAGGGTAGATACATGTTTCTGCCCCATATCCCCCAAAATTCTAATTTTTTTTAGTTTATGTATGGGCATTTTTTTAAAGCTCCCAGATGATTCTAATGTATACCCAGAGTTAAGAAGCACTTCCAGTCACCTTAAATATTTTTGGAAACAGGTAAAATATAAATCCCATACAAATTTAAAACCGCATATAGGTTTGACCTTACAAAAGCTTAAGACTGATTTTTATAAACATTATCCTAACATTCAATCTGTACAATTTAATTAGAAATTCCTAAACAATTTAAAAACAGTGTTCAGTTGGCTGAGAGAAGCAAATAGCAGGTCCCAATCAGCACCATTAGGTAATAAAGCTTTTTACAGAAAAAAAAAAAAATCAGCTGTAAAAACTTCTAATCAATTTATGAGCTGCTGTATAGCTTACTCATGGTTAAAACAACTTTCCTAATCTATTTCAGGGCAATCTCTGATTGAGTGTGGAATTTATGATTCTTTCTTGTTTTTCCTAAGTTATCAGCTACCTAAAAAAACTTAAAAAAAAAAAAGGTTATTCATACTTCAGAGTTATTTCCCCTGAAGTATAAAACATTAATAAGAAATGTGCTAGGAGAGGCCGGGCGCAGTGGCTCACGCCTGTAATCCCAGCACTTTTGGGAGGCCGAGGCGGGCAGATCACGAGGTCAGGAGATTGAGACCATCCTGGCTAACACAGTGAAACCCCGTCTCTACTAAAAATACAAAAAAAAATTAGCCAGGCATGGTGATGGGCGCCTGTAGTCCCAGCTACTCAGGAGGCTGAGGCGGGAGAATGGTGTGAACCCAGGAGGCGGAGCTTGCAGTGAGCCGAGATCGCACCACTGCACTCCAGCCTGGGCGACAGAGCGAGACTCCGTCTCGAAAAAAAAAAAGAAAAAAGAAATGTGCTAGGAGAAGGTAACCCTGAGGTTATTTTCCAATGGAGAAAGAAAACAGTTCTGTTAACGTTTTATCAATAATTTCTAAAATATTTGAAAATAATATTATTGCTACTTGAGAGCCTTCCAGATCCTCTAATATTCTATTCAGGTTATTCTCTAACAAACAAAAACCCATCCACCAAATAATTCTAGAAGTATGAAATACTCTTAACATACTATTATCGCTTACAGAAATTTTTGAAGGTGGTGTTATATCCAAAGAGTAATCCATTTCCTGTGTGCTAAGGGTTCTGAGTGACAGTGAGCATTCTCCAATGGTTTTCTTCCTGGGAGTCTGGGTTTGAATCTTAAATACAAGTCTTACAGTTTGTAGACTTTGAAGTTTAATAGCAAATACAAACGTTTCCATAAATTCAATAGCCTTAAAAAAAAACAAGAAAACATAAAATATATAAATAAAAGGCTTATATGCCAATACAAAATAATATTTTATTTTATATTTAGGAAAGGTATATTTAATTCTTTTTACAACAAAACATCTTTTTAATGTGAATGAAAATAAGAATGGCAATGACTTGTTTTTCTAGAGTTTATCCTGGGTTCTACCTTTCTTAATTTCACAAATCATCCTTTAAATTATTTAGGAATTCAGGTCATATCAACACCATGCTCACCACAATACAACTTTTTCCCTTTTTGAAAATTAATTGTTTTTCCATCTTTGGTTCTGGCATCTTTCCTGTTATCAATATCATTCTTCAACAGTTCAGGAGAGTGGTGCAAGAATCTCATATGCAAGCACTCTTTTGTTCATAGTATCTAACTTGTTCACATAAAGAGACTTGAATTGTTTCTTTAAAGGAGTTATTTTTTGTCTAAAGAATCTTCCCATCTATCTCAGGCTTCAATTTCTCTTTTGGTGACATTTATTCCACCCTTTCCGATCTGAAAATCTAACTCCTTGATAGAGAAGACAAAGGAAAATATGAGTTTAAAATTATACCTTCTCTCCTAAGCACCCATCTCAGTCAGCAAGTCAGTGTTTTCTAGCCTCAGAACATTTTTAAATGCTCTTGTTACTTTTAATATTTTTAAATCCTTGGCTTACTGTGGGCTAACATATTCTTGACACTAGACGGTTCTTTGCCATACACTTCCTTCTTTCCATCTTTAATGCATCCATTTAGAAAGGAGCTTTTATTCCTTTTGAAAAGGCAAGATATCTGGGCAACTAGCATAAATATTTTGAATACAGGCATACCTCATTTTACTGTACTTTGCTTTAATGTGCTTCATAGACATTACATTTTTTACAAATTGAAGGTTCGTGGCAACACTGTGTTGAATAAGTCTATCAGTGTCGTTTTTCCACCAGCATGTGCTCACTTCATGTCTCTGTCACATTTTGGTAATTCTCATAATAGTTCAAAGTTTTTCATTATTATTATATCTGTTATGGTGACCTGTGATCAGTGATCTTTGATATTACTATTGTAATTGTTTTGGAGTGCCACGAACCACACCTATATAAGATGGGCAACTTAATCGATAAATGTGTGTGTTCTGATGGCTCCGGCAACCAGCTGTTCCATCTCTCTCCCTCTCCTCAGGCCTCCCTGTTTCCTAAGACACAACAATATTGAAATTAGGCCAATTAATAACCCTAAAATGCCCTCTAAGTGTTCAAGGGAAAGGAACAAACGTACATCTCTGACTTTAAATCAAAAGCTAGAAATGACTAAGCTTAGTGAGGAAGCTATGCTGAAAGCCGAGATAGACCAAAAGCTAGGCCTTTTATACCACTTAGTCAAGTTGTGAATGCAAAGGAAAAATTATTGAAGGAAATTAAACATGCTACTCCAGTGAACATACAAATAAGAAGTGAAACAGCCTTATGGCTGATGTGGAGAGAGTTTTATTTGTCTGGAGGGAAAATCAAATCAGCCACAACATTCCCTTAAGCCAAAACCTAATCCAGAGCAAGGTCCTAACTCTCTTCAATTCTGTGAAGGCTGAGAGAGGTGAAGAAGCTGAAGAAGAAAAACTAAAAGCTAGTAGAGGTTGGTTCACGAGGTTTAAGGAAAGAAACAGTCTCCAAAACATAAAAGTGCAAGGTGAAGCAGCAAGTGCTAATGTAGAAGTTGCAGCAAGTTATCCAGAAGATCTAGCTAAGAAGGTGGCTACATTCAACAACAGATTTTCAATGTAGACAAAAGAGCCTTCTGTTGGAAGAAGATGCCATCTAGGACTTTCACAGTTACGGAGAAGTCAATGCCTGACTTCAAGGCTTCAAAGGACTAGGCTGACTCTCTTGTTAGGGGCTAATGCAATCAGTCACTCTGAGTTGAAGCCAACACTCCCTTACCCTTTTGAAAATCCTAGGGCCCTTAAGTATTATACGAAATTAACTATGCCTGTGCTCTATAAAGGGAACAACAAAGCCTGGATAACAGCATATCTGTTTACAGAATGGTTTACTAAATATTTTAAGTCTACTATTGAGATCTACTGCTCAAACAAAAAAAAAGATTCCTTTCAAAACATTATTTCTCATTGACAATGCACTTCGTCACCCAAGAGCCCTGACAGAGATGTATACAGAGATGAATGTTATTTTCATGTCTGCAAACACATCCATTCTGCATCCCATGGATCAGGGAGTAATTTCAACTTTCAAGTGTTATTACTTAAAAACTAAATTTTGTAAGGCTATCACTGCCATAGATAGTGATTCCTCTGATGGACCTGGGCAAAAGCAATTGAAAACTTTTTAGAAAGGATTCAGGATTTTAGATGCCATTAAGAAAATTCATGATGCATGAAAGGTCAAAAGAAGGACATTAGCAGGAATCTGGAAGAAGTTTATTCTAATCCTCATGGCTGACTTTGAGGGATTCAAAATTTCAGCAGAGGAATTGCAGATGTGGTGGAAATAGCAAGAGAACTAGAATTAGAAGTAGATCTTGAAGATGCAATTGAATGGCTGCCATCTCATGATACAATATGAACAGATAAAGAGTTGCTTCTCACACATGAGCAAAGAAAGTAGTTTCTGGAGATGGAATCTACTCCTGGTGAAGATGCTGTGAACGTTGTTGAAATGAATTCAGAGGATTCAGAATATTACATAAACTTAGCTGAAAAGCAATAGCAGGGTTTGAGAGGATGGAATCCAATTTTGAAAGAAGTTCTACTGTGGATAAAATGCTATCAAACAGCATCACATACTACAGGGAACTTTTTTGTGAAAGGAAGAGTCTATAGATGTGGCTAACTTCACTGTTGTCTTATTTTAAGAAATTGCCACAGCCACTTCAACCTTCACTAACCACCACCCTGATCATTCAGCAGCCATCAACATCAAGGCAAAACCTTCCACCAGCAAAAAAATTACAACTTGCTGAAGACTCAGATGATCACTAACATTTTTTAGAAATAAAGTATTTTAAATTAAAGTATGTCAATTACTTTTTTTAGACATAATGCTATTGCACACTTAATGGACTACAGTATAAAGATAACTTTTGTATGCACTGGGAAACCAAAAAACTCATGTGACCTGCTTTATTGCAATGTTCATTTTAGTGTGGCAGTCTGGAACTGAACCTACAGTATCTCCGAAGTATGCCTATACTGTGCCCAAACTGTTACTCTTGTTGTAATAGCTTATGTCTGTCTGTACAGCCAGAACTGTCTTTCTGAGGGTCTCACAACTACTGAGCTATCTTTTTCTTTCAGAGTCTCAAGTCATAGAATCACACCAATTATATATTACACACAAAATGTTTAATGAGCTTACAAATTATGCAAGTGTGATGCTTCATTTCACACTTTCCATATTTTGCCAAATAGGAGTCTCCCAAACAACTTTATATATAATAATAAAATTGTAAAATGAAAGATTCCATACAAGTTTTAATATGGGAACATTTTTCCTAACTTTTCCTAAGTTAAATTAGCTTTATTTGAAAATCAAAAAGTAAAATTGTTTAATTCAGAAAGTATTCATCTATGAGTGTCAAGGTTATAACGAGTTAAGGTTTATTTCTAGCTAGACTTTCAATGACACATATTTTCATAAAGATCCTAATATATATATACATATATACATATACACATACATACATATATACACATTCATACACATATACACATACACACACAACCCAATTTTGATCATTGTCTTTTTCATTTATTAAAAATGTTTTTCCAGCTCCTTAAAAACTCTTCCTAAACATTAGTTTTCATAGTTACCTAGTTTTCTATCACATGGTGTTATGGGATGAATTACACCCCCCTAAAAAAGATATGTTGAAGTCCTGAGCCCCAGCATCTCAGAATGTGAACTCATTTGGAAACAGGGTCACCGTAGATGTGATCAGTGAAGTTAAGAAAAGGTAATACTGACGTAGGGTGGACCCCTAATGACTGGTATCCTTTTAAGAAGATGGCCATGTGAATACACAGAACACAGGTATAATGCCATGCGAAGACAGAAGCAGAGACTGGAGTGATCTACAAGCCAGGTAATGTCAAGGATTGCTGGCTATCACAGTAGCTGGAAGAGAGGCATGGAACAGATTCTCCCTCAGAGAAGGAATCAACACTGCTGACATTTTAATTTTGGACTTTCTCCAAAGCTGCAAGAGAGAAAATTCTGTTGCTGTAAGTCACCCAGTTTGTGGTACAGTACTGTTATGGTAGCCCTAGCAAACTAATACACATAGGTACACCATTAGGTTTTTCAACCGTTCCTCTGTATGACACATTTGAAGTTTTTTCAATTTTTCTTCAAACAAAACTTCCAAGACTATTTTATATATTTTTATTTTAGATTATTTCCACAGAAATAATTTCCAGTTTCAAAGTAGAATTACTGTTTAAAAGTATAAATATTTTAAGGTTTTGACATGTAGTGTCAAGATAATTTCTAAGAAGTTGTATGTTCTAGAATACCTGTAAAAGTTTTCCTAATTCTAAGAAGAAAGGAAAGAAAGAAAGAGGAAGAAAGAAACAGAAAGCAATACACGCAATTTAAATTTGTATTTCTATGATTAACAGTGAGAAGAAACTTTTTATATGTTTATTAGTCATTTGAATGATATTATTTTAAAATGATGTCTTTTAGAAGATATCTTTTCATTTGCATAGAAAAACAACAATCTTTTAACCTATAACAAGTGACAGAAATGAAGATGTATTTAAATTAATGTAAAATCTAGGATCTACAAAACCAAACTCAGGATCATAAGTCTTTCTGTTATACTAATTGGAAATATTTAAAAGAAATTCATTGCAATCATGAATTGATTTTTCAAAGCCAAAGTGGGTTGGGGGAAAGAGAAGCCAAGATTTATTTCCTTTCACACAAGAAAAGTAAACGGGTTTCTTAGATATTGTTCATCTTCTATATATTTTAGTGAATAATATATTATTTTTAAATGCATCTTAATACTAGACAATGAAATATCAAATATTTTTCAGACTCAAAGTTGCCTTGAAAAAGCAGTCATACATAGTTGTAGTTTCCCTAAGATAAAAGACTTTCTTATTCTGACTTGTTTACATGGGTAAAAGTGACAAATATAAAAAAAAAACAGAAAAGAAATTCAAGTACAAACAGCCACTTACGTTGGAACCTTCCTTGGCTGAAGATCTGAAATGCACTGGTTTGGGCAATGTAAGTATTCCTTTTATAGAAACAGTAGGAGTGTCTCCATAACTAGAGGGCCAACTTAAATCTCTGCACTAAAAAAATTAAAAATACAGTTTGAATTTTACAAAGGATCCAACAATACAAACATTTGATGTATTTCTTGAGGTACTGACTTTAGATAAAAACTACAAAAATAAACTTGTCTCCTGAGACCTCATGTTGCATCCACATTAAGCAAATCTTGACATATAATATTCTAGATGTTATGTCAATTTCCCTCTTGAGCTTAAAAACACACATACTTCCATCATACTACAGATTTTTTTCTTAGATGCTTTATTAAATACTATTTTCTGTAAAAATATTAAAGAATTCCAAATGTCAAAGGTGGCATTGGCCCATCCCCAGAAAAGGGCAATAGTCAATGTTTACAATGTCTAAATATTCAATTTTGTAATAAAAGCTGGTATTAACTATACTAATTTACCTGTAAAACTGTGATCCAGATCTGTTCTACTGAAGAATTATAAAACAATTTCACATTCAGTCTCCCAAAGTCCCTTTCATCTCCTGATAGAGTAATTGTATCTGAATTATAAAAGGACAAAGATGTTTCAAATGCCATGCAATCCTTCTAACCCAATTAAGCTTTGATACAATCCAATTTTAAGAGCACAACTTTAAAATGCTACAATTATTTTTTAAAGTTCACAATCTAAGAAGACAAAAATCACACTTTAATATATTTATTGAAGCACTAGAGGGAAGATATATACTATAAAAAGGTCTCATGGTTTTAAAAACTTAACCCAATTGCAGTGAGGGATTTAAATTAAAACTAAGAGAAATCTTTCCAAATAACATTTATATGGCCTTAATACTGTATTCTTCTGGAGGCTCCTTCACTAGTACACTTTAATACAAACAAAAGATATTCAACTGCTTCATCACTTTTTAAAAAGCCACACTTGTACCTGAACACTGAGAAATGGACCATGTGATCTGAGTATCCATATGCTGATAACACTACCAACATAGTTTTATTTAGACTTAATTTATTATATCAACATAGTAGATATAATCATCTAGAGTTTTTCACCTTATATACACTTTCAAGTTACTATTGAGTAGAAATAATTATCTTAAGAGTATAAAAGCAGGATACTTTATTCCTTACCCAGGCTTCTGTTACTCCCCTGAGAATTTTTCCTTGAAGAAGAACTACTGGGTACACTGGACAATGAATCATGTCTCTATAAATAAAATTATTCTTTAGTCAGAAATTGCATATGAAACCTTAAGGATTCTGATACATATGCCTCAATATCCATCCTAGTAACAAACTGCATGCTAACTATTTTGACAGTGTTACAGGTCAGAATTTCCCACTTACAGGTAGTTAAAAAAAAAAAAAAAAAAAAGCTTTTGGCATTTGTTAGGAATATCTTAAATATCTTACAAGATGATATACTGGAAAGCCTTTGCTGTTTTTGGTTTGGTTTTGTAATAAGGAGAAAGATATTACTGCTTAAGTTTCATACCTGAGAGTATTAATGAAAATGAGAATTTATTTAGAAATAGCCTGCTATGGAAAAACCTGTAAAGCAGCAATTATCAAAGCATAGTCAATCTGGACCTGCAGAAACAGTATCATTTGGAACTTGGTAGGAATACAAACTCAGGCCCTACTGCAGAGCTACTGAATTAAGAACTCTGAGGATGAAGCCTGTCATCCTGTGTTTTAACAAGCCCTCCAAACAATTCTGATGCGTGTTAAACAACTGCTGCTATAAAAAAATTAAATCTATAAAAAGTTAACTCACTTGAGGATTAAGGATTATCTAGAATATATTTCCATTTTTAAAAATATATGTACATATATTCACATGGAAACAAGACCATGAGTACATATAACAATATTTTCACATTGCACTTACTCTGAGTTATAGGAAATATAGGAATTTGTCTTTCTACTTTGCTTACTTCTATTTCCTAATTTTAAATAATTACAGTTTACTTGTAATAAAAAAGAAACATTTTTTAAAACATCAAAATAATTCTCAATTCCTTTTCAAAACCAGGAGGATGCAGTGTTAATATCAGTGAATAAAGTCCTGCATCTCAAAAGAAATATAATTTTTAAAACTAGCTGGTTATATTCAGTAAGAAAAGCTAAATTAATAACCACTTTTAATTACACCATTTTAAATACCAACTGTTTCAAGGTTCCCTGAGAGCATACCAACTGAGATATAAAATTTACTGAAAAAAGAAAAACTACTGCCTTTTAGCAATCAAATAACAGCTTTCTAAAATAATATACATGGGAAATATCAATTATTTATTCTTCAGATATCGGAACAGATACATCTACAAAAAATATACAACATATTCCTAACGTAATTCATACATTTCTGAATTTTTAATTTGAAAGGAAATTATCACATATAATTAAATTTATGTAGATAATTCACCTGGATGAATCGCTGAGATGAGTTTGTAAGATCAAACATAGATTTGCTTAGCCCAGGGGAACCGGGAAGTTTGTTGGTCCTTAAATCACAAACTACAAACGGATATGAGAAAAGTATATATTTTTAAGAAACACTGGAATTCTACTTAATTACCATGAACTAAATCTCTGTAGCAATACATCATGAATATTTTGTGCAAATCTACAGAAGAGATAAAGCCTTCTAATAAAAATTTTTTAAACTTAAAAAAAATTTTTTCAATTATTTTATTTTTGTTTGAAACAGAAATCAACATAAATCAAACAACACATTTTCACATCCACATCAATTATCAAACAGGGAAAATTACTTTTTTCTTTACATTCCCCATTCCTTGATCCAATAAATATAATCTAAGAGTAAACACTCTGTATTTAAAGTGTAGTGCAACTATTTATTATTAATAAGCATGTATTACTTTTAAAAATCAATACTCAATCCCATGTGCTCCTATATTTCTAGTCTGTATTTTTAGTTTCCCTCCTACACTGTAAGATCTGTGAAGAAAGGAACTTTGTATGCCAATTGTATATTCTAGCACAGTAGTGAACGCAAGGCAGGCCCTTAAATAAGTATTTCTTCTTTATTTTCAGTACCTCACCCTAAATTCACTGGTTGAGAGAGATATATATATACACACACACATATGTATACATATATACATATATATACACATACATATATATGTGTGTGTATATATATATATCCTGAAAAACTGAGAATTTTGTGAATCACAGACGAACATGGTAGACTATAATTCACACAGTCTCAAATATGAAACTACAAAAGCTCTATAATCACTTAAGCAGTTTGTTTATATTTCCCATCACACCATGAGTTTCTAAATTCATCATTTTCACTGAATACAGAAAAAAATGAAAAAATATTACTGTATTTAGTACAACATATCTATGTACAAATAGCTGTTGAAGAGTTTATGAATATACAGGTGACAAGTGAAATGCACACAAAATAATCTGGGCTGGTGTAGTGGCTCATGCCTGTAATTCCAGCAATTTGGGAGGCCAAGGCAGGAGGATTGCTTCAGCCCAGGATTTTGAGCCTAACCTGGGCAACATGGCAAAACCCCATCTCTACAAAAAAATACAAAAAAATTCAAAAAAATTAGTCAGGTGTGGTGGCACGCATCTGTAGCCCCAGCTTTGGCGGTGGGGCAGGGGTGATGGGGAGCTGAGGTGTGAGAATCACTTGAGCCTGGGAGGTTGATGCTGCAGTGAGCTGAGATTGCACCACTGCACTCCGGCCTGGGCAACAAAGTGAGACTCTGTCTCAAAACAACAACAATAAAAAGACAAAATAATCTGAAAACAAAACTTCTTTCTTCTTTATGTTTTTTCCCTTGTACCTGTTATGTAGCTAACTTCTTTCTCTTTTGTTGTATGTATTTATCATGAACAACATAATGTTTTAAAGTATATATACGTTGCAGAATGATTAAATCTAGCTAATTTACAAATGTATTACCTCACAGTTATCACTTTTGAATGATAACAAAAAGTGTTTTGAGAACACCTAATATCCACTCTCTTAGCACTTTTCAAGAATATATCATAATTAACTATAGTCTCCATGTTGTATAAAAGATCTCTTGAACCAAAGCTTCTTTCAAAAAAGGGAAATTAAATGGAATTTAGAACTACCAACAGATATAACTCATTAATCTTTCAATTCTTATATTAGATATAATACTACAGAGATGTCATAACGTTTATCACATTTATGAAGCTTGTTTTCTTATTTTTAAATTGCTTTTAATAGTAAAAATAATTTATTCCCATATCTTAGATTTGATTTCTAAATTTCTTAAAGAGAAACACAGAGAGGAAAAGCACAAAAAATGTTCATACCCGATCCATACAGTCTCGTCACTTCTGAACGGGGAGGAAAGCGTCGACTCAAATCAGGTGAAATGTGCTGATACATATAGAATGGGTTATACACATCATAGCTAGGTCCGTGCTGGGATGAACTGGAAAGTTCTACCTTTCGATCTCCAAAAGATGCTCTGGCAGATCCTGAAAGCAAATGTTTCTAAAAGTTTATAACATCCTTTTCTTGGAGTTATTAGCCAACAGCTGGTACACCCAGGGTAAAAGAAAAAATATTTTGTCTCAAGTAATACTAAATCACATGTCTTTGATAGCTAAAAATATCAGCACATATTTAGGGAGTTCTGTGTGAAGTATTATGCCAAGGATCAGCCATTAAGCCTGCACTTAAGACAGTCTGGTATATTTCTGGCATTTTTCTTTGCCCCATAGACAATTCTGTATTGTGTGATTTGAGTTTCCTCTTATTTTTCTACTTATATATAGAACATCTTTTAAATTACAAGATTGGCGGGGGAGATACATCCTTTTCAAGAAGACGTAGAACATTTATTAAAATTGACCACATGCTGAGATACACCGAGAAACTCTCAAATTTGGAAGGACTGAAATCATACAAAGTACGTTTTCTTACTACAATGCAATTAAGTTGGAAATCAAATAGCAAAAATAAAAATAAAAACTATTTACATGGAAACACTAAAGACTAAGAATAACCAAAAACTTAATCTTTAAGAAGAAAAACAAGACTGAAAGATTCGCTCTACTGGGAATTAGGAATATAATATTGGTAAGTGATAGAAAAAGAGATCAATAGCAAAGAAAAGAAGGCCTAGAAATAGACACCCATTTCATGAACACTTACTTTATAATTAAGGTGGCACTGCACAAGAAAGAATGATCTTTTCACTAAAAGGTGATAAGACAACTGGATATCAACAGGGAAAAAATAAGCCTGCATTCAACTAAAGATATTCACAAAAAAATTAGTTCCATGGGGATTGTAGAACTAAATTAAATATTACAGGCAAACCAATAAAGCTTCTATATTCAGGTTAACTGATAAGAAAATTTTCATGACGTTAGGACAGGGAAGCACTTCTTAAATGGAACATAAAGAGCATTAATCATATACATACATACATATATATACAAACACACGTACATACATATATATATATATAATTTTATTTATTTATTTATTATTATTTTTGAAGTTGATTCTCACTCTGTTGCCCAGGCTGGAATGCAGTGGCATGATCTCGGCTCACTGAAACCTCCACCTTCTGGGTTCAAGCTATTCTCCTGCCTCAGCCTCCCAAGTAGCTGGGATTACAGGCACATGCCACCACGCCAGCTAAGTTTTTGTATTTTTAGTAGAGATGGAGTTTCACCATGTTGGCCAGGCTGGTCTTGAACTCCTGGGTTCAAGTGATCCACCGCCTCAGCCTCCCAAAGTGCTGGGATTACAGGCATGAACCACCACGACCAGCCTAATCATAGACATATTTTAATAAACTAAACTACATTAAAATTTAAAATTCCCATTTGTCAAAGACTATTTAAGGTAACCCACAGAGTGAAAGAAGATATGTGCAACAAGTATAACTGACAAAGGGCTCATATGCATCCAAGTACTAACCAGGCCTGACCCTGCTTAGCTTCTGAGATCAGATGAGATCAGGAGCATTCAGGGTGGTATGGCCATAAAGGGCTCATATCCAGAATACATGAGGAACACCTACAAATCAATAAGAAAAAGACAGACGAGACTATATATAAATTGGCTTAAGACATTGATAGGCACTTCAGAAGACAATCAATCTCATTAGTCACGAGGAAAAAATAAGTTGAAAACCCAAGGAAATACCACTACACACTCACCAGAATGGTTAAAAGCAAAAAGACGGACAATAGTACGTGTTGGCAAGAAAGTAGAGGAATGTAAACGATCATACTCTGCTAGTGGAAATGTAAATTGATATAATCACTATGGAAAAAGAGTTTGGCAATTTCTACTAAAGCCGAAGATATTTATATTCTATGACCCAACAAGCCATTCTGAACATATACACAACCGAAGTGCTTGTACATGTGCACCAAGAGATAGGTATAAGAATGTTCATAAGTATTATTACCCATAATAGCCAAAAAATTGGAAAACTCAAAATTCCATCAACAGTAAAATAGATATAGTATATACTTACTACATACAAATTCCTTACAATATGCTACACAGAAACACTACTGTACACTATGCCATTTAGAATACAGAACGAATTATAATATACACTTACTGTACAGATACAAAAACAAACTAAAACTATGGACAATTACTTGAATTAATCTAAAAAACATAATGTTGAATGAGAAAACCATAAACAAAAGAACACAGACTGAATAAATTGTTTATTTTAAGTTCAGAAAACAGAAAAAATTAAACTACAATATTCAGGGATATGAGCTTAGAGGTGGTAAGAAGAAAGGCAAGAGAGTCATGATTGTAACAATGGTGACACTGAACACTCTAGGGTGACTGAAAGGCAAAAAAATGGAGAGAAGCTATGGGGTCACTAGTACTACTCTATGTCTTTACCTAGGCGATACCTACATGGGTATTCTGCTTTGTAATAAATCACTGAGCTGTATGTTTCTGTTTTGTGCATTTTTCTATGTGTATAATATTTCATAATTTAAAAAAGAAAATATAGGTCAAATTCCTTTCAAGGTTAATAATCACATTGGGAATAATATGTAGACATAAAGCTAAATTCTTCAAAGGTTTAAATTATTGTAATTCTCCGTATAACAACATTGTGGTCAACTATAGACCACATATACGGCAGTGGTTCCATAAGATTATAATGAAGCCGAAAAGTTCCTATGGTCTAGTGACACGGCAATGATTGTCATCAAGATATGTAGGCCTAGGCTAATGTGGATGTTTGTGTCTAAGTTTTTAACAAAAAAGTTTAAGAAGTAAAAAAAAAAGTTTTTAATAGAAAAAAGCTTATAGAGTAAGGATATAAATATTTTTGTACAGCTGCACACTGTGTTTGTATTTAAGCCAAGTGTTATTACAAAAAAGTCAAAAGTTTTAAAATATTTAAAAGTTTAGGCCAGGCATGGCGGCTTACGCCTGTAATCCCAGCACTTTGAAAGGGCGAGGTGGGCAGATCACTAGGTTAAGAGATCGAGACCATCCTGGCCAACATAGTGAAATCCAGTCTCTACTAAAAATACAAATTAGCTGTGTGTGGTGGCCCGCGCCTGTAGTCCCAGCTACTTGGGAGGCTGAGGCAGGAGAATCGCTTGAACCTGGGAGGCAGAGGTTGCAGTCAGCCAGGATCGTGCCACTGCACTCCAGCTTGGTGACAGACTGAGACTCTGTTTCAAAAAAAAAAAAAAAAAGTTTATACAGTAAAAAAGTTACAGTAAGCTAAGGGTGATTTATTGTTGAAGAAACAAAAATATATTTAATAAATTTAGTATATCCTAAGTGTACAGCATTTATAAAATCCACAGTAGTATACAGTAATGTCCTAGTTTCCACATTCACTCACTACTCACTCACTGACTCACCCAAAACAACTTACAGCCCTGCAAGCTCCATTCATGGTAAATGCCCTATACAGGTGTGATATGACTTGGCTGTGTCCCCATCCAAATCTCATCTTTAATTGTAGCTCCTATAATTCTCATGTGTTGTGGGAGAGACCTGGTGGGAGACAACTGAATCATGGGGACAGTTTCCCCCAGACTGTACTTGTAGTGAATAAGTCTCAAGAGATCTGATGGTTTTTTTAAAGGGGTTTCCCCTTTTGCTTGGCTCTCATTCTCTCTTGCCTGCTACCATGTAAGATGTGTCTTTCTCCTTCCACCATGATCGTGAGGCCTCCCCAGCCACGTGGAACTGTGAGTCCATTAAACCTCTTTTTCTTTATAGATTACCTAAACTCAGGTATGTCTTTATCAGCAGCATGAAAATGGACTAATATAGTAAACTGGTACCAGGAGTGGGGTGCTGCTGTAAAGATACCCAAAAATGTGGAAGCAACTTTGGAACTGAGTAACAGGCAGAGGTTGGAACAGTTTGGAGGGCTCAGAAGAAGACAGGAAGATGTGGGAAAGTTAGGAACTGCCTAGAGACTTGTTGAATGGCTTTGACCAAAATGCTGATAATGACATAGACAATGAAATCCAGGCCAAGGTGGTCTCAGATAGAGATGAGGAACTTGTTGGGAACTGCAGTAAAAGTGGCTCTTGCTATGTTTTAGCAAAGACACTGGTGTCATTTTGCCCCTGCTGTAGAGATTTCCGAAACTTTGAACTTGAGGGAGATGATTTAGGGTATCTGGTGGAAGAAATTTCTAAGCAGCAAAGCATTCAAGAGGTGACCTGGCTGCTGTTAAAAGCATTCAGTTTTAAAAGAGAGCATAAAAGTTTGAAACATTTGCAGACTGTCAATGCAATAGAAAAAAAAACACATTTTCTGAGGAGAAATTCAAGCCACCTGCAGAAATTTGCATAGGTGACAAGGAGCCAAATGTTAATCATCAAGACAATGGGGAAAATGTCTTCAGGCTATGTCAGAGACCTTTGCAGCAAGCCCTCCCATCACAGGCCCAGAGGCCCAGGAGGAAAAAGTGGTTTCACGGGCCAGGCCCAGGGCCCCCCTGCTGTGTGCAGCCTAGGGACTTGGTGCCCTGCATCCCAGTTGCTCTAGCAATGGCTAAAGGGGCCAAGGTACAGCTTGGGCCATGGCTTCAGAGGGTGGAAGCCCCAAGTCTTGGCAGCTTCCACATGGTTGAGCCTGCAGGTGCACAGAAGTCACAAGAATTGAGGTTTGGGAACCTCTGCCTAGATTTCAGAGGATGTAAGGAAATGCCTGGATGTCCAGGCAAACGTTTGCTGCAGGGGTGGGGCAATCATGGAGAACCTCTGCTAGGGCAGTATGGAAGAGAAATGTGGAGTTGAAGCCCCCACAGAGTCCCCACTGGGGCACTGCCTAGTAGAGCTGTGAGAAGAAGGCCACCATCCTCCAGACCCCAGAATGGCAGATCCACCAACAGCTTGCATTGTGCACCTGGAAAAGCCACAGATACTCAACACCAGCCCGTGAAAGCAGCTAGGAGGGAAGCTGTACCTTGCAAAGCCACAGGGGTGGAGCTGCCCAAGACCATGGTAACCCACCTCTTGCATTAGCATGACCTGGATGCGAGACATGGAGTCAAAGGTGATCATTCTGGAGCTTTAAGATTTGACTGCCCTGCTGGATTGTGGATTTGCATGGGGCCCTTAGCCCCTTCATTTCAGCCAATTTCTCCCATTTGGAATGGGTGTATTTATCCAATGTCTATACTCCTATTGTATCTAGGAAGTAATTAACTTTTGATTTTGCAGGCTCATAGGCAGAAGGGACTTGCTTTGTCTCAGATGAGACTTTGAACTGTGGACTTTTGAGTTCATGCTGAAATGAGTTAAGACTTTGGGGGACTGTTGGGAAGGCATAATTGGTTTTGAAATATGAGGATGTGAGACTTGGGACGGGCCAGGGGCAGAATGGTATGGTTTGGCTGTGTCCCCACCCAAATCTCATCTTGAATTGTAGCTCCCCTAATTCCCACATGTTGTGGGAGACACCTGGTAGGAGATAATTGAATCATAGGGGTGGTTTCTCCCATACTGTTCTTGTGATAGTGAATAAGTCTCAGATCTGATGGTTTTATAAGGGGTTTCCCCTTTCACTTGGCTCTCATTGTCTCTTACCTGCTGCCATGTAAGACATGCCTTTCACCTTCTGCCATGATTGTCAGGCCTTCCCAGCCACATGGAACTGTGATTCCATTAAACCTCTTTTTCATCATAAATTATCCAGTCTCAGGTATGTATTCATCAGCAGTGTGAGAACAAACTAATACAAGGTGTATCATCTTTTAACTTTTATACCATATTTTTACTGTACTGAATACTGTATTCAGTATAGTATACAGCATAGTAACATATTGTATAGGTTTGTAGCCTAGGAGAAATATGGTATCCATATAGCCTAAGTGTTTAGTAGGCTACACCATCTAGGTTTGTGTAAGTGCCTCTACACTCTCCATGCAATTATAAGATAGCTTAACAACAACATTTCTCAGAACATATCGCCATTGTTAAATGATTCATGACTGTGCTTGCAACACAATTTTAGTCATTATTGATAGCAGTCTGCCCTATTCACTCAAAATCTTCTCTTTTCTCAACCCATCATTCACATGTGCATACATACATACACATATTTAACTTCTATAATTAGGTACCACCTTACTTTCTTGACTCTAATAAAAGTAATTTTCTCTTTAATATATAAAAATCAGATGGTTTTACCACTTCTTCAGTGAACCTATAATTTAGGAGTTAACCAATTTCTTCCTCATTCAACTCAAAAAGCAATGTTTTCCAGTTAGCACAATGTCAAGAACATAAGAAAAACTATCACATATTTCCAGGTGGATATTTCTTACCTTTTTTCTGATAATGAAAATAATAGAGTAAAAACTCAAAATTATTTAAGAATAGAAAATTCATTAAAAAATTATAGTATGTCCATATGAAGAAATACTATGTATTCATCAAAAAGCAACAAATATGAAATGTTCACAATATATTATGTGGATGAAACAACTTATAAGACTGTGTGGTTTAATCCCAATGTTGTTAACAAGTATGAAAAAAAAAGAGAAAGATCAATTGATTGGGTATTCTGTAAGCCAGAACTTTTTAAAACTATTTTTGAGAAACACTATTGATATGCGCAAAGTAAGATGACAGGCCAGGCACTAGGTTCATCTTTTCTTTTCTCTAAAAAATTTAAATTGGGCCAGGCATGGTAGCTCACGTCTGTAATCCCAGCAATTTGGGAGCCCAAGGTGGGTGGAATGCTTGAGAATAGGAGTTCAAGACCAGCCTGGCCAAGATGATGAAACCCCATCTCTATAAATACAAAAATTAGCTGGGTGTGGTGGTGTGCACCTGTAGTCCTAGTTACTCAGGAAGCTGAGGCATGAGAATTGTTTGAACACAGGAGATGGAGGCTGCAGTAAGCCAAAACCATGCCACTGCACTCCAGCCTGGGCAACAGAGTGAGACTCTGTCTCAAAAAAACAAATTTTAATTTAAAATTTAAAAAATCACTCCTACCAGACCCAACTCTCTTGTAGGTAACAATAAACTCTAGACCAAAACTAAAACAAAGCAAGAAAATAAAAAGCCTGAAGGCAATGAAGAGTAAAGAAAAGTAATACAGATCTGGACAGGAGTTGACTCTGGGGAAACAGGTAATGGCACAAAGTGAGTTATCTGTTTTTAATGACTTTTAGCCTGAGTACACATCAAAGTTGGCAACACACAGGGTATATAAAACCCCAATAGAAAACTCACAGTCTTTCTAGCCTGAAGAACCACAGGGTACAGTTCAAGAAAATCAGAGCTGCAGGAAAGTAAGGTGGGAATCCTGGAAAGGAGAGATTCCCAAATTCTGTAAATAAAGCCTTTTCAAATATCTGTCTCATCTCCGAACTACCACCCAAGAGCTGCCACCCAAGACAAAATTTGTAGTTTAAGTCCAACCAGTTTACTTGTCTGGTAGGAGGGAGGAAGAAAGAAAGGAAGGAATGGAAGGAAGGTGTGTTAGTCTGTTTGTGCCACTATAAAGGAATATCTGAGGATGGGTAATTTATAAAGAAAAGCAGTTTCATTTGCTTGCTGTTTTGCAGTGTGTACAGGAAGCATGGTGCCAGCATCTGCTTCTAATCAGGGACTCAGGAAGCTTACAATCATGGCAGAAGGCAAAAAGAGAACAGGCACATCACACGGCAACAGCAGGAGCAAGAGATGGGCAGGGGAGGCGCCAGGCTCTTTTAAACAACCAGATCTCACAGGAACTCAGAGCTAGAACTCACTTATCACCAAGGGGATGGTGCTAAGCCATACATGAGGGATCTGCCCCCATGATCCAAACACCTCCCACCAGGCCCCACCTCCAACATTGGGAATCACACGAATTTGGTGGGGCCAAACATCCAAACCATATCAGGAGGGAAAGGAGAAAGGGAAGGAGGAAGGGAGGGATGAAAGAAGAGAAGTAGGAAGGGAGGATGGGAGACAGGGAGGAAAGAAGGAACCTTTTCAGAAGAATGTAACTGAATCTAGAGTCTCCACAACATAACATTCAATATTTTTGATATTGATATCAAGAATACAACCCCAAATTACTCCATATACAAAGAAACAGGAAAATGTCATCTATTTTCAAGAAAAAAGACAATCCACAGAATCCAAACCTAGATGATCAAGATGCTGAAATCACCAGATAAAGATTTTAAAGGTTAAAAACATAAAAGAAAATAGGTTTGCAATACTGTAAAAATAACAAATTGCAGTAGAGGAAAACTATAACAAAGAACCAAATGTAAACTCTAGAACTAAAAAATGCAATGTCTAAAATAAAAAATTCATGAATAGGCTTAACAGCAGGCTAAAGATAACAGACGAGACAGTGAACTTGAAAAAAAGATCAATATTATTGAATCTAAAGAACAGAGAAAAAAAGATACTTGAAAAAAAAAAGTCTCAGAGACCCATAGAACAATATCAAAAGGTTCAACATAGGTATAATTGGAATCCCAGAAGAAGAAAAGAGAGGGGATAAGACAAAAAATATTTGGACAAATACTGTAGATCTTGATAGAGATTTGGATTACACTGACATATACTTTTGTCAATATTCAACAAATATACACTTAAAATTCAACAAATACACACAAAATTCTACAAATACTCACTTGGGCAGCTCATTGTGTGTAAAATTTATGCCAAAAGAAGAAAAGTGTAAAGAGATCATTGAACCCAGTAAATAATATATATGTTTAAGTGTTTGCAAGGAAATATATTGGTGTCTTCAATTTACTCTGAAATTCATTCCTCTCCAAAAAGTGGATTAATAATGGATAGAAGAATGGATAGGTAGACAGATATTTGCTAAAGCAAGTATAGTAAGTAATGTTAATGGCAGAATTTATGTGGTAGACATACAGGTCTTCACTATTAAGTTTTTTTTTTTTTCCTGTATGTTTGAAATTTTTCTAATAAAATTTTGAGGGTAAAAAAGCTATTGTGACTTACAGTGTTTCAACGGACTAACACAAATTGTTTTTTAAAAAAACAAGAAAAGAGCTACATGTTGTTTCATCTTCTCTCTAATAATTTGGCTTCTACATCAGCCAAATTCTGCCAATGGATCTACCTCATTCAAGTAACTATTTAGACTGGGAAGTATAGCCTGGTAGAAAAAAGAAGAGAAGGAAAAGTGACTATTAACCAAATATTAGAAATTAATAAATAAGAAACATGTTTTCTACGTTTACTAACTCCTTTACTTTTTCATTCTAGACATGTGACGGATAACTGAGGTATTCTAATTACAGTTATCCCTCAGTATATGTGGGGGATTGGTTCCAGCCCTCTATGATACCAACATCCATGGATGCTCAAGTCCCTTATATAAATGGTGTAGTATTTGCACATAACCTATGCACATCCTCCCATATGCTTTAAATCATCTCTTGATTACTTATAATACCTAACGCAATGTAAATGCTACTGAGATAGTTGTCATACTGTATCAGTTCAGGGGAAAAATGACAAGAAAAAAGTCTGCACATGTTCAGTACAGATGCAATCATTCTTTTTTTTTCTGAATATTTTTGATGTGCAGTTGGTTAAATCCACAGATGTGGAACCCACAGATATGGAGGGCCAATTACATATTATTTCTTGAAAAAAGGCCAATTCTACATATAAATTATCGTATTATGATCAGATTTCAAAATGGGACCTTTCAAAACTACTGTACATTAAGTTCTTCTACAGAAAGAGCAAAATATAAAAAGTAAAATAAAAAAATTTATATGAATTTTGTATTAAAAATATAAAAGTAAAATAATAGCACTTAAATGCTACATATCGATTTTTAAATACTGCTATTTTATTGTTTACCTTCAAGTTCTTCCAGATGTGAAGGAGTTTCTTGTGTCCTGGGTTGAATGTAAGATAACTTAAACTTGGGCACCACAAATGGTACTTCTTTGCCATCAGATGGTAATTTGGAAAGCAAATAATCCTCAGTACAGCCAACCTGAGGCTTTACAGAAACAGAAGTCAATGGAGGTACAGAGATAGTAGCATTTTGACTATTTGGGACTGTTGCTTTAAAATCTCTTTCCACAGAAACTGCACATAAAAGAAAAAAGAAAAGAAAAAAAGTCACAAATATGAATATAGGTTACATATAATAATCTAAACCTAGCATACTTTGATATTTATTTAACCATTTTAGAAGAAATTCCTGACACATAAACTACTCTTGGGTCTTACCAAACACTTCTGGAATCTACATTAATTTTGTCCAGACAATATTTGAGCAATTAATACACTACTGTTAAAGTGCATTAACTTATCATAATGGTAAAAGGAGCTTTAAATAGTCTTATTCCCAAAAGAATTCATAGATGGAAAACAATTTTATTTTGTAGTCAGTCATACAGTGCTTTCAAGTAAAAATCTAGTCATTTAAAACTACTGTCAACAAAAGCAATTCTTGTCTGTACTAATGGTTAACATTAGTCTTAATTACATAGAGCAACACTACAAGGAAGCTAAAGGTCTCCAAGTCTATAAAAATCACAACCAAATCACAAAATAAAATGCACTCTGACCCTAGATATACTTCATAATGGCAGCTACCCCAGTCGTAGCTTCTATGACCCATTTTATTCATTCTTTAGAATCATATGTGATTCCTAAGCTACATGATTTAAGATGGGAGGTAAGTTATTCTTTATATATATATAATGCTATCTGTAGACTGAAAGTACAAGTACTATTCTGTAGAAATTTATGAAATGTTTTAATGTAAAAAAGAAGGCTTCATACTCAAATATACTATGAAGCTCTGCTGTAGATTAGGAAATAAAAGTGCCAGAGAAGAGATAAGGAAGCCATGCAATAGAAAAAGAACTCTCCAGGGGTCCTTAATAAATGTGAGTCTTCATAGTTATGAGTCTCTTCCCCATTGGTCATTCATTCATTCAAGGCATTTTTAATGTTATACACATACTGTAGATTGTCTTTATTTAAATCAAAACATTGGTCAGAATATGTTGTCTCCCAAACATACTTCTCTTCCCTCCCTGTCTTTGCCTGTACTATTTCATCCACCTGTAATGCCCATGTCCAATTTTCAGTTTCTCTTCCTTCTTCCCACCCAGCTTGCTAAAATCCTATTCAGATTTCCATGGCAAATGCAATTTTCTTTATGGTAATATCTTACGTATCCCCTGGGTTGAATTAATCTCTCTCTCCCCTATGCTCCAGACTACTTGAAGTTATAGAATATTTACTTAGTGTGCCTTATGTTTCTGCCTCCCCCAAGAAGTTGGAAAACATGCCTAATTCTTTATATTACAAAATGCCACAAATGAAGAAGATGCTACATAAATGTTACTGAAGTCAAAATAAAACTCACAGTTGTGTTTTTCTGTTTCACCATAGAAACATCCTCCACAGCAACTCTTTATAAATTCTGTTGCCATTACATTCAATTTCCAATATCCAGCAAAAGACACAAACTTTCAATCTTAATATTAATCTGTTGGTAGAATAGAAAACAAGTTAACCTGCTTGTCATGCTTAATACCATTAGATATTACTAAATAAACCACATTATCTGTCTTTCTAAGACATAATGAGGATTCTGAAGCAAAAATACTTGAGGAAGATAGATTTTTGTAACCATATGAAATTCTGTATAACTTATTTGTAAGTTATTAAAATTATGTTTAAAAATTACTAAATGAACAATCTCAATGTTAAAATCTGGAAAAAAAAAGAAAAATTCCATTCTTAATTTTCTTTCACGAAAAATAAGATGGAAGATTGAGTGAAGAGATATAGAGTAACAAGAGGGGTGTGTTTGAGAGAGAGAGAGAGAGAAGGGACAGTGTGGAAAAAGAAGAGCAACATGGAAGAATCACAGAAAAACAAAGAAAAAAGAAAGAGGTAAACTAGGACATGTGCTGATAAAACAGCAAGAAACCTAAGACAAGAGCACATAGAATTAGGAAGAAATGTTTGGGAAGGGAGATGAAAAGGGAAAGGTCAAAAAAAAAAAAAAGTCGAGGGCAAACCTAGAAATAGAGAGTGGAGACTAGACAGCAGGAGAGACAGAGTGAGCTGAGGCACAGAGAGAGATAAGAAATAAAGAGGGGAAGAGTAGAATGAAGCGGAGAGAGAGGGAAGGAGAAATGAAGATGAGAGCAAGATGAGAGGTATAAAAGGGCAGACAAATCAAAGAAGAAAAAGAAGGATGGAGAAAGAGGTAAGAAAAGGAGAGGGGAAAACACAAAATGTAAAAGAAAAGAGATGAAAAGAAAAAACATTCAAAGAAACAGTGAAAGTTAGAAACTGAAAAAAGGAGGAAAGATGAGAAAAGGGGAAAAAGATTGAGATAGAGAAGCAGAGTGAATTTAGGAACATTGGTCAAAGAATACAAAATTAGTTCTGATAGGAGAAATAGGTTGAATAGCTCTATTGTACTCCATGTGAATATAGCTAATGAAGATCTGCAGTACTCTTGAGAGATGCTAAGGCTGGATGTTTACTGTTCTCTCCACAAAAATAACTACGTCAGGTAATGCAGATGTAAGCTAGATTTAATCATTTCACAATGTATAGGCACTTCAAAACATCACATTGTATACAATAAATACATACAATTTGTTCAATTTGAAAAGTAAAGAAAAAGCATATTTAAAAGAAAGTAAAGAGTGGTAAAGGAGACAGGGTTAGAGAGGTAGGAGAACACGGGGATAAATAAAAACAGACTAGGAGAAATGGAGATGAAATTAAAAAGCTGATAGAGAAAGAAACTAAGTATCTTAAAGGAAAGTTTATTCATTATTATACTCTAATAAATACACATATAGTATAACTAAAACAATTTTTCTCTTTCACCTGATCTATCCAAATCTATGTTCAAGCAAAAGTTAAAAGAAAACATGGCACTCCATAAAAAGTGTGAGAAAACATTCACTTCCTCCAGATCAATTATTCTGGTAATTCAAAGGCTCCATAATGGGCACCAATAAACAAATAAACTGCATACTTCATGAATTATTTTAATCTTTAGAGTTATACTAATAGAAAAGTATACCTTAAGCACTACATCACATACACACAAAAAGACACCACAAATAAGATATAGAGCAAATAAAGGAAGTCTATTTTACATTTACCAGGAAATTAAATTGTATAAGAACTTCATGTCCAATTTCCTATTGTCCTTGGTCTCAGTGCCTTTGTTCTAAACGCACTGTCTTCATTTATGCCTACTTAAACTCCATACGTTTTTCACAGGAGGTTTTAAACATATGCGAAGAAGTATAGCAAAACCCTAATCACTCAGATTAAAATAATCATCAACTCATGGCAAATCTTATTTCATCTCTGCCTCCCCATATACCCTGTCCTTTGGATTATTTTGAAATAAATTCTAATCATATAATTTCATCCATAAACACATAAATAATGATCTCCAAAAGATGTGGCAAAGGACTTAGGAGTTAACTTCAAGGGGCTCTCACTGGCTGAAGGTGAATCATTTCAAGTATTAATACAAACAGTATCCGTAATGAATGGTAACATATCAAATATTTCTAAAATGTTGCTCTTTTTAAACATAACCATAATAGTATTATCATGTGTAAAATAATTAATGTCATCAACTACTTGTTCACTGTTCAAATTTCCCCTATGGTCTCAATTTGTATAGTTGTTTTGTTGAAATTCAGATCAAATTTTAAATTGTTTCATCTTTTGTTATTAGAAGTAGCACCACAGTAGCTTTGTGCACACATATTTCTCAGATATTTCTCAGTATATATCTGTACAATAGATTCCTAGAGAGAAGACTATGCGGCCAAAAGGTGTATATATGTAATTTTGCTTGTATTGCCAAAATTCTCTCTGAAGCACACCATTTTGCATTCCCAATAGCAATATGTAAGAGTACCTTTTTCTGTTACCAACAAAATACACTGTCAAACTGATGCTTAATACCATGGACTTTTGCCAGTGTGATAGGAAAGAAATGATATACTGTGTTGTTTTAATTTACATCTCTCTTATTATAAGTGATGTTGAGCTTCTTGTCATGTAAGATTAATCTGTAATTGTTTATATGAATTCTATTCACTGTCTCCTGCCGACATTTTCATAAAGCTGTTGGTCTTTTTCTTCTTCAGTTTTTGAAGCTCTTTAGATATTTGAGAGATTAACACTTTGTCCATTATACAAGTGGCAAACATCCTTCTGGTTTGTCATTTGTCTTTTTACTTTGATTATGGTGTTTCTGCTATGCCAAAGTGTGTGTGTTATACAAATCATAAAATAATTTACCCATGTTTTCTTCCAGTACTTAGTACAGTATTATTTTCTATACTGACATCCTGTTACACAGTATGAGAAATGGATTCAAACTTACCTCTTCCCAATTCGCTATCTCATTAGCACAAACACCACATATTAAAAATTCCATATTTTCTCCACTTACAGGATGCTCCCTTTAGTACACATTAAATTTCCATATGCAATTGGGTTTATTGTGTATTTTCTATTCTCTTCAATTGTTCTGTCTATTCCTGTACCAATGGTATATCATTTTAATCTTAAATTCTTATATCATGTTATAACATGTAGCAAGACAAGTCATCTTTACCCCTCTTCACTTTCTGCATTTTCTTAGCTATTCTTGCTTGTCTGTTCTCGAAAATGAACTTTATAATGTGTCTAGCCCTAGGAGGAAAAATCTGATGGTACTTTCATCAGGATCATATTAAACTTCTAAATTATTTTTTTAAAACTGACATCTCTAAGAATATTGAGTCTTCCTACACAGAACATAGTATATCTTTATATTTGTTCAAGTTTATGCTTATGCCTTTAGGAGTTTTTAGAGTTCTCATAAAAATTCTGAAGATTTCTCATTAAGTGTATGCCTGTATAATTTGCTTGGCTATCATAAATGGTATCTTCTCTTCCATTACATCTTGTGACTATTTCCATTTTTAAAATGTATGCGTTTTCAAAGGCCCTGTTCAGCCCCAGCATATCAGAGTAAAATACTCTGTAACCACCCAAATCAAACGAATAGTCTCTCATCTCTAAATGTCTAGTGTCTTTAAAAAAAAAAAGTTTAACATTTGTCTTAACATTTTATGAGATATTGTTCTGTCTCCCCTGTTAGAACATAAACTGTTCAAAAACAATATTGTACTCACTTTCTGCTTAGCACTCAGCACACTACATGATGCTGGGAATATAATTGGAACTCAGCAAATACCTAGTTGATAGATAAGGAAACAAAGTACAACTATCTCCCATAAAAACTAAGAATATATTCATCAAACCACATCTCTGACCCCAACCAGTTAGCAAATACTTAACATTAACCATGACAGGAATGTGGTAGAATTGGTTAAAAATGACTGCTACTTCAGGGGGAAAAGTCCTCAACATCGATGGCCTTGAGTCATCCAAAATGAGTTGGGGAAGATGGAGGAAGGTAGTAGAAAGAGAGAAAAGTTTATATGAATGAAATGTGAAATCTGATTAAAATGAACACCCAGTAATACACTACAGGAAAGACAGTTAAAAAACACATGGATATTTTACTTTTGTACAAAATAGAGTAACAGAGACAGATTTATCCTACCACCTGAAAAGCAAATAAAATATGTGGAACAGCAATTTTCAAGACACTGGCTATCAGACAGCAAAGAACTGAGAAATAGGAACTAAATGAGTTAAGCCTTCCACCTTACTCCCTTGAGGGAGTTTCCAGGCCATGGGAACTTACCCAAGCAAAGCCTAGAAGATTTTCTGAAATGAAGAGACAAAGCTGAAAGTATGTGGAGAATAAGGCAGCGAGAGTTTGCGTAACAGACTACCGTAGAATAAAGAGGTACATACAGAGAACAATGGAGATCAGCAGAGGGTCCCACTCAAGTATTCAACAGAGTACGGATCAGCACACACACAAAAAAAGGAAGCTACACAAGACTGCGGGAAAAAAACACCAGAAAAATTTACAAAAACTATACATAACTGGTATTCACCAAGGTCAGGAGTGATGCTTGTCCCTACAAATCAAGACTGGAAAAGGGATCAAATTGTTTACACAAAACTTAACTGTGTCCCAAAGCAAATTTACAGAAATCCAAAAATATCCAGCATAGAGGGTAAAACTCACAATGTCTGGTATCCAATTAAAAAAAGTACCAGGTATACAAGGAAGCAAAAAAATATATAGAACCCATAATGAAGAGGAAAAAAAAATCAATCAATTAGAAACAACCTAAAATTGAGACAAGGCAGTTGAGGACATTAAAACAGTTATAGCTGGACTGAATATGTTCAAAAGGTTAAGTAGAGATGTGGACGATATTAAAAAGACCCAAATCCAATTTCTAGAGATGAAAACTATAATGTCTGAGATGGAAAATATACTGGATGGGATTAATACCAGATTGGATATTGCAAAAGAAAATATTAATGAACCTGAAGGCATAGTAAGATAAACTAACTAAAATGAGACACAGAGAAAAGACTAACATCAAAATGATAAAAAGCATCTGTGACTCATGGGACAATTTCAAGTGACCCAAAATACACGTATTTGGAGTCCACAAAGAAGACTGGGGATAGGGGGGAGGGCATATTTGAAGAAATAATAGCCAAAATTTTCCAAACTTGATAACTACAAACCACAGATCTAAGAACCTCCGCGAACACTAAGGTCAGGAAACATGAAGAAAACTACACCAATGCACACCATGCCATAATAACATCATTCAAAAACAGTGATGAGAAAATCTTAAAAGCACCCAGAGAAAAAAGACATGTTATGTACATCAAAGCAAAGATTAAGAATAGCAGCATATAGTTGAGCATGGTGGTGTGTGCTTGTAATCCCAGCTACTCAGGAGGCTGAGGCATAAGAATCACTTGAATCTGGGAGGCAGAGGTTGCAATAAGCTGAGATCATGCCACTGCACTCCAGCCTGGGTGACAGAGAGAGACTCTGTCTCAAAAAATCATAATTAATTAAAAAGGATAGTAGCATAGCTCTCAATGGAAACAAAACAAAAACAGTAGAGCAAGATCTTTAATGTACTGAAAGAAAAAAACCCATCAACCTAGAATTTGACACTCAGAGAAAATCTTTCAAAAATGTAGGTGACATAAAGACTTCTTCAGACATACAAAAGTTGAAAGAACATATTACCAACAGAGCTACACCACAAGAAGTGTTAAATGATGTCCTTCAGGCCAAAGGATAATATCTGATAGAAATATGAATCTACACAAAGGAATAAAGTGCACAAGTATAAATACATGATTTATTATTATTTGGATTTCTTTACAAGTTTATTAAAGCTTAGACAAAAAAATTATACTGAGACAAAAGGTTTGCAACATATGTAAAACTAAAATGTATTACATCAATAGCACAAAGGCCGGGGGAGAAATAAAAGTAAAAAAGTAAATAATCATAGTATATGTGATGTGGTGTCATATCATTTGAGGACTGACTGTAGAAAGTTAAAGATATATACTATAAACCCTAACGCAACCACTAAAATAAGAAAACAGAGTTACAGCTTATAAGCCAACAAAGGAGATAAAATGGAATAATTTTAAAATACTCAATTAATAAAAGAAAGCAGAAAAAGAAAGGGGGAACAAAGAACAGATAGGATGAGTAGAAAACAAATAGCAAGATGATAGATTTGAACTTAATTATATCAAGAATCACAAGTGTGAATACTTTAAAATATGCCAATTAAAAGGCAGAAATTGCCAGACTGGATAAAGAAGTATGATCCAAGTATATGCTGCCTACAAGAAACATTTTAAATACAAATAAGTTAAAAATAAAAGGATGGATACCCCTTGAGAACATACACCCAAAATCCTCAACGAAATACTGGCAAGCCAAATCCAGAAACGTATAAAAGATTTATGTATCATAGCCAAGCAAGATTTATCCCAGGATTGCAAGATTAGTTTAACATCTGATAATCAATTCATGTAATGCATCATATTAACAGAATAAAGGACAAAAACTATAGGGTAATCTCAATAGATACAAAAATTTGACAAAATCCAATATTCGTGATAAAAATACTGAGAATAGAAGAGAATCTTTCAACATAATAAACAGCATCTATGAAAAAATCTATAGTTAACATCACAGGAACTGCTGAAAGATTGAAAGTCTCCCTCTAAAGCCAGGAAAAAAAAAAAAGATTTCTACTCTCTCTACCTTTATTCAACACTATATTTGAGATTCTAGCTAAGGCAATTAGGCTAAAAATATTTTGTAAAAGGCATTCATCTTGGAAATCAAGAAGTAAAACACTCTTCATTCACAGACAACAAGATCTTGTAAATAAAAAAAAAAAATCTAAGAAATTCACTAACAAACTTACCAGAAGTTCACTAAGGTTGCAAGATATAAGAGAAATATACAAAAGTTAATTGCATTTCTATATACTAACCATGAACACTCCAAAAATGAAATTAAGAAAACAATTCCATTCATAATAACATTTTTAAAAACTTAAAATACGAATACTTTAAGAAATGAAGTACAAGACTTATACACTGCAAACCACAAGACATTACTGAAAGATATTAAAGAAGAGCTCAATACTTGTGAAGATATCCCATGTTCATGGATTGGAAGATGTAATATCATTAAAATGGTAATATTATTAATATTGCTAAGGTGGCAATACTCCCCAAATTGATCTACAGATTCAACACAATCTCTACCAAAATCCCTTCCAGCTTTTTTACAGAAATTGACAAGCTGATCCTAAAACTCATATGGGAACGTAAAGGGTGCAGAATAGCCAAAACAATCTTGGGAAAAAAAAAAAGAACAAAGTGGAAAGACTAACTTCAAAATTTACTACAAAACTAGTCATCAGGACAATATAATATTAGTATAAGGACAGACAAATAAATCAATAAAATTAAATTCGGAGCCCAGAAATACACCCTTACATTTATAGTCAATTGATGTTTAACAAAGGTGCCAAGAAATTTTAAAGGGAAAGAAATAGTGTTTTCAACAAATGGTGCTAGGACACTGAATATCAATATTTATATCCACATTATATCCACATGCCCTTCCCACCAAAAAAAAAAATTGGATCCCTGCCTCCCACCATATACAAAAACTAACTCAAAACTGATTACGCACCTATATGTAAGAGTTAAAATTTCAAAACTCTTAGAAGAAAACATAGGAGTAAATCTTTGTAAACTTGGGTTAGGCAGTAATTTCTTAGACACAACACCAAAAGCACACATGATCAAAGAAAAATTTGATGTACTAGATTTAATTGAAATTAAAAACTTTGTGCTTTAAAAGACACCATTAACAAAGTGAAAAGACCACTCGGAGACTGAGAGAAGATATTTGCATATCACACATCCAATAAAATATGGATTATATCCAGCATATATAAAAAACTATTACAACTTAATAATAAAAAGAAAAATAACCCAATTAAAAAATAGGCAAAAGATTTGAAAAGACACTTCTCCAAAAAAATCTACAAGTGGCCAAAAAGCACATGAAAACACGCTCAACACCGTTAGTGATTAGGAAAATGCAAATTAAAACTATAAAAAGACAACAATACACATTGATTAAAAAGGATAAAATTACAAAGATTGACCATTCCAAATATTTATGATATGTGACAAGTAGTACTCTCCTATTCTACTGGTGGGACTGTAAAATGGCATGACCACTTTAGAAAACAGTTTGACAAGTTTCTAAAGTCGAACATATACCTGCTACATGATCCAGACATGCCATTACTACATATTTACTTAAGAAAAAAGCAATCACATGTTTACACAAAGACTTGTACACTGGTGTTCATAGCAGCTCTATTCAAAATAGCCAAAAACTGAAAACTATCAAGTATCTATCAACAGATTAATCCATTTAGAAAACAAACTGTGGCTCAATGGAACACTACTCAGAAATAAAGAAGTAAGCTGGTTAAACATGCAACAACATGGATGAATCCCAAAATAATTATGCTGGGCAAAAGAATGCCAACAAAAAGAGTATGTGTCATACAGATATGTGCCATATTCTCTTGCATTTGCTTTATTAATAACAAAGCCATATTTCAGTTCTTCTTATTTTGTCTTTAATTTGGCTTTTCTAGCTATCTTATTAATACTGATTTGTAGCTGAACTCCACTGCATGATTCAATTTATATAAAATTGTAGAAAATGGAAATTAATCAGTAGTAACAAAAAGTAGATCAGAGGCTGCCTCGGGACAGTGAGGAGTGGGGAGATGAAGCACAGAGACGGACAGAAAGGAAGGACTTGGTGGGGCAGGAGGAAACTTTGGAGGGGGGGTAATATACTCATTATCTGTTTTTGTTTTTGTTTTTTTTGAGACAGTGTCTCGCTCTGTCACCCAGGCTGGAGTGCAGTCGCGCGATCTCTGCTCACTGTAAGCTCTGCCTTCTGGGTTCACGCCATTCTCCTGCCTTAGCCTCCCAAGTAGCTGGGACTACAGGTGCCCACCACCACGCATGGCTAATTTTTTGTATTTTTTAGTAGAGACGGGGTTTCACCGTGTTAGCCAGGATGGTCTCGATCTCCTGACCTCGTGATCCGCCTGCTTCAGCCTCCCAAAGTGCTGGGATTACAGGCATGAGCCACCACGCCGAGCCTATACTCATTATCTTGATTGTGGTGATGGTTTCATAGGTACATACATATATGAAAACATGAAAACATCAAATTATAGATTTCAAGTATATGTAACTTACTACATATCAATTAGACCTCAATAAACCTGAAAAAATAATACATAAGTAGAATTATGGAACATTTAACAGAAAAAGAGGCCTCAAAAACATTAGCAGAGCAGAAGGCTTAGAAATCATTTTATCAGGGGCCAGGCATGGTGGCTCATGCATGTAGTCCCAGCACTTTGGGAGGCCAAGGCAGGTGGATCACCTAAGGTCGGGAGTTCGAGACCAGCCTGACCAACATGGAGAAACCCCATCTCTACTAAAAATAAAAAATTAGTTGGGCATGGTGGCACATGCCTGTAATCCCAGCTACTCAGGAGGCTGAGGCAGGAGAACCGCTTGAACCCGGGAGGCGGAGGTTGCAGTGAGCCGAGATCACGCCATTGCACTCCAGACTGGGCAACAAGAGCAAAATTCCATCTCAAAAAAAAAAAAAGAAAAGAAAAAAAGAAATCATTTTATCAAAGTCCTTCTAATTTTACCCAAAGAAAATAATGAGTCAAGCAACTAGATAATGTTAGGTTTAGAACCAAACCCTAAGCTTCACAACTTATTTCTAACACACCACATTGCTTTAGGTAGCGTATGGGTAGAAGGGCAGGACCAGTCAGGTTAACAGACTATGTGCTGGCTATCTATATAGCCACATGTTTGCTTTTTTAGCAACAAGGAGAAACAAATATAAATGGTTAAAAGTATATTGCCTACGTTCCAATCCTGTAACTTTCACTTATTAGCTATATGACCTTAAATCTGTTACTTAACCTTTTTAACCTTCAACTTCTTCATCAATTAAAAAACAAAAACAACAACAACAACAACAACAAAACACTTCTTAGGGCTATTGTGATGATCAACCAAAGTAATGCACATAAAGTATAAAACTAGTGGTAGGGCTGTTTTAAGAATAAATGTTTGCTGTCATCAGCAGCATCATTATTATATTTATTATCATCAGATCCCACTTACAACCGATCTGATTCATGCTAGGCACTTTACCCAATGCCAGGAATGATATGGGGACATTTAGCTAGAACATTCTAGTATGAGGACAGATTGTAAAAAGACTTAAATACTTCCATATCAATAGATAAAAGCTATAAACACCCTAGTCACTTCAACTCCTCCCTAGGCACCCCTGAGGTAAATGTCTGAAAAAGCAGGGGCCTCCATGACTCTGCTCCAATATTACAGTCAGTGCTTACGCACGACAAGTTGTTAAAATACTTTTAATATCACTCCCCTTTGAGGTTCCCAAAGGGCTTATTTACCTCTGCTGGTCTGACATAGTCTAGGAACAGCCTGCCTATGGTATTCTCACAAATAAAGGACAGTACATCATCACGACTTTCCCCTGCAAACCTGCTTTTCCTCTGGTATTTCCTACTACAGTGCCACTATCCAGCTAATTAACTAAGCCAGAAATACAAGTGCCATTCTTGAGTCCTTCTGCTCCCAAAATCCACACATCCAATTCATCCATTCACTTACAAGCATTTATTGAGCATCTACTATGTACTAGGCAATTTGCTAGGCACTGAAGACAAAATAGTGAACAAGACAGACAAGCTTTTAGAGAGCTTACAACAGAGGAGGGAGATAAACAGAAAAATAAACAAACACATGATACATTCAATCCAATGAGGAAAATTAACCAGGATTCAAAAGGAACGAATGTTAACTTTGTATAATCAGAAAAGACTTCTCTGAGGAGGTAACAATCCAGCTGGAACATAAACACAAGAAAGGATCAGCTAGCAAAGTTCTTGATGGTGGAGCATTCCAGAAATTGCAAAAATCTTGAGTTGTACCCACTTTGCATTATTTTGCAAGGTACTAAGCAACCGAAAGAGTAGTTAGCAGGTGAACTGTGAAATAGGCAAGGGCTAGAATTCTGTTGAGTAGAGCCCCTTAATCCTTGTACTTTTCTTTTTCTTTTTCTTTTCTTTTTTTTTTTTTTTTTTTTTGAGATGGAGTCTCGCTCTGTCATCCAGGCTGGAGTGCAGTGGTGCGATCTTGGCTCACTGCAACCTCCGCCTCCGGATTCAAGCAATTCCCTGCCTTAGCCTCCCGAGTAGCTGGGATTACAGGCACCCGCTACCATGCCCGGCTAATTTTTGTATTTTTAGTAGAGACAGGGTTTCACCATCTTGGCCAGGTTGGTCTTGAACTCCTAACCTCGTGATCCACCCGCCTTGGCCTCCCAAAGTGCTGGGATTACAGGTGTGAGCCACCGCGCCTGGCCATCCTTGTAATTTTCACACCTTCCTTTCTATTCTCAATTTGACTATTTTGATTCAGATGTTATGATACCCCAAATTACAGAGAGCCAGCTAATAGGTTTGCCTTTCAAATTCTTTTTATCCTCCCACTGTGCTGCTAAGGTCCTTCATCTACTTTAAGTAATGCTATATCTCTCTATCACTTTCAGGATAAAATTTATTCTGCTAAATACAATATGTGACCCTTCTCTTGCTCATCTTCCATTACTTCCTTCTGCAAATACCAAGCTTCAAAATATAACTACCTGATGTGCTAGAAACACACCATTCTCTTTTTTACTTCTGCACCTTTGAACTACGTTAGGGTAGGAATGCTTCTTCTTGCTGTCTCTAGTTTCTTTGAGAAAGATTTGTCTGTATTAGAAAACCTACTTGCCTGCAGATACATGCCATATCTATATTAGCTTTATTAATAACAAAGCCCTATTTCAGTTCTCCATCTGCCTTATTCTTTTGTTTTTCTTTAATTTAGATTTCCTGGCTATCTTATTGATATTGATTTGTAGCTGAATTCCACTGTCATCAGAGAAATTGTATACGATCAATGATATTCATAGTATATCATCAATTTTAATAAATGTTCCATGTACATTTGCAACTTTGCAGTGCAATGTTCCATGTACATCACTAAATCAAATTCGTTGGTCATGTTAAAATCTTCTGTATCTTGGCAGGGCATAGTGCCTCATGCCTGTAAATCCCAGTATTTTGTGGGGGCCGAAGCAGGAGGATCATCTGAGTCCAGGAGTTCAAGACCAGCCTGTACAATACAGGGAGACCCCTATCTCTACAAAAAATTTAAAAATTAGCCAGGCATAGTAGTGCATACCTGTAGTTCCAGTTACACGGGAAGCTGAGGTGGGAGGATCACTTCAGCTCAAGAAGTGGAGGCTGTGTAAAGCCGTGATCGCATCACTGCACTACAGCCTGGGTGACAGGGTGAGACTCTGTCTGAAAAAAAAAAAAAAGCAGGAAAAAAATATGTATCTCTATTGATTTTTTTTTCTGCTTGTTTTATATAGTACAAAAAGAGATGCATCTAAAAAGAAAACTCGAACTATGACTGTGGATATATCTATTTCTCCTTTTAGTTCTATCAGATTTGTTTCACATATTTTTATTCTAATTTATGAGGTACATATAAATTTATTAATCTCCCTTTAGATCTTTAGTAATACTTCTAGAAGCCTTAATGTTGGCTTGTCTGATATAACTAGAATTTCTTTCAGTTAATATTTGCATGTTATATCTTCTTTCCATCATTTTCTTTTCAACCTTTCTGTGTTATGCTCAAGGTGTCTTTTATAAGTAGTATGTAGTTAGATTGTGTTCTACTATCCACTCTGACAATCTTTGTATTTATTTGTATTTTAACTGTATTTAGTCCAGTCATAAAGATTTAAAACTGTTTTAACATATTGGTGATTTAAATCTCTTATCATTATGGTAACTTTTTAATTTCTAGAAATGCTTTTACCCTGAAAACAATTTTGTCTGATAGTTATAGCTATGCAGCTTTCTTTTAGAAAGCATTCGTATGGAATATCTTTTTCTGTTTACTGTTTCCATTTGTTTACCAACCTTTCTGTCTCCTCATGTTTTAGATATGTCTCTTATAAATAGCATTTAGTTAGTGTTTTAGTCCAGATAAACAATCTTTGTCTTTTGACTGTAATATTTATTCCATTTATATTTAAGATAACTGGCTGATATATATATGAATTTAAACCTATATTTTATCCTGGGCTTTCTATTTGTCCTACTTGTTCTCTGTTTCTTTTTCTTTCCTTTCATCCTTCCTTGGATTGACTGAGTGTTTATGATCTTCATTTTTTTCCCTCCAATAGCTTGGATATTGTATTACTTTCCTATTGCTGTTGTAACAAATTACCACAAATTTAATGGCTTTAAATAAACTTACTATCTTACAGTTCTGGAAGTTTGAAGTCTGAAATGGGTTTCACTGAGCTAAAATCAAGGTGTTGGCAGGGCTGCATTACTTCTGGAGGCTCTATGGGAAATTCCATTCCTTTGCCTTTTCCAGTTTCTAGAAGAAACCTGCATTCCTTGGCTCATGGCCCCTTCCTCCACTTCAAAGCCAACAAGACAGCATCTTCCAGTCTCTCTGACCCCTGCTACCATTGTTACATCTTCTCTAACTCTGAATCTCCTACAATCTCTCTTTCATTTATAAACACTCTTGCAATTACATTAGGCCAACCTGGATACTCCATAATCCAAGATAATCTCCCCATCTCAAAATCCTAAATCACATCTGTAAAGTCACTTTTTCCATGTGAGGTAACATTCACAGGTTCTGGGAATTAGGACATGGTAATCTTTGCGAGGCCATTATTCTGTATACTATGAATTTTATAAACTCAATTTCCTTTTCTTTAAATAGTCACTCTGGTTGTTTTAATACGCACACTTAACATGTCAAAGTCTAAAGTTAGTCCTTTTATATTCTCCTGTTGCATAGTAAAAGGACTATTAAAGACTTTTAGCTCCTTTACATGCCAATCAATCCATGTGTGACTTAGGCATGATGTCATCATTGCACATATTTTGATTCTATCTTGTTAAAACCCCACAAAACATTATTATTCTTTTGTAAAATTAGTGTTCATTTGTATTTACAAACATATTTCACCAATTACTTTCCACTTCATTCCTTCTTACATTCCTTCCATTTCATTCTTTCTTGCATCACCAACTATTCATGTACAATCACATTCTTCTTGCTAACATCCTTTATGATTTACTTTAGTGAAGGTATGTTGGTAGAAAACCCTCTGTTGTTGCTGATCTGAAAACGTCCCTGATTTTTATAGTTTTTTGTGAAAAGTATCAATAATATACAAAAGTATAGCAAATATAAAATAAATCCAGACACATTATCTAGCTTTAATTATTATCAACTCATAGTCAAACTTTTTTCCAAAATATCCTCCCACTTCCAGAAATTTTGAAAACAAAAATCAAGATATAATTTTATCTGTAAATATTTCAGTATGCATCTCTAATATTTCAGTATGTATCTCTAAAAGACAATATTGAAGAACATCTAATACCAAATATAACTTTACATTTATATGTTTATATTTATATTGTATATCTCTTTTTTAATGCAACTACAGTACCATCACACTTTCAGAAAAATCTATAATTTCCTCACATTAGTATTCACATTTCCCCAATTTTCCTATAATTTTTTATAGCTTATTTGAGTGAAATAGGTTTAAATATTTCTTAAATCTCCTTTAATCTACAAGTTTCCTTGTAAGTATTCTGATGCTGAAACCAGGTCTCTTACCCAATAGAGTTCATCATAATAGGATTTTGCTGATTGCATTCCCATGGTGTCATTCAGCAAATCTCTGTCTATTTTTCTGTAAAATTATAGTTCAATCTATAACTTAATACAGATTTTTAGGTTTGACTTTTTATTTTTAGTAAGACTACTCCATAGGTTGTAGGTACATAATGTTCAGCTTTTATTTTTTAACAGTGTTAGCAACCATTGATCATCACCCTGTATTACTCTCATTCTTAAAGATATTTCCTCTGGTTATGAATTCTAAATTATAAGCTATTTTCTTTAAGACAAAAATATCTTATTCCATTGTCTTCTGTCCCACCATTGTTATAAAGAAGTCAGCTGCTAGCATAACCACTGTTCTTTTGAAAAAAAAAAAAAAAATCTTTTGTCTAGGCCCTAAAGTAATGTTAAGATTTTTCTCTTTGCCTTTGGTTTTCTTCATTTCACTGTGATGTTTCTAAGTGTGTACTTTTTCTTGCTGGAAATTCATTGAGATTCTTGAATATATGGATTGGTGTCTTTCCTCAGTACTGAAAAATTCTCATTCATTATCTCTTTAAATATTGTTTTTGCCCATTTCTTTTCTCTTTCTTTTCTTGCAGAAATTCTAATTTATTAGACTTTCTCACTATAATTCCTCACTCTGATCACTCTAATTTCCATGTCTCTTCACCTCTTTTATATTTTCCATTTCTGTCTCTTTGAGTTACATTCTGAATGATTTATTCTATCTTCCAGTTCATTCAATCTCTTTGTGGAGTACATCTAATTTCCTAATTAGTAGTTAAGCTGAAAGATGAGTTTTGAGTTTTTATTACTGCATTTTTCATTAGTAGAAATTACATTTAGTTCTTTTTTCAACCTGCTGTGTAGCTCTGTCACTTTTTAGACTCCTGATCTCTGAACATATCTTTAAATCTGTCTTTTATTTATTTAAATTCAGCCCAGTATAGTTATCTTAATGATCTATGACTGGTTTTTCAAGCTTTTGTAGGTTTATTTCGAGTTTCTATCATTCTGCCAATTCTTGCTCAGGATGTCCTACTTCCTTGTACAGCTGGTTATCTTTGACAATGAATTATTCATTGACCATGAAACTTTACTGGTAGAACTTTTTAAGCTAAAAATGAAAGTATACTCCAGAGAATATCTGCATTTGTTTACCAGACCATTTTCAATTCATGCATTGACAAATAACCCAATTCTAAAATGGACAAAGGAATTAGACATTCCTGCAAAGAAGACAGACAAATGGCCAATAAACACATTAAGAAGCGCTCAATGCCACTGATCATTAGGAAAATGCAAATCAAAACCATAATGAGATACCACTTCACACACACTAATCAAAAAGACAGACAAAAAATAAGTGTTGGTGTGGCTGTAGAGAAACTGGAACCCTCATAAATTGCTTATGAGAATGTAAAATGGTGCAGCTGTTTTGGAAAACACTTTGGCAATTCCTCAAACACTTCACACAGAGTTACCATATGACCCAGGAATTCCAATCCTAGGTAAATATACCTATGAGCATAGAAAACATATTTCCACACAAAAACGTTTTACACAGATGTTCACAGCAGCAGTATTCATCATGGCCAAAAAGTAGAAACAAATCCAAATGTCCATCAATTGATGAATGAGAAAACAAAATGTGGTATACAGCCATATGATGGAATACTATTCAACCATAAAAACAAATGAAGTACTGATTCACACTACAACACAGATAAATCTTGAAAACATTATGCTAAGAAAGAAGTGAGACATAAAAGACCACATATTGTGTGATTCCATTCACATGAAATGGCCAGAATAGGCAAATCCACAGAAATGGAAAACAGATTAGTGGTTGCCAGTGACTGAGAAGGAAGAGGCAAATGGGGAATGGCTGCTAATGGGTACAAGGTTTTTTTAGGAGGGTGACAAGAGTGTTCTAGAATTATATAGTGATAGTTGCACAGCTTCATGAATATACAAAAAAAAAAACCCCACTGAATTGTACATTTTAAAGGGGTGAATTTTATGGTATGTTAGTATCTCAAAAAAGAAATGATTTTTAAATTTACATCTTGAAATATTTTTGACCACCAAGGTAATATAAAACTTCTCCCCATGGTCTGTTTGGTGGTCACAACTTCCCAAGGGCAGGATTTTTTTCCTTTCTTGTTTTACCTGGCATCAAGACAACTTTCCTTGCACTCCCTTCAAGGAGGTAGAGTGAGTTTTTCGCCTTTCTCGGGACATCACAGCCCTTTGTGGTCCCAGAATTAGCCTCTTAGCCTACACTGAATGAGCCCTGGGCTGACTTCCAACTATCCTTGGTGACATGCAAATATACCAAGTTCCTATTCAAATGCATCAAGTTTCCCCTGTTTAGCAAATGCTCTCAAGGCAAGTAAGACTTAAAGCCTCCTTTAGTCTCTCATACGTTCAGCTTTCCCTTAGATTTTGGCATGTTAATTCCTATCTTTTGAATTGTTTTTTTAAATACAGCATTCTTAGCTGTTCTCAGCTAAGGTTGTCCAATACCTCAACTTACACTGTTCCCAAAATGCAAATCCTATATTTATTTTTCAAGTTAAAATTAATTCTAGTAAGTTAGGAAAGGATTTGCAGCCTGATATAGTCTACATTAGAGTAGCTTCAGTATTATTTATGACTTCAGGTGATTACAGTAGATATTTAAGAATTAAATAACACATTTTATTACTTTTTAAAAAGAAAAAAAACATTAATTTGAGGAGCAGTCTAATTTAAAAGAAGCATGGGTGGATAACTTGTTCTCTCAAGTATCAAGGTTCTTTAAAGAGCTAAAGTAAATAAGACTGTGGTAAGGATACACAAACAGATCTGTTTTAGAAAGAGTAGCTTGGAAACGACCACACATGTATGGAAACTTGATCTATGATACTTGTAGATCACTGAAATGAAAACCAGAATATTCAGTTCTATAATGCTGGGAAAAACTGATTAGCCATATGGGAAAAAAAGAAACTGGACCCCCACTTCACACCATACAAAAATCAGTTCTACATGGATTAAGGACACAAATATGAAAGGCAACTTTTTAAATAGATTTTCTTTTTTAGAGTAGTTTTAGAATCACAGTAAAATTGAGAAGGTACAGAGATTTCCCATATACCCCCCTGCTTTTAGTAGAAAATATCAGACTATATTTTTATAATCTCAGGGAAGGTAAAGATTTGTTAAACAAGATGCCAAAAGCACAAACCATAAAAGAAAAAGTTGACAGAGTCAACTATATTCAACTATATACAAAATGTGTTAATCAAAAGACACTATAAAGAAAGTAAAAGACAGGCTGCTCACTTGGAGAAAAAGAAATGTGCCACGTGCATAACTGACAAGGGATTCACATCCAGAATATATAAAGAGCTTCTATTACAGAAATCCATTTTTAGACCGAGTGCAATGGCTCTTGCCTGTA